>NC_141890.1:44222743-44863704 GCF_030686135.1 Camelina sativa | reverse complement strand
AAGAGGACGAGTTTGGTGCAGCGGTGGAGGATGGGTCTGATGGTATCACGGCTACTCACGGTGGGGTTCGTAGTCATGACCGGTGGTTTGTTGTTTTTTCCTCAGCTTACAAGGACTGGCGTCATGGAGAGACGAGCCGATGAAACTTTGTTGTTCATTGATTTCTTCAAGCGCAAGTTTTATTCCTTTGGGTGATGTATAATCTTTTGTTTCCTAACGTGATTGCGTATAATTGTTATTAGCAAACACGTGATGATTTCTATAAATTGTGAAACTATGCTAAAACTAATATGCACTTGTATGTGTATTTCAATATTAGATTCAACTTAAAAACAGTACACAACAGACTCCGGCCAATATATATTATGAGTTCTAACTATTAATAGAAGTAAACGAAATAGCTTACAGATTGATGAAGTGATTGGAATCAACGTATTCAACGCTATATGTCGATTCTAAGAAGTAAAAGGTTGCTTCTAAGTTGTAATTAAGCTATTTCGTTTATTTGTACTTTTGTTATCTTAGTAATCACATTTTTTTTTATAACTCAGGAGTGATCTTAAAGGTTTCCTACACCCAAAGACTAATCTCCTGGGGCCGGGAGAAACATGTTAAATTTCGAACCCCCGTGGCCAATGCTACTCGAACCTAGGTGACAGGACTTTTCTCCCTTTACCACTGGACCAAAGCGACTTGGTTAAAACAATATGCGCATTCGAGTTAAGCAGATGAAGTTCATATTATGTGTCGATATTACAATATGCGCATTCGATATATCTATTAATTTGCCATGATTTTACGGGTGTGACTTTTTACACAGATTGTTCAGATTTGGTGAAAATGGTATCCTCACCATCTGTTGAAGATATCAATATCAAGATCGACATGACATAATTCACAAATTTCTCTTTGTCTTTTACTTTTAGGAATGCAAATGTTCTTGCAGATTGTTTGACACGACGAGTTTGTTCTTTACTACATGTTGCTATTTATGTAAACATATTCATTTTGATCGGCTCTTCTGAGTCAATCCTATATTTTATGTTGTTAAAAAAAAAAAATCAACAACATTTCCAAGCTTAAATTAGAAAGTTTTAATGAGAGAAATTTCAGATATTTTAAAATCATAAATTTTTAATTTAACTTTTTAGAAAAAATCTATAAAATATTTTAATATAGGAATTCAATTAAATAAAATTTATAATTCACTATTTAATATTTTTGATAAGATTGGAAATAAGAAAATGTATGATTATTATTGACACATGTTATACATGCATACAATCTAACTTTATAAAACAAGATGGGTGTATTTAACTTGACATTTTAAATGATTTATGTAAAATTTACAAATTTTATATTATTCATTTATAGAATTTAAAAAGTTTCATGAAATCTACTGTTATTGAATTAATAATTTAAAAATCATTTTTAAAATCATCGAAATCAGATAAAAACCCATAAAATCTAAAATAACTTTGGATACACCCCCTAAAACACACTTTTATTCCTAAATAAATATTAAAAATGGACAGTCAGTTGGAACATGTCTTCTGTTATTCCCCAAAACCGTTCTCAGATTTGGGCCTTCATTTATCTAAACCCAAGCAAAGAAATTACGAAGAAAATAATCCCCAAACCCCATTAAGACGGCGTCGTATAAGGAATAAAGTCTTAAAAGGGTCAAGACCCGCTGACCTATTCGGAGTCTTTCGTTAACTTAAGCCTCTACAACACAAAATACGGACAAGAAACCAAAGGCTGGTAAGAAATCCGTGAGGCGTGTGTGTCCCTGTGAGATTCATCATCGCCGATTTCATCGTGGCCCTAAGGTAGTTTGCATCAAATTCAATAACTTTTCATCCCGATTTTGATTGAATTTTCTGCTCAATTTCACAAATTCATATGTGATTTCAAATTTAGGGTTTCTTGCTTCAATTTGGGGATTTTGAGTTTTCAATTGAACAAAAACGAAAGCTTCAATTACATCATTCCTTGTTCGTATCGTATTCAATTCAATTACATCATTGCCAAATCGATTGATTGTATTTGTATGTTTTGGGATTAACATTGAGTTCCCTTGGCACCAATTGAAATGTCTTTATGCATGTTCTGGGTTTAGTTTTCTGAAATGAATGTTTAAGTATGTTAATGTATTATTAATTCAAGTTTGGTGCAGTTCAAGAAAATTAAATGTCTTTCCTTTTTGTTTCATTTGTTGATCAGGAGTTGCTTGTGAATAAACTTGCCTTGTTGGGTATGGCCACTGAAGCGTTTGTGAAGCCTGTTGTGCTAAATGGTCATGATGGGTACGAAGATGAAGATGAAGATGACGTTCCTTTGGTTTTTAAGAGAACCAGTAATAATACAGCAGCTACAACAAATCATTCAAGGCCTACTAATAATAGTGCAATGAGAAACTCGGCTGTTGGTTACATCAAGTCCCCACCACCAACGAGGTCTCCTATAACAAGCCCGAATAGATCAGCTTCATCTGTTAGAAGTTCAATGATGAAACCGTCGTTACCGTCGTCTTCGTCTGTTCAACGTTCGACTTTGAAGTCACCATTGCGGGATGATAGATCCGTTATTGTTGCTAAGGAGAGGAACGGTTTGGGGAAAGCACCATCTGTGTCCAAAAGCGATGATGAGGATTCTGAGGATGACAAACCTTTGAGTGTCAGGCTTAAAATGGATCCTAAGGAGATTACTAAACAGCCAATCTCTTCTGGGCGTGGGAGTACGCAGCAATCAGTACAAAAGGGGAACATGAGGCCTCAGGGGTTGAGTGATAACAACACTAAAAAGAGAGTTTTGGATGAGAGAGCTCCCATGTCCTCGACGGTTCAGACAAAGACCAGTGTGGGTACATCAAGTAGCAAGCCTGTTCATAATGAACAGAAGAGACCTTTGGTTAGCAATATCAATCGGAATGGTGTCAAACCTAAGACCGAAGGGCAAAGTTCTCAGGTACCTGCTAAGAGACCTCTTGAGAAGGGGAGTTCTTCGAATCAATCTTCTGTTAAGAGGCCTAAGCTGTCAGAGCCAGCTAGACCAGTGAAAGTGGAGCAAGGTTCACATAATGCAGCTACGCCAGATGCCAAAGGAAAGAATCTGGATGCATCAAAGCCGTTGAGAGCTAACCAAGCAACTGTGAAAGAAGATAACTCAGATGGTGATGATCATGTTCCTATTGCCTCAAGGATTAGGTCAGATTCCTCAAACAATAAATCCTCCTCCGCGAAGCCAAATTCTAGTAAAATGATAGCTTCTTCATCCAGAACAATAGCTAAAAAGCCCAACAAATGGGTGAAAGATTCTAAATATTCGAAATCTTCAAAATCATTACCCTCTGGAGATGGACAAACGAAATGGAAAACTCTAGAGCACAATGGTGTTATTTTTCCACCTCCATATAAGCGTCATGGGGTTAAGATATTGTATCAGGGAAAGCCTGTTGACTTGACTCCTGAACAAGAAGAGGTCCTTTCTCTGTCTTTTTTTTCTGCGTCTCTATCCCATGATAGTTTTCTTCGCTTACTTTCTGCAGCCGTTGACTTTCATCTTATTGTCCAGAGTGTTTTGTATGCTTTCTCATAGTCATGAGTGCTGAGCTGATAATATGTCATTTCTGTCTGCAGGTTGCAACTATGTTTGCGGTGATGAGGGAAACAGAATATTACAGTAAACCAAAGTTCAGAGAGAATTTCTGGACTGATTGGCGGAAAATACTTGGAAAGAACCATATAATCAAAAATTTAGATGATTGTGACTTCACTCCCATATATGAATGGTATATGCAGGAGAAGGAGACAAAGAAACAAATGACTGCAGAAGTAAAATTTAGTTTCTATAAGATAAAGTTCATTAGTACGCTATTCTCATGAAGATGTTGAATGATAATGTTATAATGCTAATGATGTACAGGAGAAAAGGATTTTGAAAGAGGAGAAATTAGAGCAGGAGGAGAAATACATGTGGGCTGTTCTTGATGGTGTCAGGGAGAGGGTAATTCCTTTTTTTTGTGTGTGATAGATATCAACTTTTAAAAATTTGCTAACCATAATCTTCAACAATTCCAGATTGGAAATTTCAGAGTTGAGCCCCCTGGGTTGTTTCGAGGCCGGGGAGAACATCCTAAGGTAAGTTTTTGCTGCATTTTTTTACATTATCCTTAAACTATATTATGCTGTTGTATGCTGTAGTATCACATGTAGAACATATTTCTTCCTTGTCCCCCCAGCTTCCATAGTTATTTCTCATTTTAGTAATTTTTTCTCTTCTGCGTCATTATGTTTAAGATGGGGAAGCTGAAAAAGCGGATTCGTCCTTGTGATATTACAATCAACATTGGTAAAGAGGCCCCTACTCCAGAATGCCCTATCCCTGGTGAAAGGTCTTATTTTTATGTGCTTGCCTTTGAAAAAGACACGTGTTTTACTTTTTCTATGACCTGATTCTAAGATTGCTATTCGTTTTTTTCAGATGGAAAGAAGTTAAGCATGACAATACTGTTACCTGGCTTGCTTTTTGGAATGATCCTATCAATCCAAAAGAGTTCAAGTATGTATTCTTGGCAGCTAGCAGTTCGTTGAAGGGACAAAGCGACAAGGAGAAGTATGAGAAAGCAAGGAAGCTACACGTAATGAGCTTTCGGTTCCGATAAAGTTTTTTTTTAAACTTTCCTGCTTTTCCTTTTCTTATCAAGCAACCTACAATCTGTTTGCAGAACTATATAGGGAGTATTAGAGCAGCATACACCAAAGATTTTAATAACAAGGATGTAACTAAGCGGCAAATAGCAGTTGCAACATATCTTATCGATAAGCTAGCCCTTAGGGCAGGAAACGAGAAGGTAATTTAACAATGATTCTTCTTTAACTACAATGATCCTCCTTTTTATTCAGTTTATCATTGTTTTTGGCTTATAAGTGATCATTACTCCATAAAACTGGCTTCTTATATATTGAACATGTTTCTGGATTTTCAAACAATTATCTCATATTTCCTTTCTTGGTCTTCATATTTTTACTGTATAGGACGACGATGAGGCAGATACAGTTGGTTGTTGTACATTAAAAGTAGGAAACGTGGAGTGTATTCCTCCAAATAAGTTAAAGGTATATACTTGATCTCAACCTGAACAAAATTGACTGCAGTATGTGCGAGAGTACTATAATGCCTGGGTTATTGATTGGCTTTTGTTCAACAAAGGCTTTTTTTGGTGCATATTATAGTGACTTATGGTATCCGCTTTGGCATTTTCAGTTTGACTTTCTTGGTAAAGACTCTATTCAGTATGTAAACACAGTTGAGGTTGAGCCACAGGTTTATAAGGCAATTGGGCAGTTCCAAGCGGGTTAGTTAAATTAAATTGGTTTTCTAATCTCAAGCTTGACCTTTCTAAACTGGGTAAATGACTTAGGTTTTGTCTTCTATCCAGGAAAATCGAAAACCGATGATCTCTTTGATGAATTAGATACTTCAAAACTCAATGCTCATCTTAAGGAGCTTATGGCTGGTCTCACAGCCAAAGTCTTCCGTACGTATAATGCATCCATCACATTGGATTCAATGGTATGTTGTCAATCCTTTTGAACCCGTTTTAAATTTATCCATTGCCACACCCTAATAGCATATAGATTTTCTTGAGTGAACTATTTTGTAAGCCGTTTTTGGTTGGGATGTTATGACAGTTGAGTAAAGAAACCAGAGATGGCGACGTTCCTGAAAAAGTTGTGGTTTATCAGCAAGCAAACAAGGAGGTAATGGCGATTAATCTCTCTGCTATTTTCATAGATAGTTAAGAGAATATGATTTATCGTATTTTTTTGGTTAGGTTGCTATCATTTGTAACCATCAACGTACTGTCTCAAAATCTCACGGAGCACAAGTCGAGAAGCTGGCTGTGAAAATAGAAGAACTAAGGGTAAACTATAAGCAAATCCTAATTAGCTTTGATCAAAATACAATTTCAATTTTCTTAGTCCCATCATCCCTGTATTTCTTTCGCAGGAGCAAATAAAAGAGCTCAATATTGATCTCGACAGGGCCAAGAAAGGAAGAACACCATTAATGGGATCTGATGGAAAGAGAAAGAGGAACTTAACACCTGAAGCGTAATATCTAAACCTGTCTTCACATGCATTATTATCTATCGCATAAGCATCTCCTTTAAAAAATGATACTCTTTGGAAAACAGATTGGATAAGAAGATAATGCAAACGCAAGGTAAGATCGAGAAGATGGAAAGGGATATGCAAACGAAAGAAGATATGAAAACCGTCGCGTTAGGCACATCTAAGATCAATTACATGGATCCTAGGATCACTGTTGCGTGGTGTAAACGACATGATGTCCCCATTGAGAAGGTAATAATGTATAAAAAGCTTCAACAAAGTCACAGATTTTGCAAACACTTGAAATTGACTTGTTTTGAAATTGCAGATATTTAACAAGTCTCTTCTGGCTAAGTTCTCTTGGGCAATGGATGTTGATCCTGAGTTCAGATTCTGTTTAAGCAGCGATGAATAAGTACATCTTCGTTGAGGCCAGCTTCACCTAACCATTCACTATACATTTACAGAGATAGAGAAAGAGAGTTAAAAAGAGTAGAAGAAAGAAAAAAATTTGTAAAAGAGGTTTCTTCTCTCTTAATAGTAAACCAAAGACTAATCAATGGAATATTTTATAGAGAACAGTTATAAAATTTTTACTCAATAAATAATTCAGGTCAATAATATTATAATGATACATAATAAAATACTTGTACTATGGATTATTAATAGGGTTATGCACTAAGTAACTAAATTGAGTAAATTCTTAGGACTTTATTTACACAATTCATTTTAACCTTTTTTAGTAATGTACTTCAAGGTAACTTTCAAATGGTTAAAAAGCCTTTTAGTTATAAAAAAATCTTACAATTAAAAGAGAGGTACATTTATAAAAATTAAATTTATCAAACTAAATTTTTGTCATTGGTTTTAAAAATAAAATATATTCTTAATCTACTATCTTTTTTTTGGGTAAGATTTTTAATCTACCATCTTATCCGATGCTATCTTATTTATCTAATGTCGTGTCATTTAATCATGACACATTTCATAGATATGATTGACATGTAATTTCATCGGATAAAAAAAATTAGATTTTTGTCATATGTGATTTTCACTAATATTATTTACTTAAAATTTGCTTCACAGTTTAGAAAACTAACTGATGAGGCGATGATTAATCAATTTCTCCATCTTAAAACCAACTTTGTGATGGGATTTTGGGGGAATTAAAAAAAAAGTTTTTGGGACGATAAAAGTGAAAAAAAAAATGCCTCTGGCGGTAAAAGTAAACGTTATGGCGCGACTCAATACGACGTCGTGAAAGGAAACAAAACCCTCAAGCGGTAGAACTCTCTAACCTGAAGAGAGTCTCCTAATGCCTTAGTCTCCTCGTCGTTAAAACGAGAGAAACCATCAGAGCCGAAGAGCGAACAGAGAACCGAGGGAGAGAGAGAGAGAGAGAGATAGGCTTCGCTGGACAATTTCTTCAATCTCTGGAAGAAGGTAGCTTCTTCAATCCGACGTTAATTATCCGAAATTTGATTGGATTAAAGCTCAATTTGCATCATTACCCAGTTATAGCACAAATTAGGGTTTCTCATTCTGAATTGGGGATTTGGTATTCCAACTGCAATGGATTCTTCAAATATGTGTTTTTATCTAATTATTTGTTCATCTAATCACGATGTAGTCTCTTGATTTAATGGGTCTTACTTAAACATGCGCGTTGTTCAAATCTTTGTAGTGTGTCAATATATATAAAGTGTTGTTTCTTGGGTTTATGAATCACTGTACTCATTATCTTGTAGTGTAGTCATTTTACTGTTTGTAGTCGTAATGGTGTTTGGGAACCTCTGACATTTCTTTGTGGTTTGTTTTATTTTTGGTCAGAAGTTGGTCTGAGTCCTTGTCTTGTTCCTTCGAGTATGGGCACTGAAATTGTTTCAGAATCTGTGATGGATAATGGGTATGACGACAGTGATGATGACAAACCTTTAGTGTTCAAGAGGAAAAGTAATGTTGCTTCTAATTCGAATCAGTCAAAATCCAATCCCCAGAGAAGCAAGGCAGTTCCTTCCAGCAAGGTTTCACCTATGAGATCGCCTGTGACTAGCCCAAATGGAACCACTCCTTCGAATAGAACTTCTATAGTGAAATCCTCTATGCCATCATGTTCTTCTAAGGATTCACCAGCAAAGTCACCATTGCGGAATGATACTCCCTCCACTGTTAAGGATAGGAGCCAGTCGCATAAAGATCAGTCTGAATGTAAAAGCGAGCATGAGGATTCTGAGGATGATAAACCTATAAGTTTCATACGATCTCGAAATTCCAGTCGGCCAAATAAAGGGCCAAGTTCTTCACGGCAGGTTTCTTTACCGCAGCCAGAAAAAAAGAATAGTGGAGATCGATCTCTTGATAGAGCTAACGGAATCATAAAAGATGAGTCAGATGATGAAGCTCCAATCTCGTTAATGTATCGGAAGAAGAATGATAGTGGGATGTCAGGGGCCAAACAGGTCTCTATTGATGAAAAGAAACCTTTGGCTAAAAAGTTGCATCAGAATGGTTCCACACTTAAGAATGAAGTCCCGAACTCTTCATGGCAGCTTTCTTCACCGCAGCCAGAAAAGAAGAATAGTGGTGATCAACCTCTTGATAGAGCAAACAAAACTATAAAAGATGAGTCAGATGATGAAGCTCCAATCTCGTTGATAATGTATCGGAAGAAGAATGATAGTGGGATTTCAGGGGCCAAACAGGTCTCTATTGATGAAAAGAAACCTTTGGCTAAAAAGTTGCATCAGAATGGTCCCACACTTAAGAATGAAGCTCCGAACAGTAAGGTATTAGGTAAGAGACCTCTGGAGAAGGATAGCTCACCAAATCAATCTTCCTTGAAGAAGGCAAAGGTATCAGCTTCACCTACTTCGGTGAAAATGAAACAAGATTCTGTCAAAAAAGAGTCAGATGATAAGGGAAGGGTTTTGGTTTCACCTAAACCAATGAAAGCTAAACAGTTATCTACCAGAGAAGATGGAACTGATGATGATGATGATCTTCCAATATCCAAGAGATTAAAATCAGATTCCTCCAACAGTAAAACATCAGCTGCAAAGCCTAAAGCAGTAAAACTAAGTTCGACTTCATCAGCTGCAAAGCCAAAAGTGACAAGAGTCGTTTCTCCTCGGTCCAAAGCAATGACCAAAAACTCTAAGAAAGTAACGAAGGACTCAAAATATTCTACGTCTTCGAAATCATTACCTTCCTCCGGAGATGGGCAGACAAAATGGACTACCTTGGTGCACAACGGTGTAATATTCCCACCACCATACAAGCCTCACGGCATTAAGATTTTGTACAAGGGGAAGCCTGTTGACCTAACTATTGAACAAGAAGAGGTTGTCCTCTCAATCCACGTTCTCAATCTTACTGATAAATGTTATAAACCCGTTTCTTAACTTAACTGATCCATTTCAATATCTAGAGTGCTTTCTTATGTCATTCCAAGAAACCATTGTTATCCATGCTGATGCTTTGTTGATGATATACAGGTTGCGACTATGTTTGCAGTGATGAGAGAGACAGAGTATTATAATAAACCTCAATTTAGGGAGAATTTCTGGAATGACTGGCGAATATTGCTTGGCAAAAAACACGTGATACAGAAGTTGGATGAATGTGACTTTACTCCCATATATGAGTGGCATTTGGAAGAGAAAGAGAAGAAGAAACAAATGAGCACAGAGGTAATTTATAAAAGAGAATTTCAAGTGTAATGGCTGACTACATTGGTGTGCCAGACCTGTTTTGATATTGTTAACAACTTTCAAGATGAGATGTATATCATAATGTAATTGACATGTTACAGGAAAAAAAGGCTGCTAAAGAGGAGAAACTGAAGCTAGAAGAGAAATATATGTGGGCTGTTGTTGACGGTGTCAAAGAGAAGGTAATTCTTCCCATAGCGTTGTCATTTCCCCCAAAACAGAGTTCCTCACTAGCTAGTTCCTGACTCAAACCTATGTTTGTCTTTCAGGTTGGTAATTTTAGAGTTGAACCGCCTGGGCTTTTCAGAGGCCGTGGAGAACATCCCAAGGTTAGTCTTGTCTCTCAGAGACTAGTTTCTGTAAACAACATACCTTGATGTTGCGGTTTTCGGTGGCTTCAGTTAAGGCATGGTCTATTCTGTGTTCGCTTTCAAAACCATCTGACTGTCTGTTTTTCAGATGGGAAAACTAAAGAGGCGTATCCGTCCATGCGAGATCACCTTAAATATCGGGAAAGATGCTCCTATTCCAGAATGTCCAGTCACTGGTGAAAGGTCTTGTTTTTCCATGGCTATTCTCCAAAATTGAAAAACATGATATAATGATCTTACTAAGCCATGAGAGCTGTGTGACTATGCAGTTGGAAAGAAGTAAAGCATGATAACACAGTCACCTGGCTAGCTTTCTGGAATGATCCTATTAACCCGAAAGAATTCAAGTATGTATTTTTGGCAGCTAGCAGTTCTCTGAAAGGGCTGAGCGACAAAGAGAAATACGAGAAAGCTAGGAATCTTACGGTAAGCAGCTTTCATTATGATTCGTACTTACTCTTTCATTGTTTCTCCTTTTTAGCAATATATTTGTTTTGACTGCAGGACCATATAGATAATATTAGAACAACATACACCAAGAATTTTACCGCCAAGGATGTTAAAACAAGGCAAATTGCTGTGGCGACATATCTCATTGATAAATTGGCGCTTAGGGCTGGAAATGAGAAGGTAATTTTGAACTAGTATTTTGCAAGTTCTTATGTAAAATCAAATGATTTCTAACAAATAATTGGCGCGTAAACTAGAAAGTCTTCTGAAGAAATCTCATACTTTCTTTTTTTATTGGTAGGATGATGATGAGGCGGACACTGTTGGTTGTTGTACATTAAAAGTTGGAAATGTGGAGTGTATTCCTCCAAATAAAATAAAGGTATTAATTTGATCCTTGATGTTTTATACTAGTTTCATATAACGAGTACACTTGTGAAAATGGATAATATGTATTTAATCCTGGGCAGAAGGCTTATACTCACACATTTCAATCTTTCTTTATATGTACCCAGTTTGACTTTCTTGGTAAGGATTCAATCCAGTATGTGAACACAGTCGAGGTTGAGCCTCTTGTTTACAAAGCCATTGGACAGTTCCAGGCGGGTGAGATATCGACTTGACATTTTTATATCAGAGGTTATTTTATTCTTGTGACTGATTCAAGTAACTTGCTTTCTTTTTTGCCTTATCCAGGAAAATCCAAATCAGATGATCTTTTTGATGAGTTAGACACAAGTAAACTGAATGCTCATCTGAAGGAACTTGTACCTGGTCTCACAGCTAAAGTTTTCCGTACATATAATGCTTCCATCACATTGGATGCAATGGTATGTTTTTAAATCTTGATCTTTTGAGTTTACATTGGATTTATGCTGCTATTCAATTTAGTTATAGAAACCCAATTACAAGATTTTATACATCTTTATTGTCTTCCTTTACATTTTCACAACTGTATTCCGTTTTGATGTGTGTGGCAGTTGAATCAAGAAACCAAAGATGGCGATGTTAATCAGAAAATAGTAGTTTATCAGAAAGCAAACAAGGAGGTAAAAAAGTTTGTTCATTCTCCTGGTAATTTCTTGTTTGGTGCATAACCCATGTGTCAGATTCATGATCTACTTCTTATTCTCAGGTTGCCATAATCTGTAATCATCAGCGTACTGTTTCTAAGTCACATGGTGCGCAAATTGAAAAATTGGCTGCGAGATTAGAAGAACTCAGGGTACAAATCTCCTCTGAAGTTGTATTGTTAACTTTTTGGAGTTCTCTGCTTTTCTTTTGGATTCATTATATGCCCTTACGTTTGTCTGTATTTAATAATTCTGTAGGAGGGTCTTAAAGAGCTGAAAACTAATCTTGACCGGGCCAAAAAGGGAAAACCACCATTGGAAGGTTCTGATGGGAAGAAGCTTAGAAACTTAGAACCAAACGCGTAACATAACTTTCCCCTCTTACTTCTCCAAGATATATGTATCTATCTCTTCTTTAAGATTTACGTCCTTTGAATGTAATTATTGCAGGTGGGAGAAGAAGATTGCTCAACAGAACGTTAAGATCGAGAAAATGGAAAGAGATATGCATACAAAAGAGGACTTGAAAACCGTGGCACTGGGCACGTCTAAGATCAATTACCTGGATCCTAGGATTACAGTTGCATGGTGCAAACGTCATGAAGTGCCAATCGAAAAGGTAAAAGCTTTTTTCCAGAAACATGGTTGTCTTCTGAACAAAAAGATACAAGTCTTTTTTCTTATATGTTTCTCTGTGTTGTAGATATTCACGAAGTCTCTTTTGGAGAAGTTTGCGTGGGCGATGGACGTAGAACCCGAATTCAGATTCTCGCGCCAGATGGTATAGAGCTCAGATGGAAGCAAAGTTATTAGGAGAGCAGCAAATGAGCATTGAATAAGATAAGAGCAAAGAGTAAACCGGCCTTTTCTATTCATCTTCCTCCTTTGTTTAGAATTTCAAACTGTTTCATTATTAGTTAAATAACCTTTTGTCTCTTTTCATTTAACATTTACTATGACTATGACTAAACAAATGCTTATGTTATTTTTCAAATCATTAAAGAAATAGAAAATCTGAAGAACAAATCGAACACTATTCCCACTGTTTTCATAAGATGTCTTATTTTAGTTTTGGCTTGCGTGGTATGGGAAAATGAGAATTCTTCCCACATTTTTGGTTTATATACCTCAAGTTCTTTTTTGGGTTTTCATCAGCTATTTTCATGCAATTAT
This sequence comes from Camelina sativa, assembly GCF_030686135.1. Lineage (NCBI taxonomy): Eukaryota > Viridiplantae > Streptophyta > Magnoliopsida > Brassicales > Brassicaceae > Camelina > Camelina sativa. The sequence goes on along the minus strand of NC_141890.1, from coordinate 44,850,808 downwards.
ATGTTCAAATCTCAAGTTTTTATGTAGACGTGTCTCATTGTAAAGTTGTGACAATACGGTTTGGTTTGTAAAGATTAATAAACTTTTGAGACTATCCACTGTTTTCGATTGTATGTTATTGTATGAAGTCGAACGTAAATGCCAAAACACTAATAAAAATTAAATACACAACAACAACAACAAAAAAAAAATGAAACAAAAACGAAACTGCAGAGAAACTTCCTAAATTTTTTCACAACTTCTCTTCTCATTCTCGGGGAAAAGGAAATATCAAATAAGGTCTAAATCGTAATTATGACATTACCCTAATCATCCATATTAACTTGATCACAACGGCTATAATTAGTTACTAATCACAATAATTAAACCACTAAACTCAAAAGAAGAATGAAAACAAAAAACCCTACCCCTAATGTAAGTATATAAGGCAAGAAAAGGCCTTTTTCCTCTTCAGTTTCGCTTGTTTCTCTCCTCTCAATAACAATTTCCTTCTTCCTGATCACGTCTTTCACTCTCACAACTTTTTGAGTTTCTTTCAATTCGATCACCATGAGTATGAATCATCTCACGGATTCAGGTATGTGGTCGAATTTGTTTTTACTTGTGGATACTGCGGTTATGGTTCAGGAAGAAGAACAACGTCGTCGCCGTGGAGAAGACGATAGCGAGAAGAGTTTCTTCTATCTTTTCCCGAGGAAGAAAAGGTCGTCTTTGGTGAAGAGAAGGTACACACAACAAAACCCTAATGGGACTTCTAGAATGTCTTCTTCTTCATCGCTCGATGATCACGAGACAAAAAACACACCAAACCCTAGTTTTTTTGATGATCCTGTGGTGTATGATGCGGAGCTACTACGTGCAAAGAAGGGGAAATCTAAGATTGTCTGTGAAGATTAGGAGTACCGCCGAGAGAGTGATGAGGCGACGAGACTCTTTGAGAAGAACATGAAGAGATTGGTAAGAAACCTAGGACGAAACTTGGATGATCTTGATGGGTCGTCGTCTTCTATGTCTTCATCGTTCCTGAACCTTCGTTGTTATAATTACCCTTCGTTACTCCTCGGTTACAACACGGCTAAGTCTGAGAAGACAGAGAGGAACGACCCTAGTTACCAACCATGCCTAAAGGAGAACACAACAAGCCGCAAGAGGCGTGCCGTGCAACAGAGGAAGAGTGGTAATTTCAAGAAAGCAAAGGTTGCTTCTTTCCCAAGGAGGACGGATACAGATGCACCGGAGTGGATTTTTCAGGTGATGAGAAGAATGAGAGCTGATGCTGCAAACCCGTTGCTGATCTTTGAGAAGGGTCTAAAAGCGAGTGATGTGAAATCAGGCCAGAGTCGTCTCTTAATCCCATTCCAACAGCTCATCAGGAACGATTTCTTGACGCCAGGGGAGTATCGAGCCATGGAGAAAGACGAATACAAGGAAAACGACGATGAGAATATTGGTGTTGGAGCGATTTTTGTGAACCAAAGATGTGAAAAGTGGGGTGTACGTTTTAAGATATGGGCGATGGAAAAAGACAGTGGACACGGGACCTTGAATTACGCTTTGAACTGGGGGTGGAACGATGTCGTCAAGGGTAACGACTTAAAAGAGGACGACAAGATCAGTCTTTGGGCTTTCAGGTGGCGTGGAGTACTCTGCTTTTCTCTTGAGACATACTAAGCTTCTTCCTTAATTTGCTATCTGATAATGTTTGATTTGTGTCTTGAAACGTTGTAACTTGATTGATCTTAGCTTATTTCTTCTGCACTGTCATTGAACTTGAGTTTATGGTAAGTGTAATAACTTCTAGGAAGTGTTAATTAGGTAGCTACATTAAGGGGGTATATTATGGTTTTGATGTTAAACTCGGTTGGGTTCATCTCTTCTATTATTAGTAGTAACTTGTACATGTAAACCAAATGTTGTCTCAGATATTTTCTCTCGTTTGAATTGAACATTTTTTTCATAAATATGGTCTCTTCTATTATTAGTAGTAACTGTTCAATACCTTTGTGATGGAGATAATCAACACAATACACAGAGAGAAACAATAAGATCATGACAAACAAGTTTAGGCTTCGGTAGAAGTATAACCTGTGTGATGAAATGATTATTTGGACAGCTCTCAAGAAAATTTGGCAACATTTGCTAATTCAGTCATTAGACTTCACAAGGAATCGTGTCCTGTACGGTGACAGATGATCTGAAGATTCATTTACTTTGAATTGAGGTTTGAACGACATCGTCAAATATAACAACTTGAAAGCCGATGACAAGATCAGTCTTTGTACTTTCAGGTGTCGTGAGTTCTCTGCTTTTGCCCTTAACAAAGTAGCTCTTCACTTTTTCACTAGCTATTCAGGTGATTCTTGAGGTTTTTCTGTATAGTAGTAACTTTTTCACTTGTTCACTTGTCTGTCCGTCTCCTCAGAAAGATGAACATGGTGTGAACAATGATCAAATGTATATTGTGTTGATGCTTAGAGTCATATCTGAAGTCCAGAGAGTGAGATTTGTCTCTAAGAAGCTGCATAATCATAGTACTATCCTTGTATGATTCAGAGTTTTTCACTCCTCTTTACGGTTGATATGCAGAGTAGTAGGCCATGACAGATAGAGATTGTCCTGTAATCGCAGCCACTCCGTTTAATTAATTAATAAAATGTTAAGCATAATCAATGAAAGGTTAATAAAATGTTCAAAGTTTGGATTTTTATCTGATTTTATGTCGGTCAATACTGAGTAGAAAGAAGCTTTCCTGATTTGTGATTCTTGATGGGGACAGGTTTCAGAGTTTAATGGATATTATATTTTATACCTCAGAATCAGAATGATTAGAAAACGAGATAAAGTTATTTATTTTTCTTCATTTTATCTATGTGAGCAAAATTAACAATTGCAATACTAAAATACTTTGTTTATGATAAAATGATACCACTTTTAATAATATTTAATATCTTTTCAATTTATCTTAAGTAAAATAATAATTTATATGTATTAATAATTCCATATAACATTTTTAAACAAACTATCCTACTTTTTCAAATCATTTTAAAGAAATAGAAAATCTCTGAAGAACGAAAAAAACACTATTCCCACTGTTTTCATAAGATGTCTTATTATTTTAGTTTTACGATTAAAAAAACATCACAAAATGCATAATTATTCACTTGGAAGCTTATTTGTAAGTTTAAATGTGTGTGATTTTAAGCCAAAAACTAAATAATTACAGTGTGTTTGACTTTTGACTTATTAACAGGGATATGCAGAAGATAAAACTAGGATTAGACTATTTTGCCCTCATAAAAATCCCAAAACTCACACGTACGAATCCAAAATTCAGATTCGCACGAAGAAGAAGACATCATCAATCATCAATCATCAATCATCAATCATCAATCATCATCGTCGTCCTCCTCCTATCTTCATTTTTTCAAATCTGTAAGATCTCTCAGATAATTTCTCCTCTCACGTATTTTTCCGATCGGATTTGAATCGATCGCGTTGAGGTATTATACCTTGAATTCACGTGCGTGTAATACATACATCTCGTCGCAGATTCAGGAATCAAACATGGGTTTCCTTATAACAACCCTAATCTTCCTCGTCGTTGGGATCATTGCTTCTTTGTGCGTTAGAATCTGCTGCAACAGAGGTCCTTCCACGAATCTGTATGTCTCCCTTGCGACCCTCTTGCTTTCCAAAATTTTCGATATTTTTGATTTCTTAATATCCTAAATTATGAAATTGGTCGTGTGTGTGTGTGTGTCTGTGTTAGATTTGATTGCTGCATCAATGTTAGTTCCCAGGGATTTTCAATGGAATTGAGAATTGTAAAACGGGAAACTTAATAATGGGTTTCAAATTCTTTGAATTGGGTTGCTTGACGTGGTGATATCTTCAAGGTAGCTTGGTTGATTGTTAGAAATAGTATTATAATGGTTTTGTTTCTTGTGCTCTGAAGGTTTTATGGATATGTTCAAGCTTTGTAATTCATAGTCTGTCTTCTTTGTTTCTTGACTGTTTTACTTTGGCTCTCTCCTTCTGTAAACATGTAATGGAGTAAAAATATCTCATCTTTATTCCTCTCTGATAACAGGCTACATCTTACCTTGGTCATTACTGCGACGATCTGCTGTTGGATGATGTAAGTTTATGCTTTTGATATACAATTACATGTTGCTTTCTGGCCTTTATGGTTTACATTTGCAGCCATTGTTTCTCTTTTTGCTTTTCTTTGTCTTCAATTTTGCTTAGTGTCAGTAGAACTGTTATTGCTTCCTCTCCTTAATGAATCAAAATGTCGAATCCTACACGCTAAAGATGTCTAGAACACAATTTCCAGTCTTAGTTGAACTTGCTGAAAGTTTCATTATTGAACTCTCATGAGCATTGTCAATGGTTCTTTGAGTGCCTGTATATCGAGTTTGATTTCTATGTTGCTTTGGTTTACAGTTTCTTACTTCTTTTTGTTTTATCTCTTGACTATGGTAGGTGGGCAATTGTATATATTGCACAGATGAATCCTCTGATTGTCCCCATCTTAAGCGAAACAGAGTAGAATCCTCTACTCAGACAAGAGAACCACCTCAAACTAGAAAACACATGCGCAGAGTCGAGTCATCTTTGATCCTTCTGTATGTTCAATCTTTAAACAGAGTTCCTTCCTGTTTGTAATTCTTTACCTTGGTGTGAACAAAATCAAGAACCTTTTGGCCACTTTACTATTTCGAGATTTTGTTGTATTCACTTCTCTCATTCATTCCCCAACACAAAGCTGAATCTCCCTTCTGAGATTATTGCAAACACTCCCACCAATGTATTGTCGATTAAATAATCTTTTTGGAATAGTTACGCTTTACTGTATGTTTGATAAGTCAGTTTTGGTTTTGAATGGTTCCGCATCAATACTGGTTCTGAATGGTTCTGCTGCATCAATTATGAAACGTCGTCGTTAAGTGACTTGAAAGGGTCCACTCGATCTCTTCACCTTTCCTTTGTGAGAGGTTGCAACAAAAAGTACTGAACTGTTGATATTTTTTATTTTCTTCGTCGACACTAAAACCCTAAAAAAACAAAAACCCATCTTTTTGGTTTTCTCTGAAAGCAGAGGAAGTTAAAACAATGGCGATGATTCCGTTAGCACAGCTAAACGAGCTAACGATTTCTTCATCGTCTTCTTCGTTTCTTGCGAAATCCATATCCCACTCGTTGCTTACTAGCTGCGTTTGCGCAAGTACCAGAATCAGTAAATTCGGTGGCGGCTTCTCTAAGCGAAGAAGCGGTTCAACGAGGGGGTTGAAATGTTCCTTTTCTCCGATGGAGTCTGCCAGAATTAAGGTCATTGGTGTCGGCGGTGGTGGTAACAATGCCGTCAATCGGATGATTTCTAGCGGCTTACAGGTCAACACCACATTCTCAGTCTCTTACAATAAAATTCATGTTTTTTTTTTTTTTTTTTTAGCTTCGATTTTGATATGAGAATTTCTCATTTGGGTTTAATTGATTTCGTCTGTGTTCCTCCAGAGTGTTGATTTCTATGCGATAAACACGGACTCTCAAGCTCTGATACAGTCTTCTGCTGAGAACCCACTTCAAATTGGAGAGCTTTTAACTCGTGGCCTTGGTTAGTAGAGTTATACTTATTTGTAAAGGTGTTGTGTGAGTTTTGGCACTCAAAAAGCAATAAACTTGCGTCTCTGTTACTTGATTTTTTTTATAGGTACTGGTGGAAACCCGCTACTCGGGGAACAAGCTGCAGAAGAATCAAAAGATGCAATTGCCAATGCTCTTAAAGGATCAGACCTTGTTTTCATAACTGCTGGTATGGGTGGTGGAACAGGGTCCGGTGCTGCACCTGTGGTAGCTCAGATTTCCAAGGATGCTGGTTATTTGACTGTTGGTGTTGTTACCTATCCGTTTAGCTTCGAAGGACGTAAAAGATCTTTGCAGGTAATGTGTGTTGACAATATTTCTTGTTGAATTGTGGCAAGTCTTTAAGTGTTTTTATGGATCCATGTATAATTCGGTTTTATTCTCTAGGCACTGGAAGCTATCGAAAAGCTGCAAAAGAATGTCGATACCCTTATTGTGATTCCAAATGATCGTCTGCTAGATATTGCTGATGAACAGACGCCACTTCAGGACGCTTTCCTTCTTGCAGATGATGTTTTACGCCAAGGAGTTCAAGGCATCTCAGATATTATAACTGTGAGTCGGTGTATTTTTTATAAAGCGTAACAAGTTGGTTGGTTGATGAATGCTCATTGATTGATCCTCAAAGAAAGAACCTGAGGAAACAGTATCTATTATTCTTTTTTTAGATACCTGGACTGGTCAATGTAGATTTTGCGGATGTGAAGGCAGTTATGAAAGATTCTGGAACTGCTATGCTCGGGGTAGGTGTTTCTTCCAGCAAGAACCGAGCAGAAGAAGCAGCTGAACAAGCGACTTTGGCTCCATTGATCGGATCATCAATACAGTCTGCTACTGGTGTCGTCTACAACATCACTGGTGGAAAAGATTTAACTTTGCTAGAAGTAAACAGAGTATCAGAGGTGCGGTAACTTTGTGTTGGTTTACTCGGCTTTGCTGGTATATACCGTAATATAAGGCACAGTCTTCTCATGTTTTGAGGGTTTTTTTGCAGGTTGTGACGAGTTTGGCAGACCCATCAGCCAACATCATATTTGGAGCGGTTGTGGATGATCGCTACACCGGAGAGATTCATGTAACAATAATCGCCACAGGCTTCTCACAATCATTCCAGAAGACACTCCTGGCTGATCCAAGAGCAGCTAAACTCCTCGACAAAATGGGATCATCAGGTCAACAAGAGAACAAGGGGATGTCTCACCAGAAGCAGTCTCCAGCAACTATCTCCACCAAATCATCTTCTCCTCGTAGACTTTTCTTCTAGTATTCTTCTTGTCATTTCGTTTTAAGCATAAAAAAATGTAACATCTTCATGCTCAAATATCAGATTACATTTGATTTTTATCCAAAATGTCTCTAAATCAAATCTAACACTTACGAGTTCCATCATTATGTCAACTTATGACTACCAAATCACTCTCTTATTGGGTAGGGCCGTAGGGGAAATGAAACCAAGAGAAGTGAGAAAGTTAGTTTGTGGTTACAGATGATCACTATATTTGTAAGCAAAATAAATTATTTTTCAAGTTATTTACTGTAAAACCAAAGGTCTGATCCTTTTAGTTGGTTCAGTAACCGTGAACTGTTTTTTGGGGAGGTGTTTGCTTTGGAAATTTATGAAAAAAATGACACATTAACCAGTTTTTCACACATTTGCAGTTGTGACACAGAAATATACGTGCTGATGCATATCTTCCACAGATGCCTTTCTTTTCTTACTCACTTCTAAAGGGTCTGAACAACCTCTTGATAAACCAAAAAGCATCAGGTTTCCAATGTGTAAGCGACGGGCTATGCTTACTTACCGTTACCGCATTATTGAAACCGCAATGAAGCTTGAGAAGAAGCACAAAAGAGTATCTTTGATAATATGCACACACCATATTGATATATGTTTTTAGATGTTCTTGAACCTTGGGACAAATTGTAAAGGATCTTCTGAGGACTCATGATCCCCATTCCGTGGATTTTTTTTTTTGATAATATTCTACACACACCATAACTAAAGTACCAATGAATGATTGGTTCTAACTTCTAACTATAGTTTGGACAAATGAGAGATGATAGCAAAGTCTCTCCAACAACATATATATGCATATCAATCTCACAGAGAATATATAAAAATAGACTTTGATGTTTCAAGATTACGATTATATACATAAACTTAAATATTAGGTTTTAGTTTACCATAGCCAAATCAAAACAAAACTTTGTTTATCCAATCAGTAAGGTTTCAGATGATCCATGGAGGCTCTTCTTTCATAAGATTTTCCTTTTTCTTTCTGTAAAAGTAGCATTACACACAATAGAGAAAGAAACAAGAAGCTTTTAAATACACAAAGATTCTATTCAAACGGACCCTTTCAAAAGAATGTGTACAGATCTCTTTGGCGCAACACATAGATTGTAGATTCTCTGCACCAGATGATTTTGGGAAGTTTTCTTGCTCTTCAATGGAGAAGAAAGAACCAAATTCTAAGTTCCAGTTTCTGTTTTCACTGTTGTGCGTCTCACAGGAAATAATCAGGTGCAGGTTTCTTGGACGGAGCTCCTCTAGATTCCTGTATCCATAGTCATATTATGTCAGAAAAAATCAAACAGCAATTTGAACATAAAATTAGATAGGTGAGGCTCTTACTTGTGGGGCTGCATCGAAGACACGAAACTCCTTATTCAGATTCTCATCGAGCTCTAGAATTGCAGCTACATTACCGCATCTATAGCACATTCAGAAATAACATGAACATTCAAAGGCGAAGGAAACAAAGATCATATGTGTGAGGTTCTGAGTTATCTAATTACCTATAACAGTAATTTGGGGCAGACCAAACAGTGACTATCTGACTATTGAACATCCATTTGTAACCTTCCATAACTAGCTGATGAGCTCGGCAAATATAATCAATGTTGTTTGTGTGGTTAAAAGACGTGACAACACTCCCACCAAAAAGGAATCCGGCACCCCGTGGACTCAACCCCCAGCCATCTACAATATCTTCTGGATCAGACCATAAAAGATCACACATGGCACCATCATGTGGTACTTCTTGCTTTCGATCAATAGCCCTGATCTACCAAACGAAATGTATGAACGGACTAGTCAGTTATATCCTTATAGCTAAAACTTTCTAATTATATCAGCAATTTCTTTCTCAACCTGGTCTAGAGTCATAATAGCTGGAGAGAGACCTCCATGAACACAAAATATCTTGTTCTCGACAAGAGCTGAAAGACTTCGACACATAAAAGATAGAAAGTTTCCGTTACATTAAACCCAAATAACATCTACTCGGAGCTCCAAAAACAAAAGCTGAAAAGGAGTGTGTACCTCAAGTAGTCAAAGATATCTGTGCAGTATCTCCAGACATTTACGGATCCATATTTACGCAGGCACTCATCATAAAATCCATATACCTACTAAAATAGTCTGAATATACACACACGCATAAAAGATTTCAAATAATAGACTGAACTCACCTGCGTAATCTGCCGGCTCTCGTGGTTCCCTCTAATGAGAGTTATACGGTCAGGATATCTAACCTGAGAATAAAAATAGTAACTAACTTACGGAATTATTGTAGAACCCATTGGGGAGCATATATTTGAGCATACCAAAGTAAAACACTGTTGAGGTATTTATTATTAATTACCTTGAGAGCTAGAAGAAGTAGAAATGTCTCAACTGAATAAAAACCTCGGTCAACAAAATCTCCAAGAAACAAATAATTCGTCTTAGGGCAATCACCCCCGACTTTGAAAAGCTCTTTCATGTCATAGAATTGCCCATGAATGTCTCCACATATCTAATCCACATCAAAACAAAACAAAATCTAAGGATGAATCAACTAGCAAGACAATGAACATGGAATCTTCAAACGTGTTAAGATAGACAACAAAGAGAGTTTCATCGACTCCATTCAAAGAAACCATTGTAGCTGAGTCTTTTCAGTTATCAAATGTATTTCGAATCCCTAAAACATAGGAACCAAAAAATTTCAGTAACTAATATAAGTAAACCATAACATATCTAAATTCTGAATCCAAAACTAAACTAAAACTGTTCTGAGCTACAATTATGCCCAAGGCCCCAATTTCAAATTTTCGTCGGATTCCTCAACTCACAAGCCTTTGACTTTAATGGGTTCTCAGCAAAACTCAATCTTCAAACACAAGTATGGATAAATTCTGAAACTTGAATCTAGAAAACAAACAAAAGAAAACTTACAGTGACAGGAGCATCAACTCTTTGAACATTGCTCTCTTCAACGAGAATCTCCATAGCTTTAAGACAAAGAGCCTTCACTTCTGATTCCTTCAAAGGTTCACAGCGTTTAAGCTGCTCTATCTGCTGGTCTAAGTCTGACATTTTCTCTGTTCCTTTTTTTTTACTTCTTCCACCTTCCTTCACAAACAACTACTGAAAAAAAAAACCCTAAATTTCGATAATCAGACGTAAAATGAAGAAACCCTCGTCAAAATTTTATACAGAAAGAGAAGAAGAAGAAGAAAAATCGTGTTCTTCGTCTTCCCCAGGAGAGGCTTTGCTCCTCTCCGAAGGGGTGTTTTCTTCCTCCAAACTCTCTCTCCTTCGCTCTGTTTTTATATTTTGTTTTTGAATCCGATCCTTCTCTTTCCATGATATTCCAAATTTGCCGCGGATACTTTTCAGATTACTTTCTTAACACCAATCCCTTAATTTGGGCCAGATTCTTTAAAGATTGGACCATTGGCCCATTATAACAAAGTAATTAGACTTAATTTTGATTAGAATCGGATGTTTGGAACTTTGGATTATGGTAGCGACCCAACTTAACTTCGAAGATGAGCGTGTGTAATAAAACAATTTTTTTTGGTAAACGTTTTCCGTATATATCTATCACCGAGTGGCCAAAACATTGTAGCACCCAACTAACTTCAAAGATGAGCGTGTTATTTTGGTAGGATTTTTGCTTAATGTCACTACGGGTGAAACCACGAAGCCAAAGTCTAAGTCCAAAATGGCCTAATTAGGTTATGTTAAATTAAATAGTGTGTGTGTTACGATAATACAAAAAGTCAGTTTTGTGATAGAAAATAAAAACGGTACTTACATGTATAAAAATAAAAATAAACAAGTTAAAACAAAACAATGGTGGTAAATCTGATTATTTATGTTTTTAACAATTGGAGAAAGAAAGTAAACTATAGGTCAAAGTCAATGTAAAGAAAGCAAAAAGAGTAAAGGGAATGTTGCGGATCGAAGAAAAGACTCTTTGCTTTTTGACCTAACTAAATTTGTTTTTATTTTTTTTTAAATTGCATTGGAAAACCACAGTTTTTCTTAAAGTTTGGTGAGCATTTAATTTTCAGTTGAAGAGTATTTTCTGCGTGTGTTAAACTTCGAATTAATCAACGTCTGCAACCTTCAAAAACTCATAATTGTAATGAAACAATTGAACAATCTCGTTTTGACCAGACACTAAAAGTAGATGCTGCGATCGATCGAAACCTTTAAAACATGATCTTAGATAACATATAGTACGTTTTAACTCCTTAGCCGATATGTTAGTCTTGAAAGCCTCGTCCTCTCAAGACTCAAGAGGGAGACCAAAAAGAAAAATACTAGTACTATTATACTTAATGGGAAGACTAATTTTAACTGAATTTTAAAGTTGAACGAGAGGTAAGTAATCTAATCTCTTCTCGCCCTTAGCTAGCCAACCGTTAATCGTTTTGTTGTCCAATAACGAGCAAGAGTCAATACAAATAATTTTTCCAAATAATAACAAGCCGACACAGAGACTATTATATAGATAATAGATTGATGCTCTTTTAGCATTTGAAACATTATTATTTACTAATCATCAAACCTTGATGTCAAATAGAATAGTTTAATTTTCTGTGAGATGGTTTTATTATATGTGGATTGTTTAATTTTGGATACTCACTTGCTACAACAATATATATGTTGGATCATCTTGATCACTTTCTTTCTAAACTAATATTTGAACTATATATTCAAAATATTTATATGATTTTAGTTTCTTGAAATTTTATTTTTTTAAAATTCTCAAAATGAAAAATTCAATATGTCGGTTCTTAGGTTAGTCTAGTTTGAAAGTTAAACATCATGCAAATCCAATTACAAAGACTAAAATAATTGAAGAGCATTATATTGGGGCCTAGTGTTACGCGTAGCGCGAGGATCACGGTAACTATATGTGGAAAGACTCAAAAGCTAATTAATAAAATAGACTTTCCTGGTCTTCTGGTTATTAATCCAGTTCACTTTCCACGTTAGGGACATCATCTGAGTAACTGACAAACCACAAACAAAACTGACTTATGACTATTTTAAGATGATTTAATCCATTTTCTTTAACTGTTATTTGACAAGTAGTTTCATGCACATAGCGTGTTATACGTGAACATCTAATTTATTAAATAGAGTTTTATACGTTATATATCCAAATTCTGTAAGAGACGTATGATTTTTTCATGTATCATGCTATTTTTTAATGTAAATATCTTATATTACGGAGTGAATTTATGTTTTCGTCATGGCAATTTAATATTGTTTTTTTTATAAAGAGCAGTTTAATTTTGTTGTAGTTAGTTCAAACTTGCAAACAAAAAGTATTAGTATTTCAGTTGGTGGTTGTGGCAGAATTAGGTATACACGAGAAACCATGGTTTCATCTGAGACTAAGAGTTACTCCTATTAACGATAAATTAACGGTAAAAATCGTTACATGAGTACCTTATCTAAGTTTACGTGCCTATTATTGCCTAGTGAATATGTTGAGTATTTCTTTAACTTCAGTTGATTGGTCTATATGCGATTAATTAATTACTTAAGTTCAAAATCATCTGGTTGCATCCATGTCTCGAATCGATCTCATTTGAGCTAGCTGTATTAATTAAAGATATCCTAAATTATTTTTAAAATTGGTCTGATGATACATAATACTACTTTGTAGTGAAATTTTAAACATATGTATCTTTAACACCTTTCATTAATGATTAAATCTCTAAATAGGTAATTATGATACTAATCAGTTACAATAAATAAATGTTAGTATATTGGTAGAGGAAATTAATCATGTATGAATATTAAATTCGTGACCAACTCGTATAATTGTGACACTCTCGTTACTTGAAAGTTTGTAGTCATTGATAAGTCCAAATTCCAGTTAAGTAATATACCACATATCATTAGTCAATAATCTCCTCTCTCTTCTCATTGCTCTTTGTAGCTCATTTTATAACTGCTAGAAAGAAAGATGAGTTTTTTTTTGGGATTTAAATGTTAAGATTTTATTACTTATAGTTTTAGTTAGAACTACAAAGTTATCTACTCTATACGAAAGTTTGAATCTAGGACAGATTAGAATTTATATCGGAAAAGAAATACAATAAAAATAAAGATAGAGTTTGTTAATTAATTAGTTATCTTGAGATAAGAATACAAAAACAAATGTAGCAAAAAGATAAAGATAATAAGAAGGGTATGAAAACGTATAGCAACAACAAAAGAAGAGGTTAAAACATCAAAAAAATAAATGGAATATATGGATTTAGTGACACAAGAATGACAAGAGCGAAAATATATATATTTTTTTCAACAATGTTACGTCTCAATGGAATATAAATTTGAAAAAGAATATAATCTTCGGCTTAGTTAAAAAAAAAATAATATAGTAACCCTCCTAAATCTAATGTTTGTGATTTAATAATATTTCTAAATTTGGTGGTTCTAAATCAGAATTACACAAAGAAAAATGCATTAGTCAGATAAGAGAAGTATAGAAACAGTAGGGCTTTCATTTCACGACTCTTGTGGCATGCTAGTGAAAATTTGGTTGTTGGCTTAAATATAAGATATATTGGACCACTTGTATCTTTCATTCTGGTTATACCTTTTGCTAATTATTCTTTTTATATATATACTTTATCTAACATTAGTGTTACCAATGGAATTCATGCAATACCTATATCCATATATGTGTACACCAACAATCACTTTACTCAAGTGACACTTTACCCATTTTTAAGATCCATTAATTATAGTTCAATTCAATGACTAAAGAACCCTCCAAATATTAATTAATGATTCTAAATTAAGGCATTTTCAGATTTGTATGTTCATCCCTGTAATCCTGATGTCATGTACTAATTGGTTTAATATTGGCAGCCAAAATTATGTATGGGTATTCAGAAGATTGAGTACAAATACAGCTTAGCTATTTTCATGTTCTATGTACAAAAATAATGTTTGTATATATATAGTGAGAAGGAAATATCAAACCCCCAAAGGTGCAATACCATGCAAAAGAAATCAAAATCAACATTATAGTGTAAGAGAATATAATTGGGATGAAAAATTATGTTTGGTGGAAAACAAGAAATTATTATAACATCTAGTTTTAGGATAGGGATGATGGAAATGTAGAGAAATGGATAGAGCTGAAAAAGAAAAAAACCGGCAACATGATGAAGAAACTAGTCTCCTTTTGGTATGTTGTTGCTTCCACTCTCTCTGTTCCATTGGATTCCATGAATTTTCGCCGTCAATCTCGTGCCTTACCCACTCTTATTCCTATATATTACATTTACTAGCTCATGCATATATATTTTTTCTAAAAGTGAGATTTAAGCCAGTTGATGTGTCCAGTTTCGTGTTTGGTTGGGGTTGGCATATATCGACAAGTGTTCTTAAATTTGCTCGTTTTTTTTTTATTTAATTAAAATTTAATTGTACGTTACCTCTCTAGAGGAAATTAATTGGATCACCTGAGCTTACGTACGTTCCATCGATTAAATTATTTAAATATACATTGCCTTTAAATACATATAAATTGACCGTTTCATTTTACAAAACCAAGTGTCGTCGTAATTTTAATGACATCGTCTTCGTCTAACCACATTTTGGTGCTAGTCGTAAAGATTACCTGGCAATCTCGTTAGGACCAATACTTGGGATATATAAATGATACGATATTGGATAAAAAAAGCAATGGATGAAGAATGTTTGAAACATGCATGAATCTAACTAAGATCGTATCATAGCTTTAGGTACTCCTGATGTTCCCTCGGGTGGTATCACATGGAAACACATTCATTTTCCTTTTGATTTTTCTCATCATCAATTTCTAAAGCCAACCAATAAGTTCTTACTCTTAAATAAGACTCATGAAACAACCCTAATTAACCTTGTATAATTATGGTCCTCTTAATTACTAATCTCATAACCAACATATTTTTTTTGTATTGTTTTATCATCATTCATCATATTCAGTTCAAAATTTTAACATATTACAACAAAACGATATATTAAGGAACTACCATCCACTTAGATATGATTGACGAGTCAACAAACAACACGTTGAAATTAATCAAAATTTTGCATTCACACAATCTACCGAATGTCACATTAAAATTTGAATCCAGCCAGGTCATGATGCCACAAAAAAAAAATCAAATATATTTCTACAACTGAAAAACACAATAATCATCTGGTATATATTATACATACAGTATATATATCCAATAAATATCTCAATCAATATAAACAAACTAAATACCACAGCATAAAACGACATTTAAAAATATAAATAAATATGTATATAAAGAACTTCCTTCTATATATGACCGAAAATATATTACCATGAAAAACACCACATTCTTCTAATCTCAAAAATAGTTATACGTATATGTTGTCTATGACCAGAATATTGTTGCGCTTTAATTTATATATTATGTACTTTTTGTAGATGTGTGTGAACAAATGCTATTTTGATACCAAAAAAAATAACAATTTTCGAACAAAAAGAGTTTATGTTTAGATATTTTCATTTTAAATCACAACCGCAAAAATACTTGACAGAAAAATATCACATTAGATATTTAAAATTATACGTGTATACATCATATATTGATTATTGTGTGTCCATCATACATATGTAACCACCATATATTGTTCTACTCTTTACTCCAATTAGCCCTACACAAAATGTGGTTGACAAAAATATATAACCTATAGTGCACAAAATGACAAACTATGTATATAGTATATCATGTGACACAAGTACACCACATTATTATATTTTGTTTTTGGGGAAACAAACATAATGATGCGTTGTTTTTGCATGAATAATCAGTACATACACAATATGTATACGCAATGGCACATTTAATAATATGTTTCCCCATTCAACTTAATGCATACATTTATCATTTCCTCTTTTCTATAAATACGTGTAGTCTCTTCGAGCTTGTCTCATTCACAAAAAGAAGGTGTAGAGAAAGATAACGAGAGATCGAGGAGAGAAGAGATCCACAGAGAGAGAGAGAGAGAGAGAAAAAGAGAGAGAGAATGGCTTCTAAGGGAGACAATGTTGCTGTATGTAACATGAAGCTCGAGAGACTTCTCAGCATGAAAGGTGGCAAAGGACAAGACAGCTATGCCAATAACTCTCAAGCTCAGGTCTCTACATTTTTTTTTTTTCCTAATTACTTCAAAATTATATCCTAAAAACCTTCTACTTATTCGAAGTTTTGATCTCGAGTGACAAATTTGAAAATTCAAGAAGATAGTCATATTTTTTTTCTTCTTTTTTTGAAAAAGGGTTTAGAGACGAAATTTTTTTAAGAAAGATTTGCTCTTAAAAACAAAATTTTCTTGGGTGTATTTCCGTTTCACTTCGGTTTAGTTCTCCATTACGGTTTCTTTGACTCATGCATGCTATTGATTTGCTAAGTAATCAATTTTAAAAAATTTAAGCTGTATATTAAAACAAAATGAGGATAATGTTGAGACAAACAAGAGCCAGCGTCTACATGCATGGTAATTTTTTATATTTAGTAATATAGATACCGACAATTTGATATCATGAAATGTAAAAGAAAAAAATAATATATGCAGGCGATGCATGCACGGTCTATGCTTCACCTGTTAGAGGAAACACTTGACAATGTTCACCTAAACACCTCCGCCAGTCCCCCACCGTTCACGGCGGTTGATCTTGGCTGCTCATCCGGCGCAAACACTGTCCACATAATCGATTTCATAGTCAAACACATCTCTAAGAGGTTTGATTCCGCCGGAATCGACCCGCCGGAGTTCACAGCTTTCTTCGCCGATCTCCCGAGCAATGACTTCAACACACTTTTTCAGCTTCTTCCACCACTTGTCTCTAACTCTTGCATGGAGGAGTGCCTTGCTGCCGATGGAAACCGCTCCTACTTCGTCGCTGGTGTTCCCGGCTCATTTTACCGGAGACTTTTTCCGGCGAGAACCATTGACTTTTTCCACTCTGCCTTCTCCTTACATTGGCTCTCTCAGGTACACACTCTATACGTAACGTTTGCTAGGTCACCTTATTACACGTGTCATGGTGTTCGGTTTTTCTGCTTTAAGCTAGCTTTAACGGTTAAATAGATCACTAAATTAATGTCAAAATACGGGACTTATTATTAATATTTCTACCGGACTAGGGCTATCAAAATTCGGGACTAGCTAGTCTACCTCAGAAGTTTTTGTTATGCCAACATTATTTTTGATTTTGTGAACTTAAATTTTTTTTTCGTTTGATTAATATTAATAAAAAAATCCAAAACAAAACACTTTTGATAAATATGTTAAGAAATGGAAAATATGGTAGGTGCCGGAAAGTGTGACGGATAGGAGATCAGCTGCGTACAATAGAGGGAGAGTTTTCATACACGGCGCTGGAGAGAAGACAACGACGGCTTACAAGCGACAGTTTCAGGCGGACTTGGCGGAGTTTTTGAGAGCAAGAGCTGCGGAGGTTAAGAGAGGTGGGGCCATGTTTCTGGTTTGTCTCGGTCGTACCTCTCTGGACCCCACCGACCAGGGTGGTGCCGGTCTACTCTTCGGCACTCATTTTCAGGACGCTTGGGACGACCTTGTCCACGAGGTACGTACGACCTTAGTCTATTCCCCAAAGTAATTAGTTAAAACTCTAAATTATTAACCTCGAGTTCTTAACTTATCTAATAGTTATATTACTATTAACCTATGCCCTTCTTTGCCTTTTACAAATAAACGCTGGAAATGAGGAAACAACTTACTTATATAACACTAGGATAAAATATCTACATTTGAGCCAATTTAAGTAATTCTTTGGAAATGTCGCCAGCTAACCTTCTTTTTTTCTGTTGCTCTGTCTAAGAAATTAACTATTTTCTAAGAAAACTAAAAGTTCAAAACTTTTAACTCTTAAAGTCAACAAACCTAGTATACTATATAGTACTGTATTAGTATCAAATGTTAATTAACCACAAGTTTCTTGAAATTAAGCTTTTCTTAACAAGATTATATTTCAAACCTATAGTATTCTATAGTTATATTGTATATACAGGACCACATGCTATCCATACTTTTCATAAAATAAAGTTCGATATACTGCCAAAAATATATCTTTGAAAAAATCACCAAACGTAACGTAGTATTGTATTTATATCAACAAGTTTTTTGAAATACAGTTTATTAACGACAAAAAATATTTTTCATAAACAAGTTAATATTGTGTGTAAATCCATATACGTATGTACAAAACAGAAACAAATGATTTTGGTGTGGCTTTGATTAAGACCACGGTAGTCTCACCGCTCCTAGATCGTTTTAACTTTTAAATGTAACAATCAATTCTACCCGCCGGATTGCCCTCATCGATCCTAAATGAATCTGAACCATCCATCTCTACGATCATTATATCCGTCAAAATAAACTCGACATGATGACCTTAGAGACAAAATCGGCAGGCCATATTATTGAAGTACGGTAGTAAAAGAAGTCACTCAAAAAATTCAAGAAGAATTGTTACGTTGCTTTCTAACATAATCATTTTAGTCCGTTAGATCAAATAGTCACCACCAAAAAGTAAAGTTCACATATGTTTAAAAAGTACATATATATAGTCAAATGATACTAATATAAAAGTTAGTGAATCAAAAAGTACATAATATATAATTCAATCAGGATATAAATTCACATATTGAGTTACGAAAAACATAGTCCTTGAGGCTCATCATAAAATTATTCGAACATTTTTTTTTTTCGTGTTCAACTAATTAAAAGTCCTGATGGTTTTTTTTTTAGAATTTCGGTTTAAAATTGTTATCTGAATCTATGATTAACCAATAACCACAATTAACATTTTATTTTTAGGGTTTGGTAGCGGCAGAGAAACGGGACGGTTTTAATATCCCAGTGTACGCACCAAGCTTGCAAGATTTCAAGGAAGTAGTTGAAGCCAACGGCTCATTTGCAATTGAGAAGCTGGTGGTTTACAAAGGAGGGAGTCCGCTTGTGGTGAGTGAGCCGGACGACGCATCCGAGGTCGGTCGAGCCTTTGCTAGTAGTTGTCGGAGTGTGGCAGGAGTGCTTGTGGAAGCTCACATAGGCGAAGAGCTAAGCAATGAGCTGTTCTCACGAATTGAACGCCGAGCCACTAGCCATGCCAAAGATGTCTTGGTGAATTTGCAGTTCTTCCACATCGTCGCTTCTTTGTCCTTTACTTAATACCAAATAATATGACAAAGACTAATTAAAAGTAATATGTTCGTGTGCTCTCTTGTTTAAACTTTTGTATTTTTCTGTTCGTAGGGCCTCTACTTAATTTGTTCTTTCTAGTTCTTATCTTCTTTATAATGGGTTTTGATCATGTAAACTAAATTAGTCGGCCTTAAGTACCAAAGAAAAACTTTATGAAAAAGGAAGCCTCTTGTTCCAGTGTATGCAGGGTTCCTACCCAAATCAACCAAACCAAACTGAAATCATAGTAAAACAACTCGAGTTTACTTCTTTTTATGTAAATAGTCAAATTGACTCCCAAAAGTTAACGAATCCAAATTCGAATCTTTACGTAACATTTTATTTACGCTTGAACCACTGTAATGTTTTAAATAAAATACGGAATTTTTTATAAATCTTTGTATCCTAATTGAAAGAAATAGACCTTAAAAGCATCTTGTTAAAGAAAGAAAGGCAGGTGAATAATAAACCACTATTGAATATATTTTTACATGCATGCATACTAAACAAACGCACCATATACAAATTACTGCTTCATTACATCACCACTATTGAATTAATTCAAGTGCTTTCCACACTAGTTCCAAGTGATGATGATCAGTAGTACGTCTTGTACTCCTTGATCTCAGCGTAGTTCTTGGCACAATACTCAAACAAGCTTCCATCAAAGCACCGCCTTATGGCTTCTTTAGACAAGAATCCTTCTTCATCACTCGCTACAGCCCCGTCTTAAACAAATATGGAACCTCTGTCAAATTTTTAAAAAACCTAAAAACCTTTAATAAATTTTTTTTTTGAAAAAATTGGACTTTTTTGTTTAAAGAAAATTTTTAATATTTGGAATGGACCCATGGTATTTGCCTACTCTACTATGGGGCAGAGACGGCCCTGACTCGCTAACACATACAATACTCCCCATTCCACCTTGCTCGCTAGCCTACATACCAATTAACACACTTCTTCAAGAAACCAAAAATCCGTTAATTATAAAGGGAACATCACCACATTTGAGCATTGTAACAAGTACGTACCACCCGAAAAAGTCAAAGGCATCGCGGTTTCCTTCCGTCATGTCCCATAGTTCTCCAAGACTCAACTTATCTGGTACTGTCCTCGCATATTTGCTAAACATCAACTCAAGATTTGCTGGTGTATACCTTCCCAAAGCATACATATATACATATAAATCGTGGTATGAATCGCGATATAATTATAGAAATATCAAATATGGATTGTGGTAAAGAGAATCACTAACCTTCCTTCATTGTCATATGTTTTAGAGTCGCTTCCGTGCTTTGCCTTGTGAATGTTGTGTATATATATAGGGAAAAATGGAGACGGTAACCATCCCTGTTTCAGCAGTCATAAACGTAACAATCATAGCTAGGTCCAGCTCAATAAAGCTAAAATAAGTTAAACCAAACTATATGTACTGTACCGGGAGAGTAGCATAGCTAAGAGCTAAGTGGATACAAGCCGTTAAGATAAGTGACGCAAGTAAATTGAAACCGAGTAACTGGAACCCTGGTGCAGTCGATTTCGTATATGTATACAAGAACCAGTAAATATATAAACCGATATGTTATAACTCATTAACTCTATATATGGAGAGGTTAAAGGGTGTACCAGAGAACGTTTCATAGGGATAAATGATGCCATTATCATCCAAATCGAAGAAAGCTACATGTTGCTGCATAACACTAAGGCCATTGTGTCTATGCTCTGGTGTTCCTAGCGGGTGTTCCATGTCTGGTGCTTGTAGTGCTCTCGGCAAATCTAAATATTAAAAACACCCGGTTAAGTAGCGTACAAGTCACGCATTATTTATGTATATGAACATTTATAGATAGGTTAGGATATCATAAGTGCAAGGTTTAGTAAGTGTGTCATCCAAGTCACCGCGAACACGACGGTGATAAGTTACTGGAGCATAGGGAGCCACCGTCTCCATTGCGTCTCTCTCCATCCTCGCCATTGTCGTCATTTCTCTCTCTCTCTTTCTCTCTTTCTCTCTCTACAGCGATATGAGAAGTGGACAAATTAGGAAGAAGAGGAGACCGAAACATTTCGATGCTCCGTGGCGGACATGCACGCGCGACAATGCCACATTCATTTCACCCTTCACACGAGTCAATGACACTTGTCACTTAAAAGTGGATATAGAAACCAGAACAAGCTTTTCTAAAACCGAACCGTAACAAAGTTGTTCTGTTTACACTGAAAAAAAAAAAGGAATAGAACCTTACCTTGGTAACCTACATAACCAAGCATGATTGAAATGAAGAAAACCAAAAATATAAGACTAAATTAACCGAACCAACAAAAAATAATAAAAAGCTGAATTACAATTTCGACTACAGAACCGAAATCAACTTAATTGCGGTTATGGTTGGAATTGGAACACAATTATCATAAGATTGATACATTTTGATAAAACTGAGATGTGACCGACCTTGCCAACTTGAGGATGCTAAAAACTTGGACAAAAACGATCGTGCAATAGGTTTTTATGGGCCTTCTATCTCCAGGCCCATATAAATCATGATCATACATGAGATGAGCGCGTGGCGCATAAACACAATGTACCGTTTGTAAGAACTAAGAAAGTTGTGATTTTGGTCAAGCTTACATTTACTCCCATAATCCCTAGATAAGTAAGTCATTTGCAGCTTTTTTGGAGTCAAGATGATACCGTACCAACTACTAGAACAACACTAACAAAACAGACACACACACACATACACATTCTACTCTGAAATGTTTTTTGTGTCTTCTCTCTCTCAGGTGTTTCATCAAAGCCTTTTTCTCCCTAAAACCAACTCAAACATTGAAAATTACAGATCTTCTCCTCTTTTATTTTTTTAACCATCAAGGTGAAGCTGGAACTTGATGATCTGCAGCACCTGAAACTGGAGATGAAGCAGCTTCCTCTTTTGAAATGGCAACGTAGTTTGTAGGAGCAGCCGGCCTGTTGAGACTCTCCCTTCTTCCTCCTTCTTTTGCAGTAGACCTGCTTCCGTTCTGGTTTGCATTCAATGATAAACGCCGGTTTGGAGCTCCATTTGCTCCTCCGTTGTTAGCTCGTAGCCCCACCGGTTTCTTAGCACTGACTGGTCTTGCAGGGCTTGGCCTGGTGCTAAAGGCAGAGTCTTGCTCTACGTGTGGCTGTTCTTGAACCTTCTTTTGTTCCTGTTCATTAAAAGACAGAGGAGTTCAGGGGGTTACTGATCATTTCCCCTTATCATAATTGAGTAAAAATGATGAACTTACCCTTAGCCTCCGTTTCTCCTCTTCTCGTTCTTGCCTAAGCATACCGTACTCATCTAACATAGCTAGCAGAGGAACACCATCGTAGGCAAAGGACATGCTGTGTTCCTCTTCCCAAGCCCGGGTCTTGGCAACCAATGTGTCAACCATGACTTTGCACAAAACAGAAGATCCAAACTTTATTTGATATGAATGAATACATAAGAGAAGTTTGCAAGCATATCTTAGCTATTCAAACCATACAAGGAATCTTGCTAACCAGAATCCTAGCTTTCTCAGCTCTCTTGAGATTCAAGTGTGCGCCTCTGCTTGCACTGTACCTGTTCTGATCCTGTTCTCAGAAAACAAAACCATGGAAATGCTCAAGATCAAATTTAAAGTTACTGCATATTTTGATGTATCATAGTGTGTGTGATTGAGAGAAGTTATGCATTACCCGGTTGTAGTCTTCTAACCAGCTCTCTTCCTCACAAGCTGACATCCATTTCTCAACACGGTCCAAGATATCTTTTCTACTAAATGCTTCTTCCTTAGCCTTTGCTATCTGGCTATCCATGTCTGCCAATAACTCAGTAGGCTCAACGTTTCCAGAATCAATCAGCGACATGATCCTCTCACGAGCAGATTCCGGATTTATTTCTACATGAGCACGAGCATATATCTCCTCAAGCTCAGATTGTTTCTTGAAAGCAATTTCTTTCATTCGGCTAGCTTTCAGCTGGTCAAGCCTATCCACTTCCACCACGGCCTTCACGAGTTTATATGAAACTTTTAGCAAAGCAGTAACTGAATTCTTCAGAACACATAGGAAGATTTATCAATGCAATATTAGATTACCTGCTCAATCAAATCACGTGCAAGAGCACCTGGCAAAGTGACTTCATCAACTGAAGCTGAAATGTTACAGGTCACATGATCAAAAAGCTCCCTTTCCTCATCAAGAGTATCCATCAGATTCCACAAATCAATTAACTGAGTAGCCAGCTCTTGAAGCTGCAACAACAAAAACAAATAATCATTAAAAACCTCTCAACCAGTTTGATATATACAACATATGCAATTTCTAGGGAACAATTTTAGACAAGCTAAGGATGCAGAGAAATTTGTCTTTACCTTTTGAAGTCTTTGCTTCTTATCATCTTTCAGAGTCAAGACAGTTTTAGCCAACCTTGAAAGTGTATCATTGCTAATGCTTTTAGACTGGACACCAGTTTCTTCATCTAAGCTCGGATGAACTTCAGTGACAGTGCTTAAGAAATCCAAACCAAGAACGGCACATAGATCATGAACAGTACTCACAAATTCTAGCACTTTGTGCAGCCTGTCACTCTGCCAAAACAAAGGAAAACATAAGCAACATTGTATCAACACGAGATCAGGCGATTCCTAACAAAGCTTACCTTCTCTTTCTGGAGCTCTTGGAGTTGGCTCTGGAAATCGTCTAATTTCTTCAGAGACAAATCAGACTCATCAACTATAGGAACCTCATTGCTCAAACCCCCAGCAATCTCTCCACATATCTTCTGAATTTGTGATTGTACATCAGAGAACTCTCTGACTCTCTCCTCTTTCTGTTGCCACAGTTGTTCAAGAGCCGGTGCTATAGCAGCAAGTTGCTCTTTAATCGTTCCTGAAGACTTATCCGGCTGCAACAACAAAACAAAAAGACAAAAAAAAATATTACAAACAAAACACTTCAATTACATTTTCCAATTCTAAACCATATGGACCAAAAAAAAAAACCTTACAATGCCAACTAAGTTTTTATCTCCAAGAGATGCAGTGAGGCTTGATAGCTCAGCATTAGCATCTGACAAGGTTTGAAGAAGCTCAGCTCGGGATTTAGCAGCCTGCTCAACTTTTCTCTTGTAAACATCAAGACACTCTTGCTCTATCTGAAGAAGCAGTTTGTCTCTTTCCTCATCACTCTCACCAACTTCATCCCAGATTTCCTAATTAAAAAAAGTTGTTGTTACACAAAGATGTTGAGTTAAAAAAATAAAGCCCTGAAAATAAAATCTTAGGAATTAAAAAGAGTGTTGTAAGATTGTTTACCTGCAACTTCTGCAGTAAGGTACCACAAGAAATTTCCCCAAGAAGAGGACTTTCAGTATCTGTGATCGCCATCTTCAGGATATCAGAAGGTTCTTTCCTACAGAAACAAAACACCAATTAGAAACGATAACACTAAACTAAAGAATGTAGTACACCATAGATCTTATTTCTGCATCAAAATTGCAATCAAAAACAAAAATAGCAAACACCAAAAGAAACTCTGTAGATTGTTCTCAATCAAAGTTGTAATCTTTTTATTTGGGAATCAAAAAACCCTTCTTCAATCACTCAACTGCACAGACCAAAACATTCAAAAGAACCCTGTGAATTGAAAAGAAGTAGTCTTAAAACTACCCAAAGCTCAAAAACCCTCTTGTTCACCATGAGAGCAAGAAAGCAAACAAAGTCCGATCAAGCAGAAGTAGAAGCATGAGGAAAAAAAGAAGCAGATCTCTTTTACAAGAAAAGAAAGAAAAAAAAAAAAAAAACAAGAACTTGAGAGAATCAAACAGCATTGGTGATAAAACCAAAGTAATAAAAAAACTAAAGACTTCAAACTGATCAAATCTAACAGTGAAAAACAAAAAAAAGCAACGTTCATTACCGAGATTGACACTGGATTTCTAGGGTTTTAAATGGGTTTCTCCACACACACACACTTGCTTCTTCTTCTTCTTCTAGATCTGAAGTTGTATGACAACAAAACTCACACTATTGAGAGTGAGAGAGATAAAATCATTTTAGCAAAGAAAGGAAACCAAATAAAAATCAATCTATGGAGGAGAGAGGTGGAAGAGACGGAGAGGTGAAGGATGGGACCCACTCTTTTTTGGTAGTACGATGGTAACTCCAAATTACTCACCACACCCCTTGTTTTTTTACAAACATAACACTGTTCACAGACAGTCTTGTGTCTTTTTTCAAGTTTTTTTTTCTTCCTTTTCTTTTTTACTCTTCTCCTTGACTTGGTGCTTTGCTTGTTTGACTACACAAGCTATTTTACTTCTTTTTTTTTTCCCTAAACGTTACAAAAAAAAAAAAAACATATTCACCAGTCACCACTAGAATCTCGAATGTAAATAAATGCTTCAGTAGTTTTTTGGTTTTTCTAACCAAGTTAAACATAACTTACGGTTACGGCGGATATTTAGAGCGGTAAATGTTATGTTTTAGGGACCCTAGATCGCTTCATCGCTAGCATTTACACAATTACAGTTTAGTCTTCATTTAAAAAAAAAAAAATTACTATATCCATTATTATATGATTTTGTACGCTGTAAATATCTCTTATCGCAATTTTATAGTTTTTTTTTTTTTTTGTTTTTTTAAGTAATGCAAGAGAATAAACCGATATAACATTTTAAGAATTTTGAATTCATCCAACACTGTTATTGACAAAGACAAATAGAAAACCTTGCGTATGTTAAGAAACGAAGACAAACGTCGAGAGGTCGGGAGAATTTTTCATTTTTTTTGAATGCTAGAATTTTAACCGGAGCCTCTAGCTCTGGTAGTAAAGGACCTTCAGTTGAGATATCCGCCATCACGAGTTCGAGTCTCAGTCACTGCGATTTCACATGCAGATTGTAGTGTTTCAGAAACCAACACATGGAGTGCCGTTTTGGCTTTCCATGTAGTTAGTCTAAGCAAACCGATAGCTAACATGTGGACCTCTACTCTGTCGGGTATCCAATAGCTAACAAGTGGACCCATGCTCTCTTGGGGAGTGTTGGGAACCCTGTTTTAAAAATCCCCGCCTAGCACCGATTACGCCCCGTAAAATCGCTAGGTCCACCCTCTCCGCCTCGATTAATGACTAATCCCGCCTAACATCTATTATCCGATTATACCGTCTAATCCGATTAATTCCCGCATAATTTTGGATGTACCTATTATTTTTGGAGCCAAATATAAATCAAATATATATATATTTCTATTATTTAGACATTTAAATTAAGAGTTTATGATGTTTTACAATAACTAATGTACAAACTTTTAATTAAAATCATTATTTTTTCTTAATATTACGTTTTTATGTTTTTTACCGTAATTTTAAAGACAATACTATAACTTTATATTTTATTTGATATTTTTCTTTTCACATAAACATAATTATACATATATTTAGTACTATATAGTTTTAATTTACTATTAATTTAATAAAATAACCCAAAAACTAGTCCCCGATTAATCCCCGTTTAATTTCTGATTTTCTCGCTAAGCGCTAGGCCCACCCCGACCGTCCGATTAGCGCCTAGCAATTTATCAAAAAAAAAAAATTGTTGTTAACATATGTATTGAGTTTTTCTCTATCTTTGACATATGTGATAGAAATATTTTTTAAAACAGAATTAGCATTTTATTATATATCACTAGTTAGTTAGAAACTTCTTTTTATTATTAAAATGTTTATGATAGTTGGGAAAATGGTGCAACTACTAAGGATTGGTGAGATTTAAATTACTTTTTTCAAGTTTAAACATGGATCATGAGGAGGTAGTTCGTAAATACAGCTAAGAAAAGTAGCAAAAGTGATGAGTTCAGAGGGGAAAATTCAGTCAAGCGTCCATATAAAACCAAATCAAACTAAGTAGTAAAGAAGAAGAGTTATTTGACAGATAAAAAACAAAGTCATAGTCAATGTTAGGTGGCAAACTTCAATAGGAAATGGACGTAATATACTTTTTTATCAATACCATATCTAAAAGACTAAAATCCATTAATTATAAATTCAAAAAGTGAACCAAATTATAAAATAAAAAAAAGCAGTGTTTTCGGAAATAATTTTATTGCACCTATTAATCTTACAAACAATCATCAAATACAAAAGTTCTCTTCTTATGACAGAATAATCATAAGCCAACAGAAATCCCTCATACAAAAAATACAGAACATGCCAATACATACAGACATACATACCTATATGCTCATCAACGAGTGATGTATTGAATCTCGGCTCGTTCTTTCAACCATTCAAGCACTTTTGCTCCTTCTAAAATCTCTTGTACCTAACCCACCAATTCAAGAAGAACCTCTCTTTTTCAGTTTATATTACACAGCTCAACAAAAATTATATTACTTAACTAAGATTCACTAGAGAACTAACCTGATCTTTCACACGCTCCTCGTCATACTCTTGTTTATGTTTCTTGAATTCTGAGATCGAGTTCTCGACCTCTTTTACTAGTTCATCTGTTGAGAACTGCATTCAAGGATTTGACAATGTTTTTGTTACTAATTTCTGTTTTGTTTCTTGCTCTGAGACGACAAGAGTATTAAGCATATAATATACCTCTAAGTTTTCGCGCTTGAAGATATCACCAACAGCCAAATTCTGCTTGATTATGTTGGTAATGCTCTCTCTTTGCGTTTCTAGAAACTCATTTACTGCTTTTTGACTTGAAAGAGAAGCCAATTGATCTTCAGTGAGCTTCATGCTTCCCTGCAGCTCCATGTCATTTAACATTAAGAATCTGAGTGACAGCAAAAGCGAGTAAGAGATAGAAATCAACGACAGTTATCGAAAATGCTTGCCTGAATCTCTAGAAGCCTAGCTCCATAAAACTGCCTTCCTTGTTCCTCAAATAAAGATTGAGGAATCTCTACTTCAACCATCTAAAACAAAAGAAAAGCAAAGATGTTCTTTATCACACAGATCAACAACGTTAATGCTACAAATGCTTTGTGGAATTAGATAATGACCTTTCGAATCTGTTCAAGGACGGCGTTGTCTGTCGCTTGCTCCTTAGCTTCCTCCTCCATCTCTTGGCATCTTTTAGACAGAGTTTCTTCAACCTGTTTACTTGTTTCATTAGATAATTACAGTGAGAAAAGAAAATTTCTTTCATAAAACTTGTTTAAACAAAATCCATCTGTTCATTACCTCCTTTAAAGTGGTGCATCCAGGGAGCAATTTATCAGCAAGTGAATCATCTAACGTTGGTAAATCTCTGTAGAAAAGTTCCTTGCAGTCAACCTGAAGAAAACAGATACGATTAGCTTACCAAAGTATGATCTCTTTGTTATCATCTTTTTCGTTATGTCTGGTGTATGAAGAAGAGCTCACTCACAGTGAACTGAGCACGTTGGCCACGGAGATTTTCTTGTTTCCATGATTCAGGAAACACAAGCGTGAATGTCTTTGATTCGCCTGCTCGAATTCCTGTGATTGAATCAAGGAATCCAGGAAGTAATTTATTCCCTTCTTCCGTGTCAAAGTGAAATCCTGTACACATAACCACACATCTCAGCATTCATTGGCAAACGGAAACGACATTTCAGTAAGGAATATCATATGACTCTCGAAATATAACAGTTGTAAAACCTTTGCTTTCAGCATCTGGAATTGCTTGACCCGTTGACCCGTCCTCATCTATGGTTGTAGCAGAAATATC
Organism: Camelina sativa; assembly: GCF_030686135.1. Classification (NCBI taxonomy): domain Eukaryota; kingdom Viridiplantae; phylum Streptophyta; class Magnoliopsida; order Brassicales; family Brassicaceae; genus Camelina; species Camelina sativa. The sequence continues at coordinate 44,821,909 of NC_141890.1, read as the reverse complement.
AACAACTGCAAGATCTCCCACCTACACGATTATAGGATATAATCAAAAAGCATTTCTAGCAACTATATCATCATCTTTGCAGAATTAAGTACGAACTAATGCAGCCAGATTCATAACCAAATTATAAAAAGCTTACATCTGTATTTTAATAAGCTACAGTGGCTGATTTTAACTGTAACTAGATAACAGGTCGGTCCTATGTAATCAATCTTCAATGATTGCAAAAAAACAATACAAGGACATGGGAAGATATGCATTAATTTACCTGTAGTCCTCGGTCGATTACAATCTTCAACGCACCAAGGGACTTGTATTTCTGTCTCAGTTGTCTTTCACAAGCTTTTTTCGCATCTATCTCCTCGCCTAATTCTACAACAACCTTCATATTCTTATACCCATCCTCAGGATTCCATCTTAGTTCAGGCACAACATCAACAACCACCTCATAACTGGAAAAAAAAACAAGAGAAATTCAGAATTTCATGTCGAGTTAATTAGTAAGCAGCAACAGTCGTGAGCTGTTGTTCAGATTTTTGCAGATTAAACAAAAACCTAAGAGTCTTGAGCTGAGAATAAGCCTTCTCCATATCTGGAAAGCTGCTTACAATCTGTATCGAGTCTTTTAAAGCCCTTCCAGTCACCTACAAAAACCAAAAATCGACTAAGAAAAATGTTCCAAGACAACAACGACCGAATTTAGTAAGAAGACATCACAAGACTTAAATTCTCACAAATCATTCTCTTAAACCGTGAACGATTGTAAACTAAAGTATAAAACATTAGTAAAACTTACCGACTCCATGGCGTGTGGAAGTGTTCTCTTCAAGATAGATTCAACAGTAGCTCTCAAAACGTATGGCCTCCCAACAAAACCAACAATAATATTCTCTGGAACTCTCGTTTTAGGACGGAATCCAGGAACCTAAGTTAATCGTAAATTCCAATCAACAACAAGCTTTTACATAGAACAAGTTCGGCTTCGATGTAAGATGAAAAAAAAAATCAATCTACCTTTGAGAGCTTCATAAACTCGGTTAAAACTCGTTGGTAACAATCTTCACATACAATTTTCGGAACTTCCACACTCAATTTCACCTAAATCAAAAAAGTTCTCTAAGTCATTCCAAAACTAAGAATAAACTCAATGCCACAAAAACAGAATTTGAAAACCCCTTACACTTGAGTTCGCCTGTACAGTCTCCGTGACCTTAAGATCAGCTGGAAGCTTGTCTTCCTTTACACTGGTTTCAACCGCAGGAGAAGCCGCCGCGAATCTCCGCTTGAAATCACCACCGTTAGACATTGAATCTCCGAGAAACCCAAATTTTCTGGAGACACAAGACATCGTCGTCTCCAAGGGTCTAATTGGTTTCTTCAGCCTCCCACCAAACTGTAACACACTATCTGATTGAAACAAACGGGAGCTAACACGTATTGTAATCGAAGGATGAAACAGATTAATCGCCTTCGCTGCCGTCGTCATCGTGGTGCTGATAACACAGAGCTCCATCTTCAACTCTCTCTGCTTAGACTGAAGAGAGCTTCTGAGAATGAAAGGAAGCGCCACTTCTTTATAGATAAAGCAATTTATCTCTTCAAAACGCTGCGTTTTCCAGCTATATCTCAGTGTGTAATTATCTTCTTAAAACGCAGCGTTTTAAAAGCTGATAGATAAAGCAACTATTTTTTTTGCCGGCGGTGAGTGAGTGAGAGAGAAGAGAGAGAGAGAGAGAGTAATGGAAGGTGTAGGATCGAGATTGAGCAGGACGTCGTCGAGATACAGTGGTCCGGCGGCGACGGCGGTGTTTAGTGGCCGTGTAAGGAAGTGGAAGAAGAAGTGGGTACGTGTCTCAACCTCATCCGTCGGTGTTTTCAGAGCATCTAAATCCAACGGTCGTAACAACAGCAGTAACAGTAACTCACCTCACCATCTACTTCTCCATAAATGGACTCCACTTACCTCGTCGACGGTTACTGCCTCCGACGCTAATGGTTCCGGTGGTGAGACTGAGGAGCCACCTAAGCGAAGATTCCGATACGCTCCTGTGAGTTTTCTTTCTTTTTTGGAATTCCCCCAAATTTGGGGTAAAATCATTAAATTAGGGTTCTTTTTATTGTTGTTGTGTGAGATTTAGTTGAAAATGGTTTTGATTTGTGTAGATTGCGATGCTTGAGCATAGAGAAAAAGTGGTTTCTAAGGATTCTGAAATTGAAGAGACTGAAGAATTCGACACTGAATCACCATTGCCTAAAGCTGTTGAGCTTGACATGAACATAACAGACTCAGACCAAGCTAAGGTTAGCTTAGCTTCATTCTAAGTTCAGCAATTTAATGAAAAAGTGTTGAGTGTTATTCATGCTTGTGTTAATTCTACTTACTCTGCAGGAAGCAAAAACTGGTAACTTGAATCTAGGACTGTGTCTGAATTCTGAAGGGACTGAAGAGTGAAGAGGATCATATTGGATTAGCATGAAGCAACAACAAAGGTTTCAGCGTTTGGTATTGTTGTAGCTTATGATGAATGATGTCTCAATATTGTAACATGTTTTAGGCGTTTATTGCACTTTGTTGTCTTCTAGGTGTCTGTATGTAGTGTGTATGTTTGAAGAAGCTTATAAGATATGTAAGATTTGAGTCTTTTTACCAAAGACTAAAGAGCCTGGCTCCATCATATTTGATTCCAGTTTTTTTTTTTTTTTTTTTTTATCAAACATTTGATTCCAGTTTTATAATCTCATGAAATTTCGTGTAAAGTACTAAAGTTACAGAACCAGGGTTTCCCTGGGATTGCAGCAATGTCCTGCTTCTTTTATGGGAATCTTGTTCCTCCAATGAATATGCAAGAAAGAGAGAACTATTAACTAAAAAAAAGAACTCATGAAGATGTTAAAACAAAGCTTTTAAGTCTCCTTGTTTGTGTTTCTCAAGCTTCAGACTCTTTCTCGCCTTCTTGATTCTCCACCGCACAAGTAACACCAACATCAGCTGGTCTTATAACTCGATCGTACAAGGAGTATCCAGACTGCATATATGGAAACAAACCATTACCAAAAAGTTACAAAATAATGGCAAAGATAACATATGATTAAGAGTTATGCCAAAATCAGAAAGAGAACAAACCTCTTTTATAGTTTAGTACCTTTAGGACCTCAGCAATTGTGCCTTCTGGCTTGGAAGCATCCGGGACTTGAAACACTGCGTTATGTCTGTTTGGATCAAACGGTTCATTTAAAGGAACTTCTTTCACCAAACCATATTTTTTAAATACCTGCAGTTTTTACATATATATATAAAATTGCATTCTCAGCACAAATCTCATTGTATCTTTGTTTTACCTCAATGAACATATATAACGAGTGTTTTTTACCTGTGCTAATTCTTTCTCAGTCATCTCCACTCCATGTAATAGGTTTTTTAACAGCGGAGCAGCACCAGCAGAGTCTTTTGAAATGTCAATCTCCGAAAAACTCTGTTTGCCAACCGAAGAAGCTTTTTCAAGAATATCAGCGACGAACAAAAGGCTCGTGGCAAAGTTCTGCAGCAACAACAAAACATATTCAGCACTGGCTTATATATGAAGCAAAAGACGAGAGTTGATAATCAAGAAGAAGAAGAAGAAAAAGGAGTGGTGGAGAGAGAAGTAAAAACCTGTACGGCGAACTTTTTGGAGCTTTCAGCATTACGTTTTGTCCGATCCATTAGATTCTGCAACTCTGCATAACTGCGAAGAAAACCATCTTTCATTTCCATCATGTCTTCCCGCTGAACCTTCAAAAGATGTTCCTTCTCACCCACAAGCTTCACCAAATCATCCCTTGACAAACTCTCAAAATCAGTCTCTGAATCTGGAAATCAGAAAAAAAAAACTCAATTGTTTTTAGTAAACTTGTGTAGACCAACAAGACAAAGTATCGCTCTCTTATTATGTGCTGAGTCAATTTTGACCTCACCTGTTACTCTCCCCGCCTCCACATCCTCAGAAGCTTTACCAGTCTTTGGGACATCTATGTTACTCCCATTTCCCTTCGGTTCAGCCGAGGAAGACGAGAAAAAGCCAAACCTTTGTAGGACATTGAAATCTGGAGTTGCATGATTTAGGAGCGACACTGGAACTGCAACAAGCTGCCATTTTAAAAAAAAAGGATCCAAATTTGAGTATGTTAACTCCTCAAGTATATATTGTTGCATCCAATTAAAGAGCAATCAAAATATTTACATTCATACATATACACACAACTAAATCATGACACTGTAAATATACAAGACCAGAGCAATAGAATCATTTTCAATTTCGCAAACCCCTTAAACCCTAGCTAAAAACCCCAAACGATGATGAAGTTCAAAACGGATTAAAATCAGAATCGGGGTTTTAATAAAGCAAACCTGGTTGGGATTTCTGTGAACGAGGGAGTGGAATCGGCTTGAAACAATCGGATACTGATTCCTCGTCTGAGTAGCGACGGAGGAGGAGAGAGACGAGCGTAATCCCGCACTTCGAGAAACTCTCGATAGAACCCTAGACACCAACATCACCCAAGATTCGCAATGAAATCGATGAAATAAAAGCAAAAAATCGAAACTTTTTCTTTTTTCTTTGTAAAGAGTCTGAATGAATAATAATAGCCTCGAGAGAACACCCCGATAGAAGGAGAAAGAGGCAAAAACGTTCTTCTTGGGGAAGAAGCAAATTTTTTATTTTTTTGTGTGGGCTTTAAATAAAATTACGAAAAGACCCTTACCGACGTGTTGAATTTTTCCGGCTAAATTTGGTGTAAGACGCCAAGAAGCAAACTTTGATGGTGGATTGAATTTGGATTTGGATTACATGAGTTTTTTACTTTATAAATCAGAAGATTTTCACACTTCCACAGCAACAGTTGGTAAACATTTTAAAAAAGATTACTAGTGTCATCGGTTCATATTTGGAAGAGTAAACAACAGACCAAAATAGTGCCATGAAAAAAAACGTTTTTAGACAAGCCCCTAAAACACAGGTAATCAGTGACGGATCAATCTCTTTCTCTCTCTCTCTATTCAAACGTGTCATCATCGTCATCAGGAAGTGGCTGACTTGCTGCCGCTGCAAGCTCCGCCTCGTGCCTACAAATTATAGACATCGTTAATTAAAAGTAAAAAAAGCTAGTAGCAACAAATTAAAAACAAAATTTAGTTTAGAGAACTTACTGCTGTTGAGCAGCCATGTCGATTTGAACTTCAGGTGGAGCAAGGGCAGGTGATTCCACAAAGTGAAGGTTAGCGTCCCTGAAACAGCAAGCAACATTCCCAATATTTTTCATATTTTTCTAGCTGTTTCCCAATGATACTACAATACGGGTTTGAATTGAAGAATTGTTGCTTACCCGGCGAGCTTTCTAGCAAGGTACAAGAATGGCTTCTCGAAGTTGTAGTTGCTCTTGGCAGATATTTCGTAATACTGGAGATTCTTCTTCCTGTGGAATGTTACCTGCTTGGCCTTCACTTGCCTGTTCTTTACATCAACTTTATTCCCACAGAGAACAATTGGGATGTTCTCACAGACCCTGCACCATGAAATTTTGATGACATTATTATCGTCTAGCAATTTTCCACATATAAAAAAAAAAAACTCTAGCTTCTGTGTGTTAGTTAAGTTCATACCTGCAAAGATCACGATGCCATGTTGGAACATTCTTGTATGTCAGACGCGCTGTGACATCAAACATGATGATGGCACATTGTCCATGGATGCTGCAACAAAACAAAACACATTTCTGTATCAAATAAAAACTATGCAACAATAACCTTCTAAGCTTTTCAAGTTGCTATCTACTATAATGGGGAATAAGTATCTTATGCAGCTTCACATCAGAACCAAACTAGCAACACTAGAAGATTCCAGACATTTCTGTATCAAAGAAAACTATCTTCAACTTTAACCTTCTAATAGCTATTCAAGTTGCTATATATAATAACGGGAATAAGTATCTTATGCAGCTTCACATCAGAACCAAGCTACCAACACTAGAAGATTCCAGATCACTGATACAGATATATTAACCAGGTAAATAGGTGATTCATAGCCAAAGAGAGTAAGCAAATTATACTTACTAGTAACCATCCCTAAGACCACCAAATTTCTCTTGGCCAGCAGTATCCCAACAGTAGAAGCGGATCTTGCCACAGTTAGTGAAGAAATCAAGAGGATGAACCTCAACACCAATAGTGGCTGCAAAAAAATACAAGAAAACATCAGAATCTGTGAACTCGTGAATAAATGAAATTAAGTTCATCACAATATGAATCAGGAGGGCTTGCAAGTACTTACGTTCATACTTCTTCTCAAACTCTCCAGTAAGATGCCTCTTTACAAATGTGGTTTTCCCTGTGAAAATCCATCAAAAATTAATCAGAATTGAACTGAGAGAGATCAAGATTACTAATAAAAAGATATTTCAAGTATGAATAAGTAACAATAAAAAGTAAACAACACAAACTATATCGAAGCAGCAAACACTATACTCCTGTTTTCTAAATCAGAATTGAACTGTAAGATATACATTACTACTAATCAAGATTAGTTATACAAACAATATAATAAGCATGGATAAGTAACTAAATAACAAAACATCATAATCCAAAATCTCGAGTTACTGAAATTGAATTAATCAATCCTCTCTGGTATGATGTATCTAGTAAAAACAAAAGCTGAGAGAGATGGTGGTTAACCTGTGCCTCCATCACCGACGATGACGAGCTTGAAGCTTGGGTAATCAACGGTTTGCTGGTTAGGTAAAGCCTGAGAGAATTATGTCAAAATAACGATGATTAAAAAAAAAAATCGACAGATCACGCAAAGATCAAAGAAAGCCTCGAAATCAAACTAGGATCGACGGAGAACAAAATCAAGGCAAAGAGGAAGAGATAAACTTTACCATCGACGAAATTGAAGAAGCTACGCGAAGAGTGTCAGAGGAGGAAGGCGGCGAGCGAGCGAGCGAGAGAGAGAGATAGGTTTTTTAAACAGTGTTGAGCTTAGGAATGACGCAAATACTCAAACCCGGGTAATCCAGAACTGGTTTCGGATTCAGATCCATACCCGGCCCAATATATCCTCAACTTATTAATGGTGGCGAATTATTAGTAACTTTTTTACAATTAGTCTAATGAGTTGAATTAGAGTGTCTCCAGTTCAACTCATTGAGGCCATGAATGGAGACATTAGAATTGCGTATTTCAAAGCACGGTTTTGTGAAACTTATTTTAGACACCAACCAGCAAAATAATTGTAACTTGCGGTTTTCCAAAAAAAAAAAAAAAAAAAAAGTTAGTTGCGGTTTTCTAGGTTTCATGTTAGTCATGGACCGCACTTACTACCTGTTACTGTCTATACCCTGCGTTATTTGAAAAACGCACACACAATATTTTTTTAACATATAACTTTTTTTTTCTTTGTGTGTGATTAAACTGTTTCTTGTCTTTTTTTTTTTTTTTTCGCAACTGTTTCTTGTCCTTTACATGTAATTTTAACATATAACTTATGTTGAACAAATAAAGTTTAAAAACTAACACATATTTTATTAAACAATTTATGTGTCTCCGACAAAATAAAAAAAAATTATATGTGTCTTTTTTTTTTATCTCGTTCAAAATAGTTTTAGAATGCATTTTCAAAAAAAAAAAAAAAAAAATCATTTATCTTTAACAGAAATTTCAAAATGTAATATATGAAAGTAATTTTAGTAGTATGCATAAATAAGTAATTTTAATATTGTTATATATTATGAACCGCAAATTTTTTTCACCAATCAAATATTATCCCGTACCGTTATTTTGTTAAAACCGCACTTGTCCCGCAAATATATTTTTCCCACATGAACCGCAGTTGAACCGTACCGCATTACTAAATTTTTTGTCCCGCATTACCAAATACGTAGTTACCATTTAGACCATGAATCTATAAGATTGTGTGGAAAAAATTGATATAAAATGGAGTCGAAAGGTACGATATTCTTGCTATTATTCATTAATAGTAAAACAAATTCAATTCAAATTCTTGCTAATGTTAATGGTGGCATAAAATTAGAGTGTCTACAGTGACTCATTAAGATCTTATTTCAATACAAATTCATTCATAGTAAAACAATAACATTACTTTTTTAACTAAAAAATAATTATTAGCTATTATTCTTGGTTCTGAAGACTCCATATCAAAGGACTTGATGAGCTCTCCCATAGTATCGGTTAATTATAGACGACTGCAAAAACAAAAGACCAGACAAAGATGCTTCACAAGTCACATATTCAGAGCTTTGTGACAAACTATACTCAAAACCCATTTTTCAAGTTACAGGTTTCTTATAGTATGAATGACTAAATTAACTTCAAAAACAGGTTTCTTATATGACTTACCGTCTCGAATCTAGGGACATGGGGTGAAGGGCGAGGGTAGAATTTGTAGAACTTGATGCTTTGAAAGGCTTCCTTAGTCTCTTCGCTCATTTCTTCTATTGCTTTCTCTCGAGCCTCTCTAGCCTCTCTATTAGCTTTCTTTGCTGCTCGAACTTGCTCTTTCACAAACTCCTGGAAAAGAACAATTGTAACTTTGTGAATACAAATAAATACTCAAGTGTCGTCGTCAAGAACTGACAATTTGCGTTTACAGTACAGCTTAAACTTACTTTGAATTCATCCTTTTTCTCAGCAGCTAATAATTCCCCTTCAATCAGATCATCAACAAATTCCTGAGATAGATTCAAAACAAAAACAAAAAAGCCATCTCAAGATTTAGCATACAGTGAATGCAATTTGAACAAACAGGGAAAGTGCAGTGAGAAGATGACAACTCTCTTTCGAAAGTAAATCCAAGTTTTGCTCGTTACAGAAACACGCTAAACACACACACCTGAAGTTTGTCATACTTCCAGTCAAACACACAAAAATGCTGCACAAACAGAGAAAATTAAAGCTTTGATTATAAAAGAGAATACCCAAAATTAAAGTGGCCCCTATCAAAGACTGCCACTTCCAATACAATGTTCATTGCATGCCAAAAAAACTTACTGGCGCCGGTTCAGAGGGGAACACAATGTCGACCTCAGTACTGTGATCAAGTTCATGTTCCACGAACGGGTTATAAAAATCTGCAAAAAAATAAAGAAGAGAACATTAGATTTTGTTGTTGTGTACCCACATACATTATAAAGAATAGTATAAATGGTTCCCTTATCAAATTTTAACTAGTACTGGTAGTAGAGTATTTAAACTCACAAGGAAGGGAATACTCGAACATCTTGATACGATCTTCCTTCAAATGTCTGAGAGCAGATCTGCAGATAATGTACAAAGCTTAATTAATTGACTACACCATAACTTGTAGATTATATGCAGAAAGGAAAGTGCAAAAAAAGAGGGCTACCTAACTCATCACACTACAAGTAGTAGTAGATATGTGATGATGCCATGTAACATGTTTCTTACCTCCTCTGCGTACAGCCCAAGGTAAAAATTTGAAAGTTCATCCTATCAACTTGTTTACCTCTGCAAGAAGAACAAACGAAAAAGCAATATAGTAACTGTCGGTAATAAACATCCAAAATGCGAGAAGATCTCATCACCATGGTACCTATTCTCAAAAGGAATGTAAGGAACCCAGTCCATTTTCATCTGCTTCATTGGAACGATTTCCTCCTCTACTCTCTGAACCGATTTTACTCCTATCTTATCAGAAGGCGGAAATGGTGATTCAACCTGCAAAATAAAATATAGAATATATTTCTTATATAGAGAAATGGTTGTTATATAACCAGGGATAGCAAGCAAACCGTTAATAGAGAGACTTACAGCAACAACTGTTGGGACATGGACTAATCCTTCGATGGTAGCTGTAACCATAAGAAGAGAAAAATTAACTAAACATGCATGAACTAGAGAAGCAAATTAGAAAGAAAACACAAGTGCCAAAGACAAGTGATTAAAAGATAAGAAAAAAAATCTCAAAACGAGCTAGAAAACATATCTTACGTTCAGCAATGCCAAAAACAAAGACTTTCTTGCCATAGAGAATTCCTCCTTCCTCAAATGCTTCCTGAAACATAAATAAATTACCAGAATATATCTCTTGTCAAACCCCTGACAATAGAATAGACAACAACATAAATGGAGAATGTAATAATCCAAAACAACGTAACTTACTTCAAGAGTTTTGAAATCCCAATTGAATTCATTATAAACTGCATCTAACTTATGCCACTGCCATCACAATTTGACAAACATATATAAGCAAAGCACAATGGAGAGAGTGACTCAGAGATGTTGAAGCTCCTAAAAAACCAATAATATATATATATATATATATATATATATATACCTCAGTTCCCACTGGAAATGCAGCCTTCCACAAATCTTCCTGCAAACACACACACAAAAGAAAACAAGCCATTTGTTTTCAAGCTCGCCATAACATACAACTGTTCTCATAGAGATAAACCCCACAATAGCATTCTGACACGACCAAACGAGTTTCTTAGAACCAAAAGTTCTTAACAGCTCCGCAATAAGAGAAGCCCCCCCACCAAACAGATGAACAGAATCCTCTTTATATCACATTGTTGTATTCACAGAGCGTTTACGTTATCACAGAAACAGAGAAGAATCCACAAAATTGCAGTGATGAAATCATAAGCAGTATACATAATTTACCCCCAGAGTACGCTAGGGTTAGACAAAGCATTACCAGATTACGTTTGTCCTCAAAGTACTCAGTCTCTTGCTGTGGTCTGGTTCTGATCGCTCGGGGTTTCTTCACATCTTTCTTCTCAGCTTCCTTCTTCGTGTTCCTCTTTCGCTTACCACCACCACCACCACGAGCAGGTTTCTTCTTATCACTATTCACTAATACGGTCCCTTCTCGATATCACCATATCAACATAACCAAGTCTCAGTACGTGATCAAAAAATCTCAACTGCGTCTCAGGATACTGACAACGAATATAAAATTTTCAAATCGATTTAGAAATACGGCGAAAAGAGGTACCTGTGCCTCCACCATTATCAACGATTTTCTGATTAGGTAGAGCCTGAACACAAGGAAACGAAGACATCATTCAACGGGTTTGAGAACAGTGATTAAACCCTAAATAGATCAATGAAACGTAACCTAATCGAAGAAAAAAGAAGAAGAAAGCCAATAGAGAAACTTACCATGTTTTCGGATTTTGCAGGAGTAGATCGAAACAAGTCCGATGAGCCAGCGACGAGAGAGAGAGAGAGAGAGAGAGGTTTTTAAAGCAGAGTTGTGAGGTGTTTTTTTTTTGCCGCTTATGATTGACGCTAACGTTATTAATGGAAACCCGGTAATCCAGAACCGGATCGATTTTCGGTTATTAGATCAATTTTGTGTTGGAAAAATCGAACCGGAACAGAAACACTCGAGTAATCGAGTTTGGTAAGTGCCTAAGTGGGCAATATTTTTACGAAGAAAAAAAAACATTTGAAAGGAGGAAAACTTAAGAGTTGCTACTAGCGGCGTTTCCCATTCATGTTATATATTTGTTTTTTATCTTGATTAATATTTAGATTCTATAATTTTAGTTGGATTGTATTTTTTGTGTTGGTTTCAAGTATGTTTTCATAATTATTTAGATTGTATAATTTCAGTTGATATTGTCAATTTCATGTATCGGAATCTTAGGGGCTGTTATTGGAGAATTGATCTCTAAATCTATATAGAATTGTAAATTATGAAAATCAAAACACATGGATTTTGAAATAATATGTTTATCTTTGGATTTGAATCATTCTATTTTACACTTTCAAATCCATTTAAAACACAATATGAATTCTGAAATCTAAAAATGAATAACATAGGCTTTTAACAAGTATTTGTAAATTTTAGAACCAATAATAACACATAATTTTGATAAGTATTTTAAAATCAATGATTGAATAACACATGATTTTTGTTTAGATTTCTAAATCCATTAAAATCATAGAACCAATAACCCCCTATTACTGAATCTACATATGAATTCGATTTATTTCTTATATTTAACATTAAATAGTCATATTTTTTAGTAATAATCTAGGGAAATCTTACCAAATATGAATTAATTAATTACAAACATAAAAATAACAAATATGAGTTTATAAAATCATAGGATTTTGTGGAACAATAGTAAGTTACCAAATGATAGATATAGAATTCAATGTATTCCTATTTTAAAATTTTAATTTTATCTTTTGATAATATTTGTGGTTAGGTGAAAAAAAATAGTATTGTATCTATATTAATGTTGTCAATTTTAGCAACCTTATTGATTTTGTAGAGAAACGGTAGAGATATTTTAGAAAACTTATTGATTTTAAGAGAAAATTGGTTTCATCTATATTTGAAAATAGAAAGAAACCATATTTACCATATTTCACTTATTGCTTTTAGTGCAATTTTGCAGGAATTATTTGTGTAAATAATTTTTTTTTAAAATAAATTAAATGGTTGAACACAAAATGTACTTCAGAAATATTTCTATAGATGTTTATGTCCTTGGTTAATTGGTGGTATTTCTTTGTCGTCCTTGCGGCTTTAAATGACTAATGGGCTGTTATTGGAGAAGTGATTTCTAAATCCATATAAAATTATAAATTATAAAAATCAAAACACATGGATTTTGAAATAACATGTTTTATTCTTGGATTTGAATCCTTCTATTTTACACTTTCAAATCCATTCAAATCCATTTAAATTGAAATCCAAAAATAAATCATTAAATGAATAACATGAGATTTTAACAACTATTTGTAAATCATAGAACCAGTAAGTAATAACATATAATTTTGATAAGTATTTTAAAATCAATGATTGAATAACACATGATTTTTGTTTTTAATTCCAAATCCATTAAAATCATAAAACCAATAACAGCCCCTAAAAAATAGTTGTATGGAGGATGTGTTTAGCAGTTTATGTTGTTTACCTCTCAATGTTTAATAAAACTTTTAATAATTGTTGTGCTGTGGAAAACATAAACCAATCTAGACAAAACTGATCAAAAGTTTTGCCAGCCTTTGGTAGATGTAGAATAAAGCTTGCATTTTTCTTAAAATTTATGCTCAACAAATGCAATAGACATAATGATGCAAGGATATTTAAGAAGATGAAACTAATCTTACAATATCTGAATCGAATTGCTTACCTCCGAAAATCCAACCTTCTTTTTTTTTTCTCTCCTTTTGCTCTCAGTCGCTCTAAGAGTTTATAGATCTTAGACACTTACTTGCTCTCGAAGTTCTTTTTGGGAACTCTACAATGTACGGTTAGATTTTATTGGCTGGTCTTTAAAAGGTTTATAGAATTATTTAGTTTAGTAAGTTTGTAGATATTAAAAACGAAACATGAGTGACTAATTTTGCTGGTTGAACAAGCAGGACTTATCAAAATATTAATAAGTTTTGAGAACCATAATAATTTCTGCAAATTTAATTTATTGGTTGATGATTTAAATCAAGCAACAATACATGCAACCGTTAGTTCTACCCAAATGAAAACATGATTCAAATACTTGACATACTTTAGATGCTTGACCTAGAGTTTAATGATAAATAATGAAACAGTCTTGTACTTAATTTCATGTTTTTTTTTTAAAAAAAAATTCTTTTTTTTCGATTTGGTTTCGGTTAGAGTATTTCGCACAAGACTAATTGTGGTAGTCTTGTACTACTTAATTTCTGCAAAATTTACATATTTTTTTGGTCAAAATTTCTGCATAATTTCTGCATAATTTCTGCAAAATTTACATATTTTAAACAACTTCATCATTCAATTTTCAACATTCATGCAACATTGTCATATTTTAGATAACTTTATCATTTAATTTTGAGACCTTTAGTTTTTTGGTAAATGATTAAACTTAAGACTTTTGCGTCCTTATATTTATGCAACATTGTCATATTTGGTTTGGAACGTTATTATCCTAACAATTTCCTTATGGTGATAATTAGTACTATTAGTTTTAAAAATATATCAATGGAGAAAACAGAGTGGAAGAAAGGAAATATGTTGACCAAGAACTATGATTAAAACACAACAACTGTGCAGAGGAACATGCTACCACGATTGAGCGAAAAGATCTCTTAAATCTTACAATTAGCTTAACAATAAGTCAAGTAGTAAATAACGTGACAATGCACTAAGACAGATTAGACACACATTAGGATGTTGGTGATACACGCACATTAGTAACAAAATTGATACACACGCATTTCAAACTGAACTCAGCTCGCGAAATTAGTCAGTCATTCTCTAGTTAACTTAATCGATTCAATTTTTACGAGCCCAAAATTCGGTTACCAACAAAAAAAAAAAAAAAATAGCCTACGGATTGTTTTCTTTGTTGACACGTGATTTTTGTTTTAGATCAAAACTAAATAAGCTATTTTATCACCAAGATTTTAATTAAATTGCATTATATTCCAATTGCCGCCCTTTTGAAATTTGAATTATAAAGTCTGATTTCAAATATTTTTTTGTTTGGCCTTCTCACCGAACAAGAACTGAACTCATGGAGTAAGTAACAAGGAGCAAAAAAGAAAAAGACAATTTTGCCCCTCAGCCACGGTGACCCTTGCTTCTGCACTTGTATCGTTACCGAAGACGTCGTCTCCTCCGGTAAGGGCAAATCTTACGGTCCCGGAGTTGGAATTCTTCCCGCAATACGGTAACGTTACCACCCAAAATCTCGACCTGGGTTCTTCGAATTTGATCGTTATCGAGTCAACGGCGAATCAAAATTGACCCGATTTCAACTTTAAGTTTGACTACTTTAAGGCAATACACGATCTTCCTCCATATGTCTGAGAGTAGCTCTGGAGATATTAGGTGGAATATTATTTACCTTTAGCTCTGGAGATCTTCCTTCACTTCTTGCGGATAGTGGTGATGAGACATTAGGTGGAATATTATTAGCTTTCGGTGATTATGAGTGGAGTTGTGTTGTGTTCTTCTAGCCTTCTCATTGAAGTTTCCTCATAAACTGAGCTTGTTTGCTGTGGCTTTGATGACTCTGTTCTCTCATGGGTTGTTGTGATGTTGTTGCTGTGCGACTCATTTGATTAGCAGAAGAATCAGTAGATAGATCAAACATTCTGTGGATTTATCACATGGTGAGGAAAAAAATATAGCCTAGAGAAGTGAGAGTATACTCATTTGTTTGGTTGGGCTCATGTATGTACTCTTCTCTCAACCATATGCTTTTTTTTGTTTTGCAGGTGGATCATCTCCCATTGGAGATAAAGAAAGTGGTGGTACAAACAAAGGAAGACATAGAGTCAAGTTTGAAGTTGAAGTCGGGCAATGCAATCTTCTACTTAAGTTTCAAGACTCGTGAAGGTGCCGAGTACAAATCCATAATAAGGCAAACGAGGGATGGAAGACCACAACACATGTGCCTTGAAGTTAAACATGTTGAGATGGACAAGTAGACGACAAAAGTTTTGTGACTTTTTAATATACCATGTTTATGTCCTTAGTTGGTTGGTGGTATTGAGTTTGTGTGTTGTCCTTGCCACTTTTAATGACTAGAAGAGAGTTGTATTGAGAGTGTGTTTAGCAGTTTGTGTGTTGTTTACCTCTGAATGCTATGTTTTTTTTCTTCCAAATAATTCTGTTTCAAGACTTTTAAGCTATGTTCAACTTGCCCTGTATCTCTTTCGATTATGTCTTCCTCTTCAATCAGATCATCAACAAATTGTTAAGATAGATTCAAAACAGTGAATAAATGCATGCAATTTGAACAAACAGGGAAAGTGCAGTGAGAAGATGACAACTCTCGTTGGATTTAAATGAACAAGTAAATCCAAGTTTTGCTCGTTACATAAACACGCTAAACACACACACCTGAAGTTTGGTATACTTCCAGTCAAACACACATACAAGCTGCACAAACAGAGAATATTAAAGCTTTGATTATAAACGACTCGTGTTCAAGTGGCAGTATTGGAAATCTTGAACGTTATCCCAAAACTAGACATGAAAAGTTATCCCAATTTGAACGTTTTGCAGTATTGGAAAGAAAATAGACAACGCTTTGGTGCTCTAACATACATGGCAATGGATGTGCTTAGTATCCCCATTACAACAGTAGCTTCTGAATCTTCTTTCAGCATTGGGTCTCACGTAACAAATAAGTATCGAAACCGTCTCTTTCCTAGCAATGTCCAAGCTTTATTGTGTACTCGTTCTTGGCTATATGGTTATCCGACTAAAGATGAAGGTATGAGACAAAATTTGTGTGTTGTGTACGTGTGTGTTGCTGTTATTTGATTGACTATGCTCGTGTATGTAGAGTTGTCATTCTGATGCCATTTTGCTGTCTTGCTTCGTATAATCTGGTTTTTATGATGTAGATGAGAAGGACGAGATAGTTGTAATTCGAGAAAACCCAACTTCGAGTGGAAAAGAACATGAATGAAGCTTTCAAAACCCAAGGTTTGTTTCTACTCAATATGAAAGCTTGACTATGTTTTATGTTTCTGGTACGTTCATGATCAACATAAATTATTTGCTTGAATGAATTTGAGTGAGAGAGAAGAGAAGCTTAGTTTGTCTTTGTTACTCTCTTTCACGTGTGCAGTCTGTGTTTAGTGTTGCTATTGACTTCAATCAACAGTGTTGCTATTGACTTCAATCAGCTTATACATCTGAATCTACTTGTAGTCAGCGATCATTGGTCGAAGTTGCTTGTCATGTTACTCAAATATTTATTCTAAGAAGAGTGTGGAGCATCGTCGTATACAAGAGTGTGGACCATCTTCGTATACTTCCTGTTTAATTTGTGTCTGTTTGAAAGTTAGAATGTAACGAGCATTGTTGTCATTGTGGGTTTGTTTTATGTTTTTGTTTTGTGTGAGTGAATAAAGAAAAAAGCACAAGGCATATTTGATGTACTTCCTGTTTAGTTTTAATGTATGAACTCACTTACATAAGTTAATCATTTAACCATTTAACTCATAGGATTAAATGAGTTCATAGGTTGACCTAACTTATTTATTTTTAATAAATGAGTTGGGTCAAACCTATGAACTCATTTAATCTAAACTCATTAGGTAATAAGTTGAACTGAGTTGAGTTAATCAATTTGACGTCCCTACAAAAAAAAATACTTATATTAAAGGGACTTAACTATTCTTTAACTAATACGATATCGTGTGTGAAAATAAATTTGGTATTTGTTGAGAGAAGAAGAAAAAAAATAACATACGAATAAAAAAAGAAGTGAAAAGGAGTCAGGATTAGTCTTTTAAGCCATAGCCAATACCCAATTTGCAAAGACAGAGGAAGAGAGAGAGAGAGAGAGAGGAAGCGAGAAGAAAGAAACAGCCATGTTCTGAGGAAGGAGACATGCATCATCATCATCTTCATTACCATCATCATCATCATAATCTCAAGCTGATTACTTAACTTCTCTTTCCCTCCATCTCTTACCAAATCCAAAACACCAAAGGTCTCTCTCTCTCTCTCTCTCTCTCGCTCCCTCTTTCTTGTTCGCTTAATTTATTTGGTAGTGTGTTATGATTTGGTTGCTCCATTTTTACTTCTGATGATGTAATTACAAAACTTTAAAAAAAGAAACTCAATTTTTGAGTGATGAGAGAGAAAACTCTGTTTGTTTGGTTGGTTGGATCAGTGAGTTCAAAAGAGATAAGCTGATTCTTTCTATTCCAAATCCCATAATTTTTTTTTTTTCAGTTTCTGTTTCTCTTCTCACTCTCTTTGTGTTTGCATGTATGTGTAAGTTCTTAGCCATGTTCAAAGTTTGAATCTTTAGAAACCCTTCAGATCATTTAGCAATCTTACTATGTGATTGAACCTGGAATCTGTGTTTTTATGATCTTTTTGGTTTCATTTTCTCTCTTTGGGTTTGTTTGATTTTTGGGGATCATGGTAAAAAATTGTTGACTTATGACTGGACTTTGTTTGGTTTGGACATTTAGCTATTTTTGAAGTAAGAAGATTTGAAGACAATGCAAGTGTTTCATCAAAGGAAAGATTCATCTTGGGGAAACTCAATGCCAACAAACTCAAATATCCAAGGATCTGAATCTTTCACCTTGACAAAGGATATGATGATGTCTACTACACAATTCCCTGGGATGAAACATTCGAGTTTGCAGCTGCAAGATCAAGATTCATCCTCAACACAATCTACAGGAGAACCAGGATGCAGCACTGTTAATACCAATCTCTCAGGTCAAATAAATTTAACTGATTTTTTGAACACTAATCGCATTGCCTAAAAAACGCTAATGGGTTTCTCTTCTTGTCTTTGGTTGATGCAGGTTACATCGGAAACTCGGGAAAGCCTATTGAAAGATATACTAAGTCAACTACCACCTCGTCTATGGTTTCTCAAGATTCTGTGTTTCCTCCTCCTACTTGTGGTCAAACACCTTGGTCTCTCTTCAATGTTCTGAAACATCACATTTCAATGGTTTCTTGCCTCATGAATATGCATCAACACCAACGGTAATGTTCTGTGAAGCCTTGTGCTTTCACAATTCTGAACTGATGTTGGCGCATTGATTGGTTAATTTGAAAATCTTTTTGTGCAGGTGCTGCCACATTTAGAGATGATGGGTTTGGTTTCTTCAAGAGTGCCATTGCCTCATAACGTTCAAGAGAATGAACCAATATTTGTCAATGGGAAACAGTATCATGCAATCCTCCGTCGCAGGAAGCACCGTGCTAAACTCGAAGCTCAGAACAAACTCATCAAATGCCGTAAAGTAAGAATCTTTTTTTCACTCAGAAGAAGACCTAAAATGATTCGATGCAATTCGGGAGTGAGTAACAAAGTTTTGTTTTCTTTTTCCTGTAGCCGTACCTACATGAGTCTCGCCATCTTCATGCTTTAAAGAGAGCTAGAGGCTCCGGTGGACGTTTCCTCAATACAAAGAAGCTTCAAGAATCATCAAACTCTCTGTGTTCTTCTCAAATGGCAAATGTACAGAATTTCTCTAAGAGCCCTCGCGGTGGTGGAAGCGGAATCGGCTCTAGTTCAATCACACCGAGCTCCAGTTTAAACCGTATCAACACACCATGTCTCAGCTCTCATGTCAGGGACATGAGGTACCTGAGAAGGATCTTGCTCCGGGAGAACTCCGACAAATTCCGGCGACTGGTGATCATATATGACGGGAAGTCATCCTTGGCTACTTATTCTTATCGGTTTCTTTACAAATATTCTTCCTTTAAAAACTTTGCTTTCCATATCCTCTGCAATCTCACACTCTATATAGAGTGGCTTGAAGAACTTTTAAATCATTGTCAAACTATTTTTGTTAATTGAAAATTTCGGATTCTCTCGAGTACAAATTGCGTTACCCTATTTAGATACAATGAGAAAAAAGTCACTAGGAGTAATATACACGCATAGATCCCCTAATGCTCTGAAGACAAACTGGACACTTAGGGTTTAACTCTCGTTCAACGGTTGAAGCACACAGCCTGCAACATACTACATGTCCACAGGGAATAAACGCAGGTACTCTTCTTCTTGTCACGCATATCACACACAATTGTCCATCTGGGATTTCCTCTGCATCCTCGGGTTCATCATCGACTATGGGTTCACTTGGTCTCTGTGACAGCTCTCTCTGATGGTTCCGTAGTTTCCATCTATTCCAGGTCCTGAAGATAAAGACAGTTAAACAGATTTCGTATCAAAACATTGCCCAGATCTATAACTATATTTGATCTAACACAACTCCAGTACCTGACAGCAGCATAGCTAAGGATGCCAACAGACACAATGCCCAAGATAACACTGCCTAAGAATATTAAGCCGGTCTGATCCATAAGCTCCTCTATCATCTGGTCCTTGGTCATCTCTGATCTGCAAAGATTATAGAACCAAGATTTATATATGAACAGAAATAGAGCCTTTTTGCAACGATGGACTAAGTATTGTCAAATGATCAAGAGATTGAGAAAACAAAAAGAAGAAGATGAAGTAGTAATTTGAGTTAGCTAGCAGGCAGATATATAATTTCGGCACTGACAAGAGAAAAGAAGGTATCCAGATAACATCTTACAAGAAATAAGGAAGATCTTGGCACGATTTGATTTCAGGAACTCCATTCTTAAAACTGCAGAAGCCAACAGCTGTGTCTCTTACAAACAGTTGTGTCTATTCAAATTTATATATAAATGAGTTCTCATCATTGTATTCAAATTATCTTTAGTTTATATTTTTGATAGAAAATATTTACGGTTGCCTCTCTCTAAACAGTAAAAAAAATTAATTGTATGTTTTACAAAAAGTTGCGATTGTTCATTGTAACGGTTTTTTGTAAAGTTGTAAGTGTTCATTGTAGAGTTGTGTTTATTCGAATATCCGTATCTTTTAAAATCTATATATGTTTGTCTGTTTAAACTGTTTTCATTTTTTTGCCATCACACAAATTAATATAAAATTTTAATATCAACAGTTTTTATAGATTTCTAAATTATTCTCTAGCATTCATTCTTTTAAAAGTAAAGAAACTCTTCCAATTCTTGATTTAACTAAAGATTTTGGAATGATGAATCTAATTTACAATTTTTAGTTAATTTTAAATATAAAAATTTAATGTCTATATATAATAACAATCTGAATAAATGCCACCAAAAGTTGTGTTTTTTCAACCGTACCTTTTTGATATTTTTTTAAAAAAATTGTAGAAAATTTAAATTGTGTGTTTTACAAAAAGTTGCGATTGTTCATTGTTGTAAAGTTGCAACTGTTAATTGTAGAGTTGTGTTTATTCGAATATTCGTATCTTTTGAAATCTAGATATATTTGTTTTTTTGAACTGTTTTCACTTTTTTGTCATGACACAAAATAATATAAAATTTCAATATCAAAGTTTTTACACCTTTCTAAATTACTCTCTAGCATGCATTCTTTTAAAAGTAAATAAATTCTTCCAATTATTGATTTAACAAAAGATTTTTGGAATGATGAATCAAATTTACAACTTTTAGTTAATTTTAAATATAAAAATTTCATGAAAATACCTAGAATTTTTTTTTTCAAGAGTTAGATGGATTATATAGTGAATTTTTGAATTTGACTTTTCAATATGGTAATAAAGATGTCTTCTATTTAAAAGCAGTTTATATGGGTTATAAGGTGAAATCAAGTGCAAACACAAACAGATGTATTTGTTCATTGTAAAGTTGTGTCTTTTCACTATATTTTATTTATATCTTTTCATCACAACTTTTCGGTCTAATAGGTGTGTCTATTTAAATAGTAATGTCTTTTGAATTCTCTTTATATTTGTCTCTTCATCTGTAACTAACAAGTTTGTTGAAACAAATTTTCCATTTTATGTTGAATTTAAATAATTAAATATTAATATCTAATATTCAATGTTATTCTATAATCTAACTAAAATTTAAGAAATGATTATAGCAATAGAGAAGTTTAATACAACTTAATATAGAATTTAAAGTTGGGAATATTTTTATCGTAAATTTTGTTAAAAAATAGTTTAATATTCAAAAATAATAATAATAATAATAATAAAAATAATAGTAAATCATTGTTCATTGAAACAAATTTTCCATTTTATGTTTAATCTAAATAATTTGAATATTAATATCAAATATTCAATGTTATTCTATAATCTAACTAAAATTTTAGAAATCACTATAACAATATAGAAATTTAATAAAACTTAATATAAAATTTATAGTTGCGTCTATTTATCGTAACTTTTCGTTAAGACTATTTTGATATTTAAAATTTATATTATGTTGTTTTTAATTATAATTATTTAAAAGAAAATTATATTTACTCATTACAACCATTAGTTCAATATTCTGAATTAGGATCACTTTGTCATATTGATTTTTTTAATTGTAGCTTTACCATAATTTTTCATAATATATCTTATATTTATAATACTTTAAACAATGTTTTTACATTTCAATGATTTTATGATGTATAATTTTAAATTTTATTTACTTTTTTCTAAAATATTTACTCCGCGACATCGCGGGGGGTCTGAGTCCTAGTATTAGTAAAATAAATAGACAAATTGGACTTTTAACTTGGGTTTGTATAGATTGGAAGACGCATTTGATGTCAAAACGTGTGAATATAGAAAAAATTGAGTAACAGGGGCAAAAAAGAATTTATTACCAGGGGCATAATTCAAAACTGTTATAAAATAGCACTAGTCTAAAAAAATTTGACAGTGGCAACTGCCCCTCCCTACTCTAACGTGGATCCACCCTTGATCGGAGGTCAGCGACGGAGACTTCGGGTGCATCTTTGATCTTGTTAAAGGCGGCGTTGGTGGATGCACACTTGATAGCAGAACCGACGACGCTAATAGCTAAAGTAATTCCGAGGACTGCGCCGTCGAAGGAGAGAGCGAGGTCAAGCAGTAGACTGAGAATGGCACGCTCCGGCGAGGACATAATGGTAAGTTTACAAAATTTCCACGCAGACACGCACAAAGGGACGACGAGTGAAGAGGAGAGAGAGATGAGGCTATTATCGGTATTTAAGATATATACATATGACGGTTTTTGATCTTCTGAATTTACAACAGTTTTATTTTAATGTTTTGCATTGCTTTTCTTTATTTAAATTAACTTGTTTAGCGTAATCATAAAACTCTATAATTTATTGTGTAATCTATAGTCCTTGTGGAATTCGTCCCATAAGTATTACAGTGACCTCTTAATTTGAGAGAGTAGCTCTAGGGTTTAATTTGAGCATATCAAATTTTGGCGCCGTTGCCGAGGACTCTTTGATCTACCATTAGATTTGAGTTTTTAATTTCGTCTAAATTTTTGTTTTTATTTGAACCTTACACGCTTTTGTTTTCTTTTCTCTTGTGTGTTTCAGGTGCATGCCTCCAAGACCTCACACAAGAAGCAACAAGACTGCTCCTACTGTGAAGCTTTCAACCAAGAGTTGAGAAAACTTGAGCGTGACAACAGAAAAGCAGTCAAATCCTTGAAGATGGTTAACCCAATAATTTTGGTTCGTGATGAGGATGGTGCTTTGAGGGATCAAGAGGGCAACTTGCGCAATGAGCAGGGCCAAAAGCTTGATGCAGAAGGGAATGTTATTGCTGAAGCTATTGTTGTCAATGAGCAGGCTGCTGTCGGAAACGAGCAAATTCTTGTAGTTGACGAACAGGCCGATGGTGTCGATCGGTCGACACCCCCTTCCTGCAGACAGACATGGAGCTGCAAACCACGTTAACAATCCGGTTCGAAGACATGAGAACAACCGAGACTTGATCAGGACCATTGCTGACTACAACCAGGCTGATCTTGTGTATGAGAACCGGTCTGCTATAGTTTCTTCTCCATTCCAGAGGAATGATTTTGAGTTGAAACCTGCATACTTCCAGCTGGTTGGACAAAGACCTTTCTCTAACCTGCCAAATGAGAAGGCTTTGGACCACATTGAGCACTTTGAAGACTTGGTGACTAGTATCAAGGCCAATGGAGTAACTGAAGACTACATCTACTGCAAGCTCTTCCCATATTCACTTGCAGGAGAAGCATCTCAATGGTTGAAACAATTGCCAGCCCGTTCTTTGACCTCTTGGCAACAAGTGAAGGTAGCTTTTCTCAACTACTTTTATGATGATGCCATGTCAGATGAGCTAGGAGTAAAGTTGTCCTCCTTCAAACAAAGACCAGATGAAGCTTTCAAGGCAGCTTGGGTAAGATTCTAGGCTTATCAAAGGGGCTGTCCACACCATGGCTTTTCAAGAGTGCATCTGTTGAGTATCTTTTTCAGAGGGATTGACTGGGAATATCAGCTAGCTTTGGATGCTGCAAGCCATGGGAACTTCAAGACAAGATTTCCAGAAGATGTTGAAGCTTTGATTGAGAATTTGGCTTCCAGCAATAGCACTAAGAGAGCAGATACTGAAAAGAAGAGATTGCATGGAGGATTTGATTCAAAACAGCTAGCTTCTGTTAATGCCAAGCTGGATTCAGTACACAATCTTCTAGTGGGTAAGAAGTCAGTTCAATTTGCTGCTGAGGTTGAGACATTTAAGCCTGAGCCAGAGAATACAGAGGAGAATGTCAACTATGTGTATGGAGCTGGG
This sequence comes from Camelina sativa, assembly GCF_030686135.1. Classification (NCBI taxonomy): domain Eukaryota; kingdom Viridiplantae; phylum Streptophyta; class Magnoliopsida; order Brassicales; family Brassicaceae; genus Camelina; species Camelina sativa. Next base: position 44,797,809 of record NC_141890.1, on the reverse strand, counting down.
TATCAAGGACTTAGATTCAGTAATCAACAAAGTAACAAGCCTTACAGTGGGAACTCTTCAGGCTACACTCCTAAGCCAGATTACCAGAAGCAACAACAGAACAATGGTTATACTAGAACCTATGGGAACTCATCTTATCAGTCTCCTCCTCCACAGACTTCTTCTGAAAGTAGAATGGAAGCTATGTTAGAGCAACTTTTGCAAGGTCAGGAACAGTTAACAGTGACTTTCAATGGGAAGATTGATAATGTCTACAATGAGCTTACTGGGAGGATTGATGCATTGAATATTCATGTTAAGAAGCTGGAGAATCAGGTGGCGCAGAGTGTTGGGTCTGTTAAAAGGAAAGAGGGTTTTCTTCCTGGAAGAACTGAGTCAAACCCCAAGCATGCTTGCAATGCCATATCAGTAAGAGATCAAGAAGTTGATGAAATTGCTTCTGCAGAACAGGGTGAGAAATCGGCAAATCTCTCGAACCCAGATGTTGGTGTCGATCGACACTCATCTCGGACCGAACCAGAAGCTGCAAAATCTCAGGTTCCAGTAGTTGAGAGGGTATACCAACCTAAGATTCCTTTTCCTAAGCCAAGAAAATCCAAGCAGGAGATGGAAGATGCTAGATGCAAAGCTATGATGGATAAGGTGATTATTGAGATGCCTTTGATTGATGCAGTAAAGCTTTCACCACCACTTAAGCGGTATGTGAAGAGGATGGTCACTAATGGTTTGAGCCCTGAAGAAGGAGCATTGCTTACCAAAGATGTCAGTGCAGTTCTTTTAAACCAGCCCCCACAGAGGAAGAAGGAGATGAAGCAGGAAGTGGTTGTCTCTAATGAAGTAAGTGCAGTAATTCAGTGTAGAGTTGCAGAGAAATTACCAGATCCTAAAAGTTTTGTACTTGATTGCTCTATCTCTGCAGAATGGTTTGCTCACTCACTTTGTGATCTAGGCTCTAGTATTAACTTGATGCCACATTCTGTTGCTGTGAGACTTGGGATGACAGAATTCAAGCCAACTCAGATTTCTCTTATCTTAGCTGATCGCTCCAGAAGAATTCCTGAAGGTGTTTTAGACGATATTCCACTTAAGGTTGGAAACATCATGATTCCCACTGACTTTGTGGTGCTGAAGTATAATAAAGAGCCTAGTGATCCACTGACTTTGTGGTGCTGAATTCCACAGTAACACTCTTGCCAAATAAGTTGCATTGCTGAGAACCTCAAGTGTTTTCGTCTGCCAGATCCATCTCTTTTCATTTTGGAATCTCGATGTCTCTGTTTGATTTAGGTTCTGCTAGAACTTGCTGCAAGAGGAGAAAGGGAGATGAGGCTATTATCACTATTTAAGATATATACATATGACAGTCGTTTCTAATTTGGGTCTTAAATGGGCCTATGCACGAGTTAACAAAAAAGACTAAATTACCCCCATTTCAACTGCTCGGATCCGCTAAACGCAAAAAATAGCGTTTGCATATATTCCAGTTTTACCCTCAACGTTAAGTCAGATTTACGAACCAGAACCATAAATAGCAGATCTAAGAGTGAGAGAGTTTTTAGTCGCCGATTTCATCAACCTCCGTCGCAGTTGTTTCTACCATTGCCGCTCCACCAAATCTGCTTCGCGATAGGTATTTATCGGCTCTTTCTGGTAATGAACTATCGTATTTTGGAACTTATCGATGAAGCTAGGTCAAAATCTCCTCTTGTGTCAATCATATCTCCATCTTCGTTTTTTTTTCTGATTCGTGGAGCTCCAATTCTTATCTATTTGATATAGAAGCTCCAATTTGATGTTTGCTTGTGTTGTTTCCAACATCAAATCTTGGTAAGACCTTTCGTAAAATGACTTTGTTGCTTTACTTTTGAGTTTGTTTAGGGAAAACATGGCTGGAGAAGGTGAAGAGGATGTACCTAGAGATGCTAAGATTGTGAAATCTCTGCTTAAGTCGATGGGTGTGGAGGACTACGAGCCTCGTATGATACACCAGTTTCTGGAGCTATGGTATCGGTATATGGTGGAAGTGTTGACAGATGCTCAGGTTTACTCAGAGCATGCTAGCAAATCCAACATTGACTGTGATGATGTGAAGCTCGCTATTCAGTCCAAAGTTAATTTCAGCTTCTCACAGCCACCTCCAAGAGAGGTATGCGTTGTTGACGATTCCTTGTTTCTTCTGTTTTATTTTCTTGAGATTGTTGCCTGAAAAGAGATGTGACATTGACCAGAGTCATTTGGTAACTGCTATGTGAACGAATCATTAGGGAATTATCACCTTAGTTTATGATTTTTGAACAGTAACACTCTTACCAAATAAGTTGCATTGCTGAGAACCTCAAGTGTTTTCGTCTGCCAGAGCCATCTCTTTTGATTTTGGAATCTCGATGTCTCTGTTTGATTTAGGTTCTGCTAGAACTTGCTGCAAGAGGAGAGAGGGAGATGAGGCTATTATCGGTATTTAAGATATATACATATGACGGTCGTTTCTAATTTGGGTCTTAAATGGGCCTATGCACGAGTTAACAACAAAAGACTAAATTACCCCCATTTCAGCTGCTCGGATCCGCTAAACGCAAATAATAAATAGCGTTTACGTTTATTCCAGTTTTATCCTCAACGTTATGTCAGATTTACAAACCAGAACCATAAGTAGAGCAGATCTAAGAAGAGTGAGAGAGATTAGTCGCCGATTTCATCAACCTCCCTCCGTCGTGTTTCTGCCATCGCCGCTCCACCAAATCTGTTTCATTAGGTATTTATCGCCTCTTTATGGTATAGAAAACTCGTGTTTGGATACTTATCGATGAAGCTAGGTCAAAATCTCCTCTTGTGTCAATCATATCTCCATCTTCGTTTTTTTTTCTGATTCGTGGAGCTCCAATTCTTATCTATTTGATATAGAAGCTCCAATTTGATGTTTGCTTGTGTTGTTTCCAACATCAAATCTTGGTAAGACCTTTCGTAAAATGACTTTGTTGCTTTACTTTTGAGTTTGTTTAGGGAAAACATGGCTGGAGAAGGTGAAGAGGATGTACCTAGAGATGCTAAGATTGTGAAATCTCTGCTTAAGTCGATGGGTGTGGAGGACTACGAGCCTCATGTGATACACCAGTTTCTGGAGCTATGGTGTCGGTATGTGGTGGAAGTGTTGACAGATGCTCAGGTTTACTCAGAGCATGCTAGCAAATCCAACATTGACTGTGATGATGTGAAGCTCGCTATTCAGTCCAAAGTTAATTTCAGTTTCTCACAGCCACCTCCAAGAGAGGTATGCGTTGTTGACGATTCCTTGTTTCTTCTGTTTCATTTTCTTGAGATTGTTGCCTGAAAAGAGATGTGACATTGACCAGAGTCATTTGGTAACTGCTATGTGAACGAATCATTAGGGAATTATCACCTTAGTTTATGATTTTTGAACAGTAACACTCTTACCAAATAAGTTGCATTGATGAGAACCTCAAGTGTTTTCGTCTGCTAGAGCCATCTCTTTTGATTTTGGAATCTCGATGTCTCTGTTTGATTTAGGTTCTGCTAGAACTTGCTGCAAGAGGAGAGAGGGAGATGAGGCTATTATCGGTATTTAAGATATATACATATGACGGTCGTTTCTAATTTGGGTCTTAAATGGGCCTATGCACGAGTTAACAACAAAAGACTAAATTACCCCCATTTCAGCTGCTCGGATCCGCTAAACGCAAATAATAAATAGCGTTTACCTTTATTCCAGTTTTATCCTCAACGTTATGTCAGATTTACAAACCAGAACCATAAGTAGAGCAGATCTAAGAAGAGTGAGAGAGATTAGTCGCCGATTTCATCAACCTCCCTCCGTCGTGTTTCTGCCATCGCCGCTCCACCAAATCTGTTTCATTAGGTATTTATCGCCTCTTTATGGTATAGAAAACTCGTGTTTGGATACTTATTGATGAAGCTAGGTTTGAATCTCCTCTTGTGTCTTTCATATCTCCATCTTCGTTTTTTCTGATTCGTGAAGCTCTAATAAATGCAGCCTTCCACAAATCTTCCTGCAACACACATATAACAAGTCCACATTTGTGAATTTTGTCACTCGCTCATACGGCAGCAATAAGAAATTATGTTATATATTTTTATCTTAATTTAATATTTAAATTCTATAATTTTAGTTGGATTGTATTTTTTTGTGTTGGTTTCAAGTATGTTTTCATAATTATTTAGATTGTATAATTTCAGTTGAATTGTTAATTTTAGAGATAATATGTGACATAAATACATTCGATAAAATATTGTCGATATTATGTATCACAATCTTAGGACTGTTATTGTAGAAACGATCTCTAAATCCATATAGAATTGTAAATTATTAAAATCAAAACACATAGATTTTGAAATAATATGTTTTATCTTTGGATTTGAATCCTTCTATTTTGCACTTTCAAATCCATTTAAAACACAATATGGATATTGAAATCTAAAAATAAATAATTAAATGAATAACATGGAATTTTAACAAGTATTTGTAAATCATATAACCAATAATAACACATAATTTTGATATGTATTTTAATATCAATGATTGAATAACACATGATTTTTGTTTAGATTTCTAAATCCATTAAAATCATAGAACTAATAACCCCTATTACTGAATCTACATATGAATTCGATATATTTCTTCTATTTAACATTAAATAGTCATATTTTTTAATAATAATAATCTAGGGAAATCTTACCAAATATGAATGAATTAGTTAAAAACATAAAAATAACAAATATGAATTTATAAAATCATAGGATTTTGTGGAACAATAGTAAGTTACCAAATGATGGATATAGAATTCAATGTATTCCTATTTTTAAAAGTTAATTTTATCTTTTGATAATATTTGTGGTTAGGTGAAAAAAAATAGTATTATATCCATATTAATGTTGTCAATTTTAGCAACCTTATTGATTTTGTAGAGAAATAGTAGAGATATTTTCGAAAACTTATTGATTTTAAGAGAAAATTGATTTCTATCTATATTTAAAAATACAAAGAAACTATATTTACCATATTTTACTTATTGTTTTTAGTGCAATTTTTCAGGAATTAGTTGTGTAAATATATTTTTTTTAAATAAATTAAATTGTAGAACACAAAATATAGATGTAAAAGTTTTATCTGTTTTTGCTCAAAAAAAACATTTTTGAAGGCTGCAAATGTAAAAGTCTAGCTTGTTGGGCTTATACCAAAACAACTTGTATTAGCGTTAATGGGCTTTCCATTTGACCTGAATCACAAAGCCAGAAAAAAAAAATCCCGGAACGCATCTTCTTCTTCTTCTCTTTCAAAGATCAAGAGATCGCTTCATACAGTTCCATCTTCCAAGATTTTCCTCGGCAGTTATACAGGTACGCCATTATCGTCTACAGAACAAGTTCTTTGTTGTTGTTGTTGTTCTTTGTTGTTAAACTTTTGGATTTCATCCCGTGAGAGATTAAAGTGAAGAGATTTTTAGTTTATATTCTCTACTTTGGTTTAAATCTTCGTTTTTCTGGAAAATGTAATTGACGAACTAGATAGAATCGATTTTAGCTCTCTGGTATTTTTTTTTTGTTTTTTTTTTCTGTTTGTAGTTTCAATCACAAATTGATATATGTCCACCAAGTGTTTGATGAAATGTCTGAAAGATGTAAAATGCTGTTTTGGCTTGATTAGGATTCGATACTTATATAGGTTTTGGTTTTGTAACATCACTCATTAGGATTTCTCTGTGATACTAATTACTCGCAAAAAAAGATCTTGGCTCTCGATGGGATGGTCATTTCCTATTTGACGTTTGCTTGTGTTTTTTTGCAACATCTGTATAAGAACGGTGCGTAATTGACTCTGTGGCTTTACTTTTAAGTTTGTTTAGGGAAAACATGGCCGGAGAAGGTGAAGAGGATGTACCTAGAGATGCTAAGATTGTGAAATCTCTGCTTAAGTCGATGGGTGTGGAGGACTACGAGTGATGGAACCCGGGTCATGACCGTACCGCGGTGAGAACCGGTACATTGGTACCATCGTCTAGCAGCTCGCGTAGGAGCATAAAAGTCGGTCCAGAACATCAACGCGGCATCAACCAGTCCCCAAGGATCATCTAGGAGGAGCAAGACAACGTCATCTAATGAGCAATACAAGGCCAAGCTCCAACCTTACACCAATGGCTCATGGCTAGCATCACCAATGAAGAGCCTTGGGTGCGACCAGCTTTGGGAAGCTTGATTTGTGTGTCTTCACCATCACGCTAGCGTGAAGACACCCCTAAGTCATTAGAAGGAGCTGTACTCTTTTTCCTACTTCGGGTTTGTCCCAATGGGTTTACCGAAGGGGTTTTAACGAGGCAGCGAGCTCTAGTGCATCTCCACTTCGTTCCCGCTTGGCTCATGACTTGGAAACTTTCATTAACAAGATTATGGGCCAAGGAAGTGAAGATCCTATCAGCCACGTCCCACCAATGACGTGGCAACCCTATCTCCTTCCTTCCTTTCCTTTATTTTCTTTGAACTCTCTTATGACCGTTGGATGGTCTTTGTTCCCTTTTTGCTTTTGCTTTTACTTTATGGCCAAGTGTATGGTTCAGATCATGGCCGCGCGTCTAGAGTTTTGGTGTCCCCCTTATGTAAGCTTGCCTATATAAAGGCCTAAACCCTCATTGTAAAGAAAAAAAAGACTGGAATATAGAAATTATTGGCCCAAAGATTGGATCTTTGTTCATTCCTCTCTCCCGCTCAAGTCCGGGACTTGGCTCTAGAGAAACCCTAGAAGGTTCAAGAACCGGGTTCATGACCTTCTAGTCCGACCGTATCACGGGCCGAGCCATCTCCCGTGTGTCGTCGACTCAATCCACCGTCCATTCATCCCCATCTATCCGAGAGACAAACGAGTCGAGCATCTCCTCGCGAATCTCTCTCTGTCCGTTCTTGTCGTTCCTTGGTCCCGTTTCCTTCCGTACTTCGCTCCATCCGACGCGTCCGTACGTCCGTTTATCCGCCGCGTCCGACCATCCGTCCGTACGTCCGTACGCAGCGTCCGTTTCCATCCGTTTCCTAACTAGAGCCGAACGAGTCGAGTATCTCCTTGTGACGCTCTAGTCCATCCGCGTTCCATCCGCTCACTCGTCCATCCGACGCGTCCGTACGTCCATTTATCCGCCGCATCCGACCATCCGTCCGTACGTCCGCTGTTCCACGTCCATTCGCGTCCATTCTCGTCCCTAACCGAACCGCTTCTCCGATCCGCTCCGCTATATCCTCTGTCCGTACGTCCGTGAACCACGTGCGTAGTCCGGGGTCACATCAACGAGCCTCGTGTGATACACCAGTTTCTGGAGCTATGGTACCGGTATGTGGTGGAAGTGTTGACAGATGCTCAGGTATACTCAGAGCATGCTAGCAAATCCAACATTGACTATGATGATGTGAAGCTCGTTATTCAGTCCAAAGTTAATTTCAGCTTCTCACAGCCACCTCCAAGAGAGGTATGCGTTGGTTGACGATTCCTTGTTTCATTTTCTTGAGATTGTTGTCTGAGAAAGAGAGAGATATGATATGGCGAGAGTCATTTGGTTAGCTGGCTGCTATGTGAATGATCATTAGGGAAGTATCACCTTAGTTAAGATTTGTGAACAGTAACCCTCTTGCCACATAAGTTGCATTACGGAGAACCTCAAATGTTTTCGCTTGCTAAATCCATGTCGTTTGATTTTGGAATCTCGATGTCTCTGTTGTTGGATGTTTGATTTAGGTTCTGCTAGAGCTTGCTGCAAGTAGGAACAAGATCCCTTTGCCAAAATCGATAGCAGGACCGGGTGTTCCTCTCCCACCTGAACAGGACACATTGCTGAGCCCAAACTACCAGCTTGTGATACCAAGGAAGTCAGCTTCCACAGAACCTGAAGAAACTGAGGATGATGAAGAAATGACAGATCCTGCACAGTCCTCGCAAGAACAGCAGCAACAACAAACATCAGATCTCCCAGGTCAAACTCCCCAACGAGTCTCTTTCCCTCTCTCTAGAAGACCCAATAAGTAGATACACAAAAAGTTTATTATGTTATGTATCAAAATGTAGTAGCAGAATTATTATTAATGACCATATGTGGTATCAAAGGAGTAGAATGTAAGAGAATCATATATTAATGACAGAGAGTCAGTTTTCGTAGAACATATGAGCAATATATATATATACACTGTTGTGTGAAATCACAATACCAAAGATACAACAAATCTTCTGAAGCATTACTATATATGCAACTATAGTATATATACATGAACAAAGGTAATTAAGAGAATCTCAGATTCTGAATCTGTTAGCTTCCCCAGCCAACCATGATCCCAGCAGTTGCACGGTGGATGTTGTCGAGAAGATCTGGAGACGATGTTGGTACAATCGGCAAGTGCTCGCCGGTGAATCGATTGATATCTATGGATTTGAGGTTAGGGCATCTCCAACCCCACTCTATTTTAGAGTCAAAACTCTATTATAGAGCAACATTTGCTCCAACCCTATTCTATATTTTACTCTAAAATAGAGAAAATAATGAGATTGCTCTATATTTAGAGTAACTCTATTCTCAACTCCATTTTTTTACACTACCTCTATTTTAGAGTCAAGTATAGAGTAACACATTGGAGAAAAACCATGCTCAACCCCTTAAAGTTACTCTATAATAGAGTAAAAAATAAAGATATACAATGGAGATGGTCTTAGCCGGTTCGGTCGAGAGAAGAGAGAGAAGAGAGAAGAGAGAGTCGCGAAAAATTGGAAGAAGAAATTAGGGAAAAAAATTTCTTTTTTTATTTTACTCATTATCCAACCAAAACGTGACACGTAGCGTGTCTTATTGGTTGTTTCATGTTGCTTCCGATGCTTCCTAAAGAAACGATTCTCTCAAAAGTAAGCTATATTTTTTAGTTTTGATTTATTTTTGGGCTTTAAAAGGGTTGAGCAACCCATAGAGTAATTCTAGTGGAGATTCCCTTAAATCTTACAATTAGCTTAACAATAAATCAAGTAGTAAATAACGTGACAATGCACTAAGGCAGATTAGACGCACATTAGCTTGTTGGTGATACACGCACATTAGTAACCAAACTGATACACACGCATTTCAAATTGAACTCAGCTCGCGTAGTCAGTCAGTCTCTGGTTAACTTATTTATTACCAAGATTTTAAATAAATTGCATTATATTCAAATTGCAGCCCTTTTGAAATTTGAATTATAAAGTTTGATTTCAAATATTTTTTTTTTGTTTGGCCTTCTCACCGAACAAGAACTGAACTCATGTAGTAAGTAACAAGGAGCAAAAAAGAAAAAGACAATTTTGCCCCTCAGCCACGGTGACCCTTGCTTCTTCACTTGTATCGTTACCGAAGACGCCGTCGTCGACGTCCTCTCCTCCGGTAAGGGCAAGTCTTACGGTCCCGGAGTTGTGATGTGTTCTTCTAGCCTTCTCATTGAAGTTTCTCATAAACTGTGCTTGTTCGCTGTGGCTTTGATGACTCTGTTCTCTCATGGGTTGTTGTGAAGTTGTTGCTGTGCGACTCATTTGATTTGCAGAATCAGTAGATAGATCAAACATTCTGTTTTTCACACTAGGAGAGACTTTGCCATTACTAAATCCACCAGGGAAGATCCCGTTTGTAGTCATCTGATGCTTATAATGTTCAGAATCTGAAGGGGTCATGTTCTTCATCATGTCACTAGATGACCTTCATCATGTCACTGGATGACCTGTATGATGCCACTGTATCTGATTTTCCAAAGCTTCGGTGTTCCGAAACAAAAAGCAGAACCAGAACTGGTTTGTTCTGCTGGTGGTGGTAAATTCAGTTCTACTTGCTGAGCAATCCTCCTGTTTTGAGGGCTTGACAAAATCTAGCGGAGAAGGATTTTGATATTCATGCTGGCTCATAGATTTAAGGTTTCTTACTTGAGTAGCAAGAAAAGATTATGGAAAGTTGGAAACAGAGCCTTGGAAACCGGAAAATTCAGACTAAAACTCGAGTCTGGTGAGATCATTATAAGTTTTGGTAATTCAAAAGGAGAGAAAAAAAAGGAAAAAGAAAAAAAAAGAACATAGAAAGGAGGAAACTGCGGTTACAAGAAGCCTAGCAAACGTCTCCGTTTCCCATTCATTCTCTCGCAAGTTAGTTTTTTTTTTTTTTTGCTGCAAAATATCGGAAAGATGGTCCAAGTACCCGATGTGAAACATGCTCGACCCCTTGAGGTAATTAATTCTCCAAACTCTCTTCGTAATCGAATTCCATACCAAAACCCTAACTTGTAAATCTTTTCCTTTTGCAATTTTGATTCATTGATTGTCTCTCTGTGTTTGCGTAGAATTTGATACGATCTCTCTCTCTCAAATCTCCTTGTGATCTTTTTTTTTTTTTCTTTTTCTGAATTTTGCTTGTAGGGATATCGCGGGATAAAAGCCATTGGTTGTACTCCCGCTAACGAATCCATAGCAAAGTTTGGACTCCATTGCTTCAATTCTCACAAGGTAACAACTCATGACTCTATATTGCTCTTATTCTACCAACCCCTGACCCTTTCTTCTTCTTCTTTTGTGGATTTTTACTGTCCTTTTGGTTTTGATTTTACATGTCCACGGCTGTATGTAGGGGACTAATTTACAGTTCTTGACTGTAACCCAACTCCTTCCGCGAGCTGTTTCACATGTCAAATATATTATGACATTGGATGCCTTTGATCCAGCCAACGGTTCTATTCATAGTATCGACACCTGTGTTTGGCATTCTTCTCAGAGGAATGATGAGAACTTGAGATTAATCACCACTTATTGCAGACCTACAGGTAACTTAACTAACATGGTCTAAATATGATTTTCCATGTCCCTTTTATTAGCTATCGTTTTTTGAACTGTTGATTTTGCTGTTGTTGTTACTAGCCCCGTCTTAAATATTTTGTATGTTTCTGACCCCCTTAGGATTCCCATGTTTAATTATCTGCTCTATATAAGCCTAATCTATGAGTGAAAATATCAAGTCGTCTGTATAGGTTTCATGTATGCATGTTTTTTTTTGTCATGACCTTACAAGTTACATGCAGAATTGTTTTTGGTGTTTCTGTCTATGCTAGTTTCCTATCCACCAATTCAGTTAATACTCTTCTATAAAGTGTTGCTCTAGGATCTGGAGAAAGCGGTTCCCAATGGGACCCAAATGGTGTAGACGTGTTCTATACTGGTGTGATGCCTAAGTGGCTAGATGATGATGCACTTACAGGAAGCGATAAGCTACACTTCTATGAGGTTTGCTGTTTAGCCATGAACTTTTTTTTTGACTTATTTCCTTTTATTTGATCATCTGCTCAACACACCGATCGACATACACAGAACACCTTGTTCCACTAAAAATGCTCAAAATGTTTCAAATGCAGGTTAATGATTCGGATTTGCAAGAGAATGCATGGCTTCATCTATATGCTCAAGTTGCTGCATACTCTAGGTGGATTTATCACATGGTGAGGGATAATATATAGCCTAGAGAAGTGAGAGTATACTCATTTGTTTGGTTGGGCTCATGTATGTACTCTTCTCTCAACCATGCTTTTTTGTTTTGCAGGTGGATCATCTCCCATTGGAGATAAAGAAAGTGGTGGTACAAACAAAGGAAGACATAGAGTCAAGTTTGAAGTTGAAGTCGGGCAATGCAATCTTCTACTTAAGTTTCAAGACTCGTGAAGGTGCCGAGTACAAATCCATAATAAGGCAAACGAGGGATGGAAGACCACAACACATGTGCCTTGAAGTTAAACATGTTGAGATGGACAAGTAGACGACAAAAGTGTTGTGACTTTTTAATATATCATGTTTATGTCCTTAGTTGGTTGGTGGTATTGAGTTTGTGTGTTGTCCTTGCCACTTTTAATGACTAGAAGAGAGTTGTATTGAGAGTGTGTTTAGCAGTTTGTGTGTTGTTTACCTCTGAATGCTATGTTTTTTTTTCTTCTAATTAATTATGTTTCAAGACTTTTAGGCTATGTTCAAGTAAGTCAGATGATGTTGAAGCCAGATACATTCCTCAAAACTAATAGTATAACCTCAATTCCCACTGGAAATAAATGCAGCCTTCCACAAATCTTCCTGCAACACACACATAACAAGTCCACATTTGTGAATTTTGTCACTCGCTCATACGGCAGCAATAAGAAAAGAAAATAGCAGAACCAGAATTGGTTTGTTCTGCTGGTGGTGGTAAATTCAGCTCTACTTGCTGAGCAATCCTCCTGTTTTGAGGGCTTGACAAAATCTAGCGGAGAAGGATTTTGATATTCATGCTGGCTCATAGATTTTAGGTTTCTTACTTGAGTAGCAAAAAAAGATTATGGAAACAGAACCTTGGAAACCGGAAAATTCAAACTCAAACTCGAGTTTGGTAAGATCATTATAAGTTTTGGTAATTTAAAAAGGAAGCGTCGGAAAGATGGTCCATTTCCCGATGTGAAACATGGTCGACACGTTGAGGTCATTCTCCAAACTCTCTTCGTAATCGATTTCCATACCAAAACCCTAACTTGTAGTTCTTTTCCTTTTTACAATTTTGATTCATTGAATGTCTCTCTGTGTTTGCATAGAATTTTATATGATCTCTCTCTCTCTCTCAAACCTCCTTGTGATTTTTTTTTCTTCCTGTATTTTGTTTGTAGGGATATTGTGGGATAAAAGCCATTGGATGTACTCAGTACATGATCAAAAAAATCTCAATTGCGTCTCAGGATACTGAAAACGAAGATAACATTTTCAAATCGATTTAGAAATGCGGCGAAAGGAGGTACTTGTGCCTCCTCCATTATCGACGAATTGCTGATTAGGCAGAGCCTGAACACACGGAAACAAAGACATCATTCAACGGGTTTGAGAACAATGAAAAACCCTAATAGATCAATGAAACGTAACCTAATCGAAGAAGAAGAAGAAGAAGAAAGCCAATAGAGAAACTTACCATGTTTTCGGATTTTGCAAGAGTAGAGATCGAAACAAGTCCGATCAAGCGAGCGACGCGAGAGAGAGGTTTTTAAAACAGTGTTGTGAGGGTTTTTTTTGCCGCTTATGATTGACGCTACCGCTATTAATCAAACCCGGTTATCTAGAACCGGATCGATTTTCGGTTATTAGATCAATTTTGTGTTGGAAAAATCGAACCGGAATAGAAACACTCGATTAATCGCGGCGTTGCTACTAGCGGCGTTTCCCATTCATTCATTCTCTCGAAAATTAGTTGGTACTATTCAATTATAGTATGACATTGGATGTCTTTGATCATCCAGCCAACGATTCATTTCATAGTATCGACAACTGTGTATGGCATTCTTCTCCAAAGAATGAGTAAAAACTTGAGACTAGTCACCATTTTTTGCATACCTATAACTAACATGGTCCAAAGCGTTTGTTTTACTTATGTTTTTGTGACCTTTACATGCATAATAAGGCAAACAAGGGATGGAAGACCACTACACATAATAAGATCAAAGAGAAGTTATAGAAATGAATAACATTGAATTTGAAATCTAAAAATAAATATTTAAATGAATAACATAGAATTTTAATAAGTATTTGTAAATTATAGAACCACTAATAACACACAATTTTGATAAGTATTTTAAAATTAATGATTGAATAACACATGATTTTTGTTTAGAACCAATAACCCCCTATTATTGAATTTACATATGAATTCGATATATTTCTTCTATTTAACATTAAATAGTCATATTTTTTAATAATAATCTAGGGAAATCTTACCAAATATGAATTAATTAATTAAAAACAGAAAAATAACAAATATGAATTTATAAAATCATAGGATTTTGTGGAACAATAGTAAATTACCAAATGATAGATATATAATTCAATGTATTCCTATTTTATAGGAGACTCCATGCAAAGAGACTAGTTGAGAATTGGGGCCGGTTGCTCCACGATACATCTGAAATCAAAAACAAAACAAATACTTAGCTATTGTATTAAAAACAACCAAACAAATACTGAAACTTTAATATCAATCTTACCTCTCTTTGACGTACGAAATATTAAGCCAGAGCAGCACTAATTGGGTGTTTTTTGATAACTTCAAAAGCTTTATCCCTTTCAGAAATGGTTTCATAACCTTTGATGTAGACACATGTAGTTGGGTCACAGAACATCCTATGAGTGGTCTGTCCACTTCTCTCTAGATACCCTTATCCATCACATACTCATACCCTGCCTCACGACTTAGAGGATAACACCAATGGTTCTTCTTCTGAATTGTTCTTCTCAAATCTGGTCTTGCAAAATCAATAAGATCCTGAGGCGAATACAGATCTGCGTCACATCCATCAATGATCTTGATAACTCGTATGAGTTCACTGACGACGATGGCCCAACACACATCTTCCAAAACAAAACATAAAGTTAAAAAGAATTTACTTATTGTTGAAAAATAGCTAAATCATCACCAACTGGGTGGGTATCTTGTCAAATGCTTTATCTATATAACAAATAGTTTGATAACTTTTGATGTAAACACAAATAGATGTGTCACAGTACAAATTTGGTTCATTCGTAAAAAACCTTATGAATGGCCTATCCACACTTCTCTTAGAATAACGTTATTCATCATATACTCCATCCTTGTCTCGTGGGATAGACCATGACAGTAATGGTTTATATCATGCGTTAACTAATTTTCGATTCAATGATTTTGTAATATCGATAAAATATTAAGCCATAATAGAGATATGTGTCACATCCATCAAGAAACCTTATAACTCATATAAATTCACTCACCATGATCTTCCAAAACATACATAACGAAAAAAACAAAACGAATTAAAAAAGATTTCAACTACGTAAAATATTTTTTCTCTATAAACATTTATGCTATTAAAATATGAGTACTTATAAAAATATAATAGTTCTTTTTAAAAAATTACATGTCTATGTCTTTGAAGGTAAATTTTTTATTTTTTTACTAACTATAATGTAATTTAAAAAATAGGAAAAAAATATTTTAAATAATTATTTAGTTTCCAAAAAATAATTCACTTTATCTCTCTAATTAACTACGGATAAAAATTACTAATTAATTTTTGAAATACATTTCCTGCACATCTCTTTATTTAGTCAATGATTTCCACAAATGTCATTGGTAATTTGGTAAGATTTTAGAATATTGATTGCATTATATCAAAATAAAATTTACTTCTATAAATAAATAAAAATATTTTCCAAACAAAATTGACTTCAACGCCATTTAATCTACCTATATATACACAAACAATACTCATTTATTATGATTTCAATCACAAAAACCAGTTTTAATTGGTAATATATTTTTAGATAAGGAGAACAAAATAAGTCGTTTTAATTCTAACACAAATAAACCGTTTTAAATCACAAAATCGAAACTGAATAAAGATTGAATCAGTAGACATACAACATATTAAAATGATAGATTGAATCAATGAAGACTGTATACTAAGTCCGATGATGTTGAAGCCAGATTAAACACCGAAACCCGGTCATCAAGAGCCGGTAATTGAATCAGAATTGTGTTGAAAAACGAACCGGACCAGAAGAAACACCAGTCTGGTTAACAAACAGTAACCGAAACGCAGTCGTTTAATTATAGAAATCGCAAAATTAGCTGACAAATTGTATCGGTTTGATAATTTCTATAGAGAGTTAAAACCAAACGCAGTTAAAAACTTAAAACTGGAGTTTTGTGAAAAAAAAAGTATATAGAATATATATCATCTAGCCATACAACACTTAAACATTGTATTTACTATTTAGACTTTAGAGGTCGCTATAACCGTAAGATGAACGATAGACATCCAACGGAACATATTCGAGTGTTAGATTAATTTAGTGATTCTTTTATTCTTTTAAGGTTGTTAATTTAAAATGGCAATGTATGGTTTATGTATGAGATTTGATTAGATGTGTAGTACGCAAATGGGAAGAAATTAAAAACAAAAACTGAAGACTATATTTTACGACGAAACGAACCAAATATACAATAATTAAATACAAATGGCAATGTATGGCTTATGTATGAGATTTGATTAGATGTGTAGTACGCAAATGGGGAGAAATTAAAAACAAAAACTGAAGACTATATTTTACGACGAAACGAACCAAATATACAATAATTTAAATAACTCTACGCATATAGATACTCGAATGACAAAACAAATGTATTAAATAAAAAACGTAAAAATGCTACTAAATAAATCCCGCACGATCAGTTGTTTTCTTCAAATCCACTTCAATGCCCTGTTGGAAACTCGCATTTCCCATACTCTACAAATTAACACAACAAAGAGACCAAATAATTAATTAATTTTCGATAAGTGAAAATATTAAGTAAAATTAGAGGAAAACGATAGAGTACGTACTAGGAGGTTGCGAGACCACGTACGCTGCACCTTTAAAATCACACGTGCCAACACCACGTGCGTTCTTCTGATAGTAACTGTTGAACGCGTACGAAGCGTGAGCCTCTAACGATTCAGGATCGTAACACGTGGCACCCGGTTGAATCGGACGGCAATCAGCGCCTCCTTCGCCACAAGCGTAGTCGAGACCTTCCTGAAGCTTCTCCTTTGTCGTTTTCCCGTTCGCCACACACCACGTCTGTCCCACGTGCGACGACGGCTTCACCACCGGCGTAGCCTTCTCTTTGTCATCTTCGACCGGCGTTGACTTACCGGAGGAAAGCGAAACGTCGTACACTTTGTTCTCGTTCGGGTAAAACAACCCGTAGTTCCTCTCCGACGTCGGACCCGTTTTCTGGTTCTCGTTAAACAGAGCGAACAGGTAAACGTTGAGCGGCTCCTTCGGTTTTAACGGCGTTCCGTTTCCCGTCAACACTCTTTTAACTAACCCGCCGTTATACGCCGCCGCGTTAGCCGAACCAGCGCCGATCTCGTTCTCGTCTCCGGCAGAAGGCCAGCCTGTCTCCGTCACCACGAGCTTAACGTCGTTAAATCCAACGGCGGACATAGCTGCGAAAACGGCGTCGATCTGAGCGTCTAAGAGACTGTCGTACTTCAATCCGTTACCGGAATCAACATTCCCGGCGTTGTCTTTGAACAAAGCGTAGTCCAACGAGATCTTATCGGCGTTAGCTGCGTAAGCGAAGAAGGGATAAGCATTCACCATGAGATGCGACGACGTTTTGCGGAGCAAATCGAGCATCGGTTTAATCACCGGTTCGATTAACTCCGGTTTAAAAGAACCGGCCGACGGTGGGTACGAACTCGCCAACGCGCTCAGAGCAATCGGCGACGAGATCTTAATTGATTTGACGAGGTTGAACTTGACGAGAGAGCTTTGAACGTTGGTCATAGCTGGGACGAGGTACTTGGTGGTGTTCCTCGGATCGACGAACACTTCGTTACCGACGGCGATGGCTTCGATATCGGTGGCCGGGATGTATTTTTTGATGTTCTGCTGAACCCAGTCGTCGGTGTACTTCTGATCCGCGGCGGCGGAGGCGAGGTTTTCGTTGGGGAGAGAGACGACGACTTTGATACCGGAGTTGGCGAGTGCGGTTAGTACGGATGCTTCGGTGTCGTAGAGCTTGACGCGGTTGATTCCTTGAGATTTGAGAAGCTCGACTACTTTCTCCGGTGCCGGGAGATTGTCTGCGATACGGCCGTAGTTTACTCCGATCATTCCGGAATCTGTTTAACAAACAAAAAAAAAACATAAGACATCAGAACCAAACACTTGAAAAATAGAACAAACTAGTGAAGAGATGGATGATGAAATGAGTAATGAACCTGCTGCGTAAATGGCTGAGAAAGAGGAGAGCATGAGGAGAGATAGAACCAACGCAGCCATTGTTGCAGAGGGAGAGAGAGATAGAAAAGTTTTGTATTCCGGTGAAGGCAGGGAGCTAGAGGTTGTTGTTTATATAGAGGAACGAAGAAGAAGGGAGACGAGGGAGGTGGAGGTAATGGCTGGGACCCACTTTAGATATTGGGGATGATGACTATTTTTTTCAACTGAACGTTTTATCTGTGATGTAAATATTTTCAACTCGTTTACCCAATGACGTGTTAAAGTAATAATTATTTTTGTAGGCGAACAACAACAACAACAAAAAAAAAGAGTTAATATCATCATATTTTATAATAGTAATTGTTAAATATGACCGTTTCAATCGTGTAGTGATTGGAGACTGTACGAAATGTTGTCAGAGATGGTGGGTACCGTACGTGCCAAAAAAAATAGCTACCAATTAATGGTTTTTTTAATTACTGTTGATTCTACTGCAGACCTTTTTTTCTTTGGGGATTTTGTTAACGTTTTTTAAAAGAGTTACAAACTTACAACACAAAAAGTTTACAACAAATCCTATAATTGCGTGTTTAGTACTAGTATTACAAAGAGAGAGCCATGTATATTATACGGATGCAGCGTAAATAAAAGCCACTACGGACGTTAAATTATACCCAGTCAATATATGTTCCCTAGTTATTGGGCACTGAGCCAAATCAACAATTACTACAAGTATTTATTTGATGGTATTAATAAATCCGTTAAAGTTTACATATCCGTTAAAGTTATATGAGAATTATAGGCGATAAGTGGTCGGACGGACGAGTGATAATTAATACGGTGATGTGATGCATTACTTGGTCGGAAATAGTAAGTTATAGTTCTATAATTAAATAGAATTTGAAGAATCTAAAATAAAAAAAATGGGGCCATGTGCCATTGTTCTATCTATCTCCCACAAATTTGAACGTTAGAGGTTTCTCTCCTTCTCCAACGTCTCTTTTCCGTATAAACTCCAATCATTTTAATGAATTCTTCCCATATATTCTGTCCTTTTCTTTCTTTCTTTTTTTTTGCTTGCTTGGAGTTATTATATTGACAAGGGTGTTTCAGATATGTCTTGAAAAATTGACGAGATTTATTTGATTGTAGTACATAGGTTTTATTTACAAGTTAGTTGTAACTAATATTTTGACTTTGCAACTTGGGTTACTGCCTAGTTGAACGCGTTTAGATGGTGTGTGGAGCAAATACGAAACTTGTAAGGTTAGTTAAGCAAACACCTTTTTTCAATTCTATAATCTCAATGGTCCAGACTCCAGATATTAGGTTTCCGTCCATGGACAAAAAAAAAACCTATTTGTATAGAGTTTTTAGTTGTCCTACACAAATTGAACTCTCTTGCTATCTATATTAATATCTCCTTCTAATTAAAATAAAACTGATAACAATATTTCTGGACATAAACCTCAATACAAATGGGTAACTACGACAATCTCAAATTTAGACATTGACCTTCGGCGATTGAGACCAATATATAATGAATCCAAGATATGTTATTGTGTTTGTATCAACTTGCTTAAATGGTGGTGATATTATAATCACTGCATGCTGGTTTACATATACATGACAAATATAATTAGTAACTTTACATTATATAATATTTATGTGATTTCGTCGACATCGGACGGTATGTTTCGTCTAGGTTCGTAAGTCCTTATTAAGTCGGTACAGGGATTGAAAATGAAACACAATGAGAAGTCCATAAAAATTGAAAACATTATATTATCCAGAGTCAGACAGGTGTCACCTTCAGATTGACTTATTTTGTAACTAGTATGACCCTATTCTAAATATGAACGTAAACTAATATATTTGTATGTATGCAACATCATTCATTATTAGTTTCTTATCAACCAAGAGAAAGAATTCAATGAGGTAGGTCGCTTGAATGCTGTCCACCAAGTTGAGATTTAGATAGGAATGTTTAAGCCTTCTCATTGATCTTTAGTTCTTTACGTTAGGATCAAATCCTAATATATCCTAATGTACAACTGAAAAAGATATATTATAATGTCGGGCCGAAATAATAATAGTCGTCACGAAACATATAGATCAACCCATTCACACACTACGACGTATACACATACTTATTTAAAATTAACAAATAAACATGCATGCATTAGAGCATCAATCAATAAAAGAATATACAATTAATGAAGAGATCAGCTATCCGAATGTTATTTATTTCTTTTTTTGACAGCATTCGTCAAAAATTATATATATATATATATATACATAATATCTATATCATAAATTATGTTTGATAAGGGTTTCTAAAACTTTTAAATGTGCAATTTATTTATTTATTTTATATTTTTAAAACTGGTATTTTTACATTATTGGATTATTATAGACTTTATAGGTACATAAAATATTTATATGTATAAGAAAATTAACGTAAAATAAACTAACTAAGCCCACGACATCTGAGCTTAGTAGCCTTATTTGATCTAAAATCAGCCCATTACGAATGCTTGATTAGTCATTTAGTTGATTAAAACAACACTATTTTTTAAAGTACGGACTCTATGCTCTCCCAGCCGTCTGATGATAAGCGACCAGTGATTATGAACCGTTCGATAAACACCACAAGAATCCGAGACGACCAAGATCTGGTTTTCCTTTCCAGTCATTTTATTTATTCTCTCTCGAGACTCTTTCTTAAAAGTCAACCCCTCATTCTCTCTCCCTTAAGGCCTTCCTCCGGACGAAGAATCTGGTAAAAGAAAGATGTCTAGTTCTCAAGAAGAAGACAAGAAGCCCGAAGACCAAAAACCTCAAATCATTCTTAAAGTCAAGAGCCAGGTTTTTGTAACTCTGTTCTCTTTCTCCTTGTTTTGTTGTTGGTGATACTAGACAGTTTCTTATACGAGAACTTTGATAACACTCTTCTGCAAACTGTGATCATAATTTGAAGTAGTAGGAATCGTAGATCTTATTTCTTTTTCTTGATTGGTGATACTCACAGGATGGAGATGAAGTCTTATTTAAAATCAAGAAAAGCACTCCGCTGAGAAAAATCATGTATGCTTACTGCGACCGCCGAGGTTTGAAACTGGACGCATTCGCTTTCATGTTTGATGGGACTCGTATCCGTCGTGAGGACACTCCACATGAGGCAAATCACTTTCTTTTTATCCTTTCCCTTTTACAATTTATATGTTTTTCAAAAAGATTATCATTTCCTAAGCCAAGAATCTCTAATTTCATAGCTTGATATGGAAGATGGAGATGAGATCGACGCTTTCCGAACGATGAGTGGTGGTCTACGAGCAGATCAACGTCAGTGGTCTTATATGGTTTTCGATCATAATCGGCTTTAATTATGAATAACTTGGCAGGCTTTGTAATATTTTGAGGAAACTACTTACCCTACTGGTCATTTTTCTATGTATGTCATGGAAGTTATTGGATCCTATAATATTAATGCGTTCGTTATGGAAGACTTAAGAAGTAGTAGCTTATAGCCTTTATACTAAAAGCAAGTTTAGTTAAGTATATGGCATTTGGCTAATTGGCTTCATAAGAACGCTTTCTTCTTCTTTTTCAAGCTAAGCCGTTTAATCAATCTGAACATGACCTCAACAATGGCGTTATTTTCTTATTACGTTCGGAGCTTCTGGACTATGTACTCAACAGCTTAAACTTTTCTTATTTCCCCAAAGCTTAAACGTTTCTAGTAAAGAGTAGTTGTTTCATTGATTCTTTCTAACCCGTTGCACAATTATCTCTAAAGAGAAGAAAATCTAAGGAGTTGATGAAGTCACACATCTACAGTTAGATTTTCTTTTGTTTTTTTTTGGGATTCAATTTTAAAGTTTAGATTTCTTCACACAAATGGGTTCTAACTTTACCTATAAGTAACGAGCCCATAAGCCCATTCTGAATGCTGAGAATTTAAAACGACAGAGTTTTAAACTAAAGATTATACGCTCTCTCCAAGCCGTCGGATGATAGAGGATCAATGATTATGGACCGTAGGATAAACACTACAAGAATCCGATGCGACCAAAGTCTCTAGTGGTTTCAGTCTTTTTGTTCTCTGCCGAAGTCTCTTTCTCTCTAACCCTCAATTCTGCAATCCCGCGAATCTCTCTTTAGGGCTTCGTCTATATCGCAGATCGGAGTGTTTTTTTTTCTTTGTTTCCATCGCCGAACCTTATAATTCGATAAAGAGGTAAGATGTCTGCTACTCCGGAAGAAGACAAGAAGCCCGACCAAGGAGCTCACATCAATCTCAAAGTCAAGGGACAGGTTTTGTGTTCTCTCTCTCTCGCTTTCTGTTTCTTGCATTATTGTGACGATTCGTTTTCTGGCCCATAGGTTCTGTGTGTGATTAGGGTTTTTATAGCTTCTGATTGCTTTCAATTCTAGGGTTTGAGGTTTGTCTGCGTTATCCTCAGGGTAAGCTTGTGTATGTTTTGTTTGTATATGTAGTGATTACTGTGTAAGCGTGACTTTTAATTGGCTTAAACAATTGAAATTTTGAAGCAAAACAAAACTTATTTGAGAATTGTGAGTTGTGTTTTGTCATAATTGGAACAGGACTTGTATGTATGTGTGTGGTGTGTGTGAGAGAGACATAGTGTGATTATCTACGAGTGAGTTGTTGTTGTGTTGTATCTAAGCTTAGCCAATTATGACTATTGTTGTTGATATGGAAGTTGTGCTGTTGTGATCTTTGTTACTCTTATTTGAGTATCATTGTTAGGCCCTTTTTGGTTGTTGGTTGTTGGTTAGTTAAGAATATTTTGGATACTCTTATTGAAGTAACTAATCATTGATGTTTTATCTTGTGTTACTTAGGATGGTAATGAAGTCTTCTTTAGGATCAAGAGAAGCACTCAGCTCAAAAAGCTCATGAACGCTTACTGTGATCGCCAATCTGTGGATTTCAACTCAATTGCTTTCTTGTTTGATGGGCGTCGTCTTCGTGCTGAGCAGACTCCAGATGAGGTCAAATCACTCACTCTCTGTACCCCTTTTACCATTTTCCGGTTTTTTTTCAGGATTGTATAGTTTCCTAAACCGAGAATTTTCTGATCTTACAGCTTGATATGGAAGATGGAGATGAGATTGATGCAATGCTTCATCAGACCGGCGGTGGTGCAAACGACCTGAGTCTATTCTGCTTTTAGTGGTCTTTTATGGGTTTCCATAAGATTGTGTGATATTAATGGTTTTCTTGAATCGGATTTTGATTAAATTTGGCAGGCTTTGTTTCACTTTGACCAGAAACTTTCTTTATCGGTCAAAGTCTTATGTGAATCATGAACTTATTGGATCTTAAAATATTAATGGGCTTGTCTATGGATTTTTTTTGTGGCGGTTTGACCTAAACTTAACGCAAGTAGCCGACAAAGGTGTTGGTCAAACTTGATCCCCACGTTTGCGTGGTTTCCAAGCTTCTAACAAGTATATAAGAAACGCTTCTGTTTCATTATTTGACAAGCTCCGGTTTTTTTTTCTCCGTACCCTAATATAATCATGGCTGTATCATCTTTGTCGTGGTCGGAGTTTTTACCGGAGCTTCTAGACGCTGTATTCCACAGCCTAAACTATGCCAGAGACTTTCAAACCTGTGCCACCGTCTGTTCTACTTGGAGAGATTCTTCTTCTGCCGTGTACAGTCGCAAGTTTGATTCTTTTCTCTTTGTTTCTCATGTCTCTTCCGATGAAGATATTTTATTCTCCGACCAGTTTGGGGTTTTGTCACCGGGATATTTTGGATTCTCAGAGAATAAACAAACATGGGTTTGTGGCGGCACGCAAGGGTTTTTGTTGACGGTCAATGCTTCTTACCCGTTTGAGGTTCATTTAAGAAAACCATTTACCAACAGCGTTACTTCTCTGCCACCTTTGATATCTTTCGTGGATGTTCAGCAGTTGCTTCAGTCCCAAGCAACCTTTCCAGACTCTGAAGCTCTTAAGCACTTTGTAAAGAAAGCAGTCTCTTCAACAAGTTCATTAGAAGCTGATTGGGCTGTGCTTGTAATCTACAACAATGATAGGAAGCTAGCATTCTGCAGACGCGGAGATAAACAGTGGACAGATTTGGAATCTGTTACCTCTTCTGTCGATGACATTGTGTTCTGCAACGGCCTGTTCTTCGCTATCGATAGGTGCGGAGAGATATATCACTGTGAGCTTAGTCCTAACAATCCAAATCCAAAAGCTATTCCTTTTCGCAGCGCCTCGCCGTTTCGGTACGACACTTGCAGGAAATACTTTGCAGAGTTGGGTTACAACGGACTGTGGGTGGTTCTTAAGAAGCTAGAGCTTAACGACGACTGTGATTTCACAACCTATTTCGAGATTTACGAATTCAGTTCCAAGACTAACGAATGGACAAAGGTGATAAGCTTGAGAGGAAGAGCTTTGTTCTTGAGCACTCAAGGTAGATGTAAAGCGGTTTCAGCAGGTGTAAACGGATATAGAGGATTTATCAAAGACAACTCAGTTTATTTCATTGATGGCGACGATCCAAGTAGAGGAGGATCAGGGCCTCAGAATCTGAGCGTTTTTGAATGGGAAAGTAAGAAAAACGTAGAAATATACAAGCCAAGATCTTGGAATTGTCAGATGTTTTGGCTCACACCTACAGATTTTCTTCAAGGATGAATGAGTTATGATGATGAAACTTTAGGATAGTTTGTATAGTACATAAAAAAAAAGGTTTTCTGTATTTGATATGTATTTCAAATTTTGGTTCTTGATACAATACATTTGTCATAAGAGATTTATCGAGAGTTCTATATTTTTTTGTAACAAGTATTAAGTAATGAATATTTCAGCATCTACCTTTCTCTCTCAATACTTTCAACGAAGCCAAAAACTCGTTCATCGAGACTGCAAAACCCTATTATGTTCACCTAATCACCATTTTTACTAACCAATCTGGTACTAAAATCAGATTGAACTCCCCCTTCCAGATCTTTAAACACTAGCCACAAAAATATAACCAAACCAATAGATTTGATATAGCAGAAAACGAGAGAAAACATACACAAGGATCCAGTGTATACAAAAACATAAGAGGCACCAAATACACTGATGATACCAATATTTCTTATCAAGCGTCTAGGACTAGTTTCTTTATGAATTCCTTCTGGACATCTAAACCGAGATCTTAAACTTTAAAGGCGCCCTACAAAATCATCCAAGTGATCGTAGCAGAACTCACCATTCTTGTAAAAAGTAGTCTCAAGACATGCTGGATGAATCAGTTGCAGGGCTGGAATGACTAACAACAAGAGGCGGGCGCAAAGCTTTGTGCTTGGCTTCTGCTTCTTTACGAGCGTTGTACATCTCTTCTGTTTCAACAACAACCATCCTCTTAACCTGCATAGAGAAATCAAACCATTTATCTTCACAAGAGGAACATGACAAATGAGAATTGATAAAACCAATAGAAAAAAAAGAGAACCTGTTGAATCATTCCCCTAATGGAAGAAGTGTTTGAGTGCAAAACAGTACGATGGCATCTACGAAGTCCCATAGCTTCAAGTGTTCGCCTGTGGAGCTTCCTAGTTCCAGGGAGACCTCTCACTAGAGTAATGTATAAGCTCTGGCTCCATTCAACGGGCACTTGTGCTTTAAAAGCTCTAAAACCACTCATCCTTCTTTTCTTTTTTTTGTTCTCTCCTTAATCACTCAAAGACTCTGTAAAAACCATAGCAAAACTCATAATCACAATCACAAACATTACAGCAAAAGATACATCAAACACACATTAGCAAAATCATAACTCTAGTCTTGAGAGTACAAAATTGAAGAAATCTTAAAGATGTAGATCAAAACCAATCACTATAAACACATAAAAACACGCGATTACTAAGATGAATCCTGGAATCAAAATCAAGGATACAGATAATGAATCATCAAGCCTAATCAGATCGATCATTTTCAGGAGAGGAGAAGGAGTTGCATTACGCGAGATATAAAATGAGGCAATCAGAGAATTGGGAATTTGAAATCGAAAATGGAAGGTTTCTCGAGTACCTTTGGAACGACAAGTCCGGTGAAAATGATCGTCCGAGGAGTACCACTCAGAAGACGGCGAACAAAGCTCGGAAAAATCTTTGTGATTTTCGCGTTTTGCCCAAAGGGTTTTTAGGCTTTTTTGGCATAACAATGGCTAAACGACAGCGTTTTCTTTTTTTTTTTTTTTCTGATATCGCTTCTTAGTTTGGGCTTTATTTGGCCCATTAATGACATAGACAAATGTTTAGGTGTTAAATGTTTTAAGTTTTAACCACAAATTTCCATCACTAGTGTTAATTTAACATTAATAATTAGTTATATATTATTTGATCACAAATAATAATAATTCCGTGCGTATCAAATACTATGTATACAAATAAATAGAGTTGCAGCAAAAAAAATAAAAAATAAAAAAATCTTGCAAAATTAACATAATTTTGTTTTTGTCGACAAGCAAAATTAACATAATTTATTCGTATGATATATTTCAATAAAGTTCGGTTGCTTTTTAAGTATTGGGGTTGATCAATGTTCAATAGTATACTAACGAATAATGATGGACTATTATTAATAAATTGATCAAAGTAAAATTTAGCTAAACATGCAGATACTATTAGTCAACAACAAAAATCATCATATACATAAAAATAAGGTTTTGGTCTCTCCTTAGTGGCTGATTTTTATTTAATGTTTTCTAATTTTATTATTAACTTTCTAATTTTTGATTGTTTTAAACAATATTTAAGACCAATTAATACAATACATTTAACTCACACATTAAAATAAAATTATAACTGAAAATAAAATCTCCTCCTCTCCCACCAATATCAAATGTTGTTATATCTCATATGTTTTGTAAGAGTTTGATTATATATTTTAATTTAGAAAGTATTATATATATTTAACATGGTTTACAATTTTAATTTTATTTAAATAAAAAATAAAATGTTTCTTTTATATTTCTTGCTTTTCTAATCTATTCATATTTAATTTTTTTAATTTCCATAGTTAAATTTAAATGCACATATGTTGGTTTTAACAAAAAAAAAGTCAAGTTTATTTGAGAATTAGATATTCCTATTCATTTTATTAGTCCATTTGACATTTAATTTTAAAAATTTAATATTTATTTTTAATTAAACAACACATTTTATTATATAAATTAATGCATACTTTAATATTCATTTTTTACTACTAAATTATAACTGAAATTACATAAATTGTGAATTGACTTTTTCTCCTCCATTCATTTTCATTTAAACACTCTATTAATTATAATTGTAACTTCTCTAATTTAATTATTTTAGAAATGTAACTTCCATCACTTTTTATCCTATAAATAACTATTCTCACATCTTCCTCCACCATATCCCAAATCCTAAATATTTTCTTTGTTTTTAGAATGTTCTTGCATAGCCAAATAAGAGTTTGATTATATTTTTTGTTTACTATATATTTTACATTGTTTTGAATTTTATTGTTTCTTTGTTTTATATACTTTTCATTTTCTTCTTTGTTTTCTTATATTATTTTGATTTAGAATACATATGTATTCTTATATGTATAATAAATTTTTGATGACCATAATAATATTTTGGTTATAACCATCTCATAATAAGAGATTCAAGCTAAATAAAACATTTTAAGTCTTTATTTTAGATGTTTGATTAGTTCTTACAAATTCATGTATATTTATTTTATTCTTAAAAATTGAAATGTTCTCATGAAGGAAATTTTTGTAATATAATTCTCAAATCAATTTTTTTTTAGCTCTCTCTTACCTCCAACAAAATTGTAATATATATATATATATATATATATATATATATATATATATATATATATTTTAGAATACTCATCATTATATTTCGTATGTGATTCAACATATAATTATAAAAAATTCATAATTTTGAAATTTAATTCAAATATGCACTTTAAAGATTTTGCTATATAAAAAAGCAATTCTTTCTACCTTTTACTACAAGGATGAAAAATTGAAACTAAGCCTAGCAATATAACTTAAATTAAGGGGAATATAAAAAAATTGTAATATAATTATCAAATCAAGTTTTCTTAACTCTCACTTACATCCAACAAAATTGTAATACATTTATATTTGAATAATAATCATTATATTAAGTTTGTGATTCTACATATAATGATATAAAAATTCACTATTTTTTTATTTAATTCAAATAGAAATATTTTTCTATATAAAAAATAAATTGATTTTTTATTTTCTATCTAGCTTTTAATTACAACAATTAAAATTTATAACTAAACCTAGCAATATATCTTAATTTAAGATTCTTAAAGGGAATATATAAAAAAAAAATTATCTTATTTTAAAATTTTGAATACACTTCATATAATTTTATAGGAAAATATGTATTTTTTACTTTTAAAATAGTTTAGCTTTTAATTATTAAATATTTTAAGTTATCTGTTAGTTTATATAAAAAACTTAAATTATATATTTAAGTCATATAGTAAAATTTCGTTTTTATTATTAATAATATTTTATTACCTCAAATGCTTAAAAATACTAATGAAAATTATTATCAAAGTTGAACAATAAAAAATAAATAATTTTAAGAAATATGTATAATATATGTATAATTATATTTAAATAAGTTATATATTTTAATATTGTATAATTTGAATAAATAAAAATGTCAAAAATATTAATGATATTTAAATTAATTTGTTAAATTTTTATATAATTATTAAATAAATTTAAATTAATTAATACATTCTATTATACAATATCCGGTGCAAATGCACGGGATATTATTTAGTAAAAAAGAAACGCAACATTCTTCTATATACACACTACAGATTACACTACAATATTACACATATATACATGCAAATATGTTAATGTTCTAATTATCTAATATACGATATTAACGTTATAAAAAAGGTATAGTATATGCTTTTATATTCCCTTAGCCGTATTGATAGGCAAACCATCGTTATCATCATCATTTCCCTTCTTGTAATTGTCTTTCTTCTCTTGAAACGCCTTTCTCACCTTCTTCACCTTCGCCTCATCAGAATCACCGGAGACGTTTACTGCCGCCGCAGCTCCGTCGTAAGCCTTCTCCACTGTTTGGCTAGCAACACCTTGCCTTGTGAACTCCTCCGCCGTCGAAGGAGCTCTTCCTTCTTCCCTCCCTCCACTCGCACTTCCTCTCTACATATAAAGAAAACACCTCCACAATATAATCTATATATGTATAGTAGTATAGTTAATTCATGAAAACGAGGATCAGAATATACCTTAAGATAAAAAGAGTAAATACATGATTTTATATTAGGCTTGGAGATCGATTTTGGGTTCACACAATTTCTCAACATTATTTTCTTTAGAGTTTAGAGAGAGAGGGCTCCTTTTACATTAAAATTAAAACTTTAGAATATTAGATTTTAAACCATATAGATGAAGGTTGTCCTCATCAGTTATGACTTCTGATGTCTCATCAACGGAGTTATGATTATGATGCCACGTGTGTGTGATGTGCGTCGTATAGTCCGAATGAAATGACGTGTTTCCAAGTGTTAGTGACGCCATGGATTGCTAAATTCCAACAGAGGAATATTTTTCTTCTTTTCATCTTTACAATTTCATACATACATATAAGTTTTCGTGACAGATTTGACAAAATCATTGTAGTATTTTGAAAACGCACTTTTTAATGCGGTTGAGTGATGTGATCTTGTCTTTCATGCATGGAAAATATTAAATTTTATAGTGTGTTTTTTTTTTGTTTCTTGTTAAATATATGTTTGGTGTGGATACCTTTTTAATGTTTAAATATACTCAAAGAAAAGATAAACATTTTTGCATTGCTACAGCAAAGCACTTCTTAAACAATTCTATGACGATTATTCTTTATTATTGTATACGATAGATTCTTCTTATTAACAATTTGATGAGATAGTGTCAATTATTATATTAAAATTTAGATGTGTTTAATTCTTACAATCGGTAGAGAGTGCACATAAAATAAGAGATCAATTATTCATGAGATGATTAAAAGCAAGATCGCAACAACAATAATTTGCGGTAGAATTGTGTAGAAAGTCAATAAATTGTTCACAACACCCTCCGCCTTTAAGCCTACATTGTTGATGGCACTCTGGTATCCTTTTACATCCTAACTTACAACGGGCTGGATCAGCGAAGTTAACTACTTCTCCTATATAGTTCATAAACAAATTCATCAACAATTTTTTTTTAAGGGCCAATTTGTGATATATATATATATATATGTATATATATATATACGTATATTCATCTATGTATTCAAAATCTTCCATTTTTTTTAATGAGATGTTGACCCAAAAAAATAATTTAATGAGATTTCAATAACACAAAATATTTTTATAGTTTATTTGGTTAGATTATAATTTTAGTCAAAAGGTTTAATTATTTTATATTTGCCATTAGAGAATAATTTTAGTCAAAAGGTTTATGTATTTGGATTTGAATACATATTCTTCCATATAATTTTAGTCAAAAGGTTTATGTATTTGGATTTGAATACATATTCCTCCATATAATTTTAGTCAAAAGGTATATCTAACAATTTAATGGGGTAACCGAATTAACAAATATTCTTTTGTTTAATTTTATTTGTTTAGATAATGATTTTAGTCAATGGTTTCATTAGTTTATTTGATTGCCATTTAAGATTTTGTTTCATAGTAAAACATCCGAATCTTGTTTATTTCATTTTAGTCAATAATTTTTTTAATTTTAAATAAAATAGAACCAAAAGAGCAAACTATTTCAAGTAAAATAACAAAAATAAGATAAGAAAGGAAAGATCTGTCTACTCTACTCCT
This sequence comes from Camelina sativa, assembly GCF_030686135.1. Taxonomy (NCBI): domain Eukaryota; kingdom Viridiplantae; phylum Streptophyta; class Magnoliopsida; order Brassicales; family Brassicaceae; genus Camelina; species Camelina sativa. The sequence goes on along the minus strand of NC_141890.1, from coordinate 44,767,106 downwards.
CAGAACACACTTGATCATGAATCCAAGAAAGCCTCTAAGTGCCGAATAGGATTGAAACCTACCATCTCATTTAACACTTTGCGCAATAGGATTAGCCATTTTATTTGTTGATGTTGCAACTGAATGATAATCCCATGAGACTAAAATATTAAGTTTGGCATGAATCTCTCTCATGATAGCAAAATACCTTAGCTAATCCTTGAATTTATTAAAAGCATCCATAGCTGCAGCATGGTTCATTACAAGCTCCGCCTTGTCAATATGTAGGTTGCATAAAGCTTCCAATGTCCATAAAAAACATCGCAAAACACTCTTCATATGAGAATCTACTTGTGTAAATGCTTCTCTAGCATGAAACATAACTTGTTTGTTTTCGTCCCTTGCAATCCATGCTCCACCAGGCATAGACAAGCTGTTAATCCATGACGAAGCAATATTACATTTAGCCACCTCCACTGCTGGTTTCTGCCACATTTTCTTTGTCAATATGTCTCTACGTTGCCACATCATCTCCAACGAAGCGTTTAGTTGAATCTCCTTCCATTAAGCTGAATCATTTAAAGATTTCAGTACCACATCTTGTACATCAGCTCTCTTTCCCTGAAAAACAACATTGTTTCTGAATTTCCAAATGCCCACAATAACCATGGAATAGCGAGGTGTATCTTAGCATGTATATTATTATTCTGAATTAGTAGCATTAGGTGTTCCCAATTCTTTCCAACATCTGTAGAAGAGAAACCATTACTAGGTGCGGGAACGTTAGCCACCTCAAAGGCTTGACAAGCCATAGAACAATAAAACAAAGTATGAAATTTTTTTTCATCCCGCAGCCACATAAACAATTTTGGTCCACCAATACACCCCTTGAGGCAACGCGATCCGACACCACTAATGCACCAGATAGCATTCACCATAAGAAAGTTTTATTTTTTGGAACGGTTACCTTGCTTTCAAAGCATTCGTCACTGCCATGGTAGGAGGTTGCTCATCAAAAGCCATTGATTGTGTCATCACGAACCGATACCCACTTTTCACTGAATATGATCCCGACTTGGTGTGAGACCAGATAAAGCTATCACCAAGATCTGTGGCTGTAGGAATAGCTAGAATTTGTTTTGCATCAGAAGGTGAGAATAGTCATTGACCTAGTCAACATTCCACCGATAGCTTCCATACTCATCAAATCTACAGCCCGCAAATTCACATCAAAGAATGTTTGCATTCTATATGGAGCTCTTGGACTCTCATCAAAGATCTACTTATCTATCCAAACACTCGTATCACTCCCATTTCCAACTGTCCTCAGTAGGTCTTTTACCAATACCACAATCCAGAATTGACTTCTTGATGAAATATCGATTTTTATAGAGTCGGGCCACAAGCAATCCGGGGTTGTGAAGCATGCACCACACCTGTTTAGCTAACTAGGCTTGATTAAAATCGCATAAATCTTTTAAACGCATACCGTCTTCTGATTTTGGTTGACACAGTTTTTTCCACGCGACCCAAGCTACTTTCTTTTTGCCCTCACAATTACTCCACTAGAATTCTGTCATGGCACTTGTAATCTTCCTACAAAGTTTTTTTGTTAATCTAAAACATGATATAGCATACACATAACACATGAAAGATCATAGCAATAGATTTCAGAAGGACTTCTTTTCCACCAAGTGATAAAGATTTTGCATACCAACCGTGAAGTCTCATTCTCCAATTTTTAATGATTGGCCCATTTAGTTTAATTTTAAATGATTGGCCCGTTTAGTTTTATGCACTTTACAAATTTGCGTCAACCTTATTAACAAATCCGAAAAGAGCTATTGAATCTTCCAGAAAAAAATAGCTAATACAAAGATATATCTCACTCCATCTTACACCTCTACCTAAAAAATCATCTACTATTTTGCCCTCTCTCGTATAAAAAGATGGTAAATTATCTTCCCTTTGATCTAGGGTTTTCATGCGTTTAATATTTTATTTTATTTTTGTGTAAAATTCTGTGTTTTGGATATGTATTTGTTTGATCAGGCTTTACCTAACTAGAAAAACGTCGATCATCCAACCTTCAAGCTTGAGAGTTTGAGGCATCTTACGGGAGAGTTTGAGAAAAAGTATGAACGTAAGTGTTCATAGTGTCTTTCATGCATGGAAACTCTCGAATTTAATAGTGTTTTTTTATGTTTTTTGTTAAATGTTTGGTTTTGATACTTTCTTCAGGATTTTATATTGTATAGATTCTTGTTAATAATAATTTGATGAGATAATGTCAATTACTATATTAGAATTTATATGTTTTTAATTCTTACAATCGATCGAGAGTACACATAAAATAAGAGATCAGTCATTCATGATCGGACCAGAGATGGGGCCATGGGGGAATTAAAAGAAATATTGCAGCAACAATAATCTTCGAGACCTGAGTGTATATAGCTAATATATCGTCGACAACGCCCTCCGCCTTTAAGCTTACATTTTTGATTGCACTCTGGTGTGCTTTTACATCCCAACTTACATCGGTCCAGATCAACGTATTTAACTACTTGTCCTATATAGTTCATAAACAAATTCATCAACAATTTTTTTTTAAGGGCCAATTTATAATATTTTAAATTGTAAACATTAACACATTTGGTTTTTGCTTTTGGTGATTTACTCTCAACCAATAAAAGATTCTCAAATTTTAGAGATTATTTTAAGAACAAATTTTGTAAAAAAAACAATATATGAAAAATAAATGTGTTACCAGTAATCATAGGAATGATGATGAGAAGAGCAAACACCATCAGCGAAAGTAACCGGTGGGATGAATACATTTTGGTATTAGTTATTTTTTTGTGGAAGATTCAATAGCTCTTTTCTTACGATCCCATATATATTAATAGGAAAGCATTTTGGTCAAAAAGCTGATGTGTTAGTATTATAGAGTTTTAAAGCTAATTTGAATTTTAATTCAGTATTATAGAGCTTTAAAGCCAATTTGAGTTTTAATTCTTACTTTCCACATTATTTACATTAATTTGCCATCAAGATGATCCAACAATTTTTATTAAATTGTGAAAATTACAAAATCAATTTAATATTAATAACATCTTCATCAGTAAGATTAATATATATGTATATATATAAAATTAATATATAAATGATTCAATTGGTTATTGTTATCACACATATTTTTTTATTATCCAAATCATTACATGATGTTCACTTAAATGATTTTAAAATAGTATCCTTAAAATAATCAATTATAAAAATAACAAAAAATAAATAACAATTATCTCCTATATATTAATAGGGAAGCATTTTGGCCAAAAAGCTGATGTGTCAGTATTATAGAGCTCTGAAGCTAATTTGAGTTTTAATTCTACCTTCCGCATTATTTACATTAATTTGCCATCAAGATGATCTAACAATTTTTATTAAATTGTGCAAATCACAAAATCAATTTAGTATTAATAACATCTTCATCAGTAAGATTAATATATATATCAAAAATTAATATATGAATGATTCAATTGGTTATTGTTATCACACATATTTTTTATTATCCAAATCATTACATGATGTTCACTTAAATGATTTTAAAATATTATCTTTAAGATAATCATTTATAAAAATAACAGAAAAATAAATAACAATTAATCCCGCGTAAAGCGTGGGTCTACTACCTAGTATATCTTTAAGTCTCACTAGACAGCAAAACCTATTAAAAAATAAATTCAAAATTACTCTTAAAAAATCTTCTATATATTAATAGGGAAGCATTTTGTCCAAAAAAACTGATGTGTCAGTATTATAGAGCTCGGAAGCTAATTTGAGTTTTAATTCTTACCTTCCACATTATTTACATTAATTTGCCATCAAGATGATCCAACAATTTTTATTAAATTGTGCAAATCACAAAATCAATTTAATATTAATAACATCTTCATCAGTAAGATTAATATATATAAAAGATTAATATATAAATGATTCAATTGGTTATTGTTATCACACATATTTTTTATTATCCAAATCATTACATGATATTCACTTAAATGGTTTTAAAATATTATCTTTAAGATAATCATTTATAAAAATAACAGAAAAATAAATAACAATTAATCCCGCGTAAAGCGTGGATCTACTACCTAGTATATCTTTAAGTCTCACTAGACAGCAAAACCTATTAAAAAATAAATTCAAAATTACTCTTAAAAAATAAATTTTGTATAAGAGGAACATATATCTAGGTATCTATTTCACTAAAAACAATTATAAATATTTATAATCGATATACCTTCTGTCTTTGTAATATATTAATTTTTAAAGAGAATGATTTGTGGTGGTCTTGTGTGTACATTTATATAGACTTACATGTATATATATATATATATATGTATCAATCTATGTATTCAAAATTTTCCATATTATTTAATGAGATTTTCATAACACAAAATATATTTATAGTTTATTTGGTTAGATAATAATTTTAGTCAACAGGTTTAGTTATTATTTATTTGCCATTAGATAATAATTTCAGTCAAAAGGTTTATTTCTTATTTATTTGCCATTTGAAAACTGTATTCTTCCATATAAATCATAATAAATGTAATGAGATTACCTGATTTTCAATTTTTTTTTAATATTTTGTTTAACATTTCTTTTTTGTCATCTCATAGAATCAAATGAAAAGTCCAGTTTAAACAAAAAAAAACTAAACACTTAAGACACCTCACACCTCACATACTTTTTGTGATCATGAAGCCAAAAAGGTCCTCCAAGTGAGAAATAAAACTGAAATCTACCATCTTTTTGTGTTGTATCCTCTGGTCGATTGAGGCTTTAGTGATCCTTCAGGTGCCTAAAGTGGAAATTGTCATGGATATTTCTTGCTTTCTTGGTTTCATGATCAAGTGAAGAGTGAAGCGTTTAAGTGTTTTTGGTGTTTTTTTTTTTGTTTGTTTAAATTGGATCTTTCATTTGATTCTATAGACGAAAAAAAAACGTCAAAATACCATGTGCTTTTTCTTTATTTTTTTGAGAGAATAAAAAAACACAAAAACTTAATTATAACTTATACTTACCACGAATTACTTTTTATATTAAAGTTTTGTACGGATTTTAAAACTTGCTTACTTTTAGGAAGGCACCTTTTATGTGATCTCCTAGAAAGGTGTCAATTTTTTTCATCGGTTTACGTTTATCGCTAGAAATGTGTCAAATCATTAAGATGATGAAATTCCACTGTTAAACGAAGAGGAAAAGACTATTCATGAGTTTGGAAGAATCAATCGAACTGATCAAAAACCATTTTAAGAAGCATGATGAGCGTAATTTACACACACACACATATATATATATATATATATATTATACTACTAAAATGTAGAATTTTGTTACACTTATATAATCTTGTTGATACATTGTCATAGTAATCATTGCAAACAACATCGATCATCTTCTTAGCCCATCTCCATTGGTCATTTCATGAAAATGTCTTTAAAAATAAAGAAAAATAAAAAAAAAAGAAATATATAATAGTGTTTGTAGATGTTTGAATAGGAAAAATAATGTCTAGGCAGAGACATTTTACATTTTCAAATTATGGGATGTCTTAAATTTTAATCTTAATTTATTCTTAAGACATTTGTATCAGTATGACCGATAATGATGGTATTATTGTTCCTACATGATCGGTTTTGTCGATGTCATCTCAACAACATCGGAACGCTTATCCTCCTCAAAATCTCCAATCGGTAAACCGACCTTGTAACGGTATCCACGAGCACAATACCAGAAATAAACCAGATTAAATACACCCAAAACCGCAATCAGATAGTAGAAGTAATCCAATTTCCCCGCGTTGAGATTCTTGTTCAGCCAATCTGGACGATCATGCCCTCCGGAGAACTTATGAACGATAGTCACCAGAACACTACTAAGGTAACTCGAACCAGCAAAGGATAAAAAGAAGAGAGAGTTAGCAATGCTTCTCATGTGCTCCGGGAACTGACTGTTGAAGAACTCTAATTGTCCGATGGCATTAAAAGCTTCGCATAGTCCCATCAGAATAAGCTGCGGAGAGAGCCAAAACACAGACATTGGAGTCATACCTGTTGGATCTCCAGCACTGATGGAGCGTCTGCGTCTCATGCGCTCCACGATACCCGCAACGATCGTAGAAAAGATCGCGAAAACGATACCTGTCCCTATACGTTGGAGGAGTGTGATTCCGGATTTATGGCCGGTGATTCGCCTCATGAACGGGACAAAAACACGGTCGTAAAAGGGAAGAATGACGCAGATTGTGAGTAGAGATATGACAGAGAGTGAACCAGCCGGAATCTCGAAATTAGGACCTAAGTGTCGATCCATTTTCAAAGCTTGAGAGACAGTGAAAGTGCTTTCTGTTGTCATGGCCGCGAGTGAGATTATTCCGGCCGACCAAACAGGAACGATTCGGATCAAACATTTCACTTCTTCCACTTCTTGGACGCTACATAACCGCCACTTGTCTGCCGGAGCTCCCTCTGGTGTTAGGTCGCCTTCTGATACCACGGCCGCTTTGTCAAGAAACCTAATTTGAAAACAAATCATGTAGTCAGTGTCGTCTCAAGTAACAAAGACGGCTCTCGAATTAAATAAGTGGAAACAAAAATACATATTATAAAGTACCTGAATTGCTTACTGCGGTGTAACTTGGATAACACGCTAGATTTGATGGATGGGTCGTAGTAGGTCACAGTGCCGTCATCTTCTGCCGGAACTTTCAGCTTTCGCTTCTTACGAGCTGCCACGACAACTTGAGCAATCCCAGAGAATTTACTCCCTTCAGGTTTAACGTAGATATAACGTTTCATCCCGGCAAAAAACATAACCACCGCGAGAGCCATGAGTCCAGTAGGGATACTAAATCCGATAATCCAACTGAATTGGTCCTGGATATACACAACTACGGTCTTTGTAATTAGCAGTGCTAAAGTAAAAGTCATGTAATACCAGTTGAAGAAACTGGCCACTCCTTTAACCCCTTCCTCAGTTCGTTGGTCAAACTGATCAACCCCAAAAGGGATGCTACAAGGTCGTATCCCTCCACTCCCTATGGAGAGGAAACAGAGACCCAATATCAAAACTCCGAACTGGAGCTTGTTCGGACCGGCGCAACTGAGTGGGTCCTTGCTGTTGCATGATGCTGGATGGAGTTGAGGAAGCCATGCTGTGAGTGTAATTGTTATTAGTCCCTGCATATTGTCAATGTCATTATAATTAGTCATCATTCATTCTGAAACCGATTCTTCGTTAGTATTGTAATTATATAATTTGAAGTTAAAGTTGATACTTATTAGTTAATATTTGAAATAGGCAAACAATACTGCATGCATGTGAGATAGACTGAAGTTGTGATTAAATGCAAACAAGTACAATTATCATAAACTTTACAATAGTCTTTATTAGGTTTGACTTGATATGATTAAAAAGATAATGTAACTTTCATTAGCTGAACTGACAAAAGACGTAGTACCTAATATTTTCGCCACACACACAAAAAACACATAAATTGAGTGATAAGCATCTCCAGCGGTACTATTTTGTTGGGTATCAAAATATTAAAGAAGAAAAAAAATGAATAATTTGAAAAAGAATTAGATACGGATTCTCCTTTGAAAACGTTTAAGAAACGTATCCACCACTTGACACTATGTAAATGGTTAAATTATTATTTTTTAATTTTAATTTAAATAAATAACTGATTTGGTATGATATAATTATATTAATAGATTATGATCCTCATACCTTCTCTTAATGCTGGAGATGTTCTAATACAATAAGTTTCTAATTAGAGTTGTTATGTTTTTTTTTGGTTGGACGCAACTATTCGAACAGTAGACGCTAAAGCACTAGACCCATGCTGGCACCACTAGGCCGCGAATAGTTGCATATTTGATGTATTTATGAGCCAATAAAGTTAGTATTACTACGTACGTAAGTGTGCATCTGTAGACACACATTAGATTAAAGTTCAATCAATCAAAGGGATAAATCTTATACGTACGAGTAGAGTGGCGAATGAGGCGAAAGCCATCGCTCCGACGAGAGGAGTGAGATTAGTGAAACCATACCAAATGTTAATGACATTTGCAGCGTCGACTTGTTCTAAGTGGAACACTTTGGTTAGATAAACCATAAAGTTTGCCAACAACCCTATCGTTCCCAGTCTCTCAAGCGTCTCATTACCTGTTTCGACACATTTTATTAGAACTTCTTATAAATAAAAAATTCGTCCATATTTTTCATATTGAATGATGTTTTTATTTAATACAGCAATTATGTGAATAACAATCAAAAGTTTTATAGTCATCCTTTATTTAAAGATTAATCAGAGGAAACCAATAATATTTTTAAGTAAAAAAATGCAAAACAAAAATATAGATAAAATATCACTTAAAACTTTTTTAAAGATGCAAATTTCTCCCGTTTCCGTTATAAAAGTAGCAGATGGACGAGTGTCAATTCAAACGAATTGGACGACGGTTACAAGAATAAAAATATGATTTAAATTAATGATGCTTCGTAAAAGAACAAAATATATATTTTTTTTTTGATAGAATCCTTCTTTTCCTGATCGGGTTGAAAAGATTTAGGCAAAATCAATCATGAAACGGCCTATTACATCAATAATATACAGTACTCACTGGGTTCTAGAAACTATATGTATCCAATTATGGAAATTGAGGAAAGGTCAAGGAGTTGGTCAACTAAAACGTAAATTATGTTTATACGAATAAAATACCTAAAATGAAAAAGCTCTCCATCCTCCAGGCTTTTTCTCAACCTTCTCGCCATCCAAAACAGTTCCCGGCGAACTTTTCTGATTGGACGGATCAATGACATCCAACTCCAACGGTGATGATTTGGAGAAACTACCGGACGGTTGTGGCAAAGAAGACCCGTCTTCTTTTCTATCCTCCAAAACCATCTCTAAGATGTTTCTACACTCGGAATATATATATATATATATATATATATATATATACTCACTTCGATTTTGGGGTGGATTTAATGTTGTGAAATCAATCGATGTAACCACATGAAATGATTGATAATTGCAGAGAGTGGGCACAACATATATACACACACTTTCTCTTTGTTAGAAGTTCTTTTGGGTGCAGTGAATTATTTGTGGAAGTAATATATATAAGGAAAGGTAGATATTATTAGAATATACCACATTGGTTGAGATTAGTTTCCTTGAATAGTATATATGTGATGTGGCAATTTTTATCTCTTGAACTAGTTTTTGGGATTAATTAGACCATATTTTTAATAGAGCCATTAGTGTATTAGACACTTTTTTAAAAGTAATTGGAGAAATAGGCAGTTTTTGTTTAAAATTTTGAAGAATAGACATTTTTAAACTTTTGTGAAATAGAAAAATTGTCAGAGAAAATATAAGACAAATACAAATAGAAGACCAATATATCCATGACCATGTGTCATAATAATCACTATGCGCAGAGTAAAATAATTATTAAATAATTTTATTGTAATTTGTATATACAAAATCTAAAATATTTACTGGTAAAATTATTATTTGGGATCTAAAATTTATTTGTGTAGTATATATTTTCAGTTTTATTTGAATATATAAAATTTTTGTATAATAATTAAGATTTGACATATGAAAATTATTATAATATGAATTTTATATTATCTCACTATATGAATCAAGAGTTAACTTTATGAAAATATAAGTAAGTGATACAATTAAGTTATAAAGAAAATAAAAGAATTAAATTTTGGATGTCATTTAAAAAAAAATACAATGGTATTTAAATAGAAATACTATTAAAAACTGAAGACAAATAAATAAACTGTTTCTCGAGGTTTGTGGGTGCAACATGTCAACATTTTTTAGTTTTTGTGAGAAAGCTTATACATATAAGGGATATGAACCAAATTTTACCAAAAAAAAGGATATGAATCAAACTAGAATAATCTCTCAAGCATGATTGGAGGATAAACTATTTTTGTGAAGCATACATAAACTAGAGTAAATCAATTATGTTATTATCAAACAAAAATTCTCATATGTCTATCTTATTGTTCATGCATTTACTATGTGATTCCTTTTCACAGTAATGATTGCAGTGTTTAAATTTTGGCGTGTGATAACAAAGGTTTCTTGTCTCTCAAGATTTACATATAAGAACACCAATGACAAATTAAACAATATTTAAGATCGAAAACCAAATGTTTTAAATTAAAAAAAAACTAAATCATCTATAACTTTGACAATTAACATAATCTTTGTAAACGTCGTATACAGTTTAACATAACTACATAATTATAATATTTAAATAATAACACAAAACCAAACTAAAGTAAAAATATGTCTATTCACTTTGACATATGTGGACTTGTTATAAAAAAGAATAGGTAATTTACCAAAGGAAATAAAACAAATAATAACTTAACAACAACACAAACTATATAAACTTAGATGATTTGTAAACTACAAAAGATACACCACAAAATAAAACTACACTAATATATCTTCTATAACAAGTAATTGGAGAAAAAAAAATAGCATACAGTAGAGTTAAGCCAATTATACGATTAAATCTATCCCACTTAAATATAAGTCAGATTTTTAACATCAAATGTATAGAATAATATTTTGCAGCATCGTCCCGGTCTAACCTAGTGCTTTTAAATTTAAGAAACTAATTAGTTTTTTTTTTTGTTTAATTGAGATAGTTCATGCCTTCATGGATTGTCTTAAATCCCAACTGGCTAACCCGGAGAACAAATTTGGTTCGCGGTTAAGTCCGGTTTAAAACAGTCAACGTATAGTCCGTTGACTAAAACATCGTCCTGTTTGATGCTTTTTTTTTAACTAATCAAACCTCTAGGGTTCTTCTTGTACTATCGGTGTCTGTAACTGTAACATTGCCTTGCCGTGATGGAGTCGAACGGTGGAGATTCGTCGGAAATTATCCGGGAACTGGAAGAGTTAAAGCTCAAGAAGGCCGAACTAGAGCAACGTATATTGACCCTCGAGGCAAAGCTCCAGGATACGGCGGCGGTTGAACGGTGCGACGCCGTTTCTAATGGTTGCTGTTATCCAACGGCTCCGGAGCTTGAACACGGGTTGTCTCCGGATCAGATTTACCGTTATAGTCGCCAACTGTTACTTCCTTCTTTTGCTGTTGAAGGTACTCAAAATACAAACTCTAGTTTCTGATTGAATCATTCTGTGCTAGTGATGATGGAGCTGAAAGATGAAAACTTTTTGTATTGGGTTTCTTTTGTAATCCTTTTTGAATTGGTTTGATTACATGGGTCAAGTTTACTGATGTATTGAGAAATTTGATTGCTTTTGTTTAGTAGCTACTCTGAACTCGTATAAAATGCATTTGTTTGAATTCTTGGATTGGTTATTGATTCTTCCGTTCTGTTCTATGTTTGTGTATGTGTGTGTGTTTGATTATAGGGCAGTCAAATCTTTTGAAGTCTTCGGTATTAGTTATTGGAGCTGGAGGACTAGGTTCACCTGCCTTATTGTATCTTGCAGCATGTGGTGTTGGTATGGTTACAAGACTCTTACCTCCAAATTTATTTACATATATCAGTGGAGTAGTCTCTCTGTATATCTTTCTTTCTCTTGAAACTATTGGTTCTCCCTTTGATTATGATGTTGTGGTCATCTCTTCGATTGTGTTCATTTAGGTCGTTTGGGTATTATCGATCATGATGTTGTAGAGCTCAACAATATGCATAGGCAGGTACGACTTGGAAAAAATATGCTCTTGGCAACTCTTTCTTTTTCTTGGCTCTAAATCTAATACTGTATGTGGTTGGGGGCTGAACCAAAGATACTACTTTTGGCTGATTTAACTCTCTTTTGATTTGTTTATTATCCAGATTATACACACAGAAGCATTCATTGGTCATCCCAAAGTGAAATCTGCTGCTGCTGCTTGTCGCTCGTAAGTCAAACTCCCTATAGAAATTTATGGACACCTCTTCTCTTTTAGTCTAATAAAAAGTTCATTTGTCCTTTATTTTCAGAATAAATTCGACGATCCAAATTGATGAATATGTGGAAGCTCTTCGCACATCCAATGCTTTGGAAATCCTCAGCCAGTATCCTTAGATATGTTTGGTTAAAAGTCATCTTTCTGCATCTCTATTATTGTCATCAAAGTAAAGCATTGAATGACTATTGTTTCCATTAACTGCTTAAATTAGATATGATATCATAGTAGATGCGACCGATAATCCTCCAAGCCGTTACATGATCAGCGATTGTTGTGTCCTGTTAGGGAAGGTGAGTCATCTTCTGAACTCTGTCTATACTAAAATTATGGTGATACCTGAGTACTTTAATTACAAACTACCATCCATAATGATGTCTATGTTTATTCGTTGTCAGTTATATAGATGCCAGTATTGACTGAACCTTTGTATTTTGTATACAGCCTTTGGTGTCAGGTGCTGCACTTGGGATGGACGGGCAGGTATGTGATATGACAATCAACATTATTGTGTTTCTCCTTATAGATGTTAAGCCATACATTAAACATTTACTGTTATTTAATTTTTTGTATTCAAGCTTACGGTCTATAATCACAACGGAGGCCCGTGCTACCGGTGTCTTTTTCCCACTCCTCCACCTTCCACAGCGTGCCAAAGATGTTCTGATAGTGGAGTTCTTGGAGTAGGTACGGTTTTTTTTTCTTTTCTATTGCAAGCAAATCTCAACCAATTGCTTCATCTTTTGAATTATCTTTTCCACTTTATTTTTTCTCAGTTCCGGGTGTTATCGGTTGTTTACAAGCGTTAGAGACAATTAAACTCGCGAGCATGGTAGGCGACCCACTCACTGAACGGATGCTTCTTTTTGATGCATTATCAGCAAGGATCCGCATTGTAAAGTTTACTGATTCCCTTTCTGTTGATCATTACCCTCACTTGAGTTTCCATCTGTATAAACTGATTGAATACTGTTGCTTAGGTCAAGATCAGAGGCAGGTCCTCTCAGTGCACAGTTTGTGGAGACAATTCATCTTTTGACAAGCAAAAGTTCAAAGATTTTGACTATGAGGCCTTCACCCAATTTCCTTTATTTGCGGTACTATTCTCCATTTTTTTTCATTTTCTCGAATCCGATAGTTGTCTTCAGCAACAGTCTCATTTAGAAAGTTTACCTGCATCGGTTTGAAACACAGGGCCCGTTGAACCTGCTTCCTGCAGAATCAAGAATTAGCAGCAAGGAGTTCAAAGAAATCCTTCAAAAGAAGGAACGCCATATTCTTCTCGATGTTCGACCTTCTCATCACTATAAGATTGTCTCTCTCCCGGAATCACTCAACATCCCTCTTGCAAACTTAGAGGCTCGGTTAAACGAGCTTACTTCAGCTCTTAAAGAAAAGGAAGATGGTCATGTTAACACTGGAACTTGCACAAATCCTAGTGTCTACGTTGTTTGCAGACGCGGGAATGATTCACAGAGAGCTGTTCAGTATCTTCGTGATTCGGGTTTCAGTTCAGCTAAGGATATAATCGGAGGACTGGAAGCTTGGGCAGCCGATGTCAACCCCAACTTTCCCACTTATTAGATGGAAACTTTTTGCACCAACTTGATAAAATCCATAGCTTAAAATGTCTGAAGTAGAAGCATGTATTGTTTAGTTATGTCATGTAATGATACTAAAATCCATGTTTAAAACATAGTGAGTTTGAAGATGTTATGTGCGTTGTATCAGTTTAATTCAATTATATGAAACAAAGAGTGAATGATTCAATCTTCATAGATGATATATCAATGTATTAACATCCATTGCAAAAAGGGAACAAGATAGGTTCTTTATTGACGAAAGAGAGAGAGTTCAGAACAGTGAAAATGAATCACTTGAAGCAAAACAAGATTCAATAGTTGCCTAAAAGTAAATGAATATAGTCTAAAAGCTTGTTCGCATTGGTTTTTGAAGAAAGGTAAGGGAAGGGAATAAAAGAGTTGGGACTACAGCTACTTCTTCTGATTCTCGTGGTTGTTCTCTTCGGCTGCTTCTGCCTCTTGCTCGTTAAACCTACGCTTGAACTTGGCAATCTGACCAATGCTTTGAGCCATTTGACGCTTAGCTCCAAAGTGATAGACTTTGCCAACATGGTGGATTCTTGTCATCATCACGTGCATCAATCTACCACTCTGTGTTACATAAGAGATCCATTGCATCTGTGGGTGCAATCCTTTCTTCATTGTCCAACAAACTCTACAAACCAAACAAACAAAAAAAAAACCATTCCTTCTTCAGTTATCTTTAGATCCACCCATCCTCTAAAGCAATCAATGAATCTCTAAATGAGCAAAGCAAATATATGAACATTCTTGAGGCTTATGAAAAGATTCATAAACCAAGCAATGTCCATATGTAAACGATTGAAATGCCCCATATAACAAACTTTGCATCACCAGTCACTACCATGATCTAAATTACAGAATTGGCTTAACAAGGATCTGATATCTTTACCCTATAAGCTACACACACGAAAACAAGTTGAATTCATATAAAAATCTGCAGTGGTAAAGTACCTAATTTCTAATAGGCATTTTATCGAACACGTTCCAGGCGTTTCCTTACTCAATAAAATGAATACACAACCTCGACGGCTTTAAACTCAACAGAACCCAGAAAACAGAATTAGCTTCTTTTTTCATCAAGATGAGTGGTTAAGCTAAAATCAAACGAGAAAGGAAACAACTTCTAGAAAACATCTAAAGAATGAATAAAGCAAAAGTTGAACCCAGATCAGTGAAATGAAGACGACAGACAAATGTATATCACATATATAGAGACAGAGACAGGGAGACAGAGAGGTGACGAAGCGCTTACGCGAGTAAAGCTAAAAGCTTGAGAGATATGGAGTTGTTCGACGTATCTCAGAGCTCCGGTGATGGCAAAGGAAAGTGTCGATCTGATTAAAGCCAAAAAACAAAGGGTTACGAAACCTTCTTCCTCTTCTAGAGGGTTTGAAGGAACAAGTTTTATGAAATTTAGATTTATTTAATTGTATTTGCAATTTGGTTGTTTTCTTCTCTGTGTCTGTCTTATCTTTAAGAGTAAACTGAATTATTGAGAACATATTTGTGATCGTCTGTTGAAGCGAATGCATTATATAATCTGGACGAGTCACGACCAAAGCTTAACAAAGCCAATAAGAAAAGAACAGAGTAAATAAAACCATAAATGTCAAACACAAGTTTGCAAATTACTTAGGAACAGAGTTTTGTTTTTGCTTTAGTTAAAAAGCGCCACAATTAGATACAAGCCTCTTCTTCTTTCACTGAAGGACAATGCACTCTTATGAAGCCATTATTCATCGAACTCTGCTCTTCTTCTTCTTCTTCAGCTACTTCATGACTACTTAAACCGATTGCCTCAAAGATCATAGTGTTTACTTCTTTGAATCTCTCTTCTGATAAAGAAACTTCAGCTAGTAACCTCCATGCTTTCTCTTCTGACGCTTCTTCGTAGTCGTCTTTCCTCTTCAATACCATGTGTCCACTCATCTCCCAAACCGCTGGATTCACTTGCGTATCCAACAACTCCGAACAGACTTCCCCTAGAGCTTGTTTCTCTGCGTAGCACTGCAAATCATATAATCTTTAAACAGCTCTTCTTTTGAAAGTCAATATCGAGTTTTTTCTTATAATAATGTTTTGAAGATCTAACCTGAGGGAGCAGGAAGATTTGTCTTCCAGAATCAGAGATGAGAATGTTGAAAGGAATGTTGTTGTTCTGAAGACATACGGAGGCATCTGATACAGTATCAGAGAGATCTTTAATAGAGTTTCCCCCTTCAAAGAGAAGACCTCTTACAGGGTAATTCAAGAGTTTTGAGATTTTGACGCCATCATTGGTGCTAGTGATCTTCAAGGAAGAAGCTTTCTCGATCGGGAATTGCATTGCCATATAGTAAGCCTGTTACAAGAAAAAAAATCTCCATAAATATCACAACTCTCTGAGGTTGAGCCATTCTATTTTATTTGCATTACCCTTAAACCGGTTGGTTATAAACCAATCCATATGATTCGGTTTACCTGAAAGTGAAGATGGTTGATGGTAGCAAAGGCACCTAAACTGTTGTATCCAAGTCGGAAATACGGATTAGCGGCTTCAGTAGCCATTTGAAGAGCAAGCAAAAGGCTTTTTTGATCAATCCTTTGAGGCAAGCAATCAAGAACGCGAGGAATCAGCAACACGTGTCCATACTCAATCGGACTCACCTGTTTTATAAGAATTTCGAGTTCAATGGTTAGACAATTCACATCAGCAAAAAAGAAACTACTTCTAAAAGCAACAATCCCTTACATTGATTGCAACGACGCTTGGAGAATTATCTGCATCTAGAGGTATACTCGGAAATAACTGGATTCCGCTATCATTGTCATCATTGCTAGCTTCAAACTGGAAAAGCAACTCTTCTTGACCAACTTTAGTGAAATTGAATTTGTTTCCATCAAATGGTTGAAGAACTTTGTCAACACGGAACTCGGTTGGTCTCTTCTTGAGATGACGACCTTCGTTTAGCTGCGCAATGAAACCATACTTCCCCGGTATAACCTATTGTTACCAATTTAACAGCAACCCATCAAACGTCAACAATGTGAAACAGAAACTCGATTCTTCAGCTCGAAGTAAACATCAACAGTGTGAAAACTGACACTTAATGCTATAGCTCAAGTAAACATTAAACAGAACTGGCACTAAAAGTAAATCAATCAACCATAAATCAAAGAGACAATAATACCTTGGTTACGCAGGCAGTGACATCATAGCGAAAAAGTCCTCGTTGGAAACGATCTTCCCACTAGAAAACATAAGGCATTAGATACATTACTCAAACAATAAACGAATTGGTTAGCAAAACTGAGAGCTTTTTACCATGTATCTAAAACCATTACCTCTCCAAGAACTAAGGATTCGAGAAACTTCACCGGAGATTCTGACTTCTCTCCGATGGATTTATTAAGATTCTTGCAGGAATACAAAGGAAGTGTTGCCCCTGAAAACAAACAAAGCTTAGTGCTTTTGTTCTTAATAATCGATGAATTCAAATATCTCAGACAAAAGAAGCACTGTTCCAGCTCTAAGAATGTACCATCGATACAACACTTGCTCAAGCAGTTCCGACCACACCCACCTTCCTCCACCGTCTCATCATCTTTCTGATAATTCGACACAACCGTTGGAACTCTTTTGATCTTCAACAACATTCTCACAAATTTTCGAATCTCGTTGGTAACAGATTTATACAGGATTAAGAAGAACTAATTAGAAAAAGGAAAAGAGGGTTAGGGTTAGCGATGACTGCAAGAAACCGCCTCCGGCAAGGAAGAGGAGATCGGAAGGACTGCCGCCTTCAGACGGCAGAGCTCCACGTCCTCCGTGAGGCAAAGGATTAGTTACGATTAAAAAACCCTTTCGTTGGACAGGAAAGCTCAAAGGCCGTGACTTTATCCCGTGTATAGCCGTGATTAACGATGATCTATTACCCCGGAAATTCGCCGGAGAAGGAAATCAAAAAAAAAAAAAAAAGGAAAGATTTTTCGATGTGGGTTTTAATCACTCTTTCTGATATTTATATAAGAAGGTAGATGAGTTAAACCAGAAAAGACTGCTAGATTCATGTGTTTGATGTGTGTCTGTGTGTGTGAGAGAGAGAGAGAGAGATTTGAGGTAGTGATTTGGACGTGTGGGTTTTGTTGTGAGTAGGAAGATGATGTATGTATATGTCCACGGGGGTTTTTAGATCTCTTCTCTCATCTCTGAGGTTTTTTATTTTGACCCGATTTGTCACTTTTTTGACCCGTTGGGTTGCTATCCATATGGAGTTGGTCCAGATAAGTCAACCTATGACTTTAACAAGGACGCCATTGGAATATATTTAGAGCATGTGCATAGGACAAATTTTGATCCTTCAAATATATTAATTTTATTTTGAGAGTTTCTTATGAGTATTGGTGTCCCTCACAGTTGGTTCCCTAAAAAAAATAATAGTATTTTTAATTTAAAAAATTAATTATTTGCAACAAACTTTATCCTTTGAAATCTGCATCCCCAAATAAATTTCGTAGAATTAGAACCAATTTTAAGATAGTCGTAAAATCAGAAACTAAAATCAGAGAGAAACTAAATCGAAACCCTAAAAACTAAATCGAACCCCTAAAAACTAAATCGAACCCCTAAAAACTAAATCAAATCCCTAAATCGAAACCCTAAATCGAAATCCAAAACATATTACGAAACCCTAAATCGAAATTAAAATCAGAGAGAACATATACATAAACACAGATAGTCAACAATCGAATCAAAACTCAGAGATAAATCTATCGAATCACATAAATAATTGCCTTAAACCCAAAAAAGATAATACATCAAAAAAACTAAATCATCTACCATCGGAAACGAAGTTAGAACACAAACCTCTTTCTATTGCAACCGGCGTGAGGAAATTGACGACAGATTTGTCTTTGCTTCAGCCAATTTTCAAGGAGATCGGCCTTCGGAATCAAATCGCCGTCGAGAGAGAGTAAAGAAAGAGAGACGGAGAGAAAACAAATGACTCGAGACCACGATTTTTTGGGTTCACCCTATCCAAACGACAACAACCAATAACATGCCGCCACGTGTTATGAAGGACGGACGAAAATACGTCCCGTTTGTAGATACGTTTCTTCCATATTTCATTCATTTTGATTTAAATTTAAAATTTTAATTATGTGGGACGGTGTGGAAATACGCTGATGCACATGCTCTTACAGTCTGTATATAGTAGTACCCAATTTCAAAGTACATTATACCAAAAATAACCATATCAACGAAAAAAGCACAAAAATAACTTTTTTTTTTAATATGCTCCAAGATAAATTTCTTTTTTTGGTAAGTTTGTTGTGCAAAAAGTTACTGAAGTCATCTTTTCAAAAATGAGAATTTCGAAAGAATAATGTATTTATCACTATTCCGTTTAATCTTTACTATTTACAATATTAAAATTCTACTCATGATTTAAAGAAACCCTAATTGAAAAGCAGAGGAATGGATCCAAAAAAAAAAAATCTTCTATCTTTAATTCTTTATTCTTTAATTTTTCAGATTTCGTTGTAATAGATTTATTTTGAATTTCCATTCAGTATTCTTGCATTATACCAATTGGAACATATGTTTGCTAATAGATTTGGGGACCAATTTGGTATGAGGAAAGAGATTTTATTTTATGTATTATACGTATAAAAAAACATTGTTCACGAAATTATTGATGGAGTGTATATTTTATACACTCTTATAAACCTTAATAAAACAGCTGTAGTATTGGAACGAGGATGTTCCACTTTATTTGTAGACATTAGAAATAGAAAAAATAATCTCCTTTATATACCCCTCAAAACATTATGGGAATCCAAAAATACACACACAATACTTTAATTAATTATTAAGTAAATAATTAATTGGACCGACCTTTCTTTAATCATCGTCCATGTAAATAAATCATCCGTATAATTTTTACTTAAAATCTTTTTTTTTTTTTTTTTTTTACGTTTTGGCGTGAGTGAATGATTGATTCATCACGCGTAGTTACAGAGACCGTAGACGCAGTACTCGCCGTTATCGCAACGATGGTTACACTCACCGCAATGGCGTTTATCGTAAGCTACGTAAACGCACTGACCGCGACAGCATGTTTGTCCGAACTTGCATTTG
Source organism: Camelina sativa (assembly GCF_030686135.1). NCBI lineage: Eukaryota > Viridiplantae > Streptophyta > Magnoliopsida > Brassicales > Brassicaceae > Camelina > Camelina sativa. The sequence goes on along the minus strand of NC_141890.1, from coordinate 44,747,358 downwards.
GTCTTACACGCACCGCAGTTTTTGTCGTCGGTTGATAAATCCATACACTTGTTGTTGCAACAAGCCATTGTAGCGTTTGCTCCGGTGCTGTAATAGCTGCTGCTGCAGATTTCATTGTCCTTGTGGCAATGATCAGCTGCATTTGGGTTACGAGGTTTTGGTCCTTGACCCTGGTCGACTTTCTCTGCCAAGAACCGACTCGGTCTGATCTTAACCGCTCCTGGCGGTGTAAGATCCTTGAAAGGGTCTTCGAGAGCAAATGTTGCGGTCGTCGTGGTAGTTGGTGGTGATGATGGCGATTGTGACTACGGTTGTCAATGCAATTGTCACGAGTAGCTTCATGAAGTGGGCCATTTCTCTTGATCTATGAGTGTTTGTGAGTTAGAGCGAGAGAGATTGTTCTGATCTTCTTTCCTTTGTGTCCTCCTTTTTCTTCTTCTTCTTTTATATATATTTCGTTTATGTGAATGTAGAGAAAGAGGAAGAGATTTGGGGACAGAGAGAGAGATTGAGTTGTGAAGAATTGAGAAGAGGGTGGACTTACAGTTTATAGTTGTGATCGAGACGAGTTGACGCGTGAAATGTGGTCAAAAAGGTTAAGTAAGGTTTCAAGCGATCGATCTTTTCTTGGGGAGAGGCGTTTTTTTCCTTATCATTTCAGTAATAAATTATTTTTATGCGCATGTACATGCACATGCTTATTTGCTTACGTCGGGGTGTGTATATACGCGTATATAACATAGAATATAAAAAAACTATGTGTATTCTACGTAATTAAAATATTAATTCATAACCAACAAAATCAAAACATATTAGTTTTAGACATCCCCTCTTACTAATTATAATCCAGTCATGTAGCATTTGGTTATACAAGTTACTTGTGGTGTGAACATTCAAATTCATTCTCGGTTTACTGACGCTAATTTTTCATAATTTACTTTGTTGATCAGAATGTGTTAACACTTATAAAGAGTTCGATTATGTATTTTTACGAGAGTTTTCTTATTATATAATGTAATCAAGTTAGTGAAAAACGAACTGCAAATTCTAATGTCAACATACAAAAAGAGAAAGAGATGGGTAAAATACAAATTGCGTTTGCGTGACAAACCATGACTGAATGAATCCATCGCCTAGCCCTCATGGGCCGGTCCGAGACGATTCAGGCGAGATGCAAGGAGAAGCAAAGGCGTCCATTTTTTTATATTACAGTTTTGTTTGTTTATTATTTAGAAACAAAATTTACTTGTTGATTTCATTTGTCGTGGAAACCACGAACCACTAATTTATATTTCCAAATGAAGCAACTTGAAGCTATACATCCACTAATAGGCACTTGCTTTAACTTGAATTCTAACATTCGACCCTCGCATACGCCCAATCAACCACGCTTATATGATTTAATAAAATGAGAGACCATTCTTACATTGATATTTGTAACGATGTAATATTCAAACGATTATGTAAGTTAGAAACTAGTACTTTTAAATTAATTTTAGAAACAAGAGCGAGCCAGTACCAACCTTGTGTTCATATCAATCGACAGCAAGTAATAAATTTGATGGGTAATCGCATCGTTTTAATGTGTAACAAAGTACAAATATGATACGATGCAAGAATATATTTCAATCAAATAAAAGATCTTAATTCAAATTTCAAAATATAGATTAGTCTCTGCAGGACTATGTTACTAGGCAAAAAGAAAAAAGGAAAAAACAACTTTAAACATAATTGGGAAGAGTTCCACTTTCAAATGCAATGAACAAACTATTAGAAACTAATAGATAATAAGAAATGGTTAAGTTACGATGATTTCTAATTATTAGAAATCATAAGCTGATTTTGAGTAGGAAGACCATGATTTCTAATATACAAACATATGCATAGTGGAATACGATCCATGATGTCCCTTAGTTACGATGATGACCATTTAAACTAATACAACTTGGTTTGTTAACTTTATGCAAAAGCATAAATTTACAATCCAGATTCCGTTTCTGAAACATTAGTTATCTTTGTTTTTTTTTTTTTTTGACATCACATTAGTTATCTTTGTTATCACACTGAACTTTGAATATCTCCATATAGTGGCTCATACTAATATAAATATGCAAATCGGCCATAGGTAAACCAGTATATGAAATCGTCTGTACATCGAACGATCGAAGGAAAATGTTGAATAAACCGGTCAAAGACTTCCAGAAGGCACAAATATTAGATTCGTTGTTTGTTTGTTTATAGTTCAAGAAAGCTAAGCTAGCTATGAAGAGAGGTCAACTCTCTACTCCAATTTGTTAAACAATGTACAAACTTTACGTCACAAAAGTCAAACACCATTCCCTTGTTGCCCTATTGGTCAACTTCCGACCTATACACGATATATATAATCTATTGTTTCTCTACGATATCTTTCTGTTGCATTAACTGTTAAGCCACGCGCAAACTCCTTTTTACATTAATAATTTTCAAAATCTATTGATTTATTTATTTATAATACACACTAATTCATTACTATTATATTTCCGAAATAACTCGTGTAAACAATGTGCCATATTAAAGTTGTTCAAAGTTCAAACTAGAGATTGGTTATTCTCTTTTTCTTGGTTTGTAAATTTCCAAGAGATTTCACTAGTTTAATATTAATAATTGGGTTTAGTATATAATTAACAAAAGGAGGAATTTTTCAAGAATACACCACTTCATAAGTTTAAAATCTCCAAAATCTATAGTAAGTGACCAAAACGTTAGTGTCCCATTGGTTTTAAGACTCATGTTAATAGTTCTAGCTTGTCACATGTTTGATGTTTTGTTCTAGCTAGTATCCAACTGATACCTTCTTCTACCCTCATCAACAGTTGCTTTCAACCCATTAAGACTCGAACCGTCGAACGTAGGAGGAACCGATCGAGGAAGGTATTATACTATTATTACTCTACATATAATCGATCATAGAAGGTTTTATAGTATATGAGAGCAAAATCACAAGTTGGTTCCAAATAAGCAGAGTCGAATGAACAAATCCTACACACTCTTAGAATAGGGATTTTCAATGTCGCAACATGTTAAGAACAAGAGGTGTTAAATTAACACAACAACAAAAATCACTCAAGGTTTAGGTGGTTTCAATTTACAGAAGTTTAGATCATGGGGGTAAATATATAAAATTTTATTACTATGAGGACGAATAGGTAAAACAAATTTTATTACTATTTCAATCAAGCGACGTCGTTTTCTGTATTCACAAACGGCATCCAACTCGTCGATACGACGTCGTTTTTTATCGAGCAGAGATCTCTCTGTCTAATTGAAGTCATCTCATAGGGTCCGGTCAATCACGAATTTGAAACAGAGAATCCAATTCCCAAATATACGCAGAGACCCTAGCCTGCTCTTCCCACAAATCTCCATTGCTTTGGAAGAAGAATCACACAATGGATCTAGAGATCGTTGGCCGCCACGCTCTTTTTTTCGACGACGATTCGATGGCAACGTTTGTCAACTCACCGACGGCGCTCGTTGACTGGAACAGCCTCTTTATTGACCGCTACGATGTTCGTCACCTCCTCTCTTCTCTTCCTCCTCCACGTATCAAGCGCCGTCGTTCGGTTCCAGATGATCCTGACTTGGAATCGGAGCTCGATCACGAGCGTTACCTTGATTTACCGGCGGAATCTCCATCTCCGTCGGATGATGAAGAAGGTAAAAGGATGAGGAACTTAGTATAAAAATCTGGATATATCTTCATTTTTATTGAGTTGGCTGGTAAGCTCGAACCTAGCTATGTTAGAGGCATAAAAACGTTCTAGAGGATGGTTGATAACAATTAGGCCGAATCTAGATTTGTTTGCCTTATTTCGAGATTTGTTATTGAATCATTCAGTATTTCAATTCATGTTGAGCCAAAATGGAGAATGGATCTATCTAGTTTTACAGTGAGGTCCATATTTTTGTGCGAGTTGGATTATGTATTCATGATATTATGTGAGCTGATTGAAACTTGTGCATCATGTTAGAGAGGTATTTGGAAACCATTTTGTATGCTTATCTCTGTACTCCATGGTCGATTCTAAGTACATCGACGTATCAATTTCGTAGACTCTTTATGCTTGCTTGGTCTCTTTAACTATGGGATTTGTTAGTTTGATGCGTGTGGATCGAAGTCTTATGTTGCAAATATATGTTTTCTGTTTCTTCTGTTTATCAAGATCAAATTGTTGCACGGAGTTAAGGTATTTAGGGAGTACTTTTTCTTCCAGAGTATTTTAATTTTTTTTAGGTTCCCTTTTTTTTCTTTACTCTCTAATTATTATCCAGAAAATTTATCGTATTTATTTCACTTTGTACCCCAGATATGAATGACGAATCAGCAAATGCAAATGCCGATGGTTATCGTGCTGTCCCCTTTTCATATGGAAGCTCCAGTGATTTCAATGACCAGAAAAATGCTGATACGGAATCTGGATTTCACCCGCCTTTCCCCTTGCCTGATTATTTACTTCAAAACCTGGTAAGTTACTGCTTTATCAGATTGTTCCCCTTAGCAATATGCCGGTTTTGCTCACTCATTTGGTACTTAACTGATATTGACCACGTAAACATCTGAAAGGTGCATATGTTATTCTAAGGACTACCATGTCTAAGTTTCAGATGCTCGGAGAAGAGATGGAGTTGTCTAAGGTTGTCATTCACATGCACCTTGTTTCCTTTTGCTGCCGTGACAAGGGGCAGTGCAGGTGGGATTAAGATGATAGAAATTCAGGACTTACAAGAACCTAGAAACTGAGTGCACATCAGATGATGCATATCTATACAGTTCTGATATTTGCAATTTATGGTTCTCGATACTTATGTGAGATTTTAATATGCATATACCTGTGAGTTGCCAAAGGTTCATTCATCATTTTTCATATTACTAATTGTTTTTCTTGTACATTTTTCTTTCCCATTTTTCAGCCTCCAACTGAGAAATTACATCAGATCATCACCAAAACTTCAAGCTTTGTAAGCAAGCATGGTGGGCAATCTGAAATCGTCTTGAGAGTCAAACAAGGAGGCAACCCAACATTTGGGTTCTTAATGCCAGACCACCATCTTCATCCTTACTTCAGGTTTCTTGTTGATCATCAAGAGCTTTTGACAGAAAAGTCTTCTGTAGAAGAGAAAAAGAACGAAAGTGAGAAGGACGGTGGAGCTTTGTCATTGCTTGGTTCAGTTTATGGGACTGTAGAAGATGAAGATGCTAATGAAGAGTCTGCAAATGACTTTAAAACAAACGAGTCTCCCAAAGTAGATGATGGTGTTAAGATAGCTGATTCCAATGGACCTGAAGGGTCGAAAGGAGCTGCAAAGATTCGCACAGAGAGAGTTGCAGCCTCTAAGCATTCTCTGCCGTTGAATGATCAGGCATCTTTCATAAAAAGAAATCCTTCTGTCAGTGCAGTGAATGTTGTAGAGAGGAAGCAGATCAATACAGAAGATAACGCTACCAAAATGTTTCTGACGTCCGATAAGTCGCAATCTTCTACAATGCTGGCAAAACCCAAGCCGGAACTGCAGATTGTGGAGCCGACTACTGAGATGAAAAGAGCGATTGATAAGATAGTAGACTTCATCCAAAAGAACGGTAAAGAACTAGAGGCTACTCTTGTTGCGCAGGATGTGAAATATGGGATGTTTCCATTCTTACGTCCAGCTAGCGTATACCATGGATACTATCGGAAGGTTCTCCAAGAAGCCGAAGAGGTAATTTTATTTTCAAGCTCCTAAATGTTCCTGCTACAAAATTTAGTGTGTTTTCATGTGCTTTTATCATTAATAACGTAACACGTTGGTTGATTTCATTTGCAGTTGAAATCATGCGACAAAGGCGTCATTACCAGAGAGGAAGACGCGAAGCAAAAGAGGATGGACGATGATGTAAAAGATGGCAAACATGCGTTTGGGAGTGTTTTACAAGATGATTCTGCCAAGAAAGAGAAGCCAAAAATGGTTGGTGACAAACCAAAGGTCGAGTTGCACAACGAACCATTCAAGCCTGTCCAACCACAGATGAGGGTGAATGTGGATGCGAATACTGCTGCTGCTATTCTTCAAGCGGCTAGAAGAGGCATAAGGAATCCCCAGCTGGAGATTCTATCAGGCAAACCCATGGATGAGACTTCTCAGAGCCTCGGAAATGATGGAAGTTACCCTTCATCTAAGTCCCCCCCTGATTTGACGAAATCTACAGGGCAGTTGATCTCTGGCTCATCTGTTGCTAGTGAAGCTGATTCTTCTGAAGCAGGCTTGTCTAAGGAGCAGAAGTTGAAGGCAGAAAGATTGAAACGTGCAAAAATGTTTGTGGCCATGTTAAAACCCGAAGCTCAGCCAGTGCAACAAGCTGTACCGTCGCAAAGTGTATCGCTCGAACTGTTGGACTCCGGGATTTCTGGATTAGGTGATAAAGCTGCCAAAGATAGAGAAGGTAGCTCAATTGCATCTGTAGCTGAGACAAAACTAGCAAATGATGGTAACTGTGAAAGACGATCAAAGAGAAATTACCGCTCGAGATCACAGAGAGATGAAGATATTAAGATGGAACAAGGAGAAGAAGAAGGGGAAGAGAGCAGCATGGATGAAGCTACAGAAGAAACCAAGACCGAGAAGAAGCATTCATCTAGTAGAAAACGGCATAAACATAAGACACGATACTCTTCGAAGGATAGACATTCTCGGGACAAGCACAAGCATGAGAGTTCCTCGGATGATGAGTATCACAGTCGTTCACGTCATAGACACAGACGAAGCAAATCTTCAGATAGGCGTGAGCTATATGATTCTTCTGAAAACGAGGGTGAGCGCCGACACAGATCTAGTAAACATAGCAAAGATGTTGATTATTCCAAGGACAAGCGTAGCAGCCATTATCAGAGATCCAGGAAGCATGATAAGCATCGTGATTCATCTGATGATGAACATCATCGTCACAGACACAGATCCAGTAGACGCAAGCACGAGGACTCTTCAGACGTCGAGCATGGTCATCGACACAAGTCTAGTAAACGTATAAAGAAAAATGAGAAAACAGTGGAAGAGGAGACTGTATCAAAGTCAGATCAGTCTGATCTTAAAGCGGTCCCTGAAGATAACATCTTGTACCCACAAAACGAACCAACTCAAGTTTCGGATGAGCTAAGAGCCAAAATCCGTGCCATGTTAGCTGACACCTTGTAAGTATCTTTTAAACTTAACGAAGACTATAGTTCCATTTCGGTGTCTACTAAGTTGACAATGTCAAAGATATAGTCTGATCGATTATTGGGTTGGTTCGGTTTTCAGGGGAAATGGTCGGTGAGCATCTGAAGCATAGAGGTCATTCATAAAACCCGATGCTGACATTGCCCATGCGTACGAGAAGAGTTGGAAAACTTAATATAATGTATTTTCGAAATACAATTTTGCAAACTAATCCGTGTTTTTAAAATGTCGGAAAACTAGTCTTTTTCTGTTAAAGAATTCACGAAATCACTCTTGAAAATTAAAGAAACCACTCTTGTACACTTGCCATTTGAATGTGAAACTATAAAGTAGCTACGGACGTTATGCATTACCAAAATTCCTAAAAATTTGAAATCTCTCTATTCGTCTTTTTACGTTTCCAAAAAACTTGCAACGGAAAAAACATGTACCAAACTAATAGCGGAGTAATAATAAAAGTGGAAGAAGAACAAACGTCTCTGTTCAAGAAACCCTTACAATAATAAAAAAAAAAAAAACGGTATTATTATGATTATTAAAACATAGCGTGATTTTACTTGTTAACTTTTTCACTTCACGCTATCAAAACCTTTTTTTGCCTTTAGATCCCAATCACATGTATGAAGCCGCGTTTGTTTTAGCCCCGTCCATCACCCTAAACCCAAAAAAACAAAAATTGATTCCCAATTATCTCATTAAAAAAGATCTCTAGAAGCTAGATTCATATACTTAAATTTATAATCTAGAATTTAAAATAACAAAAACGATCTGAATCCAACTGTATTCTCTAAGCAAATTAAAGTAGAGATGCGAATAAATTTTCCCAACACCTTATTTTTTCTTTTATAAAAAAACCTTTATCTAATAGAATCTTCTTGTACATAACCCCAAGCTTGCATTCCTATTAAAGACCATTTCACAATAATAATAAAGCTCCACATTCACGTTTCAGTGCTTTCACACTGTTATTGCCATGCAACGTTTTAACTTTACAGCAGCAATTATCAAACCTTTATATATTCTAAAATGAATTACAACGGAACGGTTGATACAAGCCAACCAAAGAATAAATCACGTATGAACAACAGCCAAATTAACGAAGAAAAAGTTGAAATGTGTAATTGTTAACTTTACATCTGAAGAAATAAGAAGTGTAATTATTTTATTTACAATAGTAGTTCCTTAAAACTTTATTTTCGAGTTTCAATTTTTATTATTTAGGTATAAAAATCAGTAGAATTTGAGAGATGGATAATCGCCTCAGCAAATATTTTGTAAAATAAATTTTCTTTTAATCAATCATAAATTATTTCCCCACGCTAATCCCGCACTTAGCTTGTGATTCGGCCACGTGGCCGGATTATGTAACTTCTGTTTTTTTTTTTGTTAAATCTCGTTAGGCTTTTGTTGTGTGCCCTGATTGGTGGATCGAAGTTACGGCGCCGTCCACTCTGGCGTCATGCCGTCAAAGCTGTCATCTTCCACTCTTTTTTCGCCACGTGTTAGATTCACACAATACGCATCCCAAATTGGCTCTGCCACACAAAATGTTTGAGAAATTAAATTTAAAAAGGGTCACAAAAAAAGTAAAGAGCTCTCTCTCTCTCTACCAAATTTTTGTGTATTTTCTTCATCTACCAATGTCATAATACATTGATTGTAGTAACAAGTATAACTTTGGGATATTTGTTTCTTTGGTTTTGTTAGATACTAAATAAATTAGAAGAACAATGATACTAGTAATTGACACGAACACAAAATTATTTGAAACAAGAGTATATGCATTAGTCACGTATCTTGGATAAGGATTTTGTGGTTTTTGGTTATACCATATTTATCAAACTTATCAATTTTAAGTTCTTATCACAAACTTTTCATAAGTAAAACATTATGTTTATAGAATGGTATATCTAATGGATAATAACTGATTGAAACTTTGATGCATGGGCAATTATCCATATCAAAACTATTTTGTACTGTTCCGCTTGAATTATGTGCCATTCTACCAAACCAAAAACAGTTTAACATTTCTGCATTAACTACTTTTCTTTGACGTGAACATAATCAAATCACTAATGAATATTATTACTTTCATTAATTTGATCTTCTTCCCAATTTAATAAAATGGATTGAAAATTTAAAGATTCGTTTTGTATGATGCTAATTATTTATTAGTTTCTTATGGATAAATCTGTGGTTTAGATCTATACCCAAATTATTTCATGTTTAATATATTCAAGATCATGATTAAGTCATGGTTGTTAAATTTTTTTAAATGGAAGAGAGAACTTACCAATGATCAACTCACTCAAGTCATATTCTTTTATTCTTCTTTCTTTTTTTAACGACTCGCATTTTGAAATTGAACTTAAACGGCTGTATTAGATCTATAGAAAGCAATCATCTATAATTAAAAAAAAGTGGAAGATAAGGTAAAGTTTTGGTGCTTAATAATTGGAGGATAAGAAATTAAAGATTAGAATAAAACCTAAAAAAAGAATGTCATCTTTCAGACTTTGTATTAAGACACCAAACCCCCATGCCAAAGTCATATTACATTTACATTATACACACACCAACACATATACTTTGTGTGAGTTTTGTGTTTTATATATAAATAATCACATCACTAAGTCTTTGCTTTAACATTTTAAACCTCTCTCTCTCTCTCTCTCTCTCTCTCTCTCTCTCTACTAAGTTCATTTCTCTCTCTATCTCCTCTGTTTTTATTTTCTTGCTCTGTTCCAATGGAGGAACAAAGCTGGATAAGAGGACCAATCATAGGGCGAGGCTCAATAGCTACTGTCTCACTTGCAATCAAAATCTCCGGTGACTTATTCGCCGTCAAATCCTCTGAGTTTTCTTCATCGGAGTTTTTGCAGAGAGAAGAGTCGATTTTGTCGAAGTTGAGCTCTCCTTACATAGTCAAGTACATTGGCTCTAATGTAACGACGGAGAACGACAACAAGTCGATGTATAATCTCCAGATGGAGTATGTTTCCGGCGGGAGTATTCACGATTTGATCAAGAACTCCGGCGGGAAGTTACCGGAGCCGGTGATTAGATCCTACACTCGTCAGATACTGAAAGGTTTGGCGTATCTTCACGAACAAGGAATCGTTCATTGCGATGTGAAGAGCCAGAATGTGATGATCGGAGGAGGAGAGACCGCAAAGATCGTAGATTTGGGCTGTGCTAAAACGGTGGTGGGAGAGAATGAGAATCTTGAGTTTTCCGGTACACCGGCGTTTATGTCTCCGGAGGTAGCGCGTGGTGAAGAACAGAGTTTTCCAGCTGATGTGTGGGCTTTGGGGTGTACGGTGATAGAGATGGCTACAGGGTCGAGTCCTTGGCCGGAGTTAAACGACGTCGTTGCTGCGATTTACAAGATTGGTTTCTCCGGTGAGTCGCCGGTGATTCCGGTTTGGTTATCGGATAAAGGTCAAGACTTTTTGAGGAATTGTCTTAAGAAAGATCCAAAACAGAGATGGAACGTTCAAGAATTGCTTCAACACCCGTTTCTTGATGAGGAAGACGACGACGAGGGAGCTTGTAACTGTCTGAGTTCTTCATCTCCTAGCACTGTGTTGGATCAAGGTTTTTGGGATTTATGTGAAACCTCGAGAAGCAGATTAGTTAAAAGAGCTGATCAGGAAGACCCATTTGTGAATTCTACAAACTTCTTATGGGATGATTCTTTAGTACCGGCTGATCGGATCAAGAAACTGGCCGGAGATGAACCAGAATGGGAAAGGGACGGTTGGATTGAAGTAAGGGCAGAGATAGAGAAACGTAACGAAGACGAAGATGAGAATTGCGTAGAAGCAACGTCATTGGAGGAGGAGGAAGAAGTGGGAGGAGGATTTGATGAGAATTGGATCTGGGATCAAGAAGACAGCTTGTTCTTGGAATATTCCCCTGAGAACAACATTACTACTTTTACTCTTTTAATAACCTCTTTCAAGAAGATATCATTCTATATTATTATGATCATCTTGAAGATGGTTTTGTTGTACCTAAAGTTAATGATGATATTAATCACAAGATTCATTTCTTTAGTCACATTTACAAGTTCTTGCTTGTTTAGAGATTTATTTACTTATTACAATCGATCGATCCGGCGCCGTTTAAGTATAGTGGGGATTATTCTAAGGAGCAACAAGTGATATAGTTCAATTCTTAAAAGGCAATGAGAAAAATGTTCTATATATATTTTAGGTGATCTAAGGTTTGAGGGTAGTAGTTGTTGACAAATACAGTACTAGTAGAGATGATGTCGTAGGTCATCAGTTATGACTAGTCATCGGTTATTGACCAATCATTTGTCGCATAATTTGCTACACATTGACATAGAGTTCTGCTTGCAAATACATAGTCAATTAAGTACATTCTATATAAAACATTAAAACAACCTCAACTAGGTGATCATGTGATAGTTGCTAATTATATATTTGGTTTTAAATCGACATGTATAAAGAGTCGACTAACCCTTGGAGCTTATGCAACATACGAGTATTTTTGGAATTTAAGACATCTACAATGGTCAAAAAAGACATCTACAATGGAATTTAAGACTTAACTAGGAGGGCGCGCAGTGCGATCGCCCCGGATACATAAATTAAAGGGACATATACGTATAATAAAAGGGGTACTAAAAAAAAAATTATAAGTTAAAGAGGCAAAAAAAAAACTTTGTATGTTAAGGGGCAAAAAAAATTTGTAAGCTAGAAAGGGGCACCAAAAAAAAAATTTATAAACCAAATAAACCCAAAAAAAAAATCAGGAAGTGTTTCTATAGATTAAAAAACATTTTTTTTAGTTTGTTTAGGGCATGTAATATGTTTAAGCGGGCAACGAGATGACTTGAATCCTCATCCCCAACCCAATAATGAGTTCGTCAATACTACTATATATGTCTCACAAACTATTACTATGTCATAAGAAATTGCCAAGGTAGTTGTTAAAAAAATGAATGACAAGATGTTATACAAACTAAGTAGTATAACTTGTAAGGCTTATATAAATTATGATATGATAATTGACTTGTAAACTTGAGGTAGTTAAAACTTTGAAAGGTGGTAAGTAGGGGGAGTCTTAGTCGTCGTCGTCGGTTGATATGTGTTTTTGCTAAGGAAGTTAAGTACGGAAACAATTCTGCATCATGAGGTTGACTTTATACGAAGTCCAATTATTTTAGTTTGGTCTAACATTTATCTAGTATTATATTCTTCTAGTTTTAAATATTATTTTTGTGTTTACCAAACCCGCAAAGGAGTTAGTTTCATTCAAATGTGAAAGCATAAGACTCTTTTTATGGGGTCTATAACCAAAGTTGGCGTTTACTTTCTACACACTAAGCAAAGTTTGGTATTTCCTGACCAAGTTCATTCACGTTGACTTTTAATTGATCTCAATTCTCTAGGTCGATGCCCTTTCATTAATTAGTAATTAATAATCAAAGTCGTCCCAGTTTCGAATTTTTTTATATGTATTCGTTATAACTTTGTTGTTTTATAACTTGTCTTTTACTCAAACAAGGTATAGTTCTTAATCAAACTTGTTTTCCATGTTACTATAAGTAACCAAACAGATTTCATCAAGTCAAACCTGTTAACAAATTTAGAAGATCGATACCCTCGATCTAAAGTTATTTGAATGTTCGACATACTTTCTAACTAGAACATTTCGTCATTAAGATTTTGAAATCAAAAGAGATAATGGAAAAGTAATCACACGTTTGATTCCTGACTAAATGAATGATATCTTAATCAAACACCGTACAAAGCAAAGAAAACTATCTAGAGAAAAGTAGGTTTTAAGTGTCCCACTCAATGTCCAAAAGGTTTCTGGTGAATCATCGGTGGTGAACAATGACTCTATGTGGATGTCAAAATGACCTCATGCATCAAATGATCGAAGTCAAAACATCGATCTTATTTATAGATAAGCAAAAAGAGAGTAAACCACATCAATCTTTTTTTTTCAAGATAAAAGAAGGTTTGGTGACAACTGTTAAATTCATCAAAAACTACAATTACACGAGACAACACTGATGATTTTTTTTTGGGTTGCCAGAATAAGGTAGAGCCATTGTAAATGAATTATATATATATATATAGAATTAAAATTTAAAAGGTTGACTTTAGAAAAGGTGGAAGTGTTGTCGTTGGCACACACACTCACTACACCATATACACACCATCTTTAGTCACCTTTTTTACAAAAAAATATAGTTTTGTTCATCTTTCATGTATTCCACTTGGAATGCATAAGTAGGTGTATAAACCCTAACCTTATCCATTTCAACTTCTAATCCCATTTTACATATCATTAATATGAACAAAAGCTAATACTGCCAAAAGAAAATGGCCAAATTTTCTTTCTAACTACGAAACCTAATACTACATATATTTAATATTTCTCTATGGTTGTTAATTTGTTATGCTCTTCTCTGTGTATGCTGTACATTATTTAGTTAGTAATTTAACAAGATATCTAACTGTTTATATATAAAATAAATATTCACACTGTTAAGTAACGTTCATAGAAGCATCTCATATAAATCAAACTAATAAAATTATTCGAGGATTCTTCTTAATACCGATATTTTTCCTCAAACAATCAATTTCCAAAACACTGTGCATGCACCACATCCCCATCCACCACCACCAAAATTATATAACCTAAAAAACATTTTTCTTTCACTTCCTGAAACTAACATGTAATATTGGGCCACATTATCTAGGCCCATTTATAAGCCCTTTCAACAAGCATCTTTCTTGGGTGTGTTATGTTAGCATTAAACGACAACGTTTAGTATAATGATTAAGTTATCTTTTTGGGAGTTATATGTTAGCATTAATAGGCTTTTTGTTTTTATTTATATATATATATATATATATATATATTACATGTATTTATATTATATATATATATATACTTCCATTTAATGTTTTCTTTTTTATCACTAAATTATAAATATTAACATAGATTTCCAAGCTTTCATTTAATTTTTGCCATACTATATGATAGATTTTTTTCTTTCAAATAAATTTTACAAAATTGAAAATTTTATATCATGCTTAGTTTTATATTGATATTTTATTTATCTTTCCATATATTCTTTTCCTAATATGTTCTTATTTATGTTATAATTAAATTAATGTAGCAAAACATCGCCTATAAATAGGGAGGTAAATAAATATATAAGAGATTTCCCTGATATAACACCAAATTATCTCTTTCTTATTTTAAAATCTAAATATTTATTTATGTTATAATCATATATAGTTTAAAGTAAAGTTTGTCTAAAAATAGTGAGGAAAATAAATATACAAGGTAAATCTCTTTTACATTACTTAATAGTGATTATAATTTAAGATAACAACACTATCCTCTTATTAATGTTATATATGACATAAACATAAATAATTTAATACAAATTTTCGTCTAAAAATAGAGTAGGAAATGATTTATAAATATATCTCCCATACACCTCCACCTAACATCAAAATATCAAATCATCATAGGTTTTACTCTTTCTCTCTAGCTCTCTCGTGCTTCCCAAAAGATGGTGAGAAATTCATCATCCCTTTGTTTGTATCTTTGTTATCTTTTCTTTTTTTCTCTTGTCTGAATTCGTTGTGTTGTTTGTTTCAGGCTTTATCTAACCAGCAAAATGTCGAGTGTCCAACCTTCAAGCTTCTCATTGTTGGTGATGCGAGAACCGGGAAAACCACCTTGGTCAAGAGGCATCTGACTGGTGAATTTGAGCAGAACTATGAACGTAAGTATTTATATAGATTGGTAATGAATGCAAACAAACAATGCCTAAGGTCATGTGACTCATGTCTCTACTTCATTTTGATGTTGATCTTCTAAAATTTTGGACGTTATAGCTACTGTCGGTGTGGAGGTTCAGCCTTTAGATTTCTTCACTAACCGTGGCAAGATCCGTTTTGAATGCTGGGATACTGCTGGACAAGAGAAATATCGTGGTCTTAAGGATGCACACTAGTAAGTTATAGAAGTCTCCTACGATCACTTCTTGGTTTATATATGTTTTAACTAACATTAATTAATTTGTGTATAATGATATATCCAAATAACCGTAGTTCTATGATCTTGACAATTATTTATGATATTTCCCTGTTCGTAAATTTGGTCGATCTTGATTTGGTCTTGGTCAGTTGCGTCGATCTTTCAATAAATGGAAATGTAACCTTTATTTTATCATCTTGCAGCGTCCAAGGTCAATGTGCGATAATCATGTTTGATGTCAGATCACGGATCACATACTATAACGTTGATACATGGTACCGTGATCTCCGAAGGTACAAGAAACTTGTTGTTTTTTGAAAATATATTAATTTTTGCATGATTGTGTGTTTATATCCTTGAACAAGAATGAACTCAAAATTATAATGTGGGATTTGAATATATATCAAACAGGGCGTGTGGAAACATCCCCATTGTTCTGTGTGGTAACAAAGTTGAAGGGCCCCATAGAGAAATCAAGGCGAAGCAAATTGAGTTCCACAGGCATAAGGGTCTGCAGTACTATGAGATATCTACAAAGAACAATAGCGACTTTGAGAAACCCTTTTTGTATCTTGCTAGAAGACTTGCTGGAGATGAAAAGCTTTGCTTTGTGGAGTCACCAGCACTTGCTCCACCAGAACCGCACATTGACTTTGACATTGATGCTCAGAACATGTAAGTATACAGCTAGCTTATGAGATCTATGTTTTAGAGAGCGTTGTTTGTTTGTTTGGGGTACCTTTTTGATTTATCTTGTTTAAGTGCATTTGCAGGATTGAAGCTGAGCTCGTAAAAGCGGCAAGTCAGCCAGTCCCTGATGATGATGAGTCCCTGCCCTTTCAATATAAAAGACAAAGTCTTCTCGATTAATTGTCGTTTTAGCTTTGAGTCATGTGTAATAATAATAATAATAAAAACATGTCATTAAGAGATCAATTTATCCGGTGTCTAGCTGAACCCTTCTCGTTTTGGCAATGGTTTGAGTCTTGCATGTTCTTGTGGAATATATATGTAAGAATGAGATTGTGACTATATTTTAAATATATTCATTTCAACCTAAAAACTTTTCATATATTCTTAATATGTTTGTACAAAATATATATATATATATATATATATATATTGTTAATCTAAATGACAGGTGGTTAGTATAAATTATTAGATTTACCAACATAAAAGGAGAACAATATAGTGTATATGGTATGGAGATATACATTAATCAGATTGTATGTTTGTCTAAATCTATAGGAGTGTCAAAAGAGCAAACTATTGGTGTGCAGTCCCACATAACAATTCTAGCTGGATTTGGTGCTCCCTTTCTGAAGCTGAAACCATTGGTCAGGTCTCTAATTCGATGTGACATTGGCGATGGTCTTACAGCCAGTTTTGGTTTGATAATTGGTCTTCCCTTGGAACTCTCAGAGACTTCATGGGTCCAAATGGTTCTCTTCAGCTAGGTATTCCTATGGATGCTGTGGTTGCAGACGCTTGCACTAGTCAAAGGATGTAGACTACCCTCCAGCAGATCTATAAACCCTTCAGTTGCTATTTTGCGGAATGAGATGCTTAACATAACAGCTCCAAATGTGTCCAGAGGCCATGATACTTATTACTGGGAGGCTAGTAATTAACGAGTCCTCTACTCTTTTTTCCACCAAGAAAACCTGGAACCATCTCAGACCTTCGGATGAAACGAAACCTTGGGCCAAAGCGGTTTGGTTCAAACACGCATGCTTTCAACTTCTGGATTGCAAATTTAGATCGTTTGCCTGTCAAAGCAAGACTCCTGAACTGGGGGATGCACATCACCTCTGAATGTCTCTTCTGCAACTCCCAGGTAGAAACTCGAGATCATCTCTTACTTCACTGTCCTTTCGCAGAAGAGGTTTGGATTCTAGTCATGACCCGTCTTGGACAGCATCCTTGCGTCTTTGTAAACTGGTACATGCTGATCTCTTTCTTGGTTTTTGTCATAATCTCCAAAGCTCTCATCCACACTAAAAGGTTTAGCTGTTCAAGCTACCATCTATATGTTGTGGAAGGAAAGGAACCACAAGATCCATGAAGGTATTGCCTCTACCACCTCTGCAATCTTCTCTCAGATTGATCGTAGTATAAGGGGCACTCTACTCGCTCGTCTCCACCGTAAAGGTTGTGGACGTCTGCTATCCCATTGGTTCGCTCATGGCTACTAGTATCTTCTAGCAACTCTGATTCCTATGGCTGTTTTATTACTTTTTTGGTCATCGTTATTCCCTGGTTCTTTACCCCTAAATTTTGTACTAAATATTGTTCCTTTTGGTAATATAATTCACATTTTATAGGAGTGTTTCTATTCTTCTAGTGTAGTCTAACCTATGAGGAATCTGTTAGTTAATTACCGTCTTCCTACTAATAACATGATCTTACAAGTGTTTTCTTAGATTCTTTAACTGCCACACATGAGTAATCCTGAGTAATGCACGTGCATGTGGAATCAAACCACTAAATAGAAGAGATAAAAGTTGTTTCTATTGACACAAATGTAAGACTAGAGTTTTCCATTTTTGGTTTTTGCTTTGGTGATTTGGGTGATATTATGATTATATATTGGTCATTAGATGTAAAACTTAAGAATCAGCATACAAAATAACAAAAATATATTTGTCCTGGTCCTTATTCGTGTAGCTTGCTGCTTTGAAATCGTCAATGTCCATGTCCTTCGCACAACCCAAAAGCAAGTCTCAAAGACTTGCGATGAACACCGGACGACGTACGTATGTCATTTACAACATTGCGATTCCCATGAGAAATATGCATTACTATTTGGTCAAATTTTAGTCATTGTATAACTTTTGGTATGTCGTTAATTATTCCAAGTAAACATATCAGGTGAGGTCTCATACTTGTAATTATATTATGTTTTTTTATCTATACATATGTAATAATTGGCTAAACTGATACGAACAAGAAATCTTTGGGATAATCCCCAACAAGCATTTTCATTTGTCTCATTGAACTTTGAAATATAAACTACACGGAAACGTAACCCATATACTTCGCATCACATCATGAACTCCATGGAAATGAAAAATCATTTTAACCCAACAAATTATCAGTGGCATTATTTTTTAAAGTCAAAATTGTAACATTTTGTTCAAACTGTGAATATTTTTTTATATAAAAAGAACTCAATACACCGATGCTTTCCTCGCCCGGCAAAAACTCTTGGAACTATAAAGAAACTCCCAAAAAGGTTTTGTATTTTTTGTCAAAGCATCATTTGAAGATTGCAATATCTGTAACGGTTTACCTGAAAGGAAACTGGTAAAAAGACAGGAACTTATGATTACTTTCGTCTCCGATCTTTCTCAAATGTCGAGGAGAAGCCTCTGGGGATCTTCCACAACATCCTTGATACGGCGCAAGAAATACACAGCCTCTCTTCCATCAATTAGCCTGTGGTCGTAAGTCAGCGCGACATACATCATTGGCCTCGGTATTACGCTTCCTCCCACAACCATTGGACGTTGCACAATCGAATGCATTCCAAGAATAGCAGACTACATATGATAAGATTTTTTTTGCAATTAGTAAGGAAATACATACGACGTTGGTTTTTAGTATCGAGAGGATAGAACTGAACCTGAGGAGGGTTGATGATTGGAGTGCTTATGAGACTTCCATAGACACCACCATTTGATACTGTGAACGATCCTCCTGCCATCTCGTCGATTGATATGGTTCCTTCATTAGCCTTCTTAGCAAGACCGTTTATCGTTTTCTCTATGTCAGCAAAGTTCATTTTGTCAGCACCTCTTATGACTGGAACCACGAGACCCTGGGATACAATACACAGAGAAGAGGAATCATTTAATATGACCCCAAAAGTTTAAGATGATATAATGTTTCAATGATTGGAAGGGTTGCGGAAACTAACCTTAGAGGTACCAACAGCGATACTGATATCCACATAGTCTCTGTAAATGATGTCATCTCCGTCGATAACTGCATTTACTACTGGTTGATGCTGGAGGGCACTGACAGCAGCCTGAAACAAACAGTTAAAGAAGATTACTTAAGCGGTTGAGTTTTGATATGTTATTTTAGTTCAGGAAATTTTTCAGTTTTTAAGCATACTTTAATGAAACCAGACATAAGACCCAACTTCACTCCATGCTTTTCAAAAAATGCATCCTTGTATTGAGATCGGAGCTTCATCAGATTAGTCCTGCATGAGGATGGAAAATTTTGTTGGTGAACTGAAAGTTCGGTAATAACATGTGCAGAGAATTGCAAAATGATAAAGACTGAGGACATATCAACATGAAGTTGTTAACTTTAACTCACATATCAACTTCATTGAAAGTTGTCAGCAAAGCGAAAGTGTTTTGAGAGTCTTTCAACCTAGTTGCTACTCGTTTGCGAAGTCTTGTCATAGGAACCTGCAATGTTGTTAGGTAGCATATCATCAAATCATATGCACGTCAAAAAAAAAATTATTTTCATAGAGAAAAACACACAAAACATTATGTAAGTAAAGAAAAAATATCATAGTTTGCATACCCGTCTTTCCCTATCCTTAGGAGGAAGCTGCGGTTCTTTGGCTGACTGTTTTGGTGGCGGTGGCGGTGATGGTGCCTTAGGTTTCTCAGCAACTTTAGTAGTTTCAACTTTGGGCTTCTCAGCAGGAGTAGAAGGCTTGGGAGCAGGTTTCTCTGGTATCTTTTCTGAGGGTGCAACATGAGACACAGCATCCGCAGACGTAGAAATTATAGCAACTTTGTTTCCCGGTTCTACAGTATCTCCTTCCTTGACTAGAAACTGCATAAGAGGAACAACTAATTGGGCATAGGAATACAGGAGAAGAAGCACAGGAACAAGAAAGGACACAAATATTTTACCTCTTGGATAACACCACTTGCTGGGCTAGCAATATCTATTGTAACCTAAAACACAGAGATAAATCAAACACTAGTATTAGGAAAGCTACACCAGCTACCGGCCAACATCTACAGGAAAAAAACATTGAAGACAATAAACAAGTAACTGTTTGATACCTTGTCAGTTTCAATTTGTGCAATAGCCTCATCAGCCTCTACTCTGTCACCAGGCTCTGCAAGAAGAATTTTAGAAGCACAGACAAAAGAAATATTAGATACATAAAAGCACAGGAAGGAAACAAGCAAGAAGATAATACAAAGAAAAGCATACTCTTCAGAAAAGTGGCTAGGGTTCCATCTGTGATTGATTCACCCATGTGAGGCACAACAGCTTCCACGACATCCCCTTCAATCACATATAAAAGAGACTGTCAAACAAGCCTAGAACTACAGAATCAAAAGAGTAAAACCCAATTGAGCCACACGATTCAAAAGAATCTGAACGAGAAATGAAATGGACATTGTAGGTTAGAAGAATATAAATGTATTGATGGTGCAGTTACTAAAGGTCACTTGGCTAAGCCACTGGTGTTCCAAAACATGGGAAGAAAACGAAATAACTTGACATAAAGGAAAATTTCCATCTGGAGCAATCATACCACTATCAGATGAGAAGGGCCTGACCCATCTTTGCAGGGGTGTGCCTTGGTACCCGCTGAAAATAGTCCTACACAATATAATACTTTCAACGAAAATGGTGGGAGATTTGAGTCTTATAGTCTATAAATGAACAAAAAGACTAAGCTTCCTAACCTTGAGCACTCTGAACACCCTGGAAAGAATGCAAATAGAGAGAACAATCATCAAATAAACAAGCCTCCATTAACCGAAAATGTAAAATTACAAAAAACAAAACCAAGGTTGTAATAATAACCTGGACAGGAACGGTGATGAAAGCTACTAGCATGGTTTCCACAAAATACCTTGTTAATGGAAGAAACATAAAAGATCACAAATATACAACTGGTTTAAAAACATCTGATTCATGAATAAAGAAGAATCAACTGAAGTGTCCCCAAACATAAAACAAACATGAATCATGTATATAAACAAAGATAGTACCTGTGTAGCTGAAACAGAATGAAAACTTTGAGCAGAAGCTGCAACACGTGACGATTGCAGCGATTTTCCCAATCCCTGAAACAGAAACAGAGACAGAGACAGAGACAGAGAGATCAATTCAACAAAACTACCACATCGGAGAAAAATAGAAAAAAAAATGGTATCCAAATCAAAAACACTAACCGAAACAGAAGAGCCTCTAGTGGAAGCTCTCCTAATAACAGCACGCAACATCATCGCACCAGATCTCTCTGCATCGTTTCACAAAAAAAATAGACGTCGGTGAGATTCAAACACTCGCAAATCGTAAACGAAACAAGACAAATCATCGGAAAATGAAGTATATGTTAATCACTCGACAATACTATTCTCAAAATCAGAAATCCCAAAATCCTAATGGCTGCGATAGCTTTTCAATCGAACTATTTCAAACTCAGATTCGTAAATTTTCGCAACACGATTTTTAAAACAGCAAAAACGAAAATGAAATCAAGAGAAATCGAGAAATCTAACCGAAGAGGCCGTGTGGAGAAGAAACTTGAGCGCCGAATGAGAGCAAGTTAGGGTTTGCAGAAAAAAATTGAACGAGGAGAGAGAGAGAGAGAGGAGGAAGCTGGAGAAAAGCATATGACCTTTCTCAGCTTTGAGCAAGTCACACGAATATGGCAATTTCACAGTATTGTACACGTGTCTTTTTTCCTTTTTCCTTTGATTTAAAACGAATAATAATATTGATATTGATTCATTGATAGATACACAGGATAATAAGATCTACAATTAATTAATTATTACTATACTCTTCTAATAAATCTGGGGCTCTTGAACGCGACGCCGTTTCAATAACAGCAAACCGTTCATGGGCCCAATAGCCCATATTACCCAAGTGAATTGTTTATCAAAAAACGGCGACGTTTGAACCTTACTTTTTGAGTTTGATGTTTCCCTTGACTGTTTTTACTTTTTACATAATCTGAAAGCTTTTCACTGAGTTTCACATCTTATTCATTTCTATTTCCATCATATTTTATTTTTTCTTGAGCAATGCTTTAAGTGAGATAAAATTTACAGTTACCAACCAATTGATCAACTTAACACACAACCTAAATAATAGTAAAATCATATTACTTTAGTTATAAATTAAATAAATAATTATATTTTTACTTTAGGTTTGTTTATTAGGTTCCCGCTTATGTTTTAATTGAATAAATGTTATCATTGTGTACTAATGACCATCCCAAGTTTGTTTTTTTTTTTCTTTCTTTCTTTCTTTCTTTGATTTATTGTTATAATTCTATGATTTCTCCAGATTTAAACAATAGAAGTGGGAAAAAAACCAAAACTCTATCAAACTGATAAAACAAAGGTTTGTGTAAACCAAATCCTGAAAAAAGTAAACAATTTTACGTTAGTGTTTAATTAGTGATAAAGTGTTTTCATATATTATTTATGAAACATATCAAAAACTAGTTTGAAATTTTAGTGATAAGTTGCTTTCATCGACGCATGTTTTATTTGATTAAGGCTGCAAATGGTCGTCTCAATATAAATTATTGAAAATTAGTAAGGGTGAAAATAGTTGTACAATTTGAGATGAATAATGGGTTGCAAAACATTATTCATTTTAAATTTTCACCATTTGAGTTAAAGATATTGAAAAACTAATTAAACTTATTTAACTAAAAAAGTTGAAAAAACAGAAAAAATAATAAGAGAATATTGTTAAACTCATTCAGTCACTATTTAGCAAATGAATAAGTTGAATGATCGTTCTTTTCGATTTAGTTTTTTCAACCCTTCAATCATAGACATCCATTTGAACCATAAGTTGAATTGTTTTTAGACTCACCAAAAATTTAGATGAACAAATTGAACACTTATTCTTTATAATTTGTTCACTTTTTTAGTTTTTAAAGTTGAATGGGCTGAACCTTTTTAAAAAACTCTTTGATCTCAAATGATGAAATATTAGTTAAATGTTCATTAAGCTCTTACAACTTGGTATTTTGTGTCAACCATTTGCGGTCTAAAAAATGTTTTATTGTTTCTTTTTGAAAAAAAAATTACAAAACTTTGTGGATTTGTCACATTTTTTTCAAAATTGCTCTGGAGGGAGGTCAACGCTTTTCTCCATAGTCACAAAAGTCAAATTTTGATAGTTATTTTTAGCAAAGTATCATTTAACTTCCCTTTTCTATATCCTACTTGGTTAACATTTAACAAACTCAAAACTTATACATCATATACATTCATTTCCATTTATTTCCATTTCACCATATTAAATTTCCCTTCAGAAATGTTTTAAATGAGATAACTTTACAGTTTGATCAACTTAACCACCTAATGACCGAGAAAAGCAAAAACAAAAAACCTGAGAAATTTACTCAAAACCAGATGAAACAAATCAAATAAATAGGAAGAGTTCAGACAAGAGTCACATTTTCAGGTCTAGGAGGTCTCTTTCCAAACAGAGACGACTTGCCATCAAAAAGACTAGAGAATGATTGGCGCGGGCTAGGTTCGGTGCTTTTCTGTTCAGTTTCTGATGGAACTCTTGTCTGCTTTCGTTCTTTACTACCACGAAAGATGAAACCGAGCCGCTTAAACCGGCGTTTCGTTTCGCTCCCACTTGATGGCGAATCCTCCGGTTGTTTCATTGATCTCAAAACTTCTTCTGGACGTAATAACATTGTTTCCACTGTCTCGTACACCTATTAAGACCAACACACACACACACACAAACCACTTCTTTAGTTTCTATTTTGATTCTACAAGTTAAACGCAATTAGAATGTATGTTACTTTGTCATCTGATAAAACGTTATTAATTCTAATTAGTGATAGCTGCATCTTTATTTTGAGGTTTCCAAGCATGTTTATATGTTTTTGAATCTGTGCACAGCTATAGTAAAGTACCTGGCAGAGATCATCAAGCTTATCGGTCCATGCGCCTCCCTGACAAATAGCAACCACATAATCCTTGCATTCGAAGAAAAGCTTTGACAAGTCATCGTTTGTCGCTACAACTGGCTCCACTATAACAAAGCCCAGGGAAAGCTGAAAATTTAAGAACCAATCCAATCGTCAAAGTGTTGTTTACAGCTAAAATCCTAACTTTTTAATCAACGACATCTGTTTAACATAGCGCAAGTTAGAGAATTTGTTATTTGTAATTTATCAGTTTCCTGGAGATCAAAGAACCTAGTTCTAAGAAAATACGACAACATGAATTTAGGGATTCGAGTGGTTACAAACTTACTAGTGAAACAAACAGCTGCTCAAAAAGTTCAGCAGCTGGAATGTCTTCCAAAGAATTCAAGATTCCTTCTCTGTTATGAGCAACGGACAAGATCTCCATGAGTGAACAAATACAGTTACTACATTTAAGATGACATATTTATTGAAACTTACACAGCTAAATCTTCATCAAAGAGAGGTGCTTGTTTAACAGCAGGCAGTGGTTTAGCTGTTTCCCACAGCTCACGCCATAAATTACCTAATAATATATAAAAGAAAAAGTTGGGAAGACTAGTTGAGAACACGACTTGAAAGATTAAAGTTATGGTGTAACCACAGAGAGAAACTGGGTCACGGGTAAATCACGAGAGCAAGACAAATATATGAGAAAAAGCCGAACCTTCTTTCTGCATCCGGGTACTTAATTGACCTGGAACGGGTGAAGAGTCATCACCAGACAAGTTATCATTTTCAGTCCAGTCCGGTGGAGAGTGCCATCTCACAAAATCTTCCAAAATACAGCCAGGATTTGCTGCCTAATAGAGAGGTACAGATCTAAATCAATTTCATACCAGCTACAATTTTGTTTCCTTATATGAGTGCTTATATTCTTATTTCCTAACATCAATAAAGAGTATTCATTTTTAATAATCACCTTGAAAGCTTGCATGTCAGACAAGAGTTGAGAACATCCAGCCCCCATGCTGAACCATAAGAAAGACAACAATCCAATCTATCAAGATAATTCGATATCTGAAAAATGTCTGAATATTAATGAATGGAATAAAAATTATTAAGCCAGATTACACGTCTATTATTTCTCATCTACACACTGTTCCTGGTCTTTCAGTTACCAATTTAAAATATAATAGCAGATTGACTAACTTTCACAACCCATAGGGTAAATATTGCTGTGGCATATAAATTTTATATTAAACTATGATAAAATAAATGATTGCACTGACCTCCCTGTCCGAAGTACTAATTCCTCTGTTTCTCTAATAAGATCTTCCGTCAACAGCGGACCTTCCTACATGGATATAAACACTAAGACTTCAGACTTTCAGATAGAGAAGGTAGCTACAGTTTTATCAACTGTGACGGAAGTTACGAACCTGTGTTACTGGGGAATACACAGGTTCACCAGTTTCCAACATTGTTAAGTTCTCAAATTGGTGGTTAACGCCCAGGCGGAGTAAGAGTTCCCCAGAGTTACTTTTAGCATACAAAAGAGAAGCCGGAGAACCCATTGCTTCTGAAACGCCTAACTCTTGATTGGCTTGCCTCATTACCGCATCTAATGCTTCGGAAGCAGCTAAGCAGTGTGCTTTCCTGGCAAGACAGCAGTTTATAACCTGTAACCATTGGTGCAGTAGGCAACTTTTCAAATCTGGATTCTTGTCCAAAGGTATCCATGGTATGTGTTTCTCTTCATCCCAAAATCTTCTCAACTGCGCGTCCAGATTATTTGAGAGAAATTATTAAAAGAGCTACAATACGTCACATTGTGTTGTAGTGACTTATCAAAGGACGTTAACATACAGAGTGAACTATCCACTAAGAAAAGTGAAGAAAGAACTAAAATGAAAGGTTTGCAACACAAAACTTACTTCATCAACCACCCTGCACCAGAACAAAGCCATTCTCCTTGGTGTTGTAAAACTTCCAATTACTTCAGCTAGCTTAACAACAAAGCTACTAGGGGGAGCAGCATGAAGATCTTTTGCGAAAGATGCTTTGTTGGTAGGAGACTCCAAATCAGAGACAATCTTTCTGCTGAGGAAGCTACTATCTGTAGAATATTTGCCAAGTGGGAAGATAAATAGCTGTAACTCGAATATAGTTTGATGAAAAAGAAAATACCTCTATGTAAGGCAATCCTACCCGCATTAAACAAGGCATTTACTAGAGAAACAAGTTTTTCCTCATCTCCTGAATCAAAACCAAGCTTATCCTCTTTTTCACCAAGAACCAACGATTTCACTGCAGAGAGGCTCAAGCCACTCCTCTCCTTCACTGGTGATGAACTTCCAGACGATGCAACAAAGTCTTTCACAGTCTTAGCCCTTTTTCCCGCTCTGGAAAAACGAAGTCATAAGGTAATAATGAGAAAAGCAGCGCGGAGCATTGCAAAATGCTTTAGCCAGAGAATACATATATTGGTGAACACATATACTACAACCTCAGGGATTACTACAAATTCAAACCTCAGTGGGTATATAACTGAATCTTTTGGGAAAAAAAATTCGTCAGAAACTACATGAAGTAGAAAGAGGGAAAGATCTAAACTTGTGTATCAAGACTCACTCGATTGCTGCAGCCAGCTGCTTCACAACCGATGCTGGAGGAATGCTGTTCACATCAACGGCATTTAAAGATTCTACCAAGAAGCCGACATCAGATGCCTAGAAGTTGGTGTTCAAAGATAAAAATAATATAAACACAGAGAAGCAAATAAAGTATTGACTACAGGGAAATAGCATGCTTTGAGAATGCTTGAAGCAGCAAAAGCGATCTGAAAAGGAGGACCAGTTAATACCTTGGCTTCTTGATCTTGCTTCGCTTTAAGAATAAACAAATTCTCGTCATAAAAAGGAGCAGCCATGGTTGAATCCTCAGCCTTCTCTTGATCTTCAACTTCTTTCCTCCCAATTCTCAAGTTTTTAAGTTTGTTTTGCCACTCTTGCTTTTTCCTAATATGTGCAGCTCTCCATCCCTGGGGCTTCACTTCATTCTCCTCCTGTTCCCAACATTTCCAATTAGCATAAACAATATATTAAAAAAAGTACCTATGGTCACTCAACATTCTCATAGCATTCCATCAACTTCAGAAGCGCAAAGAAAATTTCAACACCTATACACATCTAACAGTATCCAAAACGGTTCAAGTAAACAGCTTTTTTTCTTATCATCACCCCAAAATGGTTAATGAGGAACAAAAGTGAGTAGCTTTCTACATCTCAAAATCCCAAATCCTTTAAATTGTGTATATTAATCACTCCTATTCACAGTTTCCCCAGAATTTGTTTTATAAAATCGAATCTGTTATTCTAATCTAATTGCGCAAGATGAAATGATTCCATAAAATGTGTGTATCTGTGCAAAGAACCTAACCTTAGAGTCATTCTCATTCCTTGCTGATTGCTTCTCCTCCTCTTCAACAATTCCAATTCAAAAAAATCAAATAAAAATCACCAGAACAAAAAAAAATAAAAATAAAAAAAAAAGAATTGAATTTGACTCTACAAAGAAAAAGAAAAAAAACACAGAAATAGGATTCGAATTTGACGAGAGAGAAGAACCCCAAAAATAGAATTCGAATTAAATCCAAAAAGAGATTAAAAAAAAAAAAAAAAAAACCAGAGGTGGAGCGATAAGCATCTTCAGTCAAATTTTAGTAAATGAACGATAAAACAAAAAAAAAAAAAAAAACACACAAAATTAAAGTCAAAAACTGAAGCGGAAGCTACGGGGGAAGAGAGAGAGGAATTGAAAAATTTATTAAATACCACGATCAGATTTGAGATCAGTGAAGACGCGCTCCGCTTTAGCAGCGGCGGAATTGAAGGCGGTTCTAGCTTTAGAGACAAAGGACGGCGGCGCCGTCTCCATTATCGTGCGCACCTGTACGTGCGCGCAAGTTATTAATGTTTTCTATTGTTTTGTCAACTACACGACATTGAAAGATTGTGGAAATAGAGAAGACGAAAGAAGAAGAAGAAGGTGAGATCAAGGAGGGGGGAGGGGGGGGGGGGGGGAGCAAGACGAATTTACGACGACAATTGTCAATATTTAAATATTTCTTTTTCCCTAGATTTATTAAGTTACTTATACAAAAAAAAAATGAGATTAGAGTTATGATGTCTTTGCAATATGTGATTTTATGGTAATGGTATTTAATATAGAGAAATTGATTGGTTTTTATCCTTTTTGGAATCGAATTTGGAAAAGTTGGTTTAGAAAACAACATACATAGCATTCCATAGAGAGAGCTTTTTTATATGGTTTTTTTTTTTTTTTTTGCTATAAGATTATAGTTGTGTTCTTTGTATATATCATGTTAGTAATGTTGAAATGGTCCAAACTTTTTTTTGTCTGTGGAAATTCAACATTTGGGTAAAGTTGCATGTATATATTTTTTTGGGGGTCAATAGTCCAAATTACTCTTTTGTGGGTGTTTAATAACCTTCTTTAGTAGGAGTAGGACTGATTCCATTTCGTTTTTTTTTTTTTAATATAATTTTAACTAAAACGTTGCTATCATCTAAGCGATGTTGTGAAAAAAGTGATGGACAGGTTCAGCCGTAAACAAGCCGGTTTTGTATAGTGACTACTACTGCTAGTAATATGTTTCGACTTTTTATAGCTTTGGTCTTGCAGGGCTTTTGGTTAACTTTGTTTAAAAATGGGGATGACCTGACTTTGATTTTCTTTTTTTTTCGAAGCATTGACAAAAATTTCTAATTTGACTCGGACCATTTTGATAGGGCTGAGATGGCTTGACCCACACGTTTTTTAACCACTACATTATAAATTTGTAACTAGTAGTAATACCAACATTAGTTGTATCAGATCATGGTTTTTAACCTTTTTATAATGGTTGCTTGACTCGGTATGAAATACTACTCATTATCTGATTAGGGTCGTTTCTTGATTTTCGAGTACCATTGACGATTGAAAAGTGTTGTTGCACTTTTTTAATTTAAGAAAGAACAAGACATCACATAATAACTTATAAAATATATGGTAGAAGAGGTTTATAATATTATCCATTGTTTTGAGTACTTGAGTTTATTGGTTCGGTATACTCGTTTTCTTGCGGCTGTAGTTCTTTTCAGATTTTTAGTTTACCGTGAACCGAGATTACGGTATGTGATTCTGAGCTTTCGTTGGTCTTAGATTAGGAGAGAGGTAAATTAAATATGGGAATAATTAATAAAACATTAGCAAACAGTTAACAAAATGCGGGGATAGCTCAGTTGGGAGAGGGTCAGACTGAAGATCTGAAGGTCGCGTGTTCGATCCACGCTCACCGCATATTTTGATTTTTTTTTTCATTTTTCGTATTGTAAAGATATTATTCCAAAAGAGATATTCCGAAGACACTCAAATATTTAATGACGTTAATTAATCGCTCGTTTAACATTCAATTGTATAATGACATTTCAAGTCTCAATACTTCATGTTCAATTACATAGAAACAATTAATTGTGATCAGTAGGTATACTTCATGTTTAAGTACATATAGACTTATAGTACTATAAGTTTTTAATTTATTTATCAACAACGACTTACAATATTTGTTTTTTTTTCTAAGCTTTAATTAATTACTATTCATACTTTAATGACTTGCAAGTCAAGATATCTAAATATCATGACCCATCGTGGTCTGACATCCCCACACACGACCAAGTTCAATTCAAAGAAAGAAAGAAAAATTACGCCGGGGAAAAAAATCAACGCCGTGAAGAGTGGAGACGTAGGGCATGTTCGTTTCATCGCCGCAAGTACCTGCGGTTGCGGCAGCTGCAGCTATTGTTGTTCGTTTGGTTGCTGCAGCTACATGCGGCGTGACGCTGCGGCAAACGCATCTTCACATTTTAAACGTTGATTAGATGCGGCGATTAAAAATGTTGTGTTTACCGCTGCCGCTGCCGCAGCCGCCTGCGTCGATGAAACGAACATGCCTATAGACTAGCTAAACCGGGACCAATTTTCCGGTCGCTGCTGCTAAATTAGAAAATGAACTTGACCGGTGGCAACCGAAGGAGAGGATTAACATGTTAGTGTGTTGCAAATGCAAACTTACAAGGAAGCTCAGGCATATGGACTCGATAATTAACTTGTAGTATCAGACTATCAGCTTAATGATGTCGTAGTATATGTCGATCTATCCGGTACAGCTCTGGTATACCGGTTTATAAAATAGAAACAGAGAAAAGCTAGAAAATTAATATTGAAAAACTTATATATTTCGTTGGTAACAAAATTAGTACGTATATGAATACAAATCAAGTCTCCAAATCCCATTTGTCTACTTAATTATGTACTCTTTCCCCAAAAAAAAATAAAGACCGAAGACGTGTGTATATATTGATCATGTAGAGACCAATTGAGTGAGAGTTATAGGAGACGAGTAATGTGAATCATCAGATAAAATAAGGTCGACGATGGTCCGAGCAGCAGCTTCTGTGGGATGACCGTAACGATCCCAGAAAAGATATTTGCTTCTGTCTGAACATAACTTTGCCAAGGGAAGACAAGGAAGGTCCGCGTTCAATTCGCCGCCATTTCCACAACATGCTGATGTCACGTCCGCAAAACCTGAAATAAGAAAAAACGACCACGGTTTTGTTTTTTCCGTGTTAGATACACGTTGGTTCAATCTTGTTTGCTAGCATGTTCTATTCTTCTTTTCTAGTACTATCACCACTTTGGTAATTTGGTACGTGGATCATGTGTGTTGTGTTGTGTCCCCTCACTTTTATAGTGATCCCAGTTTGGAACTTTTCGGTTGCTTGGCATTTGGAATATATATATGGTCTTTTATAATATTCTTTGTTAACTGTCATCTTAAAAACTTCTAAAAATATTTGTATTACTTGGTAAAAACTATATGGTCTTTCATATATTCAAGATATGTAAACTATTTCAGTTTCCTATTAAAAATTTATTATTTGAATATATATAATTTTCATACGGTCATACCTTTAGGAAGAAATATTTCATGTGAACTAAGATTTTAGATTGATTACTACTAGATCTCTTTACAAAATGAAAGAGAAGTCAAACATAATTGAAAGAATACAAAAGTTTGTTTACCAATCTAGTGACATGTAATCTGAATAGTTTAATGTGGTTCATCTCTCACAATTTCAGGATATATATAGTATATGGTTTGATTTCAGTTTGATTATATATCCCTAATTTTCATCAATGGAGATAAGAAAATGTTAATACCCAAAATATCAATATCATCAACGTACCGTAAGGGGCGGGATTGGAGATAATGTCTTGTAAGGACTTAAAGTTGTCAAAGTAAGTGTACGTCATTGAGCCTTGCAATTCTTGTTTGAGTTGTTGCAGCATTTTTACTAGAGCATCGTTATACAAAGAGCACCACATGTTTGCATCTTCGTCACATTCGTGGATTGTTGAGTTCTTCGCTCTTTTTCCCGGTGTGCAGCCGATCTGCCCTACCCCGATGATAAGGAATCTACGCGCACCACTATCGTAAATTCTCTGTTGATACAATTTTCAATAAATTTAATCATCATCCAAATATATAACTAAGATCACATGAATGCTTGATATTATTATGTTTTATACCTTTAATTGCTCTTTGAGTTTATCAGCCATTAATTGTGTGTATTGTTGAGGATTGCTCTGTTGTCGGAGTTTGAACGATCCAAAGTAGTCGAAAAGATCGTTACTTCCTATTACAACAGTGAATAGAGATTTGGATAGGTGAGCTTGTGCTTCTGATGGTCCAAGCTGAGTCGTGAGATCTTTATGAATAGAGAGCCAATTGTTCACTTGCTTTGATAAAGGAATAGCTTGTCCCTGAAAACATATAAGTAAAGGCTTTAACAACCTGACAACAAATTGCGGGGATAGCTCAGTTGGGAGAGCGTCAGACTGAAGATCTGAAGGTCGCGTGTTCGATCACGCTCACCGCATATTTTGTGATATTTTTTGTTTTTTTTTTGTGTTTTTTTTTCTTCATAGTCAAAACAAATAATCCCGAAAACACTCAAGTCTCATTTACTCTCGCAAAAGAAACTCAGAATCTCGATGTATTTAATGACATTTAATTGTTCGATTAGCATAATGACATCTCGAGTCTCAGTACTTTTAAATTACTGTACATAGTAACATTTAATTGTGATCGGTAGGTATTACATGAGTTTCTAATTTATTTATCAACAACGACTAACACTGTTTTCTTTTAAGGTTTAATTAATTAAAATCTTCACGATTTTTTTTTTAAGTTTAAAATTTTATTAAATTAACCATTCCCTGATGATATATCATAAATGAATGGCATATATCATATATGTGCTTGAAATCTTTCGCCTAACTTTCGGTATAAAATAAAGCTGGCCATCGAATCAAATACTCTATTCCATTCTTTTCCATAAATTTTAAATATATAATGTGGAAGAGAATATATATTTTAGTTATTTATATAAACTTACTAGTTTTTGGTCGGAACCGTTAAAGATTCCGGCTCCACCGGAAGCAAAATTCACACCGGTCACGGCTGCAGATTTTCTCGTCTCCCTTTTTAGTAAGCCTCTAAGTGAGAGGTACGGTGGCGGCAACGGTAAACCAAATTTCTCAGCTAAGCAACCCAACAACAACAAAAAAACAAGGCCTAAATTAATAAATTACCAAAAACACAACTCTCTCGTACATGAAACTCGATATGTCATACTTAGCAACAATCTCGAGTACTACAAACATTGACGTCCACAACTAACTTAATCGTTAGAAAACTTCGTGTAACATTATCTTTATAAAAAATATTATATTTTTCCAATGTCTGACCATTTTCTTTTATAAAGTATAAGTGAATATATTTAATTTTAATGGCCAGCACGTCACGCTATCTAAATCGAACCAATCGTGGTCTGCCATAACATAACATACCAACACTATCAACTTCATTTCTTACAAAAGAAAATAAAAAAGCCACCGGAGAATGATAAATAATAATCCTGATAATAATAACAACTCACCGATAGCATCGGCGGCGTTCTTGCCGTTACAGAATCTTCCGGTGGGTTTCTTGTTCGGGAAATCGATGCCGTTATGTGGATAGCTAGATTTGGATATTGATATTGGTAAGTAGTTATTGTTTCCGGCATCAACTAAAGAATCTCCGAACACGTATAGTCCCGGAACCGAAGCTAATTTTCCGGTCGCAGCTTGTAAACCGGGGAATGAATCGAACCGGAGTAAACCAAGAAAGAGGAGAAAGATGGTGAGAAGAGATGTGTTGTTCGCCGGCATGTTTTCTGGTTTTGTTTTTCCGGCGAACTCTTTTAATGTGGTTTTGTTGCTCCGAGGCTCGTGGGAGTTTGTAAGAGAGATGTAAACTTAGTGAGGGGTTTATATAGATAGAAGAGAAATGTGAATTCGACGTTATAAGAAATTTACAAAAGCAGAAAAATAAAATAAAAGACTGCTAATGTGAAAAGAGGAAAATATTTAAAAATCAAGTACTAGGCAGCTTCTTTTGTTATGTCATTGTCAGACAGACCATGATTTGTGTCACTTGGTACTATGGTGACTGTTATGGCAATTTCAAATTTGTTACAGTATATTGCACCGAAAACTTTAGATTTTAACCCATTTTATATTTCTCGAGTTCTCGACATATATCAGCTTTGCATATCAATCATATTAGTTTTGTATATACTAATCTAGTTTTATCTTTTTGAAAACAATAATTTTAAGTGAATTTATATATACTACTGTTAATTTATCTTGATATTAATGTAAATTTCATAATTAAGGTTTGGAATTACTTATAGAATAAGCAAAGCTTCTCTTTTGCCAAATTTTTAAAAAGGGGAAAGGGAAACCGAAAGAGTTTGGAAGTTTCTATACTATTTATCGTGCTTTTTTTTTTTTTTTTTAGGTAAGCAAATATAGTAAGTTATTGAGTTCAGTTAGTTATAAATAATATTCTTTCCATTCCAAATTATTGTTAGGTTTACATTATTTATTGTGCGTTTTGTGAAAGGTTACGTTAACTAAGTATTTTTTTTTGAAAAAAAATATTGAGTTGTTCGATGGTCATAAAATTATATACCTTTTGTTTCAAACTGTTAATATTGTTTTTCTTTCAAAAATTTATAAATTTCACTAGTTTATTTCTTGATTTAACTCTATCATTTTCTACTTTATTTTAATTAAAAATTATTATAAATAAGAATACACTTGTAATTCCAAATATAGTTTTTTTTTATTCGTGTGGAGACCTAAAACATCTACTAATTGGAAAGAGTGTTTTATACTATCAACCATGTTTTTAGTCTTTTTAATATAGTAAAGTGTAGTTTACTACATCATCCTAAATTCCTAATTCGTTACTATATATCATGCGAATTATCATCATGTAGTGAATATGAAAAGTTTGATTTTGGACATTTTTTTTTTAAAGAAGATTGAGTTTGATCCGAATTGTAATCATCGTGAGATACATGATCATTCTCAATTATTATTTTGCAAACAAGTCAAACTTGTAGATTTTTTTTGTTTGTTTTGTTATCTTTTCAAGGCTCCAAGCCATATAATAACAATATCTTTATGGATGTACTTTCTTGCACTAAAGTTGAGATGTGCACCACCAAAACTTCCATCGTATGCATTTTTAGCCCATGCAATATCACATTTCCATATTATCTTATATATAAATTATATACTTTATATAAATATACTATGCAACTTAATTATTATTGGGTTGTTGATTTGAATGATAGAGATATGAGTCAAACAAAATCGACGAGGAACGCGTCTTACGAATAATTACATAAAGTAAAACTTGTGAAACAATAATGTATCCCTAACTCTGACTAGATTAACTGATTAAGTTTTGGTCGGTTAGAAGAATTATAGCCGAACTGATTATAAATTAGATGTTTATTAACTTACTGAAAAATCATTTTAACTCAACCATGCATGTAGGTAGTCCTTTTTTGTAAAATTGTAAGATGTCAAAATAACTCATTACTTTTTTCAAAAAATAAAAAATAAAAATAACTCATTACTTCATGAGCGGTTCAGTTCGAGGTTTTTATAAGATCAAACTATATATGTTTTCTAAATTTCATTTAATAAATAGATTAGTTGAGTTCAATTGTATTGAAAGTTATATACACGAAAATTCTAATACGTTCTGAGTTACCGTATAGTTCATACTTCATACTCGTTTTTATTTGTCAGTTCAATAAAGGAAGAAAAAGTGATTCGTCAGTCACTTCATGAACTGATTTTTCAGAAAGTCATTTTTAACGCGTGTTCACATTTGTATACATGTCTTTGCTTTTGCGTTGAATTGTTGAGAAATAATTTTGGAAAACTGGCGTAGTATTTTTAAGTCAATTTACAACTGATGTTTTATAGTTGAAAAAACAGACGCAAATTTAGTTTAATTAGAATATTGTAAAATGACAACACTGATATATACATTAATTTCGTGTACAGTTTTGAATCTGCAGAAGATGTATTATGCTGCATGGTGATTTTACAAGATTGTACGATGGATAAACAAAAAATGTGAAAACTGATAATTATTGAAAAGAATAATGTCATATCAATTAACGGCGATATAGTCTAAAGTAAGATACTACATAAATGTTTATGCTTAAATAGATACAACACTTTGAAATAACAAAAGCTAAGAATTATACTAATGAATTAAAGGAAGTCTTTAACCAAAAAAAAAAAGAATTATTAAATGAAGTCTCTTTAATGGTTGTAGTGGTCATTGTCAGTTTGTCACCGTGTCAACTGGGCTAATCCCCGCACCACGCTAAGTTTCAGAAATTGCGAGAAAAATCGTAAACAAAGAAACTAAGTAATTGCATTCACATAAATAAAAACAACAGCAAAACAGACATCGTTCATACATTTCCTATATCGATAAGATATTTAATTCCCGATACATAACGAAAGAAAACAAATTACTACATAAAAGGAGAATAGGAGAAGTCAATATTGCAATTTACAAATATATGTTATTTTACTATTTCCTCTCAAAATATTTTAGTGCATATGACTTGGTAAATATATGTATTTTTGTTCTAGTTTTGTAGAGAACGACTGTTAAATATGTGTTTGGGAACGACTTTGTAAATATTATATTTATCACAAGTTTACCCACAGATCAAATCATTTTTCTAAAATTCTAAAACCAGCCCGCATAGTTGTGGTCCAGTGATAAAAAAGAATTGGAAAAAAGTTGAAAGGAACTAATCCAGATTCGATCCATCTTGAAAATAAAAATTATAGCTGTGTAAGAAGTTTGTCAGTTGGACCTTGGGCCAATTAGTTTATATGGTAGTCAAAAATGCAGGTGACCTGATTATCCTCTGGCATTAATCGGAAGGTATTCCAAACTCGGGACATACATTGTGGTGGCCCTTCAGAAAAAACTCACTTTGAAGCACTTCGGTATGTTTCTACCGAAGCTGACCGAACAGCTGATAGGGTTTATAAAAAAAAAAATCCGAAACCAAAATATCCAGCAGCTAGCTAGAGGATTTTACTTTAGAGCTAGTTATGCTTTCGAGTACTATTTATTTTTTTTGTCCGTACTAGGTGAGTACTAAACAGTAGTATCAAATTTAGCTAAATCAATACTACTAGTATTAGACTATTAGCTTTATCAAATTTATCAACCAGCAGATCTTGAATACACAAGTTCACCACCTAAGGTTTGGATTTTAGTTTGATGTCGGTATATTATTTAGTCCATGCATAATGCCGAAACATATAAATACTCTTTAGGAAGATTTGCAAATAACTACAAATTTTATTTGTCCTTTTGGGATTGATTTGATTTACTTATATTCGGGTATATATAAATAATATCAAAAGGCTAATTTAAACGGTTTTAGTACGGTAAAACAGATTAGGACACTTTGACCTAAACGAAACTCCTAATATATTGTAGATCACTGCACGTTTGTGCCATATATAGTATGAATAAAATAATTCTATTGATTAACAAAACCACGTACGTACCAATTACTGTGTAACCTTTGCAACCAAAATACGTCTACTCTACCAATTATTACGTCTATGCATATACGTACACACAACTAGTATGCAAACAACTACGGCCTACCTGTAATTTCAGTAACTAACAGTGATTAGTTTTGCTAATAATTAGTACGTCAACGAATCAAACTATTTACGAACGGATCAATATATATTATAAACAAATGAGAATTTTAGATAAGAGGTGGTACCTCGGGAAAATAGATTCACCGTAAAACGTGGGATTGTCGACGTCGAACATCTCATTCATATCGGTTAGTTTACAACTCCGCTGACTCTCGGTTCTAATATTGAATACTTTTTCTATTTACGTATAATATATACGTTGAATGTTGATTCATGATTAATTTGGTACACGTAACACAACCAACATATGAAAAAATTATTAATCTTTTGATGTTGCCACCAATCACGCCATTAATATCATATTACTTCCTACGTTTTTTTATAGGATGCTTAAGCTAAAAAGCAAGTAGATTATAGTATGATATTTTAGGTGGATTTTCAATAGAAAAACATTTAGTTAATATAACTAAAAATATTACAACCAATCATAAAATAAGTCAACCAAATCGAATACCTGAATGATATAAATAGTAACAAAACATCACAAAAAAAAAACAAATATGAAATATAAATGTATATCGTTTGCCTAAACTATAATAAATAAGTCAATGTTGTATAATTCTGTTTTAGGGTCTTGGACTCTTGGGTCATTTCCTTCGTGGGCTTTTTTGTTTGTTTGTTTGTTTGTTTGTTTTGTTCTTGTCAAATTAAAGCTTACCAACCTAATTTAGTATTAGTAATATTCAAAGCCAGCTCAGTAAAAACAAATTCATCAAATATATTTACTCAAGTCTCTAGTGGTTAAGATTAGGCTTAGACAAAATATCCGACCCGAAATATCCGTATTGGAACCGAACCGAAAAACCCCAGTTCGGATCGGGTATGGATCTTTCCCAATATATTAATTGAATCTTAATTGTAAATACTTTTGGGTATCGGGTATTACCCGATCCGAACTGATACCCAATTAGTACCCATATATATCCGAACCTATGTTGTTTATCATTTCACATATATAATCCTTATGTATGTATATCATTTGAGATTACATTGAAGAAGAATAAGAATCATATTTATCAGTTCGTCTCCACTCTCCACTACCTATATGGCTATATCTGCGGAAGATTTGTTTTTTTTTTGTAAACTCTATAACCCTAATCCACAATTTGAATCTGGATTTTTTAAATTTCTTTGTTTCTTCTCCTGAATCTCCTTTTTCAGAGACGTTAAAGACTCATCCAAAAGTAAACCCCATTGCTTAGTGAATTTAGTTCATCAATTGACACTTATATTGTATATAGAGTTAACCACGAGAGTTTGATGCATTTAACCACGAGTGTTTGGTACTTTAGTTCATCGATTGATTCTTTAGACTTTATATAGAATTGGTTTAGTTATGTTGGTATGATTTTTTTTTTAGTTATAACTTTATGAAATTTGATATAGTTATTCAATTTATATATAGGGTATTTTAGTTATATATGAGTATTTTGGTTTTAAATGGGTAAAAAATATTTATACCGAACCGAACCCAAAACATATCAGATATATTTCGGTATTCCAAAAAAATACTCGAACCGACCCGGACCCGAAAAATCCGAACCGAAATTTCCATAATACTTATATGATTCTATAAATTATAAATCCGAATTACCCGAAACCCAAATTACCCGAACCGACACCGAATGCCCCACCACTAGTTAAGCTTACTAATTATCGGTTATAAAATGGCGATTAAATATTGAGGTTAAATAATTTGTGAAAATCCAAATGCTGACATTAGCGTTCACGAACATTATCTTCCAACCAAAAAAATTGTTTTGGTTTGAGATTATACATTAATTTGTACGTCAAACTTAGACATGCATTATATATTTTTAACACATTTATTTAATCTCATTGTAATCTACATAACTACATACTAATGCAAAGAGTTAAGTCAAAACAAACAATGTGTTCGTTCATATCAGTTTTTGTTGATATGTAGTAATAATTAAGAGTGTTGTTGAAAGGTCAGCAGAACTCAGGAGAGAGGAGAGTAACACATAATGTTCTGATGATTGTGGGACCCTTTAGTGTTATTATCTTCTTCTTCTTCTAAATCGTCTGATTCTCTCGATGTTGATGTAATTTGGACGGCTCAGATTTAATTCAAGTTCCCAAAACAAAAAAGGTTTATTTTATTATTACGTCTAACAAGTAGTAGTGTATATTCAAATTTAATCAAATATGGCGAAGTCAACCGTGTTTATTTATTTGCTGACTCAATTTTCACATTTTAATTATTTGAGAATAATTTTCATTCATTGCGAAAGTATAGTCATTAAAATTATTTTTTTTAAGAGTGTCCATATTAGAGAAATTAAAATGACTTCAAACCATATTTGTAGAGAGTTTTGAATCTCTCACGCGTATTATATGTAAGTTTTTTTTGTCTTAAAACATATGATGACATGCATGGTCGAGTCACAAACATTTGAAATGTGACCACAATGACCAAGAACAAACACTCTGCTAAAAAGAATCTAAAAGTTTTAAATAATCTTTTGATGAAATAACATTGGATCCAATAAAATTTCAGGTAAAAGTTTTTAACAGTTGCCATTTTTCAAGTGGTAATACATAAATTGACAAGGGTTACGTATTATTTCGCTTGAACTTACTATTGTATCCATTGGTCACAATAGCAATGGTGTATTTGACGTATTGCAACGAGGATAAGTATACCAATTACGCCCATAATACTTGAATTCAAATTTACCTCAAGAGAAGAGACAATCATGTATTATTAGATCGAGCAAAACTCCATCACAGATACAAATTAAATCAAACTTTCCTACCAATTGAGGAGTTTGTATATGAACCTGTCACGCATATTTGGAGAATATATTTCTAGTATAGTGGTTAGGCTGTGTACGTTTTGTCAAAAAGGATGGGACAAAAAAAGGTGACACTTTTGAAAATATAGGCGCCGTGTCATATTTTTGTTCGCAAAATTCTCAATCACTCCCAAGTTGCACATTCTCCTCCTCTTAATTAGCTTATTTATTTTGTTTCTTCTTTTCTTTTAACCTTTTAATTTTTCATCTTTTCTTTCACTAAAAAAAATATTCACAAAAGTCCATCACTAGTTATCTCATCATAATCTAAGACTAACAATATTTCTTCTATATATAATAGTATATGTATTGTGGTTAAAAAAAAAATACTTTTTTCCGGAACAGCAATTAAAAGAGGATAGTCAGAAAACAATAATGGAAAATTCAGATGTTGTACTTCCAACATAGTAATAATGTTTTCAATTCAAAACGTGTTTATCCATTTTTGGTACGTTCAAAACGCAAAAATCCATAGACCTCTCTACTCGTTCTACTAGTTAAACTTCTGATTAATGAATAAACTACACTTTAAAGGAAACAAAAAGTGCTTAGTGTTAAAGCGCGTGAGTAAACGTGTCCAAAAGCATCAAATAAGAAATTGATGACGTGGAAAAACTAGTAGCCGGGCAACGGGTAGTAGCCAACGTCGTCTACTGACGCCGTTTACTTCACGCAGTTTTTTTTGAACACATCAGGTTTATCCGAGCCTGAGGTTCAGACTTACGTTCGATTGACCCAACGTTACTTCAATTTCTTCCTTTCTCTCTCCTACCCGGAGAAAAAAAAATAGAAAGTTGGAGAGAGAGAGAGACCTTAGCTGTATAGAGAGAGAGAGAGAGAGAGAGAGAGAGAGAGAGAGAGAGAGAGAAAGGGGGATTTGGGGTGTGCACTGAGTTCGATAGAGAAGAAGAAGGATGAGTCAGATCGCGAGACGGAGGAGGAAAGGTCGTCCGTCGAAGGCGGATCTGACGGCGCGGCGGCGTAGTGGTTCGTCTCCTAGTGAATCGGGATATGAGCTCCGGCGAGGTCAAAGGCTGCGGAATGTGAGGTACAACTTCGATTTCGACGATTACTTCGACGAAGAGGAAGAGGATGATGTTGAAGAGGAGAAGAGGAGGCAGAGGAAGCTGAAGCAAGTCCTTAAGCTGAACCAGAGCCGTGCTAGAGCTGACCCTCCGATTAAGAAGAGTAGAGCGCGTGTGAGTCACGCGTCTGATTATGAAGAAGAAGAAGAGGAGGAAGATGATGAAGACGAAGAACCAGAAGAGGAAGAAGAAGAAGATGCGAGTGAGAAGAGGCAAGTGAAGAAGAGGAAAATTAATCGTCACGAGGATGAGGATGAAGATGAGGAAGAAGAAGAAGAAGAGAAGGATTGCGATGTGGAAGAGGTAGAAGAAGAGGGAGGTGAAGATGATGATGAAGAAGAAGATGATGATGATAAGGTATGTACGGAAACCTTAGAAATTGATGAGCTTGATTGCAAGAGTTGAGAGATAGGTTTCACTCATCTGTCTCTCTGTGTGTGGCTCTGTGGTTGTTGCTTGCAATGAGAGTGTTGTATGTTGGGGAGAGATACTTAAACTGTCGGGGTCAACTGTCCCAAAAAAAAAAAAAAAAAACTAACTGATGCTGTCTCACTCCTCCCTACTCTTCTCTCTCTTCCCACAGAATCTGATCACGCTTCCCACCTTTCTCTCTCCATTACCCATTATCTTTCTCTCTCTTAATTGTAGATGTGTTGTTTGTTGTTGTTTGTGTCACACTATCTCTGTCAATCACTTCTGTCTTTTTCATTTTGTTTTGTTTGTCTGGTATTGGGTTTTGATTCAAAAGACATTTTTGAGGTTTCTGATATGTGGTTACATACTTACATGTCTGCATTTTTATCCAGGAGAGGAAGAAGAGGAGCGCTTCTGGTATCAGTGGTATGATGCATTTCTATGTTAACTTGGTATTGAGCTTTGATTATCATGAGTTCATGACTTATCTCATCTCTATCACTTTTGGTGTTTTGATTAGGGACTCAGTGTGATCACTCTTTAGAAACAACACCTATCCTTGACAAGAAGCCGTTGGAGTTGATCCTTGACAAGCTTCAAAAGTACACTACTTGGAATCCCCTTAATTTTTTTTTTTCTTGTTGTCTGTTGTTTATCACATTGTTTAAATGATCTTACTTGGAGTTTTTATTTTGTAAACAGGAAAGACATCTATGGTGTGTATGCAGAACCGGTTGATCCTGAAGAGGTAAATAGTATTATCTCTGAGCAATCTGTTTGGTAATTGGAGTTTTAAGTTGTCGTATTTGACATATTTTGTTTTTTGTATTTGTAGCTTCCTGATTATCATGATATGATAGAGCACCCCATGGATTTTTCGACTGTGAGGAAGAAGCTTGCCAATGGATCGTATTCTACATTAGAAGAGCTTGAGGTGGGTGATAACTGATAAGTTTGTTTCTCAAGTTTACACTGAGAGATTTTACATGATGAAACTCTTTTTAAGGATATTTGCTTCTTTGTAGAATAATGCGTTTGTGATAACACTGCTCTAGTTTATTTGCTAGGATCAGGTCTATAATCCATCGTTTATATCGTTGCTAAGTTGGTTTTGAAACTGTATGTTTTGACTGCAGGGCGATGTCTTATTGATTTGCTCAAATGCGATGCAATACAATTCCTCAGATACTGTCTACTATAAACAGGTAATATAACATTTTCATTTTTTTCACCAATTTTTTGTTTTGTTTTTTTTGGCATTAGTTTTTAGTTCCTGCCTGCCGGGATACTGAACTCCGTTTTATATCGAATCATTTCTACTAGGCAAGGACTATTCAGGAAATGGGGAAGAGGAAGTTCGAGAAGGCAAGGATTAAGATTAAACGTGTTGAAAAGGAGCTGAAAACAGATGAAAAGGTGAAACCTGGCAGCTCTGTGAAGAAGCAAGTTAGACAGCCTTTCAGTCGAAATGGTCTAGAGCAGCCCGTTGGTTCTGATTTCTCCTCTGGTGCAAACCTTGCTAGCGGAGGAGCTTCTCAAAACGAGCCTGTTTCGACTCAAACTGGCGGACCTGAAAATCACAGCTGCATGGATGTGCCTTTCGAGGGAAACACATCCTTGGCAGACAGTCTAGAGAAAGCAGAAGACTTATCATCTGGTATGATTCTTTGTTATAGTTTTTGTAATACCT
This sequence comes from Camelina sativa, assembly GCF_030686135.1. Taxonomy (NCBI): domain Eukaryota; kingdom Viridiplantae; phylum Streptophyta; class Magnoliopsida; order Brassicales; family Brassicaceae; genus Camelina; species Camelina sativa. The sequence continues at coordinate 44,703,939 of NC_141890.1, read as the reverse complement.
CTCTCTCCTAGAAGATATAATCTTACATTGTATCTAACAACAATTTGGGGATTTCCATTTTTACATCTCTTACAGGAAAAGGTCTCTTTGGTAGATGTGGGAGGAAGCTGTCAGTTGTTGAAGAAGACCGCCGTGCAACTTATGGAAATTGGGATCAGCAGGACGATGATAGATCTGATTCCATTTTCTCAACATTTGAGAGTGAAATCAAGCAGTTTGTTGCTGTAAGTGATAATCACTATGTCCAAAGTCTCATTCTGCTATTTTAAGTCTCTTTTATTATTTAGTAACCTTCTTGACTAAATCTTTTCCCCGTATCATCAGGTAGGACTTCATGCAGAACATGCATATGGTAGTAGCCTTGCACGTTTTGCTGCTACTCTTGGACCCGTTGCATGGAAAATAGCTTCTCAGCGAATCGAGCAAGCACTACCTGCAGACTTTAAGTTTGGTCGGGGATGGGTTGGAGAATATGAGCCGCTTCCTACACCAGTACTTCTATTTGAAACCTGCACACCTAAAGAACCACCTAAAGAAGCATCTGTGTTTTCAAAACCCAAGTCAAATGCTACTGCAAAGAAGAATGAGTCTTTGTTTAAGACTCCTCTACCTACAAAGGAACAACCGAGTAACAGACCCGGTCGAGATGGACCCCGTCCTTTCCCGTTTCCAACATCCATTGGGGCTGTGTCAGAAGGGATTCCATCTTTTGTTGCTACTCAAGTAGGAAACCTAAAATCTATGAGCCAGCATGAATATCAAAATCCTTCCCCTCTAGATTTTGTCAAGCCTCAAAATAGGATTTCTCAGCAAGTAGAGCTGAATTTACCACCACCAGCAGAACAAACCAGTTCTGGTTCTGCTTTTGTTTCAGATCACCGAAGCTTTGGAAAATCAGATACAGTGGCATCATACAGGTCATCCAGTGACATGATGAGGAGTATGACCCCTACAGATTCTGAACATTATAAGCATCAGATGACTACTAACGGGACCTTCCCTGGTGGATTTAGTAATGGCAAAGTCTCTCCCAGTGTGAACAATAGAATGTTTGATCTATCTACTGATGCTGCAAATCAAATGAGTCGCACAGCAACAACTTCACAACAACCCATGAGAGAACAGAGTCATCAAAGCCACAGCGAACAAGCACAGTTTATGAGAAACTTCAGTGAGAAGGCTCGAACACAGCACAACTCCACTCATAATCACCTTAAAGCTAATAATATTCCTCCTAATGTCTCATCACCACTATCCGCAAGAAGTGAAGATACAAGCAATGCTTCTGTAGCAGCAGCACGAGCATGGATGTCTATAGGAGCTGGAGGGAATAATAGTAAACAAACATTTGAGAATCATAGTATTCAGAAAAGCAGCCAGATATCTGCAGAGTCCTTGTATAATCCTTCAAGGGAACAACAACTTCACCAACAAGCTTTTACACCGAGAGACCCCAAAGAGACACAGTTCCATCCTCAAAGGAATGGTTTCCCTTTCCAGTCATTTGTGCAACAACAGCCTGTCCACGGTATGATGAACGGAGGATCCCAACCATTTCAGAACAACCGACCAATTGTTTTCCCTCAGATGGCTGCTCCAACTTCTGATTTCACAAGATTCCATGTCCAGTCTCCATGGCGAGGAGGCATTACTCCACAAGTCCAGTTAAAGCAGAGACAAGAGAATCTCAATCTCCCTCCAGATTTGAACATCGGAGTTCAGTCCCCTGATTCTCCTGCAAAACAGTCTTCTGGTGTTCCTGTCGATTCCCAACAGCCTGATTTGGCGCTACAGCTCTAAAAAAAAAACAGCCAATCAAGAACAAGCCTAACAATTTCAAGGAGAATCTTGAGTACCACTGTCCCAAGCAAATGTTATCGCCACAGCATTTTTGTGCTCATCATTGCATCAGGCGATAAAAGGCTGGATATGTAATTTGATCGCTGGGGAAGAAAACGGAAACAAACAAAAATCCAAGAGCTGTTTAACCAGGTGAGTCGACATTGTGAATCAATATCTTGTACTTAGGCTTCTTTATTTTTTTGTGATGTGGTTAGTTTTGGTTTGAGGTTCAAGCCGGTTTAGAGTCATCAGTCTAGTGATCTAAGAGTTGAAATTGGAGAATGTTTACTGATATCGACGCCCTGGTTAGCTAACTATTTTCCTAACTTAGATGTTCAATCAAACCAATCTAGTTCTCGATTCACCTGATTCCATGAAGTCTTTGGTCTTCCTACACTTCTCTATTTGTTATATATATAAATGGATTATTATATTATATGATAATAATATGACCAATTGACCATAGTGAAGGTTGTTTGGCCGAGTGTCTAAATTATGGCACACAAGTTGGTACGGTTGCGTCATTTGCTTTGAAAGAAGGAAAGGTCACAACAATTGTGCATGTTATGGATAAATAATTGGTTATGGATAAATAATTGGTTATGCATTAATGAGGCAAAACCGCAAAAGAGTATTAATTTAACAACTAAAAATCTTTCCATTTGCTCCTAATTAGGCTCCGGTTTCTTGTAAGAATTTGATATACATATACCTGAATGTTTGAAACGCCGAGTAATAGAATCTGATAATCTTGTGTCAATCTATCCAAACTGACAGTTGTGTAAGGAAAAAAAAGTGTTATTTGAAAGTAGAAAACACTTGACATATCTTGTAAAAATAAGTTGTTTCTACATTTATAAAAATAGCTAATTATGTAAAAAGTAAGTCGTATGATCAAATCCTGATTCGCATGTATTAAAAGAAGACACAGTTGTGGTATGAACATAAAGCGCGTTACAAATGTCATTGCCTAAAATAGAAGGTAGGAAAAAAAAAAAACATGTGTAAAATACAAGAAAGAACAACCGATCTTGTGAGTTGTCTTAAGAAGACTTATGTTGTGTCCAGAGAAACAAACACTGTTAATTTCTTTCTGTCTCTCCTCTTTTTTATTTATATCTCCTTTAATTTCTTGTTTTTTCCGTTGTAATTTTTACACCGGAAAATTACCAAAGTTACCTCTTCTCTCTGTTTTCTCCCTCTTCGTCCATCATTTGTCACAGTAAAAAGAAAAAAAAAAAACAAAACAGAGGAGGAGGGTCTCACCTTTCTCAAATTCCCCCAATCATAAGCCATTCCGACGACGATACACACTCTGTTTTTTTGTTTTTTTTGGTTTCTTTCTCTTCTTGAATCGGCAAGGGAAGAAGCTATGATCATGTACGGAGGAGGAGGAGGAGCAGCAGGGAAGGACGGTGGATCCACCAATCACATATCAGACGGAGGAGTAGTATTGAAGAAAGGTCCATGGACGGCGGCTGAAGATGAGATACTTGCTGCGTACGTTAGAGAGAACGGTGAAGGAAACTGGAACGCTGTTCAGAAAAACACAGGCTTGGCTCGTTGCGGCAAAAGCTGCCGTCTTCGATGGGCTAATCACCTCCGTCCTAATCTCAAAAAAGGTTCTTTCACCGGCGATGAAGAACGTCTCATCATTCAGCTTCATGCTCAGCTTGGTAACAAATGGGCTCGCATGGCTGCTCAGGTATATATATAACAACTAATCTATATGTTACTAGGTGTTACTTGCGTTAAACGGAAACTAATCTTTTCACAAATTTGTATAATTAGTTGCCGGGAAGAACAGACAACGAGATCAAGAACTACTGGAACACGCGTTTGAAACGCCTTCATCGCCAAGGACTTCCTCTTTATCCTCCAGATATTATCCCTAACCATCAACTCCATCCACATCCGCATCCACATCCACATCATCAACAACAACAACATCAACAACAACAGCAGCAGCATAACCATCATCATCATTATCAACAAATGTATTTTCAACCACAATCTTCACAACCAAACACACCATCATCCTCACCTCTTCCATCTCCAACACCACTAAACGCAAACGCAAACTCATCATCATCCTTCACTTTCCATACACCAACCGCTAACCTCCTCCATCCACTTAGCCCTCACACTCCAAACACACCGCAAACTCCTTCTCAACTCTGTTCCACACCGCCTCCACCGCCACTCTCCTCTCCTTTCTCTTCCCCTCGCAACAACCAATACCCGACTCTTCCTCTCTTCGCCCTCCAACATTCCCAAACCAACAACAACGACGCAAATTTCACTTTCCCTAGACCTCCACCTCTCCTTCAACCGCCTTCATCCCTCCTCGCAAAACGATACAACAATGCTAATATTCCTCTCAATTGCATCAACCGCGTCTCAACTGCACCATTTTCCCCTGTGTCAAGAGAATCCTACACTTCCTTTCTAACATTGCCTTACCCTTCCCCAACCTCTCAAACCGCTACTTACCACAACACTAATAACAATTACTCTTCATCTCCTTCATTCTCTTTAAACCATTCTTCTTCTTACCCTACAACAACTTCTTCCCCAAGCTATCTCCACTCCCATTACACTCCTTCTTCCACCTCCTTTCATAACAGCCCGGTTTACTCCATGAAACAAGAGCAGCTCCCTTCAAACCAAATTCCCCAAATAGATGCCTACAATAACATCAACAACTTCACAGACAATGAGAGACAAAATCATAACCTTAACAGTTCTGGTGTTCATAGAAGAAGTAGTAGCTACAGCCTCTTAGAGGATGTCCTTGAAGAGGCCGAAGTTTTAGCCGCTGAAGGCAGAGGCCGGCCCTCAAAACGAAGACAACTCACAGCTTCTCCTCCGAACCACAACAGCGACAACAACAACAACAACAACAACAACAACAACGACAACAACGACAATTTCTTCTCGGTTAGTTTCGGACATTATGATTCCTCTGACAACTTATGTTCTTTACAAGGTAAATTAAAACCGCTCAAAACCCTTCAAATCTAAACTACACTTGTCTCCAGGTAAAAAAATTAAAAAAGTTTTTGACTGAAACGCAGATTTGAAACCGCAGGAAGATGAGTCTCTTCAAATGAACACAATGCAAGAAGACATAGCTAAGCTTCTTGATTGGGGAAGTGATAGTGGAGAGATCTCTAACGGACAATCATCTGTTGTCACTGACGAGAATCTTGTTCTTGATGTTCATCAATTCGCTTCACTATTCCCGGCTGATTCTACAGCCGTGGTAACCGCAACAAACGACCATCACAACAACAACAATAATAATAATTGCTCCTGGGGCGACATGCAGGGATTAAGCTAGAAAAAAAGTCTGAAAAGAATCTATGTACGGACTAAGATCAAGAACTAACAAAGAACAGAGTTTTTTGATCTTTGATTGTACATGAATTTATTTATTTTTACTTATATTTGTTGCAAAATCTTTGGTTTAACTATTCAATGCTATTTATATTCTTTTCACTTGATTTTGTGATTATGATACGTTTATGTATTGTTTTTCAAACTCTTACAAAGTCTTCACTATAGATACCTAGACGCAAGTTCTTTAAAGAATCAGTGCCGTTTTTACATATTAGATATAAGCGATTTTGCCAATTGCTTCGGCGCCACGAATAAGGCAAGAAGTGTTCTCATCCATCCTCTTCATGACACAAACTTTGTGGGAAACATATATATAGCCATATTTTTTTATAAACCATAATGGATATATTTTAGGAATTTTTAGCAAAATGGAATTTGTTGTCTTCATCCACTCTATGTTTTATAGTTTTGAGGTTATACTATTAGTTTTGAGGAATGTATCTGGCTTCGACATCATCGGACTTACTTGTATCCACTGATATTCGTTTACTTATTGTTGTTAAATTGTGATGACTGTGGCATAATTAAGATTGAAATCTCAATTACGTTATCACTGATCATATACTTATATCTCATTTCTCTTTCTAATAATATTCTATATATGCAGATGAAGAAAGTCGCAAGGACAACACACAAATACCACCACCCAACCCAACTAATTAAGGACATAAACATGATATATTAAAAAAGTCACAACACTTTTGTCGTCTACTTGTCCATCTCAACATTTTTAACTTCAAGGCACATGTGTTGTGGTCTTCCATCCCTGGTTTGCCTTATTATGGATTTGTACTCGGCACCTCCACGAGTCTTGAAACTTAAGTAGAAGATTGCATTGCTCGACTTCAACTTCAAACTTGACTCTATGTCTTCCTTTGTTTGTACCACCACTTTCTTTGTCTCCAATGGGAGATGATCCACCTGCAAAGCAAAACAAAAAGCATGGTTGAGAGAAGAGTGCATGACCCCAACCAAAAAAAAATGAGTATACTCTCACTTCTCTAGCTATGCTATATAATTTTCCTCACCATGTAAATATTCCACTTAGAGTATGCAGCAACTTGAGCATATAGATGAAACCATGCATTCTCTTGCAAATCCGAACGATTAACCTGCATTTGAAACATTTTTAGTGGAACAAGGTGTTCGGTGTCTGTCGGTGTGTTGAGCAGATGATCAAATAAAAGGAAATAAGTCAAAAAAAAGTTCATAGCTAAACAGCACACCTCATAGAAGTGTAGCTTATGGCTTCCTGTAAGTGCATCATCATCTAGCCACTTAGGCATCAGACCAGTATAGAGCACGTCTACACCATTTGGGTCCCATTGGGGACAGCTTTCGTCAGATCCTAGAGCAACAATTTATAGAAGATTATTAATTGAATTGGTGGATAGGAAACTAGCATAGACAGAAACACCAAAAACAATTATGCATGTAACTTGTAAGGTCATGACAAAAAAAACATGCATACATGAAACATATACAGACGACTTGATATTTTAGGCTTATATAGAGCATATAATTAAACAAGGGAATCCTAAGGGGGTCAGAAACATACAAAATATTTAAGACGGGGCTAGTAACAACAACAACAACAACAAAATCAACAGTTCAAAAAAAAACGATAGATAATAAAAGGGACCATGTTAGTTAAGTTACCTGTAGGTATGCAATAAGTGGTGATTAATCTCAAGTTCTCACCATTCCGGTGAGAAGCATCCCAAACACCGGTGTCGATACTATGAATAGAATGGTTGGCTGGATCAAAGGCATCCAATGTCATAGTATAACTGACATGTGAAACCGCTCGCAGAAAGAGTTGGGTTACAGTCAAGAACTGTAAATTAGTCCCCTGCATATAGCCGTGGAGATGTAAAATCAAAAGCAAAAGGACAGTAAAAATCCACAAAAGAAGAAGAAGAAGAAGAAGAAGAAAGGGTCAGGGGTTGGTAGAATAAGAGCAATATAGAGTCATGAGTTGAGTTGTTACCTTGTGAGAATTGTAGCAATGGAGTCCCACCTTTCCTATGAGTTCGTCAGCGGGAGTACAACCAATGGCTTTTATCCCACAATACCCCTAACAAATAGACATTCAGAAACAAAATAAATCACAAAGGAGATTTGAGAGAGAGAGAGGGAGAGAGCATGCAGTACTGTATCAAAATTCTAACCCTAACCTTAACGTCTTCGACATCGGAGGAGAAGGATTCTTTTTCTATGGGTGGAGAATTGCCCGGAACTTTGAGCATCTTTCCGATTTCGCACAAAAAAAAAAAAACTAAACTTCCGAGAGATTTTAATACGAAACGGACACGCTAATATATAGCTAGGGGTGTTTTTAATATGGTTTTTTATAACCAAATTGTGTTTTAGTTACAATTTTGGGAGTTTGCCAAAAAAAAAAAAAAGAAAAAAGTTACAAGTTTGGGAAAACCAAAACTGGTATTTCTGTTCCGGTTCGATTTTCCAACACAAAATTGATCCAATTACCCAAAATCGATCCGGTTCTGGATTACCGGGTTTCGTTAATAGCGTTAGCGTCAATCATAAGCGGCAAAAAAAACAAAAAAACCTCACAACTCTGTTTTAAAAACCTCTCTCTCTCTGTTTTAAAAACCTGGTAATGCTTTGTTGTCTAACCAAGAGGATTCTGTTCATCTGTTTGGTGGGGGGCTTCTCTTATTGGGGAGCTGTTAAGAAACTCGTTTGGTGGTGTCACTTGTCAGAATGCTATTGTGGGTTTATATTTCTATGAGAACAGTTGTATGTTATGGCGAGCTTGAAAACAAATGGCTTGTTTTGTTTTGTGTGTGTGTTTGCAGGAAGATTTGTGGAAGGCTGCATTTCCAGTGGGAACTGAGGTATATATATATATATATATATTATTGGTTTTTAGGAGCTTCAACATCTCTGAGTCACTCTCTCCATCAATGTGCTTTGCTTATATATGTTTGTCAAATTGTGATGGCAGTGGCATAAGTTAGATGCAGTTTATAACGAATTCAATTGGGATTTCAAAACTCTTGAAGTAAGTTGTTTCGGATTATTACATTCTTCATTTTTGTTGTTGTCTATTCTACTGTCAGGGGTTTGAAAAGAGATATATTCTGGTATTTTATTTATGTTTCAGGAAGCATTTGAGGAAGGAGGAATTCTCTGTGGCAAGATAGTCTTTGTTTTTGGCTTTGCTGAACGTAAGATATGTTTTCTAGCTCCTTTTGAGATTTTTTTTACTTATCTTTTAATAACTTTTATCTTTGGCACTTGTGTTTTCTTTCTAATTTGCTTCTCGAGTTCATGCATGCTTAGTTAATTTGTCTCTTCTTATGGTTACAGCTCAGAAATTCCATGACATCGAAGGAATAGTCCATGTCCCAACAGTTGTTGCTGTAAGTCTCTCTATAAACGGTTTGCTTGCTATCACTGATAATATAACAACCATTTCTCTATATAAGAAATATATTCTATATTTTATTTTGCAGGTTGAATCACCATTTCCGCCTTCTGATTTAGATAGGAGTAAAATCGGTTCAGAGAGTAGAGGAGGAAATCGTTCCAATGAAGCAGATGAAAATGGACTGGGTTCCTTACATTCCTTTTGAGAATAGGTACCATGGTGATGAGATCTTCTCGCATTTTGGATGTTTATTACCGACAGTTACTATATTGCTTTTTCGTTTGTTCTTCTTGCAGAGGTAAACAAGTTGATAGGATGAACTTTCAAATTTTTACCTTGGGCTGTACGCAGAGGAGGTAAGAAACATGTTACATGGCATCATCACATATCTACTACTACTTGTAGTGTGATGAGTTAGGTAGCCTCTTTTTTTGCACTTTCCTTTCTGCATATAATCTACAAGTTATGGTGTAGTCAATTAATTAAGCTTTGTACATTATCTGCAGATCTGCTCTCAGACATTTGAAGGAAGATCGTATCAAGATGTTCGAGTATTCCCTTCCTTGTGAGTTTAAATACTCTACTACCAGTACTAGTTAAAATTTGATAAGGGAACCATTTATACTATTCTTTATAATGTATGTGGGTACACAACAACAAAATCTAATGTTCTCTTCTTTATTTTTTTGCAGATTTTTATAACCCGTTCGTGGAACATGAACTTGATCACAGTACTGAGGTCGACATTGTGTTCCCCTCTGAACCGGCGCCAGTAAGTTTTTTTGGCATGCAATGAACATTGTATTGGAAGTGGCAGTCTTTGATAGGGGCCACTTTAATTTTGGGTATTCTCTTTTATAATCAAAGCTTTAATTTTCTCTGTTTGTGCAGCATTTTTGTGTGTTTGACTGGAAGTATGACAAACTTCAGGTGTGTGTGTTTAGCGTGTTTCTGTAACGAGCAAAACTTGGATTTACTTGTTCATTTAAATCGAAAGAGAGTTGTCATCTTCTCACTGCACTTTCCCTGTTTGTTTAAATTGCATGCATTCACTGTATGCTGAATCTACCTCAGGAATTTGTTGATGATCACATTAAAGAGGAAGCATTAGCTGCTGAGAAAAGAATGAATTCAATGTAAGTTTAAGCTGTACTGTAAACGCAAATTGTCAGGTCTTGACGACGACACTTGAGTATTTATTTATATTCACAAAGTTACCATTGTTCTTTTCCAGGAGTTTGTGAAAGAGCAAGTTCGAGCAGCAAAGAGAGCAAATAGAGAGGCCAGAGAGGCTCGAGAGAAAGCACTAGAGGAAATGAGTGAAGAGACTAAGGAAGCCTTTCAAAGCATCAAGTTCTACAAATTCTACCCTCGCCCTTCACCCCATGTCCCTACATTCCTGACGGTAAGAACAAAAGACAAACAAACTAACCAGCCTTCTCCAAGAAACCAGTAACTCTTAAAAAGAATGTTTTAGTATAGTTTGTTACGACGACGCTTTGAATTGTTTGCTGATCTTTTCTGTTATTTTGTTTTTTGCAGACGTCTGTCATTAACCGATACTACGGGAAAGCTCATCAAGTCCTTTGAAGTGGAGTCATCAAAAAATAGCTTTTCTTCCTCTATAGTTAAAAAAGCCAAGTTCGAAAATGTCTTTTATTCTTTTTCAATTCTATTCTCTCCTCTAGAAAGAAATAATACATCAGTAGTAAGTATTTTCCAATCCCTAAGAGCTGTGGGATATTTTGACCTTTTTGTGAATTCTATCTACCTTGCAAGAGTTCGTTTGGCAGTCTCAAAATATGACTTGTTTCGTGTGTTATATAGTCTTTGTATAAAAAAACCAAAAAAAAAACAACCCACCTGGCTTCAAGTTAGAAAAATGACAAAACATACAAAAACAAGTGATTGGCATAAATAAGAACACTAGTTTACCCTTTTATACAACACAACACAACACGAGTCTCTAGAGTTTGCTACTAGGACTTAGGTTTGCCTAGAGGAGCTTTCATGTTACCTACCTTTATGTTACTTAATTCATCCTTAAAAAAATATGGTTGTGTTGATGCATTTAGTGTGTATATTGTTAACCTCTGATTAATTTTGATGAGCCCAAATTTGTTAAAAGAATCTTACTGGAGGGTTTAAGAAGTATGAACGTAACTAAGTACACTTGCAAGCCCCCTGTAACATTGTAATTAGCCTTTATCACAGATTCTGATGAGGATAGCTATAAATTACAGCATTGTTTTATACGATTTGAGACATTTTTCTTTGGCTACATTGTTTGGGACAACTAGTCCTAGTCTTTTCAACATGATTAGATGTTCGTTTGTCTTATGATTTTAACGATAAGGTGATCTTGAATTAGAGAAATATAATACATTTATTAGATAATCTTGAATTCTTGAAGAAAGAATATTTTTATTATTTCATCAACAAGAAGCTTTTTGATATGGCCACTCGCTACATTCACGTTTTGCCAAATAAGCCAGTTACAAATCATTATAAGACGAGACTTACAGTCAGTCTGAACAAAACGGAGTTTATCGGATAGCACCGGTCATATTAGCGCCACCGAGGTTTGCCCCTTCCAAATGCTGTTACAAACATACATCGCAGGGATTAGCCGTTTAAGCTCTACTCAGAGACTTGAAGAAAAAGATGAAACCAAATTACTGGCCAATATCAATCTGCCCATATATGTTGATCCAATACCAAAGTATTGTTTTTGGACTTACCGCTTCACGCAGATTTACATGCCTCAAGTAAGCTCGTTGAAGGTTTGCTCCTTTGAAGTTGGCATTCTTCAACTTTGCACCCTATACATGTATAATCCAGTTAAACCGCAACTAAACACTCGTTTAAGAGAAAGTGCCACATTATCACTTATCTGTCTCGTCCAGACACTTTTGCACACATTATCACGAATTAAGCCTGAGTTATAAACTGTCAACAAAAGGGATTGCTTACCTTCAAATTTGCACCTTCAAGATTTGCTCCTTCTAAGTTGGCATTTGTAAGGTCCGCATTCTGTTAGGTAAGAAAGAGAAATAAAACATTATCACCAAATCACGCTATGCTCATAAACACCTTGGAAGAAATCTGATGAAAAATTAAAGTTGAAATTCAAATTTCTACACAGACTACTTAAGGTACCTGCAAGTGTGCAGTCCCGAGATTTGCACCACAGAAGCTGCAGTCCACTAAGCAGGTATCTACAGTTCAAAAAGTCCGATTTGTTAAGTCAAACTATGTTTTATATGTGACATTTTATTACATGGCTGTCTAAATAAAAGATCATTAACAAGTAAGAATAGGCTTATACGCACCTTGTAAATTTGCACTCTGAAGATTTGTCCCAGCTAACAACGCTCCTCTAAGATTTGCACTGGTAAACTCACACCTTTATAAGAAAGGAAATAATTTTAAATCTTTCAGGAAGTGGTACCAAGTACAACTTATCTAATACGATGGGATCTGACTAGTTCCTTACTCGCGCAAAATAGCATTGTGAAAGATGGAGCCCTCAGCATCAGCATCCTGTTTGAGAAATTAGTAATTCAGCATATATGATAAGCAGATGTTCAAGCAAAGTTGATATGATGATATATTCTTCCACCAAAGCAGAAAAAAATAAGATTGATACAACATATTTACCCGAAATTTGGCACACTGAAGATTTGTACGAGAGAAAAACACATTCCTGAGACAAGCATAGCTGAAATCCACAAGGGATAGATCCTACATTATTCAAACAGATACATTCAGACTGTAAATACGAAATAGTCACTGACAAAGACGAAGCTCTTCTTCCCGGATAGGTTTACTAATCCCTTGATGTTGACAATAATAAAAACACTCAGTAGCAGATGTGTATTCCAATTGAAATGAATCAAATAAACATGTTGTTAGATATGTAACTGCGAGTTCTTTTTAAACTCAGGTTAAAACAACAAGAATCAGTTAGTCTATACGTTCTATTAATTTTCCTCCACAGAAGTTTATCAAACCCACAAAGGATCTCCGAATTTGGTGATGAGAAATGCAGCGAGATCAAAACAGCCAATAGCATGGTAACCTACAAGAATCTGAGATTAAGAAATATTACCAGTTTAGAAAGATCAATTCCAGAAAGATTAACTCCTCGGAACCTGACTCTCTCGGACTGTATACATTTGATGATATCTACACGCGTTAGTTCAGCTTCTACTTCACCAACTTCTCTTCTCAAATCTTTTATTCCATCTTTCAGCCCCTGAATTAGGAAGAAAAATGCAAATGTATTACATCTCCAGCAAAAATTTAGTCATGTACTCCACAAAAAGTAAAAATCCAGTTACCAGCTAAAAAAATGAACAAAACGAGGATATAGTAAGGTAGAAGAAAAGCTTAGCTTACGAGAAGCTGATAGTAGTCTGCTTCGCGCAAAAGTTCAGAACAATCAGGATCTGACAGACTAGGAGCAATGCCATCACGCAACCAATTTAAAATATGGCGAAAGTGCTTTCCATCCCTATCTATGAATACATATCCCTGCAACAAATTAAATCAACTAGTTTAGTGGACATACCTTGTCACAAGTGCACATATGCATACTTAGTCATACACACATAAAATGATTCTTGCATTTCTAAACACCTCTTAAAGTGGGTAGCTAAAAAATACAGTCTCTGCCAAAAAAATCTATATTTTGGTTTATCATTAAATGAAGGCTATGCGATCCAAGGACCAACTGTTACACTCAGTGAAAGCCTATTCATATGCAGAGGTTCTGAAAATGGAATCATAAAACAAAAGATCGGGTTGCAATTCAAGTAACATAGAATGTAATAATACCGTTTTGGATTCCTGGCACATTGCATGGCGACCACTAAACATCGCTGCGAGCATTGAGTCAGGCTCACGGATAGTCAAAGTATCAATGGTAGTACAAAATTTCTTTCCACCTGCATCATGAACACAGACATTTTTATAGTTTATTGAAGAGCTAGGCCTCGTGTAAGAAAAAAAGATTTCTTTATCACTCAGAAGATGGTTGAGGAACCACACAAATATCTAAGAGGACAAAACAACACAGTTACGGCCTTTCCACATGATCAACCCAAGAAACATTGAGGGTTAGCAACTGAAACCTAAGCCCCAAAGTTTTCATTTTTCTAGTGAAATTTTTCTGAAATTGAGCATGCACCATCTCAATTACAGGATTCAAAAACTAAACTAAGAAAAAGATTACCATGTTACAATATTTCTCACCCGGGTTTAGCTACCATTTTATCAATATCACGTAGTACTAAGCTTAGTTCAATTTAAACAGTTTGGAATCAAAAAGGATGGATTTTTACCAAGACTTGTAAGTAAGGGAGTAATGGGATTGCAAGAGAAAGATTAAAGGTAAGAAATTTTTACCAATGTTAAGACGAATCATGGAAGACAAGTCAGAGCTCGTCTCCATTGAGAGAGAGTGGAAGAAGAGAACCCAACACTAAGCTTTGACCTGTGAGGAGATTCTTACTTGATGATGATGACAAACAGAAGTAGATTTCACAAAAATCTCGAATCTTTGCAGTCTAATTCTATTGAAATTTTGAAGGTTTTATAGCAAATACTACGATCTAGCAACTCAGATTCATCCGTATAATGACGAATACTCAGATTTTATAAACAATTCGTATGAAAAATTGGATTCGATTTCACAAGTAAGTATTATTATTACCTGCAAATATTTTGCTTCGTGTTCTGTTCTTTGTTTGATTTTGCTGAGAATTTTTCTTTGGTTGAGGAGAAGAGACACACAGGACAAAGAAAATAAAAGAGATTTCTTATTGCTTTTTTTTTTTTTTTTTTTTCGGTTTCAGACAACATAGATGGGCTTAATGGATAAAGGCCCATTATCACATATTCAAGCCCAATTTAATAGAGAGAAACGGTTTGGCCGATGGCGTTGGTACGGCAGATAGGACAAGACTTGTTGTTTCCCAGCCACATCATAATACAGTCTCTATGAAAGTGGTGGGAGCATGACAACTCTACGCGACCCATCGGACCAGATAACTCATTTAAGCATATCGGACAATCCGTCTCCGGGACCTGACGACAAGTACTACCCTTGTCTGTACAAGTGCAATCACACTTCACCCATTGTTCCTCGTCGACTTTGACGTCAACTTCTATCATCAAACCTCCTCTTCCGCCGCGGCTTCTGTGGAAGTTAACGGATTCGAGTGAGATGTAACGGACAAGACGTTCTTGGAGAGAGTGCGATAGGGGCATCGCCGACAAGATGATCATGACGTGCTCAACGCATGTCTCTTGGGAGTCAAGAAACAGTTTTGGGATGCTGTCTTCGAGTTTGATTTCTTGATGGAGACGACGTTCGATGACGGACTTCATCTCGTGTCCGTCGAGATTCTCGTTACGAACCTGGAGACGCGGCTGGTAAGTGACGACGAAGGAACACGAATCTGATTCGACCTGAGAAGCTTTGAGATGAATGCGTTCGTTTGTGGTCTTTTCCCGGACAAGGCAACGGTTGAAGAATCGATCAGAAACGGTCGTTGAGCTAGCAAGAAGTTCATGGTTGTAGCTGCCCATGATGGTGGTAGCTAGGAACCAAAAGGAAGAGATCCTAGCTAATCTCTCTTAAAGTAATTTAGATCTTATGTTTTTTTTTTTTTTTTTTTTCTCTTAGTTACTTTTCCTCTCTACTGTTGTGTAAGTATATATACACATCTCAAGAAGGTTGAACTCATGTGGGATTAGGAGGTTAGCAGTGTAAGATTTTTTACTATTTGAAGTACAGTATTTGATAGTGCCAGCTAAATCAATTTCATAGATTACCATTTGATTAACTACACTTTGATTCTTTTTATAGAGTATTCAAAAATATATGTAATGTACACCTTTATAATAATTCAATGCTTTGTATTTATTATTCAGTCAAAAATTGTAAATCTTTGAATCCATGAAAGGATTTCTAACTTCTTATATGTGAACAGCTAATTATAGCTTTACAAAAAAGATACAATGCAATATATGGTCAAATTTTCCCAAAATCATTTAAAATACCATTTTTAACGAGTTATGCCAACGCAACAATGGTTTAATATATAACCAACGGTCTAGTGGTTAAACCCTTTAGTTACTGGAAACATAGATATCTCCGAAAAAGAGATTTATATTATATGGTTTGGGCTTTTCTCTCGGAAATGTATGAGCCCACGACACTTGAATTTCCTAGTAATTAAAAAAAAATAAAAATAAATACAATGGTCGTCTATCTAATTGGTTCGTTTGAGCTAATTTTTTGATGGGAATATATATATATATATATATATATAATTGCTATTTTAAAAGACTTTAAAATTTAACTACACATTTTTAATCTTTTGTAATTTCAAGAATTTTAAATAAATACCAAATTAAAGATCTTTACATTTAATTAAAACATAGTCATTGTTCTAAAACGCGGTCTATATACAACCACTTAAAATTGCATAGGCTTTATTTCAACTATATATATTTAGATTTATAAGTTTTATTTTAGTATATGTACTTGAACATTGACTATATATAGTACTATATAGTACTGATTCATAAAACTACATTTCAATTCTGAATGTGACATAAAAACTTCGATTAATTCTCAGTTCTCACTTGAGTTTTATAAATGTTGACAAATAAGTGTGTATCAAACAAAACAAGGAATCCTTACTAAAAAGAACAAATCTATAATAATGTGAATTTTTTAAAAGGAATATTTAAGAGATCAAAGAGCGAGGTTGAGGGAAGACGCCAATCCTGAGTGTTCCACGATGTGAAAGAACTTGTTAACTAAACTAAGTTTTTTTCCCCCTTGGTAGCCACTATGACATACAACAACAATTAAAAAGAAAAAAAAAACTAAAAATAGATCATAGTATTATTTTGAGATAGAAAGTTAAAAATTGAGTAACTAATCAAGCATCGATATTGGTTTGAGAATCACAAGGAGGATCAAAAGGACTAAAAGCTCTGTAAGCAGAAATGACAGAGAGGAATAAGAAAAAGAAAAGAACAAAGACATGAAGCCCCAAAGCAATTGTGAGTTTTGAACAATAATGTGGATAAGAAGAACACATTTCACTCCATGCCACTATCTTGTCTCCTTTGTTAAGTAAGTACACTATCTCTGTTGCTCCTGCTACTGATGTTGTCATCACATAGGCTAAAACCTTAACACACCACAAAAAATTACTCACTTATATAAGAAATTGCATACTAGAACTTTGATTAATTGATTTGAGCAGGAATTTAAAAAAAAAACCTGGTCAGGAACAAAGAAGAGCCAAGCTTTGGAGACTAAACATGAGACCCATGAAAAAACAGTAGAGAAAATAGCATAAATAGCAGATATGGCACTCACACCAACCATATACCTGCAAATAGCCAATTCAGTTAAAAACTAAAATAGAAACAAATACTCAATTCTAAAATTTGAAATAAATTTAAGAATATTTATTTACTTGAGACCCATGATGGAGTTGTAGTCTAAGCTGCCATAGTCAGGGTTGGATTCGTGGTTAGTGACAGTTAACCAGATGGTAGCAAAACTGAGAGGAACCAGACTTAGCCTTAGACATGAATCTATGAGCTTCAAAGACATAGGAACTTGTTGTGGTTGCTGCTTTAAAGAACTGATTCTCTCCCCTTCTCTTGTGTTGTTGTTGTCTCTCATCTTTGGTTAATTGGATCTCAAAATCAGATGTGTTTTTTTTTTTTTTTTTGGGTTTTGGAGAGGATGAAAGCTATAAAAAAATGTTGACTTCAAGTGGGTTTTCTCAGTTAGAATATCTCTCTCTTTTATAAATATGTGTGTCTGTGTGGTCACAAGACATATAAAAACAAATTATACTAGGCTACAAATACAAATTCCTATAACTGTTCTCCTTTTTATGATAACCTTTAGAAACCGCGTGGAAGAAAAATAAGTGATTTTCATTTATAAATTGATAAGACACAAATGTGAATATGGATTAGATTAAGCATAATATATTACGTTAAACTAAGCATTTTTCATCATCTCAGGATTGTAAAAATAATTAATGGTGATCGATTTAATTTTGTTATCAAAACTTATATGTTTCTCAAATTTCTTATATACGTATATATATTGGATTTACCATATTTAGTAACTGTTCTAGCGAGTATAAAAGTTGGTAATTGCTGTCAGAAAAAAAGATTAGTGGTTTTGATAAATTCTATGTGTATTTTGGTTTTTAGTGAGTGGCACCAAAAATCTGGTAGTGGAAGTGACAGGGACGAGGCAAGTGCGGTGGTTGCTGGAAGCGAGAGAGATAGACATTTGGCTTTGTCTTGGTGGGGCTTCATATGATGTAATCATAGTTTTTACTTGAGATAATATAAATTATAAAGTATTGAGTTGTTTTATATTATGTTTACGGGATACCTAGTGGTAAATTTGTAATAACAAAAGAATTATCGTTGTTCAAAGACATTATTAATCTGTGGCGATACTATTTGGGGGACACAAAGTGATGACACTAGCATTAGTCAAGGTGATGTCACATCGTAGATTCGTAGTTCAAACTTCAAAGAGTGTTACAACAGCAAAATTGATCACACCATAGGAGTGGAGAGAGTCCGCGTTTTCACATTACTACTTTTTCATCTTTTTAGATTCCGCCATTTCGTTCTAGGTTTAGATTTGACACCGTGAGAAGAAAATACCAAAAATTAAACATAACTTACGTGTCTTCTTCGGTTTGGTTCTATTTTAGTGGGTTTTTTTTATAAAAAATTTGATACATTATAGTTTGGATAAATCCAAATTATGATCTCATGATACAAGAATAGTCACACTCTTGTTCAATTTTTTTTTACCTCTTGTTTGAGACTAATAAATAAACTACACTAGGTTATCCATACCGGTGTGGAATGATCGTATGATTTAGTGGGTAAATTTTAGAAAAAAGAGTCATACTGAAAAGAAAAGAAAAAATAGAGGAATGAAGGGATTTGTGACATTTGTCAATAGAGTTGGAAAACTTTGTAAGGTGAGAAAGTAAGTTATGCATAGTCTATAATATGTACTTGGGGGATGTAACTTGTTGTCTGTCAAGTGTCAACAACAAATCAGTTTTAATTCACTGATAGTTTTAATATTTCTACCAATTGATTACGCCGATTAAGTAAATCTATAGATACATCAACATGAACTAGAATTTTCAAGGATTTCTCTACACAATATTGGTTAATTCAAGATTTTCTTCATTACCTAACTAGTGTCCTACCGAGTCACCTATAACTAAGAACTACCATGATCGGTTCCAAATCATTAAGTATTTCTAGGATACCTACTTATGATCATCATCACCATTCTCTCCCCCTCATCATTACCATCAGCTTCTTTATAAACCCACATGTTACTTCTATCTGTTAAGTAATGACCAATTGCATAATCATAATCAGAGGGTAGAGAGGTGCAGCTGGATCTGGATTCAAGTTCAATTAATGCGCCAAATACCGAGTCATTTTTGCCCATTAACAAAACCAAGAGCTCGGATATAGACAAACTTTTAACATTGATCTGTTATGATGAGACAAAGTAAACCAAGACCAGTGGTTCCATATTGCTCGCTCTAATAACACAAAGCAAATGAAACTCATTTAAACCTTCCAACAACCGAGATATTATTATATATATAGCCTACGTTGATTTCAATCTAACAAAAAGATAGCAAACTTGAGAATCATTAATCACCATTGACTAATCTTCCAAAACAGCTAGAACATTTAGAGTTAGATACAAATCATTAAGAACCCAAAAATGATCCTCATCTAGGAGTATAAATTAAATTATGAACAATCCAAGTATGTAGTGAACGAATCTATAATCAAATCCAAAACCAACACAGATAATTAAACTAACAAGGCTAAAATCATCATCTGTATGATGTAAACAGACATAATTTATTGAAAATTTAATAATGATTATATAATGAGTCGTAATCTTAATAATTTTGAGTATTGAACATTATATCCCAATTGTAACATCATAATTTATGTATTTTTGAAGAAAACGCTAAGATTTTTCTTATATATATTGCATAAAATTGCCGTTGTTGGATTCATATCTTACTCTTGTCCCTTTTTATCTAATACTAGGAAATGTGTTTGTAATATTTTGTAATTATATATTTTTTAAATAGTTTAATAACTTATTTAATAAATTGATTATTTAATAGTTTATCACATAAATATATATTTCTTTTCGTACAAAAATTTGAAAATATTTTCCTCAATTATTGTTTTTAGTTTCTTTAATAGTATTTATACTATCCAACAAATGCAAGAAAACTAACATATTATTTGTTATATTCAATTATGAAGATGCCAAAATTTGTTAACAAAAAAAACTAACTTGTTAATGGTGCTGAAGGAGTTGCAACGGGTTACTACACAAAGGTGCCATAATTTAATCCATAAGATGTCCTAGAAAATATTAGGAGATTGCTTAATGATGAATAAATGTTGCCAATGACACCTTGGTACCGAGGAAATGACGGACATATCACATCCAACGGAGATGGTTCATTCACAAGTAAAGGCTGTGCGAAGCCGCTGAAGGAAAACATTATCCAAGATATTGAATTGCCGGTGAAGGTGTGGACCAATGAGTTAAAAAATCATTGAGTGGGAAGAAAATGACCAATTGGATTAAGGTCAAATAATGCATTCATGATTCAAAACAAAAACAGTGATGCTTTTTTTTTTTCATATCTTTCTCTTTTTTCTTTTGCAAGATTGCTTGGACTTAAGTGATGATATTTATTTGAGGTTAAATCTTCAAATGACTGAAGAGGGTGTGAAATCGGCTGCTGCAACTAAGAAGCAATTTAAGGTAGACATTGGCTTGTCTTAATTGATAGAGAGGAAGCATATGTGGCTGATAGATTCTCAAGGTCAAACAAAACATTATGAGACTTTAGAAGACAGTAAGATATTCATACACACATACTTTTACACTAACATATTATTTATTATATTATGTAGATTTAATTATGAAAATAAATATTATCCAAGATGATTGATCCAAAACTAAAGACGCTCGAAAATGAATGATGAAGTCATATATTGAAATCATATGGGAAATGATACAATTGTACTAATATAAGTGAGACCAAAACCTAACTTATGTATATTTACAAGTTTACAACAATTTGTTTTTAAGAAAGTAATATGAACATATATAAAATATATGTAATTAACTATATATTGATAAATGATACATGATTAGAATAATATTAATAAGTAGATAGAAATTGAAAATAGTTAAATGATAATTTCATGTGAATTGTTTATTTTAAAATGAATACAAATATAAAAGCAAAATAAGAAATACGATACATATGACAAGTAAAATTGAAAAAAGAAACTATACATCATAGTGTTCATAATATAGAAATTAGAAAGAATATACTTGTAGTACTAATATCCCAAAAAAAAATCAAATGAATTATTGGTTATTCCTATTGGTGATAAAATCAAATGAAGTATTCACATAAATGATAAGTTTTATATATTTTCTGATATAAAACCAGGCCAGACATTGTAGTTTTATTTTAGTGGTATTTTTTGAATTTGAGACATTGTAGTTTGGACAAGTCCAAATTATGATCTCGTGATACAAGAATTGTCGCACTCTTTATCAATATTTTTTTGTTCACCTCTTGTTTGAGACTAGTAGTTAAACTACACTAGGGTTATCAATGCTGGTGTGGGATGATCATATGATTTGGTGGGTAAATTTTAGAGAAAAGAGCCATAATGAAAAGAAAAGAAAAAGTAGAGGAATGAAGGATTTATGACATTTGTCAATGAAAAGAGTTGAAAAACTTTGAAGGTAAGAAAGTGAGTTATGTCTGGTCTATGATATGTACTTGGGGATGTAACTCGTTGTCTCTCAACAACAAATCAGTTTTATACTTCACTGATAGATTTAATACTTATGCCAATTGATTACACCAGTTAAATAAATCAATTAGATACATCAATAACATGTACTAGAATTTTCAAGGATTGCGACACAATAATGGTTAATTCAAGATTTTCTTTAGTGCCTAACTTGAGTATCCTACCGAGTCACCTATAACTAAGAACTACTCTGATCGGTTCCAAATGATAAAGTATTTCTAGGACACCTACTTATGATCATCATCACCATTCTCTCCCTCATCATTACCATAACTTCTGTATAAACCCACATGTTACTTGTATTTGTTAAGTAATGACCAATTGCCATAATCAGAGGGTAGAGAGGTGCAGCTGGATCTGGATTCAAGTTCAATCAATACGCCAAATACCAAGCCATTTTTGGCCATTAACAATACCAAGAGACCAGATATAGACAAGCTTTTAACATTGATATGATGAGAGTAAGTACACAAGGACTAGTGGTTCCATATGCTCTAATAAAAAAAAAGCAAATGAAACTCATTTAAACCCTTCTAACAACTTCGACAACCAAATGGAGTGAGAAAAGAGCAGAAGGCAAACATGTGGACAGACATTGTTATCCATCACAATGAACAGAGACAAAGAACATTAAAAACTTTTAGCATTGAGAGATGTTGAGACTAAGCAAAGCAGAGAAATGACAGAGATATTATTATATATATAGCCTATGTTGATTTCAATCTAACAAAATGATAGCAAAATTGAGAATCATTAACTGTTTTAAGTACCATTGACTAATCTTCCAGAACAGCTAGAACATTTAGAGTAACACTATCTTTTTTTTTTTTTGATTATAGAGACTATTGATTGTTATTCTCAATTTTGATTATAGAGACTATTGATTGTTATTCGTTTCCTTTTCGTTCAATTGTTCCCTCTGGCTATCGCGATTGATCCCATTGGTTATGAATCCTGCAAGTCCAACGAATCTCTTATTGACCATACTTTGATTTCACTACAAGAAATATATGCATTGATAGCAGAAAAACATAGCGCAGTAGTTTTTGCAAGTGTTATCGTTGAAAAATTTAGAAAATGAAACTCTATAATAGCGCTTTCAAAACACTATACCTAAATTAAGTGTGTAAAAAACTAAAATCTGCTTTACTAACCGAAAATTTGAGAAAGCGGTAACATTTAGCTAAATTTTTTCGTTTTTGCGCCTAAGTGTTGAACCTAAAAGATAGAAAATGATTATTTCAGTTTTTTTAAAACAAAAATAAGATATGTCTCTCCACCTTCAAACCGTAAATCAAACTCTTCCTATGTCCATCTCCAAATCCGTTTCTCACATCCCAAATTCTTAGTTGTTCTTCTCTTTTAGCTCTTCCGTTCTCACTTCTTTCACTCACCCTAGCTCTCAACCATTATTGGATTTTACGTATCTCCAGATCTAGAAGGGAAACTGGTTTCCGTGGGAGAAGGTCAGTTTGTTCTATCTCTCTTTCCCCCTTTAAATCTGATGTTGGGATTAGGGTTTCTGGTCTACGTTTGTAATGACCTTAATCTTCAAATTGGTTTGAAGACGACATATAAGAAGAAGAAGCTGAGAGCTGAAGCGGAGGAAGGTGGCATAGAAGACGAAGAAGCTAAGCGGTGGATTTATCGACGAAGTTAGAAGTTGGGATCTCAAAATCGGGAAAGATCTGCTTCGATTCAAGTCGTGTGCTTCTCCGGCGCACAGCCGAAAACTTGGGTCGAGTAAAGAATCGATTTTTCTATCAAGCAACAATGGGTCAAGTTCTCTTTTGCTCTCACACCTATCCTCTCCGACGTTCTTGAAGCTGATGTTTTCAGGTGCTGCTTATTACTTGCTTTCATTTTTTCTTGTTCCGCTGTAGGAGCATGGATTTTCACTTTGATTCTGCTGAAAATGAGTTTGATTTATCTGCTTGATATCGGCAACCAATGCTGATTTGATCCATTGAGTCGCCTTTTCGCATCTCTCATCCCCTGTTTTGACTATGTCAGTGCAATGCTTTGTTTTTTTTTCAGTTGATAGTGATTGAATGATGAGCCTGCTCTTGCTTAACTCATCTTGGAAACTCAAGAATTCTCCAATTGGTAGGTCTTGATTTTGATGATGTTGGTTTCTCTTGTCCGAAAGCTCCGAGTATGACCTATAACACCACTTTTTCAACATCTGAACTTCCCACACCAAAGTCGTGGAATGTTGATATTCAAGTTGATACAATCAATCTCTGCTTGTGAGTTATCTGAAACACTATTTCGCAAACTGATTCTGGAATTTTTAAATAATGTTGTGGTAAAGGAAATGGTGTGATTGCAGATAAGGGAGGATAAGAAGAAGAAGAATGATGAAGGAGAAGTGAAGGAAGGAGTAGCGCATCAATAGCTTTGTTGTCACGCGGGTATATCTCTGGTCATTTCTTTCAAATGTCTAGCTCCATCTGTTTTGGTCTCCATGGAGGTGGGTTTCTTTTTAAAATCCTGGAACTGGTTTGTTATTTCATCTTTTCAGAATTCTTGAGTACTTATGCGCAAGATTGTTTTTTTTTCTTTCTTTGGTGGTTTTCTCTCAGATCAAGTGTCAGCTATTTTGGTTGAGTCTTGTATGACTGGTTATGCCGGAGTAACTACAAGCTCCATGGTACGTGTTAGTGTATATATGCCTTAGTCTCTTGTAGCTTCAGACTCTTTAATTATTTTATGTGTTCATAAGGTTATTGGGGTAGTAGGTGGCTTAATGAACTCAAGGCTCAACTCGGCTCTCCTCAGTGTCACCAAAGTCAGTGAAGGTACTCAAATTAAGCTCTCTAAAAGCATATCACTTTGCTATATCATTATCTGTAAATTTAGACTATTAATACTTCTTTCTTCTTCATGTGTTTGTGTGTTTAGTTGGAGGTTGAAGCTGATTACGTGATGAGCTTTAGGACATGCTCGGAATGAGTTTTATGTTGGTGCTTACAAGGTATATTCACTTGGCTTTTAATGTTTTGGTACTATAAAGGTTTGCAGCTTTATTTGTCAATAACTGTTGTTTATTTCTGTTAAGGACGATTCAACATGAATTCAGCGGTTTGATCACTAGAGTTCGATAAGTAAGTATAGCAAGGAATAGCACCAGCCAAGCACCAAGCTTGAGTCTTTACCGAAGACTTCTAGAAATGGGGTACAAAGTTAGTTCTTTGGTTTGAGAACTTATCTACAGTTTTTGGTTTTCTTTCTCTTTTTGATTCCTATCAACTGAGTTGATTTAAATTTGCAGCTTGATGTAGAAGATATCTTCCCAAATTTCGGGTCATACTTTCTTAATTTTCAGCAAGAACAAGTCTTCAACAATAAAGCGCCAGTCAGAGTTTCACAGGGAGAAAGAACCAGAACGGTTGTGTACTGTTGGAAAGAAAATGGTTGTGGAATTGTGCGGGGGAGAAGAGGTAGAGATCAGCTGGTAACTTATTAAGCAAGAAGAGGAGCATTGAGAAGATGATTGCTCAGAAATACGGTAAGCCTTAGAAAAGAAACTTTGTTTGATCTAGTTAGTTTATTGATGGAATAGAGGGGAAGTTTGTTTCTCTTTTTCCTTTATCTCATAAATCAGTACTCTTAATGTGTAAGAGTAGAGGAGTTGATGTTTTGTATAAGATTTGGTTTGGATTAATATTTGTATGACTTGATATGTTTTATGGATTGTTTATGAAAAATATATATTGTTTGACCAAATTTAATATATATACATATATATATATATATATATAAATATATAAAATATAGAATACAAAATGTATTATAGCAAAAATATATAGCTGCTGTTTACAAAATCATAGTACAAATATTTTGCTACTATTAATTATAATATAGCAAATAAGAAATGCTACTAATAATTTTAATATAGCGATAACAAGACGCTATTATAGAGTGACAAATAATAGCATAGAGAAAAAGCGCTATTGTATGTGCGCCTTCTAAGATAGCACCGGCAAAGACAGCGTTTACGAAATCGCTATCTAAATAATATAATAGAGTTTTTCGTGTGCTAAGAATACGTATATTTGTTGTAGTGTTTGATTGTTAATGGTTCCAATATTATTTTGTGAGTTAATACTCATGTTGACATTTTGTGATCTGTAGGGAAAGATTTTTGTGAGACTTTCAAGAAGGAAATCCCCAAAAACAAATATGTAGCTACTGTGAGTGTTATATGTGATCAGTTTAAAAAATTCTTGTATACGTTGTTGTACCTGAATCTTGTGGGTTTATAAAGTTGTTGTACTGATGGTGAATTTCACTGGATTATAGGTTGGAAAAGCTGCTGGAGATAAATGATACGCTTGTCTTGTTCATGAGCTTTGAATACACTCACAAGCTCCATTTTTGGATTTCTAGATATGTTATGAATTCATTGAACCTGTAATTCAAACATGTCTTGTCCGAGCATTATACCAATTGGATTGTATGTTCTTTTGATTGATGTGCAGCAAAAAGATGAGAAGCTAGAAGGAAACGCAGCTTTGAACAAATTATGTCGATGCTTTTGCTATGTGGTTTTGTGGTGGGTTATATTGTCTTAGGACTCCATTTTTTGTTTTGGCTGACTTGTGTTTAGCTTATAATCTCCTGGTCTCACACCCAACTATGCCTCTAGAGCTGCAACCACACCAGTATTGTCTGCAAGAGTCGGTTCAGTGTAGTTGCCTGCAAGAACTGCAACCATACCAGCATTGTCTGCAGGAGCTGCAATCATACCAGCATTGTCTACAAGAGCTGTAACCAGACCAACTTTTGTATAGGCTAAGTTGAAGTCAAGACACCAAATCTTTGTTTTGAATGTGTTTGATCGACCAAGTATGTAAAGGATCTGGGATGCTATAGTTCAATTAATTCTGAAGAGTGTTGGGCTGAGATTTGTTTCTCCACTTTAATAAAAAAATTTAAATTTCTATAATATTTTTCAAAAACAAGAACTTTATCAAAAGATTTACCATTGAAAGGGATAATTTTATTTCACCTACAAAAAGTTCTTAGTTTTAAAAATACACCATTTATTCTTAAAAAATATAAGAGGCCAAAAATACAAACCTACCAATAAAGATGCTCAGGTCATCTCCATCAAAGGTTATTAGCAATATCTTAAGAGTTGTTTAGGTTTAAAAATAAATAATTAAAATGAAAACAACCAAAATTTGTTAGTGATCGATCCTAAGAGTAAATGTTTAAGGATCACTAAGGATCAGAGTCGTGTCGATATCTGATTGGTTGGGAAAAATGTTTTTTATTTATTTAAATTATTTGCCTCTTCCGTGTCTCGTCTCTCTCTCAGTTTTGCGATTCACCTTTAAATTGAGAGGGAAGCCATCTAAACCGCCGACGAAAAACCCAGCTCTCCCTGTTATCGTCGATTCTTAGGTAAAAAGTCAACTCTTATCTTTCGATGTTTACCGGAAAAACAAGTCTCGATCATGACTCCACAATGAAAGTTCAATAATTATAATTAGTTAATTACTACTGCTTCGATTTTGTGGAAACAAGTGGAAAATTGTTTATTTTACAGATTAGAGAAGTTGTTCGATTGATTTCAGATATGTGATTGGATTTGTATTTTTGCTGGTTTCTTTCTCTTATGTCATTTAAACACCAAAGGGTCAATAGTTGAATCTCAAAACTGATTCCAGATTCTCATTGATCTATTTGATAGTTTGGCTTGATGCATATACCCTTATCATAGCAAGCTTGACGGTTTAAAACTTTGAAACTCTAAGCCATACTGTTTTGATGGCAGATATTTAATGATTGGTTCTCTGTTGTTGTTATTCCTGTTGGTGCGTAGGTACAATCATCTCTAACCTCGCAGATGTGGTTCTTTCGTCTCTCTACAACAACAAAGCCAAGAATGTGCTGCAGGTAAGACTCTTAACCGTCACTGTTTTAATATCTGAATTCCATTTTCGCAGTTTTTCCATACCATCGAGCACAGTGCAGAGTATTCTAAATTGATGTTGGTTATTTGCTTGAGCTACAGGCTGTGAGGAACATTGGGTTTGTTACTCTTTTCACCAGAAGTCTTCCTGTTAGGACCCTGCAGGACACATCGATTGGCAATTGCTTTCACTTTTGTGTTTTTACAAGGTAATTCAGCCTCAAAAACTCTTGATGGACTGGAAGACAATGACTGTAACGCCCCCGAACCGCCGGTCGGACAGGACCGCGGACGGCACCGAGACGCCACATGTGTGGGAACCGCACCCTGGTGGTCCGGTCGAGGGACAAAAGCTGCAGTTTCCCGACCAGTCCTCCTGGACGCGACTCCGCCCGCGGCTGAGGTTCACTTAGGCTTTGCAACCCTTGCGTCCCACGCGCGTTGTGTTGACCCGGACAAGACCGAGTACCATTTGCAACTTGCCATGTTTTCCCCGAAAACCGAATATATATTACTTTAATAATTTATTACATTGAAAGTAAATCATCAAAGCAATATACATAGATAGTCGGATAATTTTACAGAAATCATTTAGGAAAATACAGGGTTTTACAAAGAACACAGAAAACCCTATCCGGTACCCTAAAGTTTGCTCCAGCTCTAGACTCACTTAAGCTTCCTACAAGACAAAATAATATCATGAGTAATCTAAGATTACTCAGTGAGCCTGGGCACCCCTTTCCTAAACAGGATTCTACTTCCCCAACCCGACTATCCCAGCAAGCAAAGAAAACAAGCAAGGCAGGCAATCAAACAAACAATCAAAGCAACGCAACAGAAACAATAGCGGAAGCAATAAGCAAAAAACAAGCGAGAGAGGTTAGAACAACACAACTCGACTCGGACGATCTAAACTCGCTAGTCACAGAGAAAGACGACTAAAAGGAACAAGGACTACTCGGCCACTTTAGACTCTTAACTCTTACACAACGCGCAAAGACGACTAGAATAAAACAAGGGACACTTGAAATACTCTAGACTCTTTCACCTAAGGGCACTCGATAATCTGTTCCGTTCCACAACATTTCCCATGCCGAAACCACAAAGGTAACCAGCATGAGCTCACACAAATGCTACATCGGGAACTCTCGCGAGACAAACCGCATTTGGAACAAAAGATCGACTACACTATTCTAGCTAGGACTCAAGAAACAAATTCAAGAGACTTAGCTAAAATACACCGAACAACTCAAGCAAGAAGATCAAGCATTGCAAGCAAGAGAACATGCAACAATCATCAAGCAACAAGAATGACAATTCATGTACTTAGATTGTCCTATAAGCATGCAACCATTTTAAGCAACTTAAGCAATTTAATGCAACAAGTTCAATTATGCATGCAAGCCAATTTTTAAGCGATTTAACCAATTAAATCCTTAAGTCCATTTATGCATGCAAGCCAACCTCGTCCAGTTTTATGCAATAAAAATTGCAAATAAACTTCACCAATTTAATTCATGCATGCAACCGATTTTAAGCAAGAAATATTGCAAGTAAAATCCTTCAAATTTAACCATGCATACAAACCCTTTTGTCCAAATTTTAAGCAAGTCCAACTTACTTTAAAATGCATCCAAATTCATTTTCGCATGGTGATTCCTAGCTCAAACTCTATGTGCATTTAAACATGAATTTAGCATGAATCCTACCATATTTCGCATGCATCAATTTAAACTGATTCTAACATGAATCTAGTCTAAATGCAACAAGCAAAGGGTACATGCAAGGATCTAAAGATCAATGCAGCACCCCACACACAATTACCGCAGAACTCACTCTGGTGCAGCGGATGATGGTCAAACTTCACTGCACCGCGGATCAGACAACTCCCTTCCTCTCGTCAGACAGCGCCTCTTCCTCAACTCTCTTCGTCCGCAACAGCTTCTGCCTCCCTCGTCTCAACAACTTCACCCTCTCGAACCACTCTCTCTTCACTTGGATTTGAGAGCAAAATCGAAGGCTTTAAGTGTTTAGGGTTTTAGAGAATGAGAAAAATTCTCAAGGGGCATATATATAGGTCGAGCATTCCCCCTCTCTTCCCTTAGTGCGTTTTGACAAATGGCACACATGAGCTTACATTTGGCGCATGTAAACCAATCGCCAGCCACTTGGCAAGCATGAACTTGCATGTGGCACATGTATTACACTCGCCCTTGCATGAAATTCGATTGGTCTAAATCATAGAGACATAATGATTATGCCGCCACTAACCGTTCGTTCTTCAGCAAAACTCGCACTGTCCTACCGTCCGGTACGTACGACATCGTTCGGACGTCTCTCGGCCATGAGTCGGTCTCGGTCCAGACTGAGTTCGGTTCCTCCGGACTCCCTCGATCTTTCCTCGGACAACTCTCGGTCCTTTCTCTTCGGTCCTTCCCGTCCCTTCCGGCACTTCTCGGACCGTACTGTCCTTCTCGGTACTTGACCGTCTCTTCCGCATACGCAGTTTTCTGCGTAAACCGCTAACTCCCGATAGGTCTTAAGGTCTCGATCGTACATCCGACCACTTCAATCTTGGCTCGGTCATTCTCCGACTCGCACATTTTTCCTCGGACTTTCTTTGGCCTTTCTCCTTTTTTTTTCTTCCTCTTCCTCCCTAAGTCTTATCCAGACCATTTCTTCGAACTTTTATTTTAGGCTTTCTGCCCTTAGTGAGGGTCACTACAATGACCCTCAAAATAGCTGATCTAATGATGTTTTTACTCCCATGATTCCCTTTGCAACAGATTCTAACTCTATGGTACAGAGCTCCGGCCGTCCTTCCCTTTGTTATTTGTAGCTGAACTAGTGACCAAGCAAGCAATCTTTACTAGAGACTGAGCTCCAACAGCTCCTCCGTATTTTCACGCAGTCTTTGTGTTCTTCACTTGCTTTCTCTAGCACACAGACATGACATTCACATACTCACTTGCTTTTTCTGTGGAAGTTCAGGTTGCTGGAACCCCAAAGATGGAGAATAAGAGATGTTTAGAGATGGAATGTGTTGCAATGTGTTGTAATCTTGTCTGTTTTGTGTTGAATAACAGTGGCAACTCCTAAACAAATCAGAGTGCATAAACTAATGATGAAGTGAAGTTCTTAATCTAATTTTTGCAACTATCAGTGGACCCTTTAAATTTTACAGTTTCTTAAGAAGTTCTTAATCTAATTTTTGCAACTATCAATGGACCCTTTAAATTTTACAGTTTCTTAAGAAGTCTTAATCTAATTTTTTTTCAAAATTTATAATAAAATAAATTTTAAGCAACTTTCTTTAAATTCATTGATGGTGATGACTAATCATTAAGAAGCTTAAACATGCCTCACATGTAACCAACAAAGATAATTAAATTAACAAGGCTAAAATCATCAATTGTATGAATGATGTAAATACACATAATTTATTGAAAATTTAATAATGGTTATATAACGAGTCTTAATCTTAATTATGAGTATTGAACATTATACCCCAATTGTAACATAAGATTACAGATTTGGAAGAGCAACTAGTTTCAAATATCAATGAGCAATCACATCACTACTCAACACACTACTACTGGGTTCAACAACAAGAACTGAATTCATATTAGGAGGATTAATATTCATCATCATCATCGACGAGACGGATCTAGCAGCGGCTAATTTCTTCCTCTGATAACTATAAGGACCGTAGATCTTTCTCAGAAGATGTGGTACCTGATCTATCGTCAGATTCCGCGCCGCCGCCGCCGCTGCTTTGTCAGCAACAGAGTTGTGAGATGGTGAAATCGGATCTAACGGCTGCGAGAGGGAGCGTGACACGAGAGATGCGGTAGTAGTAGATCTAGCGTTGATTCTCGAGTTACGGATCTGAGCAAGCGCTCCTGGTTTCAAGTAGCGGTGGAATCTGTCGTTTCTTCTCGCCGGTGATTTAGAGATATCCTTCATGGTTACGATTTGTGTTTTTAAGCTTCAGTGAAGAGATCGAATATGAGGATCGAGGCTCGAGAGAGATATAGAGAGAAAGAGAGATATTGAAGTGATCGAAAGATTTGGAGATCTAAAAGATTTTTGTAATAGAGTGAGAGCGGCGGGAAAATTGATGTTCGGGGGGGGGGGAGCGGGAGGCCCCTTTTTTTGGTGGCACGTGGTATTGACACTCGTCACGTGACATTCAATCCGATTCCCCGAACGAAACTAAACCAATTTACAAATCAATTTTCTTAAAAGGTTTTGGTTTCTATAAACCAGAAAACCAAACCGTACACTGATTAGCAAACCCCCTCTCTAATTTAAATATCCACTTGTGCGTTTATTAGAGGACCGTTAATTAAGTATCACACCCGTGAGAGCAATTATTCTCTGTCTCTCTCACTCACCAAACTATTCAAAACGTCGTGATACTACTGATACCTTCTAACGTGTTCTCTAATCTCCAATTATATTAGTACACGTGAGTAATCTCACAGCTACAAAAATATCTTCGGCTACAAATCATAGCCGCCTATTGTTTTAATACCACCACCATCGTTCACCGTTGTTTGTGTTTCCTTAATTAAAGGTTACTTTTGCGGTTTTGCCACCGTTGTTTTCACTTCTACGTGGCGGTTTCAGTCTCCTATATTTTCCCACTCATCTCTCATAGTCTCCTCTAGAAAACCTCTCTCTCTCTCTCTCTCTAACTCTAAATTCGAAAAAGTGAAACGAGCGTTATGGACACTAAGATCGGATCCATCGACGTGTGTTACCCGACCCACGACGATATAGGCGGTCCACCAAACGGCGGCGTTTCCACCGTTCAAAACTCGAGTCCACTTCACTCCACATCAATCAGCCCCTGCGACGCGACTCTTGGCCGTTACTTAGCCAGACGTTTAGTCGAGATCGGAGTCACCGACGTCTTCTCCGTTCCTGGAGATTTCAACTTAACGCTTCTCGATCACCTCATGGCTGAACCAGGCCTCAAGCTGATCGGTTGCTGCAACGAGCTCAACGCAGGATACGCTGCCGACGGTTACGCCAGATCTCGCGGAGTCGGTGCGTGTGTCGTTACCTTCACCGTAGGTGGATTAAGCGTCTTGAACGCGATCGCCGGTGCTAATAGTGAGAATCTGCCTCTGATTTGCATCGTCGGTGGTCCGAACTCGAACGATTACGGTACCAATAGGATTCTTCATCATACGATTGGTTTGCCTGATTTCACTCAAGAGCTTAGGTGTTTTCAAGCTGTTACTTCTTATCAAGCTGTGATTAATAACTTAGAAGAGGCTCATGAACTCATCGATACTGCGATTTCCACCGCTTTGAAAGAAAGCAAACCTGTTTATATAAGTATCAGCTGTAATCTCCCGGCGATTCCTCTTCCGACGTTTAGTCGTCATCCTGTTCCGTTCATGCTTCCGCCTAGGGTTAGTAACCATATTGGTCTAGATGCGGCGGTGGAAGCAGCGGCTGAGTTCTTGAACAAAGCTGTGAAGCCGGTTCTTGTTGGTGGGCCGAAACTGCGGGTTGCGAAAGCTGCGGATGCTTTTGTTGAGCTTGCTGATGCTTCTGGTTATGGTGTTGCTGTGATGCCTTCTGCTAAAGGACAAATACCTGAGCACCACACGCATTTTATAGGGACGTATTGGGGAGCTGTGAGTACAGCTTTCTGTGCTGAAATTGTTGAATCTGCGGATGCTTACTTGTTTGCTGGTCCGATTTTTAACGATTACAGCTCTGTTGGGTACTCTTTGCTTCTCAAGAAAGAGAAGGCGATCATCGTGCAGCCTGATCGGGTTACTATTGGTAATGGACCTGCGTTTGGGTGTGTTCTTATGAAGGAGTTTCTTAGTAAACTGGCGAAACGGATTAAGCACAACAACACTTCCTATGAGAATTACCATAGGATCTTTGTCCCAGAAGGAAAGCCTTTGAGAGATAACCTGAATGAGCCTTTGAGGGTTAATGTGCTGTTCCAACATATTCAGAATATGCTCTCTTCTGAATCTGCTGTGCTTGCTGAGACAGGAGATTCTTGGTTCAATTGTCAGAAGCTGAAGCTCCCTGAAGGATGCGGTTACGAATTCCAGATGCAGTACGGATCAATTGGTTGGTCAGTAGGTGCTACTCTTGGCTATGCTCAAGCTATGCCAAACAAGCGTGTCATTGCTTGTATTGGAGATGGTAGTTTCCAGGTAACGGCGCAGGATGTATCTACAATGATACGGTGTGGGCAAAAGACCATAATCTTCCTAATCAACAACGGAGGCTACACAATTGAAGTGGAGATTCACGATGGTCCTTACAATGTCATAAAGAACTGGAACTACACAGCTTTTGTTGATGCTATACACAATGGAGAAGGCAAATGCTGGACTGCCAAAGTGAGATGCGAAGAGGAGCTAGTGAAAGCAATCAAGACGGCAACGAATGAGGAAAAAGAGAGCTTCTGTTTCATTGAAGTGATAGTGCACAAAGATGATACAAGCAAGGAGCTTCTGGAGTGGGGTTCTAGAGTCTCTGCTGCTAACAGTCGTCCCCCAAATCCTCAGTAGAGATCAGAGATGCGCTCAACTTATATATATTTCCAATTTGGTAGTTTCATCGCCGTTTTATGTAAAAAGTAGTGTGTATCCTTTTACACCCATCTGGATGGGAACAAAATAATGTGTGTGTCCCCTTTGAGTATATAAGCTGTAAGTTCCTAAATAAGAAATTGTTTCCTCTGCTTCGTCGTTCGTCCTCAGCTTTTCGCAGATTCATCAGAGCAATGGTCTTTGTGTTTTGGATTGGTATGTTGATGATTGCCTTACGAAAGTTGAGATCCCATTCAAAGATGCCAATGATTATTTGAAAGACTGGTAGAGTCCTTTCTTTTTCGTCTTTATGCTAACTTTTGTTTTACCTTTTTTTGGGATGTTCTGAATAGTACCTTCTCTTGCTTTCGGTTTTTTTGGGTTCATGGCTGGAGTACTTGCGAAATTTGATCACTCCCATCATCACAACGGCATAGTGATGAAGTCAATTTTGTAAACCAGTACTGGATCACTCCCATGAGGGATGCTGTGAAGAGTCTTGGGGGTGATCCACTGGTTTACAAAACTGACTTCATCACTATGCTGTTGTGATGTGACGAGTCTTTTCGCAATTGGCTATAATACTCCTAATTTTCTGCATACAGAAACCTGTTAGTTTTGCCTTTGATCACTCTGTCCAAATTTATGATGCAGCTTTAATCCGACAGGAATTGGATTGGTGGCCTTCGAATCCAAACCTATTGCTTTCAGTGGTTCACCTGTTGTTTCCCTTTGCTGTGTAAAAGGTAATGTTGACTGTTGAGAGTCCTTTAAACTAAAGCTTTGGCATGTTTTTACCCTAAGGTTGACAAGAAAGCCTTATAGCAACTTCGTTTCTCTTGTTCACTTTTTTGATGCTTTTAAAGCTTGTTATAGTATTTAGATATATCTTCAAATGAGAATTGTTGACTTAAGACGTCATTATCTGCTGATTCATGGTCTAAATCAATTGATATCCCTCTTTTTATGTCAATGCTAGAAGGTGTGAAACCATAAGAGGCAAGTGAATCGAACTGACTCGATTCCTTCTTGGTTCAATCTTCTTAGATTCTATTTTTTGCAGCTTGCATACTCACGAGACTCAGCTACTGTGTCAAGTAACATGAACCTTAGACAGTTACGGTTACTGAGGAGTGAAGACCCTAAAGATACAAAATTGAAATTGGCTGTGAAACATATCCATCATTTTATACGAACAAGTACCGTTAATCCATTTGTCAACGGTCAAAAACGGAACGTTCTCTCGCCAGACGTGGCGTCCTCAATTTGTAAATCTGTTTTTCTTTCTTGGTAGAGAAAAATAACACAAGCTTGATGACTTTCTCTGTGTCTTCCTTCAACCATGTTTTAGGCTTTCGATTGATCCAACTTCTCCTCATTTTGGAATTTTCTGATCACCGATGCAGTTTTGATTTTTCGCCATGTACACATACTCTTCTTCTGGCATGCAATTTGCTTCTTCCCTGTCGAGAATCTCCTCTGTCTCGACACCAACCTTGTCTGCACCGCGTCTTAGTAACTCAAACCTATCTGTGAAGTTCTTGTTGGCTTTCCGCTTGTTTCGAGTGTGCTCCGCTGCCACGCGGTGGAGTCACGGCGCTAACTGGCGGTTGCCTGCGAGCCTCCAGGCTCAAACCAGGATTGCTGCTCCGAGATTAAAGAAATTTGAACGGAAATTCGCTAGCATTGGTAATACTTAATGGTTATCTTTGTTTATAAAGTTCATTTTTCTTAGCTTGCTTTTACATGAATATTTCTTAACTTGTCTAATTTATTATTCATGTTTGGCATTCACGGATTCACTTATATTTGGTTGAAGTATCCTCAGTTTTATTTGTTCAACAAATAAGAAAATAGAAGCAAGCTCATGTGATGTACCTGATTTGATTACTTTGTATCACTCTTTTGCTATGGAAATTTTAGCTTCTGAACATGCCTACAAGGATATCTTAACAACGCTTCACAAGCCTGATGGTGGAGAATACGGAAAGTTCTACTCTTTACCAGCTTTAAATGATCCAAGAATCGGTAGAGTTACTCAAGAAGCATTTGTTGTTATCTCAAATCTGTTTGTTTTCATGCTTTTTCTCCTTAACCTTTATATCTAAATGCTGCAGACAGGTTACCATACTCTGTCCGGATACTACTGGAATCAGCTATTCGTAATTGTGACAGCTTTCACATCACAAAGGATGATGTTGAGAAAATAATGGATTGGGAGAATACATCTGTTAATAAATCTGAGATCCCCTTCAAACCTGCCCGTGTTATTCTACAGGTATTGGTATTATTTCTCATTCTCTTAATTTGTGAAACTTTGTTCATTTACATTACTTAATAGTACATTTTCTTGGCCAGGACTTTACAGGAGTACCAGTTATAGTTGATCTTGCTGCTATGAGAAATGCCATAAAAAATCTTGGTAGTGATCCTAACAAGATTAATCCACGGGTTAGTGAACTGTTTCCATCACTTTGTGTCGAATCTACATCAGTTTCCATCGTAAATCTCATCATTTTCAGTTCATTTCTGCCTACAGGTTCCTGTTGATATTGTGTTTGATCACTCAGTCCAAGTTCATGGTGCAAGACAAGAAAGAGACCTGCGGAAAGGTATGCAGCTTGAATCTGACAGGAATGCCGAAAGGTTTATGTTCCTTAAGTGGGGATCATCAGCCTTTTACAACATGGCGATGGCTTCTCCCGGGTCTGGTATGGTTCATCAGGTACATAATGTTGCTGTTATTTTAGTCTGGAATTTGGATAATGTTAATGTGTTATGATATTTCTATTTTCAACCTGCAGGTAGACTTAGAGTACCTTGGACGTGTTGTTTTCAACTCGGATGGATTTCTCTACCCTGACAGTGTTGTTGGTACATATTTCAACACAACAATGATTGGTGGGTTAGGAGTTGCTGGGTTGGAAGTAGGAAGAATTGAGGTAGAAGCAGCAATACTTGGTCAGGTGGGGGTACATTTTTGCAGTAAATGCATATGGTAAATATTGATTTTACCCTGGTTTGATACTTAAATAACTGACAGCCCATTAGCGTGGTGCTACCTAGTGTGATTGGATTTAAGCTGGCTGGAAGGTTGCGGGTTGGGGTTACTATTACTGATTTGGTTCCAACCGTGACTAAAATGTTAAGGAAGCATGGTGTTTTTGGCAATATTGTTGAGTTTTATGGTGAGTTTAACATATATGTAATCTTTGAAATTTTGGATAGTGTACTTAAGTTTCCTGTGTACATAATTCGTCTTATCTTTCCAATATGAAGGAGAGGGGATGAGTAGGCTGTCATTGAATGATAGAGCCGCGATTGCAAACATGTCCGCGGAATATGAGGCAACAATGAGTTTCTTCCCTGTTGACCATATTACACTGGGGTACCTCATATTGAAGGGAAGGAGCAATGAAACTGTAAGTTGTGTTTTAGTAAGTTATGTAGTTTCATTAGGTCCTTCAGTCTGCATAACCATTTACTACCTTATTTCTCCTGACCTATGTCGTATCTACATTTTGTGCTTCTGCTGGTTTGTATATATCTACCTTGTGGTGCTCATTTAGGTGACAATGATTGAATCATACTTGCGCGCAAACAAGATGTTTGTTGACTACAATGAGGTAAAATATATAAGTTTTTCGGTTCATTATAGGTACTTTCATTTTAGTCAATGTTCTCAAACCTAAATGTACTGGTCTTGCAGCCCCATGAAGAAAGAGCATATACATCCTCTCTGCATTTAGATTTGGGAGATGTTGAACCATGTATTTCTGGTCCAAAACGGTATATGTTTTTACTTCTATAAATCATCACCTCACTGTAAGTCCTTACATCTTAACACTAACGTCTTTACTTTTTTTGTGTGTTTGTTATACAGGCCTTGCGACCAAATTTTCTTGAGGGGCATGAAGGTTGACTGGAAAGCATGCCTTGACAATCCTCTTGGAATAAAGGTAAGATACAAACTGAGTCTTCTTATTATAACGAATCAAAGAAGTTATTTTGTTTGAATAATTTTTTGTGGCATGGTCTCCTTATTTTTTACAAGGGGTTTGCAGTCCCAAAAGAACAACAAGACATAATTGTGAAGTTCTCATATCACGGACAACCTGCTGAGCTTAAACATGGTAGTGTTGTTGTTGCGACCATTACAAGTGATTGTGCCATATCAAGCCCTAATGACATGGTCGGTGCTGCACTTGTCGCTAAAAAGGCTTATGACCTTGGCCTAAAAGTGAGTTTCTCCCTCTGCTTTTGAATTTGGTCATCTGGATAAGGTTATTCGAGTCACATAATGGCTCGGTAATTATAGGTAAAACCATGGATTAGGACAACTGTAACTTCTGTTTCTGGATTAGTCGAGGAATGCTTGCTTCAAAGGTATATTGGGGTCACTTAAGATTATGTTGTATAATCTATTGGATCTTTGGTGTCATCCTTAATTTACTTGTTTAACTTCTATGCAGTGGGCTTAAAAAGTACTTAGCGAAACAAGGATTCAACGTTGTCGGCTATGGCGTCTGTACAAGCATTTGGGGTTCTGATGACTTACTTGATGAGCCAATTGGATCTGCTATTTCAGAAAATGGTAGCGAGTTTCTCCTTTACGACAAATAACTAACTATTTCCTTTACGAAGCTCTATACAAAACCATATTACTGTCCATTGTATTTCACAGTTTATAAGATTTGAGAATCTTCTTGAACATCATCCTTGTGTTCGATGCACAATGCTCTCCAGTTTGTTTCTTTTGCAAACAACAATTGTCGGTGAACCTCAACTTTACTGGCTTCCTCTGTTCTCATTCCTACCACAGATATAATTGCGGCTGCTGTGCTCTCTAGCAGAAGCCTTTATCGTCGTAATCCATTTGCTAGAGCGAAATATCTTACTTCACCACAACTAGTTGTTGCTTACGCTCTTTCTGGAACGGTTTGTACTTAGTCATCTCACTGAAAATAAAATCTCATGAAGCAATTTTTATTTTTTGAAATTTATCCAATGTATTGATTTGTCTCGACCTTGGTTCTTTTCTTTTTAATCTTTGATGTATACAGGTTGACATTGACTTTGAGAAAGAGCCAATGGGAACAAACAACGATGGACAAAATGTATACTTAAGGGACATATGGCCAAGCAATGAAGAAGTTACTCAGGTAAATAGAGTAACTTCATAGTTTTCTCTATGGTTTCTTTTAACGCTCTTTGTCTTGTTTTTTTTAAATGGTACTTTTGAATAGGCTTTTCAAAATAGGGAGTTACAAAGCATGTTCAGGAGCACTTATGAGACATTAATGACAAAGAGAAATTCTGTGTCACTAAGCTCAGCACTCTATTCGTGGGATCCGAACTCAACATACATTCATGAACCTCCTTTTTTCAAGAACCTAACCACAAAGCCACCTGGTCCACGTGAAGTGAAGGATGCTTATTGCTTAATGAACTTTGGAGACAACATAACCACAGACCACATTTCCTCAGCAGGAACTATCCACGAGGGTAGTCCTGCTGCAAAATTTCTTATAGACCGGTATTCCATGAGTAAGTATGATTTCAAGTCATATGGAAGTCGTCGAGGAAACCATGAAGTGATGACACGCGGCACCTTTTCCAGTACGCGTATTGTTAACAAGCTCTTAAATGGAGAAGTTGGCACCAAGACAATTCACATTCCTACCGGAGAGAAACTTAGCGTTTATGATGCAGCAAGTGTGAGTAAGATATGTATTACAAACTTCAAGAAAACTTAAGCCATCACTTTATGTTCATTTGAATACATGTGCAGAGATACAAAACCGCTGGACAAGACACGATCATACTAGCTGGTGCAGAGTATGGAATTGGTAGCTCCCGGGATTGGGCTGCAAAGGGTCCAATGCTTCTGGTAATTAGCATATGCATACGTGATATTTGTTATTAATATCATACTTTAACAGGCTTTCAACGCTTAGAGCTACGTTCAATGTAACTTTGAGATTTTAACATAAATTATTAGGGAGTGAAAGCTATCATTGCCAAGAGCTTTAACAGAGTCCACCGCAGTAACTTGGTTAGTATAGGCATCGTTCCTCTGTGTTTCAAGTCCGGTGAGGATGCAGAAACACTAGAACTGACTGGCCATGAACGCTACACAATCCACCTTCCAAGCAATGTCAATGAGATGAAAACAGGCCAGGACATAACTGTCACCACTGACACTGCTAAATTTTTTATCTGCACTTTGCGGTTAGACACAGAGGTAAATCCACAAATGGTTTGTATAGATTTTGATTTATCTTAATGGTCTGACTTTGGTTGATGGAGTTGAATCAGGTGGAACTGGCATACCATAATCATGGCGGCATGCTTTCGTATATCATTAGAAGTTTGAGCAATGAGTGAGTGGTTTGATTCGTCGGCTCTCTCCACTATATGTCAAAACGTTTTCAACTCCGAGTATCAATTTGCAATAATACGGTCTCTTCTTTAGTCAGACAACCACAGATATCGAATAAATACGAAGTCATATTTATGAAGCTATTGACTTTTTCGAGATTCTTCGAGCAAGTGTTGGAAACGTTTGGACCCCACTTGTGGTTCTTATTGTTTTTGTTTTGTCTTTTTTCAATAAATGATTCTTAATGGGCCTACACGGATTCGAGAGTTGCGCGTACAATGGACGCAAATGAGAAAGTGAATTATTCTCTGCTTCTCAAAACAATTATTCAAAACCCCCACTTGGGTCGCTAATTCGTAGTTATCCATACACGTGTCTATTAAAATTACAGATCTACGGCTAAGATTAGACCGCCATAAAAAAGGAAAAGGTTAAAAAAAAAAAAAAGGCTTATAAATACAAAACCTTCCTTTAAGCTTTCTTCTTCATCAATTTGGAAAAAACCCAAATCTCCCAAAAGACTCAATCGTCTTCTTCGTCCCCAACAACAACCACCTTCAGGTAACGATCTCTTTTTTCTTTTCTTTTTTATTTCCGTAGAATCGTTCTAGATTGATCTTTCTGTTGGTGTGTTCTTTGTTTGATTGATTGATCTTCAACATGATTAGCGTTACTCTCGTATTCAACATGAATTTTTTTTTAGGGTTTTGAGAAGTCTGATCTCTATGGGGACTAGGTTTTTTGCTCCTTTAATTTGTTTCAATTTTGAGTATCTCCGTTGGTAATATTTTGGGTTGATGTTAGATTCCAATAGGGTCGTGATCATGTAATTGATCTACTAGGATCATAGATCTCATATCTTATGAGGATCCAGTCATATATATATATGTTCGATTTGGTGGTAATCTTGTTTTAAGTCGTGCTCTATTCTTGATAAAGACTAGACTTGGTTCTTGGATTTTGATAGTTATGTTCTTTTCCGGATTGTTTATTGTTGATTGTAGTCGCTAAACTTGGTTTGCTTGGTTATTTGTTTGCAGAGAAAGAGAGAATCAAACAGAGCTTAATTAAGAGCAGTTTCGTAGTTCCAAGTAACCAAGTTTACATGGTTGAGCTAGACATCCAGGTTCCATCAGCATACGATCCATTCGCAGAGGCTAAAGATTCTGATGCACCGGGAGCAAAAGATTATATTCACATCCGAATCCAGCAGAGGAATGGGAAAAAGAGCTTGACGACTGTTCAAGGGCTTAAGAAAGAGTACAGCTACGAGAGGATACTCAAGGATCTCAAGAAAGACTTCTGCTGCAACGGGAACGTTGTGCAGGACAAGGAGCTAGGCAAGATCATCCAGCTTCAAGGTGATCAGAGGAAGAAAGTGTCTCAGTTCTTGGTCCAGACTGGGATTGCTAAGAAGGATCACATCAAGAT
Source organism: Camelina sativa (assembly GCF_030686135.1). NCBI lineage: Eukaryota > Viridiplantae > Streptophyta > Magnoliopsida > Brassicales > Brassicaceae > Camelina > Camelina sativa. Next base: position 44,662,012 of record NC_141890.1, on the reverse strand, counting down.
CCACGGTTTCTAAAAACACTTTGGATCGTTTCTTGTTTTAATCCTATCTATTTTATGCGAATAAATTGGTGTCGTCTTGTGTGAACATCATCATTAGGAGGCGTGTTTAAGGGGTGATTTGTTGGTTTTGCCTTTTTTAAAGGTGTGGGGATAATTTGATATTTTGCAATGATAAGTATTTCGATTCTTCTTATATCTTCATCTCTTCCTTTCTTTACTTTGCTATTAGAAAAAGATAAGAAGATTGTGAAACAACACGAAAGTTGAACATCCGAAGTAGAAGTCAAAAGTAATCTGATGAATCCAGAAGCTCAAACATGGAAAAAGGTAAAGCGTCCACGGCTTCTATTGATCAGTAACAAACAACTCGGATGAAAATTATAAGTGTCGTCCACGTTGGTTAGAAAAAGCAAATACGTTTTAGAAACAATCTAATTTATTGTATGGTTAAAAATGTATGCACGAGAGCATCAGTTTAATGGGGGTTTAATCAAACAGTTTGATAAAATTATCAATCAAATCGCACAATTATATTGATTTTTTTTTTTGACAATCAATTATATTGATTGATTACATAGAAGATCTAAGATAAGCAGAGCATACACTCCACGTGATTGTCACGTGACCTTTTATTTTACGAAGAGAAGTGCTATCTTATTAACAAAGATCTAAAAAAGTAAGAACTAAAAGCCCAAACCAAAAAATTAAACAACAGAGGATTTGCACCAAATCCACAATTTTTTTTTTTGGTTTGCTGTAGTAATTAAAATTTCGGGCCCTTTGTTTTTTTTTTGTTAATTTGGTTGCCCTCAAATGTGTGATTTTTTTGTCTTTTTCGCATTTAGCCTCTCCCTTGTTTGACTAACGTTGTAATTGCCACAAGACTTGAAAAAAAAAAAAAAGCTGAAGAAAGAGGAGAAGAAAAATCGCAGGTATGTCTGTAAAATTTATCTCTGTCTTCTATGTCTGTTTCTTTTACACAGAAATTGACGGACAAAGTTGAAAGCTTTTGTCTCTCTGCTTCGTTTCTTTTGTTTTGTTCATTTCGGGTAATAATATTAATACTTTGTGCTTCTTCTTCACTCGATTTTTTTTCTTTTTGAAATCCGAGACTTTTTGTTTTTAGTGTTCTTATTTTGATTTTGATTCTAGGGTTACTCTGAAATTTTCTTATTTTGTTACTTCCGTCTCTGTGTGTGTCTGTTGTTGGTTGATTAGTGGTTTGATTTTTTTGAGATGATTTGTAGTTAGGAGTCCCTGATTTAAGGGTTTAGAAATGGTTGCATGTTCGTTTGGATTACTGGATCTTATCTCCTTTTAAATCCCTAGTTTTTAGTTAGAAATGTGTATAATTTACACTTAATTTGTGAATGTTAATTAAGAAAAACCGAAAAAAATAGTTTTTTTTTTAGTGTTTGTGTTTGTGTTTGCTGTTTCAGTTAAAACTTCACATTTTTGATATTGTTTTAGTTTTGTGTGATGATGATCTCTCTTGTATTGTATCTTTTATTATTGTCTCAGAGGAATTACACTGAGAGCGTTTTATTAACTAACACTAGTTACTGCAAAATCGAAGCTTCTCAAAGAGATGGAGAAGGAAGGGCATGAGGAGAACAACCACACTGTCTCCGGAGATTTAATGGCGAAAAGGAAACGAGGTCGTCCGAGGAAACACCTGAGGCTAGAATCTAACGAGCGGTCTCCTCTTGTTACTCCTCCAGGGTTAAGCAGGACTCAGATTCGTCAGAGGCACGATGATGATGAAGCTATGGTTGGACAACAGATTACTGGCGTGATCGAGGCGACGTTTGATGCAGGGTTTTTGCTTTCGGTTAAGGTTGGAAATTCAGACAGCATGCTTAGAGGTGTGGTGTTCAAGCCTGGTCATTGTGATCCTGTATCGGTTGATAACGATGTTGCTCCTGATGTGCCAATGATAAGAAGGAACAGTGATGTGATGCATCATGACGGCTCAGCTAAACGAGGTCGGAAATCCAGATTCAGGGAGAAACGTGGTAGTGGTGTTAGAAACAGAGCATTGGTTCCAATTCAGCCAAAGAATCTCTTGGTTCCTGTCGTGCTTCAGCCTTCCCATCATCTACAGAATGGTGGTGGACGTGTCCCGATCCACCACAGTCCCATGCAGACCGAGACGGGGTCTCAAGCGAGTAACGGCAAGCCTTTTGAGACGCTGCTCACACAGGTGATGAATAAAGGTCAAGTCCATCACACGGCACAGTCCATTGAACCAGAGTCAGATGAGCAAGCTCTGTCTATTGAGCCATTGCAGGCGATACACCCGGTCCATCCAGTACATATGCCGAAACCCATGCCGTGTTACGGACGAGGCCAGATGACAGAACTCCTTCAGGTACTACTACCCAACCATACATATAATCATATCCCAAGTTTACATTTTTCTGTTTCTCTACAGTGATTCATGTTTGATTTGTCTTAGGCTGTGCAGGAAAATGTGAGAGAGACCCATTTTTCTCAAGGCCATTGATCTTCTGAAAGATTACTTCTTCTTGCAAGAGCTTAAAAAGTCTGATTCAATCTCATTGTAATCAGAAATAGGAAAAAAACAGAATCTAACTATTGTTAGCTTAAAGATGTCAGCAAAATTACCGTGATTCATCATATAAATTGCTCATTACTTCCTCTTTCAGTTTTCTTAAGCTAATAGTTGTATTTGTATATCATTGAGAAAACAAAAAATCCAAAACAATAGACGAATCTTTAATTTGTAAGTTCTAACTATGGATAAAAACCTTTTATATTATTATAGCCTTATTAAGCTGGGAGGTAAACAATAAGGTAAAGAAGAAAAAAACAGGACTTTCTATAGAAACTTTGTGCCATAGAAACCGTTGGGAACTGGAATTGGCATTGCTCTGTTAATCGGAAAAGGTGCCTGCATAACCGGAATATCAGTAGGCATGACTGTATAAGGCTGATGTCCACTGGCTGCAAATGGTTGGGGAGCGTATAGCTGTATTGGTTGACCAGTTGCGATTACACCTGTATTGCCAAAAATTGATTTCTTAAAATGAGAACAGACTCTTTGGTCTTAACATGAAACCATACTTCGACAGAGAAGAATGTTTTACTTTGATGCTTTGGATATTGGAGCTGTTGTGGAGAAAATAGAGGACGAGAGGGTGGATGTGGTTGAAGTGGTGCTCCTTGAACCAAATCCTTAGAAGAACATAAAAGGGAAGATGATTTGAGTTTCTTGTGTGCAGATAAGCCTAATGTAATTGTCTGTATTCACAAAATAACAATCATTTAAATTCTTACCTGAGCAATTGGTTGCATATACATAAGCTGTCCTGATCTCCCGACCATCATCTGGAATATACAATAGCAAAAGAGCCTTCAGAAACTCATACACTTAAAACTCAATTCCAATAAACAATTTTTCTATAACAGGAGTGAGAACACAGTGTTGTAAATGAAATACAACCTGAGGATTGGGATTTACAAGCATTGGTGTGGCTTGAACAGGATGGAACTGAGTGGTGAATCTATTTGGCTGTCCCCTATTAATACTAGGCGGTCCAACCATCTGCAGAAAAATGTAACAAATCATTGTTTAGAATCGAGTTATATCAATATCATCTCTTATGTGTGATGAAGATGATACTGTTTCATAATCTGATTATTGGCATTACAGCCATTTAATTACTTAGCACTAAACAAAGGTCGTAGATGAATATATGTCCCTCTAGACATGTTATATTTAAAGAGATAGAGAGAGCAAATAGTAGATAACTCAATTCTGGTTGAATACTTACATGTTGGGGAAAATGAGATCCACCACCAGTACTTCCAGGAGCCAGATTGGTGTATGGAACAAACTTGGGAGGTGAAGGTGCATGATGCAGGAAAGGGCTGATTCCAATTTCTTGTCGACCAGCTTCAGGAACTGGTAACATAGGAGTACTACTTGGCACATAACCCATATTTGCAACAACAGGCGTCATACCAGCATGAGTTGATGATGCAACACGTTTTGCAAGAGATGGAGAAAAAGTCTTTGCTCCCGGATTCAGCTTAAACTCCTGAATTTCAAAAAAGGAGTAAAACAAATAAAGTAAGATGGAATTATGCATGAGTCATCAACCCGCACAACCAAGAAACGAGCATTCCATACTAACTTGAGAATATAGTAGCAACTAGCAATATTCTGAAGGTGAGAGATCAATAAGAATTCTTTAATAACCTTAGCCTTTTTGTCAGGGTCTGTTGTCTGCGTAGGTTGTAACCTCTTTGTAGATGACACCAAAACCTGAGTCATTTCTGAGTGATCATCCGGAGTTGTGCTTTGTGAAATTTCAGTTGATGAAGGCCTTTCTGCAGCATCATGAAAACCATTACTAGAAAGGTCCGGCATAATTTTCTCTTGTTCTGTCGGTTTTACACGTTGAGACGTGTTGTCCACTGTCATTACAACACGTAGATAGTTGAGGATAGACATGTCAGGTAACATTTTAATTGTCGAAGGAAGCAAAAACGAATTCATCATGGTTACTTAATCAAAATACAAAGTCCTCCAAAAAAATGGAACTCACAGTTAATACTTGAGCTTCTGGCATCAACCTGCAGTAGGGAAATACAATAATAAGCAGCTGCTGAGCACTATTTTGAAAAACAGAATATATATTTAGATGCAATACTAACGTTATCCTTCTGATGAAGTACAGTATTTTGTTTACTATGCTGCAAAATGCGGGCTCCAGTCTGTCTGTCAGCAAAAGAATATACAAGAATGAGATAACATATGAAAACTCTAAAATGTGGTCAAACATAAAGTAACTAGTGCAGCACAGAACACAGAGAGGTTTACTGTAGTCAGAAAACTAGATTGCTAAGATTGAGACATACAAAGAAGTTTGTTTACATATTGCCAAAATCGAGACGGAGATAAAGATTTTAACTGGACACTAATTCTATACCAAAATAGTATACTGATGTACCATACCGTTGATGGCTCAGAGAGATGGGATGATGTTTGTTCTGCAAAAGAGGAAAATGGAAAAAGTATCAAGAGAGTGATGACTAAGAAAGGGAGTCACGCTGTAAAAGCAAAAGTAAACAACTTGACAAGAATCTTAATAGTGACTCTAGACAAGGCAACTACTTAAATGTCATCCGTTACAGAAACCGAACACCATGTGCATAATTCTACGTTCTACCAAATGGAGGCTGGTTACACTATCATCTTGTATGTTCCCACCACATGAGTAGAACTATTTAAATGAATTCCACAGTACAATCAATACAAAGCTACCTGTGCAATACCAACCTGATCTCTTCTCCCTGGCTCTTTTATGGCATCTGCGGTTCCATTTGGCTTCCCAGATGTCAAGGTTCTTGCTTTAGTCTCCAAACGATTATCAAGTTTGGCGGAATTTCTGTTTCAAAAGTTAAAGAGATTAACACATCTCCCATCTGGAAATTTACAAAGCCATAGAGTAAATAAAAACGAAACTAAAAGACAGAGCGTGCAAGGAGCAAAACAAGATTCATAAAGTGGTGATGCGTCCATAATCTTTAATCTTTTAACTTTTCTGTGTGAATATGAACTTATAGCAACTACATAGGTTACCTTCTACGATTAGTGCCCCTTCTGTTATTGCCAGCATTTATGGACTTATTATTTGCAATACAAGAACGAGGCTCGGAAGAAACTGCCACGGCTGAGACAACATTTTCACCCTCAATCTCGCCTGCAACATTTGACGAAAGCGAGACTCCCTATGAACAAAAAAAACAATAAGAAAATTCATAAATCTGTATTTGAAAGCAAACCTCCCTATAGAAGTAACAAATTAACATAGAAAACAAAAAGAACAAACCTCTGCAACAATTTGAACAATATTGGAAGACAAAATAACAAGTGTCTCCACAATCTTCCCACTTGCTACATTCGATTTGCTTCTTCCCTTCTTAGTAAGTCTCGCATTCTTCAAAACAATGCCTAAAACACACAGAATCCAAACCCAGTAAAAATTCATAAACAGACCAAAAATGCTAAACATATAACTACACAAAATCGAGTTGAATAATCACATTTAAGATTCACACTACCAATTAACTAAATAATCAAGTCTCTGGGATCGTCCAAACACAAATTCCGAATCAATTCAAAACACAGATTTCAAGAAAACAGAAAACACAAATTAGGAAATCAAAAACCCAGAAGGAAACGTACTGAATTGGTTGTCAAGAGAGATGGTGAAGAAAACCCCAGAAAAAACAGAGCCATCGTGGATATGGACATGGATTTGTAAGCCGATGATGCACATAGTAGAGATTAACAGAGCTTCGCTCATCGACGCTGACGAAGAAGGAGAAGAAGAGCGTGAGATCTCATCTTCCAGTTTCTTCGCGATTGCCATTATTCAAAATCTATTCGTTTCGAAATTTCTTTTGACACAAATTTGATCGGCAAAATCCGCACACAGACCGGTGGTGTATGTGTTGTGTATAATATAACTGTTATTGGGCCTAAATTAGTTTCGAAACAGTAAAATCCATTTGACTGTAAAAATTTATTAACTTATAAAAAGTTTATTAACTTATAATTAACTTATAAAATTTATTAATTTCTTTTGTTTTTTGGTATTGGAATAAAAGTTTTAATTTATTGAAAAAGTAATAAAATATTAAATTTTGAAAAGATTTGCTTATTCATATTTTTGAATTTTTTAGTTTAAAAATAAGTTTTGTTTGTAGTTCATTTTTTTTGAATTTTTTTATTTATAGTTCTTATACTTCTATAATTTAGATATTATTGTTTATATTTTTTTTTATGGAGATGTGCTGCACCAAGAATAATGCAAATTTACAACGCTACTAAAATCATATTTAACCAAAATTGGTAAATAAATTTATAATATAAAATTCTACTTTTTTTTAAAGTTTTTATTGTCTAACAGAGGACCGAGAACAACAACTCCAACCTAACTCTTTCCATCTCTAACTACAACTCCAAATGATTTATCATGATTTTAATGAGTTTGAGACAAATGAATAAAAATTATCTAACTATTATTGGCCTAAATGAGTTTTGTTTTAGTAGTATATAACTCCTATATAATTTGAAAATTAAAAAAAGGTCAACTATACATATAGTAAAACATTACATTTCATCATATCTTCTGATATAATTATGGTTAATGAGTTTTGTTTTAGTTATATTGCATATAATCCCTAAATAATTATAAGTACACAAAAAGGCTCACATATATATCTTAAGTACTCTTAAATGATATAATAAAAAACTTACATAGATACAAATAGTAAAACATTACATTTCCATTATATCTTCTGATATAATTATGGTTAATTAACAACTAACAACCTAAACAAATATAGTTAAATGATTTATTGATATATAATTTTAAAACTGTTTGACTTTCTTTTATTCAAAATTTCATTACATATTTCTCTAATTCTTTTAGTGCAATACACATTTTGTGTTATGATAACATTTTAATTATACGTTATAATTTTTTATATGCATTGTTAGTTCCAAATTTATTATAACATTCTCTTTTAACGCCATAATTTAATGTTGTAGGTAAAAAAATTTATATGGATAATTTATTTTTGTAAATTTCTATATGATAATTCATTTTTGTTAATTTATGGAATGCTAACTCATTCTCTTATTATAATTAAAAATTTTAGTCATTACTTCGAATTAAGAAATGTTATCTCAAGAGTGAATGCACCTAAACTCTTTAATTTTGCAACATGGTATCAAATTTTTGTACAAACTATGTGGTTTTATCAAAGCATATACAATTATTTTTTTTTGTTAAAGAAATTCTTTGTTTTCGAGTAATGGGAATCAAACCGTGTCGATATCCAACTATCAAAGTGCTCTTAACTAATTTTATTTGTTGGATCCAATATACTAAGCACACAACTAACCAAAAAAACAATCCAATGTATTGTTATTCTATATAATTATTAATTATGGGATAATCTCGAAAAGAGATAAATCAACTTAATATACAGTTTAAGAGTTTAGAGTAATCTTTTTGTCGTTATCGAATTAGATAAGAACTATAGCCTATTTTATGATTTTTCTTAAGAACTTAAAAAAATGTTTAACAGATTAGTTTCATTTTTCTTTGTTCGCTTGAATTGACATATGTGTACCGCCAGACCACATGTGTTTTACAATTACTGACTACATTTTTTTTTTTTTTTGTAAAAGTTACTTACTAATTTGATGCATAAACTAAGATCATATCAAATTCATCACTTTAGCCTTGAAAAACTTAATAAAAAAAAAAGGCAAAGACGCATAATGGTAATGTGTTCTGGAAAATGTCATACTGATTAGTGTTGAGATTTACACCATACTTAGCTCTCAAACTTGTTTAATTTTTAATACTTCCTGTGTTTCAAAATATAGGATATTTTAACTAAAACACAAAGATTAAGAAATATTTACTTTTAACAAGTTCAACCAATCAGAAACAATACTGCATAATATATAATACTAAACTAATCTAAAAGTTACATAGAAAATTGAATACATCTTATATTCTGAAATAAAAAACTTCTCTAAAACATCTTATATTTTGAAATGGAGGGTGTATAACTTAATGGAAAACATGTAATGAAAATGCCTATTTATTGGGCCTAAACTAGTCCTTATTGGGCCTAATTTTTTTTTAGTCGAAAAAAAAAAGTGACATCGTCATCGTTAAACCCTTGCATTGGCTGCAACAACGTCTTCTTCTTGTGATTCTCTGTCAAATCGTAAAACCCTAATTTTTTCATACCTCCCGCAAATTCGAGCTTTCTCAAATCGTTAGCTTTTACTTCTCTGGATCTCTAGTTTTGTGTCAAGATGGGAAGACCTAAGAAGACCAGGGGAATGAAGAAGGAGATGCGTCGCAATGAAGTCGAGGAGATCAATCTTCTGAACCAGTGGATCGAATCCCAGAAACCTGATTCAGGATCCAATCCACTTTCATTTGGTCCTCTTCCTAAAGACGCCAAGATCGGAAAGTTCGAAGACGGCAAAAACGGCACCGTATTCTCGCGTTACGCAGGCGTAAGGAAGTTTACTCAGTTGCCGATATCGGATAAAACGAAAAGAGGGTTGAAAGAGGCGAAGTACGCTGATATGACTGATGTACAGAGAGCTGCCATACCTCATGCTTTATGCGGAAGAGATATTCTCGGTGCTGCGCGAACTGGGTCGGGCAAAACTTTGGCTTTTGTTATTCCGGTGAGGCTTCGATTCAATTCTCTCTTGTTACTTTGTTCGTTAGATTGATTGAGCATTGGGTATTTTAAATTTTGGTTCTTTTTTTGCTTTTACTTGCTATTGCATTGGTGTGTGTTAATGGATGGGTTTGTTGTGTGTTGTAGATCTTGGAGAAGTTACATAGGGAGAGATGGAGTTCTGAAGATGGAGTTGGATGTATTATTATATCTCCAACAAGGGAATTGGCAGCTCAAACTTTCAATGTTTTGAATAAAGTAGGAAAGTTTCATAACTTCAGTGCGGGGCTCTTAATTGGTGGGCGCGAAGGAGTTGACGTTGAGAAGGAGAAAGTTAATGAGATTAATATTTTGGTATGTGCTCCTGGTAGGCTTCTTCAGCACATGGATGAGACCCCAAACTTCGATTGTTCACAGCTTCAGGTACTGTTTGACTCTATTTCTTCATGTTTTCACTCTACCTTACTTTAAAAGAAATGTTAGCTACATAATCTTAGGGGCATCTTGTGTTGTTAACTCTTATCTATAATCATTATGCTGCCACCAAGGAAAGTTGCAAATCAAGGATACTGTAGAACCACTACTAAACGGGCATCCCCTATCTTTATGTATGTTCGCTTTTGCTGCAGATTCTGATTTTAGATGAGGCCGACCGTGTCCTTGATTCTGCGTTTAAGGGGCAGTTGGATCCTATAATCTCACAGTTGCCTAAGCACAGGCAAACTTTGCTTTTCTCTGCAACCCAAACTAAGAAAGTCAAGGATCTAGCTAGACTCAGTTTGAGAGATCCTGAGTACATTAGTGTACATGAAGAGGCGGTTACAGCTACTCCAACTAGCTTGATGCAGACGGTCATGATTGTCCCAGTGGAAAAGAAATTAGACATGTTATGGAGCTTCATCAAAACTCATCTTAATTCCAGGATTCTTGTTTTTCTCTCCACCAAGAAACAGGTTAGATGATTTTACCTTTCTTCCTCTTTGAAAAATCCAACATGGAGATAGTTTTGTTCACTTTCATTCTGCTACTTCTTTTCTATCTTGAGATTGATAAAGGAATCATTATTTTGGGCAGGTCAAATTTGTTTATGAAGCATTCAGCAAGCTCCAGCCTGGAATACCTTTGAAGTGCCTTCATGGAAAAATGAGTCAGGAGAAAAGGATGGGAGTGTACTCGGAGTTCATTGTGAGACAGTCAGTTCTGTTTTGTACTGATGTTCTTGCTAGAGGACTTGATTTTGAGAAGGCTGTGGACTGGGTTGTTCAGGTATGAATCCACACATTCAGAATTACATACAATACTCTATGGTCTTGTCGGGCTGAAGTGTGATGTCATCATATTTATTTTATAGATGGATTGTCCTGAAGATGTAGCTTCTTATATTCACCGAGTTGGGCGTACAGCTCGTTTCTATACTCAAGGGAAGTCGCTCCTCTTTCTGACACCTTCGGAAGAAAAAATGATTGAGAGATTACAAGAAGCTAGAGTGCCTGTAAAACTCATCAAGGTTAGTAAATACCTCACTTTCGTTGAGTCTCGACTGTCTGATGTTGAAAATCATTTGACTTAAATAAAATTGTTCACGCAGGCAAACAACGAAAAGTTGCAAGAGGTTTCTAGGCGGTTGGCTGCTTTATTAGTCAAGCACCCCGAACTTCAAGGTGTTGCTCAGAGAGCCTTCATCACATATCTGAGGTCCATCCACAAAAGAAAAGATAAAGAGATTTTTGATGTGTCGAAGCTGTCGATTGAAAACTTTTCTGCTTCACTTGGTCTGCCAATGACTCCCAAAATCCGATTCACAAACCTAAAAACGAAGAAAAAGGGGGTCTTTGAGAGTTCTATCGCTATGGAGGAGCCTGAGTATGCACAAGAATGTGAAGCACCTCCGGTTGTAGAAAAAGATCTTCTGGGTGATTATTTAGATGAAGAGGATTTCGCTCTCAAGCCACATGGAGAGGGCAAGGAAGTAGAAAAATCAACCAAGGAAGAAGTTCTCATGTATGGTTTTGAAATTCCATTAACTATTTTTTTCCTTACCAGTCTTATCATGGTAATTTATGTGTATAAATTTCCTTTGAATTTATAGGCCAGGAACTCGGGTTTTGAAAAACAAGAAGCTGAAGATCAATCTACACAGACCATTTGGGTCAAGGGTTGTGCTTGATGAGGAAGGCAATTCGTTGGCTCCCTTAGCAAGTGTAGCTGGTGCAACAGGGACTGACATGGCCCTTGATGAAGGTAAAGGAACATGGACCTTAAGTTACATCAAATCCCTATTATTCTGTTCCCACAAACTAGCAATGTGTCAGTATTTACAATGCAGATGGTTCTTGATTTTTGCAGAGAAAAGGAAGGAATTCTATAAGAAAGTGGGAGCGGAAATGAGGAAAGCCGACGCTGAGGACAAGAAAGTTGAGAGGGAAAAGAGGAGGGAAAAGAGAATGAAACAGAAGATTAAGAGGAAGAGAGGAGCCATGGAGGAGGATGAAGAAGATGACGAAGAAGAAGAAGAAGAAGGCCATGATGGTTCTGGATCATCAGAAGAAGAAACAGGAAGAAATCACAAAAGAGCCAAGAAAATCGTCTCTGACAATGAAGAAAAGGAAGGAGGAAAAATCAACACAGATTCTATCTCCGTAGCTGAGCTTGAAGAAATAGCACTCAAACTGATAACTCAATCATGAGATCTCTCAAAAGACATATTTTAAGCTTCTTCCTTTGTACACCGAGAGTAATTGTGTAGTTTATCAATTGTGGGAAAATTTTGTGGTTTGTTTTCCACTCTTGCTTTTCTGTCTACTATGAAGAAAAATGATTTGCATTTTAGCCTTTTTATCTGTGTTGGGAAGAAAATAATTTAATTCCTTTCATAAAATTCTCATATTATATATGCTTGATGTCGCTTTTGACTGTAATCTGATAAATTCTCAAATAGTTTATACTATTTACTCTATTTTCTATCAGACCTTTTTGTTTACTCCGGTAGTCATATTGAATTTGGAGTGCACATTTATAAAGGTGGTTTGTCACACTAGCAAATGGTAATCCGATCGTTGTTGGATAATATTTTTAAGAAACAGAATAAGTTTCAACATTCAGCAAACATTATGTTCATAGCAAACTCATTTGCAAAACAAAATTCACATCAAATATAAAAAAAGGGCACTCTTAGTCTATGTCCTAAAAAGACTCATGTTTGTTCCAAGACATTGGTAGATAAGGCCGATGTTCATCTTTCACTGCATTAAAAAAACGAAAATGATAAGGAACTTTTTCACATTTGGTAAATCTCAACAAAAATATTAAGTCGTTTAGTGTTGTTGATTTACCTGTCGTTGCTGCTGATAGTTGCCATAGCCAGAGTAACCACCACCATAGTACGCATTAGGATCCTGAGTTGGTTGAGGTGCATAACCATAAGCTTCGTAGCCGCCCTGTTGCTGTGGAGGGTATCCTCCATAGTATCCACCACCGTTCCATTGGGCTTGATCAGGCTGTGATAACAAAAATTATAAGTTATGATTTTGCTCATAATTACTATCAAGTTTTACAAGTAGAGATTTGAGAAATTGAGAATGCAAGATTAAAAAGGTACCAAACCAACCTGCTTGTTAGGAGTACGTCCCCACGAAAGACGGATGCTTTGTCCACCTAATTGTGTTCCATTCAACACCGAAAGTGCATGCTCTGCAGACGCCCTGAAGCACAACAGAGAGTTTAAGTATGTACGAAAAGAACTAAATGGGTTTGTATAGTGAATAGATGATATGATGTTTTATACCTGTTAGCAAATTGAACGAATCCACAACGTTTTCCTGGAGGTATTTTCACATGAATTAGTTCCCCAAACTGACCGAAAATGGACTTCAACTCATCGTCTGTAACGTTAGTATCCAGACCTCCAACAAAAACCTAAAAGTACAACACATTAGACTTATAGTCTAGCAAAAATATCAAACAAGAGATTTTGGAGGAAAGCAAAAGAAAACTAACTACATACTGTTGTGTTATTTGGATCGCTATCTCCAGGATTTCCTCCTGGAGTGTTTTGATACATAGCTGCAAATAAAAAGATGGGTGAACTCAAGAAGGGCTTAAAAATTCAATTGATATAGAATAAAACTCGACATGGTAAAACAGCTACAAGGAAACTAAATTGCAGAACAACAGAAGCTCACTTAAAAACGTTTGCAAAAAATATTCACATCAAAAGCTAAGAAGATATCAGCAACAATCCAAACAACATACAGTTCAAAAATGATCAGGAGAATCTGACAGTAAGTGCCAGTGGGAGTTCAACACCCAAGCAAATAACTGGAGCAAAAAATTTCACCTACATCCATAGTAATCAACTATGGCTTGGCCAAGGTTTAATAGAATAGATCTAGAGAGGAAAACTATTACGAAAATACTTGTAAAAGTGGGAAAACATTATGAAAAGACAGAAAAAGACTTGCAAAAGTCTACTTAGAGAAGAAGTATTAACTTCAACGTAAGACTCAAAATTAAAGAAGGAAAAAATGAGCTACGGAATATGAAAATAATTAATTTGAAGGTAAAAGCCTCAAAATAAAATACTTCTAAGTGATAAGTAAGGAAGTGGAAAGTAATTTGAAACTGTAGGCTAATAACAGCCACTTGTATGGAACTTCTTCTGATAACATAACCAACTGACCTAAATGAGGCCACGCAATAAGGTGGTATCATTTTCGGCTGAAATCAGTTCCAGGCTCCCCCCAAAGAGAGCCACTTGTTCTCCTGCTTTAAGACAACATGAGCTGATTTTTATAAGTGTTTGGATGCTTTACAATATCAGAATCCATTTTAAGTGTAGAAAGGCGAAAACTAAAAGGAAACAAACAGATAAATTCTCTTAATCCTTCAGCACCAACTGAGAGAATAAGCTTGACTAATCAGAAAGAAATACATCAACCAAAAAAGACACTCAATTACAATGCTCAACAAAGAAGGTTAAAACACAAGCAATCTTCAAATCACCATTCAACATACTCAAGGCACACAATTCCTATATATAAAACATACCTGGTTGCATCGGAAGAGGATTCTTATTGGCAGCCGGACCAATACGCATAGGCCTGGTGGAGCAGTATTGACCATTCATCTCGGTCATGGCACGCATCTGCTCAGTTTCGTCCCCAAACCTGACAAAACCATAGCCCTTGGACCTTCCAGTGGTTCTGTCCATGACAACTTTTGCCCCCTTGATAGACACATACACACTCTTAAACGTATCCGTGAGCATTTGGTCAGTGACTTCAGGTCCAAGATCGCCTACGAAAATAGTGTGGTCAGCACCTTCAGTCTGTCGTCTCTCTCCAGCACCAGCCTGAGCCCAGTTGAGCCTAAACGTCTGTTCGCCGCTCGGCATTTGAGCACCATTGTAAGTTTGCAAAAACCTCTCAGCTACAGAACGGTTGACAAACTCAATGAATCCATAACCTTCAGATTGTCGGGTCAGCTTATTACGAATGACTTTAGCTGATACAGCCTGCAACCACAAACCAAAACACCAAACCATCACTAACCTAAACCCTAATCGATAAACAATACTTTTCAATCTTTCTACATAATTAAATAAAAGACTTCAACTTGTAACAAAATTACCTCTCCAGATTGACCGAAGATGCTCATAATGTAGCTCTCGTCCATCCATTGCTGCAAATCTCCAATCCATAAGGACTTGACCTCTGGATTCTGAGATCCAGCTCCGTACTGCTGCTGTTGACCTAGTGCCGGCGCCGACTGCCTCTGCTGCTGTAGCTGTTGTTGCTGTTGTTGCATCATCATCCACAACTGCTGCTGTCCCGTTTGTTGTCCTGCTCCGGCGGCGTTTGACGGTGGTTGATGCATCACTAACGACGGACAAAAAAAAACCTAACTATTTGCTACGGGGAAGAGAAATGAAAAAGAAAGGACGTTATAAGCCTCAAGTCTCGCTTCCTTTATAGTTGTAATTGTATCATAGTGTGGGCTTTTTCTTAGAGGCCCAAAATTTTAACTTTAAACTCAGCCCATTAGTTATTGACCGGTTAGGTTCTGAACCGGCGATAAAGAGTAATTGTCTAATTGAACATGTTTGGTGTTCTAAAGGTAAAATTGATACTACTGTACTATAAAAAGTTAAAGCTTTAAAGGAATAATTAGTTTAGTCAATTTCATAAACAACAACGTTTGGACTGGTCCGATGTTAGTCTAAGTTAAAGTCAATTATACCAATACGCATAGTTCTTGATTAAGATTTTGTTGTATTGATGAAGAAGTTTTTTGGTCTACAGTTGCAGTTGCGTAGGTCACATGATCATACTTCTGGATCAATGTTTGTAACAACCTCTTCTTCACCCTTCCTCTTCCCTCTCCAGAGTATGATCTGCTCATCTTTGAACAATATGGGAACACATGGAACCAACTCCTGCAATTTTGTTCACAACATTAAAGATCAATCATAAAGAATCTCACAAGGCAAGCAAAAAAAAAAAACCATTCAGAGTTATATTATACCTTTAGCTTCACACCGATTCGTTTGCAGTCACTCATCCCAACATGAGTGCAATCTAGTCTCACAATCTCTTCTGTTTCGAATTCCTCTCTCACTCTTCCCACGACATTAACATAGACACCATTCCTAGCTGCATCAACAACATTAAGCCAATGAAATTGAGGAAAGACCAGAACAAATGACCAAGGAGTTTGCAACGGGTGTAACTAGTTACTAAGTTTCATTAGGGCAGGAGAATGAAGCCCGCGATTTCTCATCTCTTTGGTTTCTTCAAATGTCAACCCATCTGCTACATTCTTTACAAGTCTTGGGTATATCGGTGGATAAGGCTTCCACAACATGAGTGGTATGATGGGACGATTCTTAGTTACATAGTTCCTTCCTCGATACAAAACTAGAATGTTTATGTGTCTGTATACAACCTTTCCACCAGATTTTTCCTGTCAAGAAACACAACTATAGTAAGATGAGGACGAGCACTTACTATCTAATAACAGAGACAATCTAATAACAGACACCTCGAGGTGAAAACATATGTTGTCCATGTCAAGAGTAGGTACTCCTAAGCATTTGATCCTCACTGCCTCAGCTTTCTTCCAATGGTTATGAATGTCATCTATCATATTGTGTGTCACACCACCTTTCCCTAACAAATGATACCAATCATAAACCAGTTTGATTGAAGGAAGCTTTAGAGGACACCAATCACATATGTTTCAAAGCTCAATTCTTAAAAACTTGATTTATATCACAAAATGAGGAAACATGAATTCATAATTCTCACCAAGATCACAAAGTCCCAAAGAAACAATGAAGAAAGCTCTAAACTTTGAAGTTTATACGATGAACCAAAGCTAAAAGATTAAAAAGTGTACCGAGATTGATCTGCCGTGAACAATCATTATGCCGATACCGTTCAACAAGTTCCGTAACTTCCTCATCTGTCAAAGGCTCGCCGAGAACTCTTTCCCTCTCTTCCGCCCATTGGCTCTGATCAATCCCCGGCGAAGCCAATGCGGAAGTCCCTGTCCATTTCCGGTCCAATCGACCCGGTCCAAACGGAGAAAACCGTTTCGGTTCACGGAATCCAATTGGTTCAATTTCCGGGTTTGTTTCTGAATACGAATACCTAAAATCGAAAGGGAGGTCTGAAATCACCGGAATCTTCGTTTTATTTACCAGCTCCGACGACTGATCCTGCTTCGTTTCCTTCTTCTTCTTCTTCTTCTTCTTCTCTGAAGAAGGTTTAGTGGGTTTTGAGAGAGGTGAAAATGGTGGATCATAGTTATCTGTAGATACAAATCGAGCTCGGAGATGACCCAACAACAAAAACGAATCCTTTGGCTCTTTTGCTAGCGTTAAGCTTCTGCTGCGAATTGAAAACATTCAGAAACGAAACACTCTGAGCTCCTCGTAGGGTTTAATTGTGAAGCTACCAAAAGTTTTACTGAACAAGTATAATTTCTTAATTTACATCTTGGTCCATAACTATGAAAGTTTCCTGCTTCATACCCGCAATACTTATATTTCTATTATTCACCCAATTCAAAAAATGACACCAATTTTAGCATAATTGTTCAGCGGTCATGTTACAACAGCAAAAGTCATTTTGCCTTTTCAGATGATCTTATTAAAGTTCTCATCTTTACATCTTCTTTGATCTTCAACCATGGATTCAAAAACATTCAACATATTATCTAAACCTTCAGGATCTTCTCCCATCTCCTTCATCGCGTATACAATACTCTCTATTGTAGACAAACATCCCGCTCTTGGCTGCCGCCGAACTTCTTTGTATAAACTTGTACCTTCGATCTCCAGTTTCACATGGCAACATAAAATCTTAAGCCATGGATTTTCAAGGTATATTCTTCTTGCCTTTGACCATGTCCCATCAAGAACAATCAGATTCTTTAGCTTCAACTCTTCTTCTTTCTCTTTTAGATCATTGATCTTCACCGATTCTTCGCTCGGGAACAACAATGCTGATCCAGGAGGAACCTCGAGCTCGAATTCTCGCTTCCCTTCTGAAAACTTTGTTACCACAAACCCTTTTGCCAAGACATCCATGGCCGCAGGAGAAGCCAGTATATGATCAAAACTAGGATTCTCTACACTGGTTTCGAGCATCAAAGAGTGTGAGATATTGCTGATGACACCATGTTTCTTCATACACATTCTTATCAAATCTTCTGATACACTTCCTTCACAAGAACCTATCTTTTGATCTGTAACCCGTAAATCCCGACTAGAACTTTCACCTGAATGCTGAGAAAGCTTCAAACTTTCAGCAAATCCCAACCTACCATTGTTCTCAAATTCTAAATTCTCCACACTGCCACTACCTAACTTAGAGCTACCATCAAGCTCCAAAGAAGCTCCATTCTCTACCCTATAACCAGAATCCGAACAATTCGTGTCAATCTTGCAGCAACCCGATCCAATAACCCTGATTACGAACTCTGCCTCATCATGAACATCGAAAACAGTGGTCACACTAACATTCTTAAGCCCTAATCTAGCGATTCTAGCTGAATTAAGGGCGTGTTTTCTCTCGAGACTATGCTGAAGAATAGTAACACTCACCTCATTATCGAAACATGGAACTCGCATCTTCTTGCAGAGGCAAAGCTGGCTTGGTTTATCGCAGGAAGGGCAAGTGGATCGCTTTGACCCCATTTTTAGGGTTTTTGTTGAAACCCTCACACCGTGACACCGTATACAATCGGCGAAGTTATCTCGAGACAGGATCAGCTGAGTTCGGGCCACGACATGGCCCATCATCTGTCCTGATAACATCACGCACATTTTAGGAATCTAAAAGCTTTCAAGCTACGACGAAGATGAGCTAACTAAACCGGAAGAGACATATAAACCAAATTAAACCGGAAGAAGACTACGTTACAATTGAAATTAAGTTTTAGATTGATGAAACCAAAAGCAAATCGTTTCTGGAGCCGCCGCAACGGAACACTGAAGTGATGTGTAATTGAAAAGCTTAAACCGAAAACACCAATGAGTATGTTGAAGCTTTCAAAAGATCGAAACTTTTTAATTTCTATTGCTGTGTATCACTGGATTATAATATCCAAACAGTTACGTGATGAGCAGAGCAGATGCTACAAACCTGAATGATATATACAAACAGATAAAGTAATTGTTGAGTTTTCCAACGGGGATTACATTAACTTTTACCTAAAATCAAACAAACATCTGAGGGAGATAAGAGTTGAATTCTAGCAGTTATCTGGTCTATTGTATTTTGGAGGCAGAGTTGGACATTGTTCGTTCATGTGCGAGTATGGTTCCATGGTGTTGTAACCAGGAAGTTCCATCCTGTATTTCCCAAGTATCTGACAGTAAGGAAGCTTCACATTGTCATTGTCATTGCACCATGTAGGAAGGCGACTTGCATTGTTCTCGAAAAAGTTTAGCATGTAAGCATCTTTGATCTGCAGATTGAAGAAGAGAGAAATAGAAGACCACGGTCACAAGAGTTTTGAAATTGGGAATGGAAACAGAGACTGTGTGTATTGATGATTGGTTCTTACCGTGAATTCTGTGACTTGAATAGAACTAGCAAGTGGACCGAACAGACCAGCTTCTTTGTATATTTCGAGAATGAAAGCTATGCAAGAGGTTGATTTACCATCGCTGTATATCCAATCGTCTTGTTCGGGAACTGCCAGTAATCTGTCAAATGAGGATCCGCGCTTCTCTACTTCCACCAGTACATCAGAAAGATCAAGTCCCTGCAATTTAGACCATGTTAAATAAGAAGAGAAAGGAGAAGGGCCGGGAAAAGGAAAAACAAATTATAATAGCAGAGAAAAATGGAGTATCAATATTAAGACCATCTCAAATGAGGACAAGCACTAAGTAAACATACCTATGAATTATGAAGATGTTTAGAATTCAGAATGATTATAACAATCGAACTAAAAAAGGCTTTTTATTGATCAAGAAGTAAGAGATCGAAAGGTATATATAGGACTGGGTATATAAAAACAAGCACAAAGTTTAATACCTCTGTTCCTAGTCGTTTGTTCAAGGCTTCATTCCACATGTTAGCAGCATAATCAGGCTGCATTTTGCTCCAAACAGTCATGAAAGATGCAACCTATAAGAAAAGCTCAAATATAATCCAATTAGAAAAGTGTACTCATTCATCCAGACCAAAATTGTAAGAAGGGAAAAAAGAAAACCATACAAGATGAGCATCTAGAGGAGGCGGGTAGTTTTCACTAATGGTATCGATCCAGCTAAAGATCAAGTTGTGATAACCATATGGTTTACCCTCCATGCTGCGAGCAAATTTCCAGGCAGCAGCAACGTCAAATTTGGCTCTAACATCAGGATGCAAAGGTAGCAATGCAATCTGAGGGTTCGAGTCATCCTTTGTTTGTTCAAATTCCCACCATTCCTCCCATGGTAATATCGCTATAACATCTTCTCCCTGTGACCAAAAGCGAAACCTTCAACAAAAGAAATCTTGTTGTACTTAAAACTTAACCTTAAGGCAGCACTCTGAAGTATTGTTACCTCTTCATTTTCATTTCCGGACTCACCAATCCATAGTTTTCCTTCAGAGTCTCTCAAGCAAACAGCGGAATGACCAGCATATGCCCCACTCACCCATTTCTCAAGAGTCTCAAAACCACCCCATCTCCCACGGATCTTTGAAATAGCTAAGAGATCACCTGACTGGATCTGATCAGTAGTAACATTCGTAACCCATGGTTCAGGGCGAGTTTCAAAATTAGCTCCCATATGTTTCTCAAGAAACGCAAGGTTAGCGCTTTCCCCCCAACCGGTATTAGTAAAGAGAGGGAAAACATCCCACAGTGCTTGAAGTGTTCCTAACATCCCTGCGTGCATAAGGAATATCGAAACTCCTTTGTTCTTAACCTGATCCAATATCGAAACCCAAAACACATCAACCAAACTGCATAGATATAAAATCCTTACATCAAAGAAACCAAAAGAGATATGGCAAAACAGAATTCAAAACAAAAACTTACATATTCATACTCAGCTTTGCCATCCCACTCCGGAAACTCCACAGTATGATGTCGAGAAATGAAGTACCAAGTCCATGTCACACGATACGGAGTTGCAAATACATAAAGATCCATACATGTCCAACTATGCGCCTTATCCGCCTTCATTAACACCAACAAAATCAAATTCAGAATTCTGTCTATTAAAACTAGCTTTTCATCCACTGCCAAAGTAAGAAACTACAGAACTAACACACATTACCATATTCGAAAATGGTTTCATACACAAATCAATTACTCCAAATGAAAGCCTCCAAGATAAGAATCTCACAAAAAAAAAAAAAAAAAAAAAAAAAAAAAAAAAAAAAAATCCAAACTTGAAGATCAGATACAACCCCAAATCTTCTCCTAAATTCCCGGATTCAAAAAACCCTAACATCCCTAGAGACTTAACGGTCAACACAATTGCAGATTCTAAAAAAGTCAAAATTGGAAAGGGCCCATATCACACAAGAAGCAAACAAAACGATCACAGTTCACCAAAAGGAAACAAAATCGATTATGAATTAACTTCAATTTCAAAAAAAATTCAAAACCTTAATGTGAAGCGTGCCACCACCAAACTCGCTACCAGACTTGTTATGGAACTCCAAGGTAGCCGTGTTCTCAAAGAAACAAGCACCTTTCCACTGAACGGAATCGTTCCCTGAACTCGCTGTTCCGATGAAAGTAGGAAGCAGATCAGCGGCTCCATATAGAGAGTTTAGAATCGGCCACGAGACTTGTCTGGGCAAATGCGGAAGCAGATCGCGTGGATGAAACGGCGATTTCACCGATTCAGCGGTTGATACAATTAGAAACAGTAGGACGAAGATGGTTGTGAACAGAGACGGAAGCGAAGAAGACGATGAGGGAGATGAAGACGCCATGTTTCGTTATTTTTGGGTTCCTAGTCTCTCCACGATACTATAAAATCAAATTTATTTATATTAAGAAACAACAAAACAAAACAAAACAAATCTAAAAAAATAAAAGTAAATAACTTCCGTATAAAAGTGGCAACTGGCAAGTTTAATTATTTTGGATTTAAATTTACTATTACTAATTATAAAACCTTATCACAAAATTTTGCTAACAAAAGGGAATTAATCTCATAAACAGTTAAAGTAAAAATTTCTTTTTTTTTCTTTAAGAAAATATGTTCAAAACTTAAAATAATATTATGAATATGTATATGTGATTACTACTTGATTTTATTTTATTGTCTTTTTGGTGTCTCTAAGTTTAGTTTTCTAATTACAAAGAAATCAGTTTGCATGTACACGATATCATAACTCACCCATCACAGTTAATATCACATCATCCAAATATGTTCATAATGTATAAATCAGACTATCAACGAGGTTTGCATGATCTTACAACACGTTGTACATAGATTCACGATAGAGGGATTTAGCGTACACCGCAACATACAAAAATCAACCAGAATATGACATCCCATTCCAACCCAATCCCTCGATGTCATCATCTCATTACGTTGCGTTATCGTTGGTATAACGTGTACATACTTGAAGTATGTATGTTTCAATGGCGTCTAAATTTAGAAGGCAAGGCACGTCGCCGTTTCTTCCACTATAAATATACTCCCAAAATATTAAAAATTATTACAAGACAAAAAGCGAATTGTCAAAGCAAACAAATCAAATCTTCCATTAACGTTTGTGTAGCCTTGAAACGTTTTTGTTTATGTACATAGTCCGACATGACATGATGACAAATTAGAAACTTCGTAGGTTTCTTAGTTCCCTTTTAGATTGCCAAATCAAATTATATACGAATAAGATTTGTATCTTCATGTATATAATTCCATTGATGACGAAACAGGAGTTGGTATCATTTACGTATCAGCTCCAATCTCCATGATGCATAAACATAAGAAACAATTAATACACGGGAACCAGTACTGACGTTTGCCATCTTTATGACCATCATCGATCATTGCAAGATCCTCCTGGCCCTGGGATAAAGTGTTAAAACAGGAGTTTTAGTACCAAAAATTTGAAATTCTCAACCCAATTCCTAGCAATTCATCCCAGAAACCTTTGTTTGAAACTAGAGGATCACCTCCAACTTTAGCACACAAGAACTGAAATTTATTTTATGTTGACAAATAATGATGTTAAATTTATTTTATGTAAAAGAATATATGAAAATATCAGAGTGGCGCAGCGGAAGCGTGGTGGGCCCATAACCCACAGGTCCCAGGATCGAAACCTGGCTCTGATAAGTTTTTGATTTTTTTTTTGTTTCTTTTCCCAGTATGGCAATTTCAAACCTCAATTAACTTAGCCAACTCTGTAAATGGCGCATTACATTTCACTCGCTCTTCCCCCAAAGTTTAAAAATAAACTGTTTTATTTTTAGAGAAAAAACCACTTACGTTAATTATGTATGTGATTTTCTTGAGAAAATCTAGAAACAAAAATAAATTGTGGTATGGTTTCGCTTTAGAATAAACAAGACCATTTCAATAAATCTGAATCTGTTTTTGGCTCAAACAAAAAATGAAAAGGTAAATTCCGTTGCATATTTCGATTGAAGTAAGATTGACAAGAAAAAAATGTGGCTGTATAAAGTCTTTCGTATTATATAACAACTCTAATGTGTGGCAATTCCAAGCCGGTAAGAACGTCAAAAGCCGATGCTCAAATTAATCCAAAAATCTCTAATCTAAAGCTTTTCTAGTGAGAAATTTTAGGTTTTACTCTCTCTCAAGCCTAGGATGCAGATACTCCTGTAGCTTCCTTCGGAATCAAGAAAAGAAACATAACAGGGATATAAGTGCAAAACACTTGAATGGCTAATCCCATAAACATATTCTCAAAGGATCCTGAAGATATTCCCAAAAGTGAAGCCAGTCCTGCTCCCATGAACGACCCAACTGTGTTTCCTAAGTTGTTTATCGACATAAACAGCGCAAAGAGTGTTCCTTGGATCCCAGGAGGACATAGACGACCAGACAAGATCAAGAACGGCATGAACCTGCGGTTTAAGCAAAAGCATGCTTATGAGATTTACTATTCTTCTTCAAGGCCATTTCTAGAGGAAATAAAGATGGGGGAAAACAACGTACTTGAGTTGATTGATGGCATCACCTAGAGCTGATCCGAAGAGCACCATTGTCTTGTCTGAAACTCCGTAGCCCACATTTGCTCTTGATACGAGAACCATATCTAGGAGTATCGTTATAGAAATCCCGATGTGCGCAAACCTGTGATGATGTTTTATTGATTAGATCACTTAAAGAATGGAAAACATTGAGATGTAAGGATGTGTGTGGGAAGTATTTAGACTTACAAGAGAGACTTGCGTAGAGTCATATTTGTCAGATACCGGTTGTAGATAAAAGTACCAATCATGAGACCTAACCAACCAACAACACGAGCTGTTCCTAGGAAAGAAGCATCCAATTGCAAGACCTCGGTTTGGTAATAGAACATGACGGTAGAAAGATTTGGCACAGTGATATGCGCAACGAAAAACCACGCCATTGGTCTGTAATATTACAGAAAAGTAAAAATGAGAAAGAAACACTTCAAGACATTCTAACAGCAACTTACTCAAGGAAGCGTATCAAATATATTACCTCAAAATGATCGGTTGCTTGAATGCTCGGACCAAGCCAAAAGTGGCTGCTTTCAGTGACTGGAACCACTGTGAAGCTAATGACTTAGACTGCTTCTTATGTGTCTCAGACTTCCCATTGGTAGCTCCTCCTTTTTTACCTTTCTTCTGCCCCTTCCTTCTTCTTGTATTGGACTTATTGGTATCTCGATAGTTATCATCGTTGCTCATCTTGCTTTTCTCTTCAAACTCGTTAGAATCCAACATGTCAGGCATTGGTTCATTGTTAGTAGGAATTTCTTCAACCAGAGCACATGATAGTAACTGTAGCACTGGTAGTACAGTGAAAAGGAGGAATATTGTTTCTATCTTCAAGTTGGTTAACGCATAGCCTCCTAATAAACTACCGCATATTCCACCCACAGCCATAGAAAGCCATGAGACAGACTGAAGATCTCCAGCAAACGAGGCCCTGATATAAACAGTTAAAGAACCTATAACTCAACGAAGGAACTAAGTATCCTTAAGTGCGTATCATCAGAAAGTAAAGAACATAGAATCTTACTTTTCAAGTCTCACAGCTTCAGCTATCATAGCATCTACCACAACATCAGCCATAGCTGATCCCAGGTTTTGTACAGTCAAGAGAATCATAAGATAAAGACTGGAACTTCGAGAAGTTGAATCTAGACCAAGCAAGAGCCATGGCACAAGAGATAGCACAGTCGATATCACCAAATACGGCGTCCTCTTCTTCCCATTAATCGGGATACAATCTGAGATAATCCTACCAAAATCACAAAAAAAAAACATATCATTACTGCAAAGCTTCAACATTCACTCACTGTATTATTGGTGACGACGAAGATAACATACCCATATAAAGGTTTAATGCTCCATGGAAAGAAAGCAACAGAAAAGACAAACTGAGAAGCTGATGGTGATAACTGAAGCTTGTCTTTGAGCTGATATGAAACAGCTGTCCATACAAACGATCTAAATCCCTATAAAATGCAAAAACAAAATCAATTTCCCAATCCAGCAAAAAACAAAAACAAATTTTTTTGCAGTTTTCTATATCTACACTCTAAGCTCCTCCATCATCACTAACCAAACCGATCTCAACAAATGTACGGTGATCATCTCAAAACACATACGAAAAAACAGAGGAAAACGCGATCATCCCAAAAAAAAAAACGTATCAGAGGCTTCCAATTTGAAAACGCAATGAGGCAGAGGAGTCATGGAAACAGAGATTGAAACAGACCTGAGTGAAGTAAATGAGACAAACGAGCCACAGAAACGCGAACCCAAACGCCGATCGCAGCTGCTTCAACCAATGTATCATCTTCTTAATTGCAAAGAATCAGACAAAAACACGTTCTCAGCTTCTTCTCCTTCTTCTACGGTTCATCAGAATCTTGTCCTCCTCTCCTCGTCTTCTCAATCTCGACTTCTCATAACGATTTGTATTTTTTTTTTTAATTTCCCAGATTTATGGGTTCCTCGTCGCAGAGAAGGACAATTCAGTTTTTCAGTTGACTGACGCAAAGAATAAACATAAGGATATTTTCGTCTTTTCCTCAAATAAAAAGCGCGAGACACGTCGTTGATCCTATAGCATTCGGACACGTCATTAGTAGGACCTATTCAACATCATCTGTTCTTTACCTCCCCCGTCACCGCCTTGTGAGACTAGTCTGCCTTTGACTCTGATTACGACTTTATTCTTCATCCTTTAAATCATTAAGACATTAATCATATGCTATTTCATATTACATAGTTTATCTTAATCTTTCTATCATCACAAGTTATACAAGGAGTTTTTTTTACAAAGAGTCTTTGAATTATTCAATCAGCAATAAGAAGGTGCATACTGTGGACGATACACAAACGGTTTCACGGCATGGAAGTAACCGGAAGGGCGGTTGTAAGTGAATTTGATTCCGGTTTTGGTTTGGTGTAGACGGTTGCAAGGTGTGTGGAAGCTGCTTATGGGTCTTGCAAGGCAAGCGTCCCAACGTTTGCTCTCTGGCATTGTCTCTGCAACTGTGTAGACACCTTTTGAGTTTGTGAAAGCTTGGTAGTTTACTACTTCTCCAGATTTGGTTATGCAGAGAACCGCAACCTCAGCTCCTGTTAATATAATATACACACAAGAACGATTGCACAACAAAAACAACTCAGATACTGGTTTAAAGAAAGTAAAACAGTACGATTTATTAGACTAGCAGAATAGTGACATGTCTTCATCTTCAAAGTAAACACGGTGAGTGAACCGCTAGTGGTTTCTAAGCAATCCCGGTATATAGTTTTCGAGTAGACAATTTGGAATATGAAGCAGAATGGAATGGAAAACCATTACCCGAAGAAAAGAAAAGGATGAGTAAGCTAATGCTAATTACTAAGTTCCAGAGAGACATGGGAATGATACAAACTTGAAACTAAGGCTAATACAAACCATAGTCACTTCTAAATTTGATTCATGTAATTTAGAACACTGAATATGAAATAGAAAACTTGACAAGATTTCACATAGAAATCTTGTAGCATAACTGCATATGTGCATAATATAAATCTGCAAAAACAATTAACACTATCGGATAAATACAAAAGTGCAACCAAAAACACAAGGATGATGAACATACAAAATTTCTAAGTTCCAGAGAGGCAAGAGATGATATAAACAATAAACCCCCTCTAAATTTGGGTTATGCAATTACTAAAACCAAATATGAATACGCAGAAACTGCAGACACGTCACACACTTATAAACAAAAGGATGAATAAGCTAAATTACTAAGTTCCAGAGATGATACAAACCATAGTCACTTATAAATTTGATTCATGTACTTCAAAAGACTAACTATGAATCAGAAAAATTGACAAGATTTCACATTTGCATAACATAAATCCTCAAAAAACCATTACCACTATCGAATAAATACAAAAGTGCAACCAAAAAACACAAGGATGATGAACATACCAAATTATCAAGTTCCAGAGTGACAAGAGATGATTGAAACCATAAACCCCACAAAACTTGGTTCATGCAATTACTAAAACCAATATGAATATGCAGGCACACACTTGCATAGATAAAAACCATTTGCTCAAGAAAGAAGAACAAACAGTAACCAACGATAGTTCGGCTATAAAGTGAACTAATAGACTAATCTGTATAACTCAATTACCGTTTTCCGAGTCCAAAATTGCAGTAAGATGAAGCTAATGCATAATAAATTCACACCAATCTGATGTGTGAGAATCACTAAAAACAACTGCTATCGAAAATAAACAGTAATCACTCTGAAGAACCACAACTGGAAACGTGAAGCAAGATAATTTATAATCGAACAACTAAAAAAACTGATTGAAGAGAAACAAACCTTCAAGAACATGATCTTCTGGTCCGATTGAAGAATCAGCACAGACATCACATACAACTCTACCACGAATCTCGCCAGTCCACGCGTCGACACCAGAACCTAGAAAGATCGCAGTCATAACAAACAGACCCATCACGAAATTTCTCAACTTCGAATCCATGAAGCCGGAAAGGTCTAATCTTTTTAATCTCTTCGCGCTTCTCCCTAAGACAAAAACACACGACCCTAGCAAACAACAGAACTTGTTACTGAATTGGCCGGAGCTATACACCACCTACCTACTTCTACGTTTTGTCGGCAAGTTTCAAAACCCTCTAACTGATAAAGAGAGTTCCGAAAACATATAATTCTGATACGATTGATAACTAAAGGCTAGAACTGTGAGAAACTCAAAGTTGAAGGCTTTGAATGTAATTGCATATTTTTCTTCACTGTTCATAAAAAGTTAAACATTATTACTCTACAAGTAAAAGTTAAAGATTGTCCTAGATGTGGAGCGTAGGAGGAAACTATAAACCATCTGCTTTTTGAATGCCCCTCAATACGTCAAGTATGGGTTTTATCGACAATCCCTTCACATCCTATAGTGTTCCCTTCATCTTCCCTATATAGCAACCTCGATTTTCTATATGGGCGTGGTAGAGACTCTGGTGCAACTGATTTAATCTTGAGAACGTTCACGTGGATGTTGTGGTACATTTGGAAGGCAAGAAATAAGAAAGTGTTTGAAAATATCTCTGAAGCTCCGCAAGATACACTGGAGAAAGCTATCCAAGAAGAAGAAGTTTGGAGAAGAGCAAATAACAGAGATTTAGCACCAGCGGTAGTAGAAGCATGCATACCTTCGATCCCAATTCCTCAAGATTCTCTTGTATGCTTTATAGATGGATTTTGGCATACAGAGGAGGATAGGAGTGGGCATGGTTGGATTGCGTCTATTGGTGATAGAATCCTGCACATGGGGCTAAAAGGATCGCGCAGAAGCTTATCCCCATTACATGCAGAGTTAGATACCCTTATTTGGGCTATGGAGTACTTATTAGTGTTGGACCTGGATAAAACTCTTTTTGCTACGGATTGCTCAGACCTCCTAAGGATGACGACTAATATCGAGTATTAGCCGACCTTTTCATCAGAATTGAAGGATTTTATTCATTTCAGAGATAGATTTGCTAATTTTAGTATTAGATATATCTCCCGTGAGGATAATATTTGTGCCGATAAACTTGGGAAATGTGCAAGAACACATGGTTTATGTTTCTCCTATGTAAGCTCGTCGGTACCTAATTGGCTCTCTCTCAAAGAGAGTCATCTCCAATAATTTAATTTGATCGTAAAAAAAAAAAAAAAAAATCCACTAAGATATGATTTTAGCGATCTACTCCTACACTGTAATCAAGAAACGTTGACTAGTCGCTGCTTAATCCATAACGCTCCACAAGAAAACCTCAGATTTCAAAACCAATCAAAAGACCTAAAGTTTTGATTTTTATTCCCATTCGTATACCTAAAAAATGTTCAATGATGTTCCTACGTCTGAATCCAGTTCGATCAATTACATCTCCGAGTTCTAAAAGTTTTGAAATTTGATTAAAGGTTTGGGCTTTTTTCTTCTTCTGCTTCACTTGATCGTTTATAAATCGGTAAGCTTTTTCCTTTTTGGTGTATATCCATTGTTTTGGTGATCTGTTGAGATTATTAGCCTGGGTTGTTTTTCAATTAGGAGAATTTGTGTTTGCTCTTATGTGAATTTGACCCTTTGTTTCTTCGCTGTTGAATGTGACTGGTCAAGTTTAGAATCATACAAATGTCGTTCTCATGGTTGTTTCATGGAGTCTACAGGGATTGATAGATATTGATTTTGAAAGTAAAGTTGATTCGTTTCTTTGATGACATTACATTGCTTCAAGTTCCAACCTTTTCTATTTCAATCAATCTGTTGAAACATCTAATTACTAAACAGTTGATGACACCAGTGGCATAGTAATGATGTGCTTCCAAGGTCTTATTCAAATGTGTCATGTCTAGCATCTGTAGATAGCTTTAATGCTTTTCTTCACAGCTTATTCCTATGGTTAGAGTTTGATCTTAGTTTCTTTTAATTTCATCTTTCTTTTCTTTTACTTCAAAACCACTGGATATGGCTTGAAACCACTGGATATGACTTTAGTTATGGTGCAGCACACAATTGGTTTGTTCTCTAGAGTGCTTGCAAATAGCTTGTGAAGGGCTTTGCAACATCACATTAGTGTTATCTATGGAATTCTCAGGTCCTTCAAAGTTTGCTAAGTTGGAAACTTGAGCTACTAGATCGTTTTGGATATACATCAATTTTAAATAACATGTATTCACCTTTTAAAAACTGCAAAACTGTTGACAAGTGGCATATTTTTTGTTTGGTTTTCCGCTTTCTGATAAGCTGCAATAAGGATACTAATTCTTCTAGACTGATGCTTTGTTTGCTTATGCTGATTTGATTTCAGACCTGTGAAGCGGGACAAAACAGAAGAAGTTATCCTCTAAGAGAGTCGCTGAAGCGAAAGAAAAATTAACTAATTTCATAATGGTTCAGAAGCTTGAACTGATCAAAGGGGGCGGAGGATCGATAAAAATAGGAGCAACGGGAACAGTTGCAACTTTAATGACTCGAGAGCTAGACTCCATGAAACAACCTTCACCTCAGACTCCCACAACAAGACCCATTAGAACAACTATCCCTGTCTCAGTAGACTGTGGCACATCTTCTTCAACTCCAAAAAGAACGAAACCAAGAAAATCATCAGATGAAGCTAGCAGCAGCAGCAACAACAACAATGTTCGAACACCAAAAGGTCACAATGCCAGAAGCACTCATCAGCTTTCAATGCTTGGCTCTGATAATGTTAGAATACCAAAGGGTCACAATACCAAAAGCAGTCATCAGCTTCCAATGCTTGGCTCTGATAATGTGTCGTTGCAAGGAACCCCTAGAAGGGAGAAGAGAATGAACATTGTGGACATTGTGGATGTGAAATGCGGGAATCCAGATCGAGCTTGGGCTAACCCGATAACCAGTAGACTCAAAAAGCTTGGATTCTCTAAACTCAATGAGAGCATTGGTTAAGAAGAGCTCTGCAAATTTAGCCCTATTACACTGCCATATCTGGTTTGTATATCCGGTATGAATCGGTTTACACCAAATCACAATGTAAGCTTTCTTTGTCAAACCAACAATGTAATTGTAAACGAACCTTTGGTCATTACATTCATTTTTGTTTTTGCATTGAACTAGGAAGTAACGTTATCTAATTTGTCTAGGTTCATCACCCTATATTAAGGGTTTTTAGCAAATTCACCTAAAATGAAATGACTATAATGGGCAGATACATAAAATAGATGCACTAAAATATGTGCTTCTAATAAAGAAGAGTAGATGAAACTGAGCTTTCGAGGATTATAGAGAAAATTAGTTTAGGTACGTTAGCACTTTGGCATTCTCTTTGTCTTCTACAATTCCGATTTTGGTAATTGAAAAAAAAATAAAACAAGAAATTAAATAGATTTGGTTAGTTAGGACAAGCCACATCATCGAACTTGAATGTTCGGTAACAAACACCTATCATCATGAGTTCCATAAGTTGATGAAGTCCCTTTCGATGCGCATCCACGTGGTCCAACGCATCAATTGGTTCTTTCTTAATCTTTTTTGTATATAAATTATCTATAAAAGATTCATCTTCAATAACTTTAGACTAGGATAAAAGCACGGATCAACATTTTTTTGAAAAAATTTATAATGTAATAAAAAAATTATTGTTTTATTTTTTTAAAAAGTTATTTTGTTTGATATAATATTTATTTTTAATTGTTAGGTAAATCTATTAGTCTATTTGAATACTAATTATTTTAGAATATTATAGTATTTTATTTTTGACGTATTATTACAGTTTTATATTGTTTGTTTGTTGTATTTGTTTCATTATTTTGTAAAATATAAAATAGTAATTTTAATATTATAATTGTGAGCAAATAAAAATTATTAATTTATCATCTATATAAATTTGGTTTTACCAACCCGCAATTGTGGAAATTAAAACACACATTTTCATACATTGAGTAATATATCTTCGTTTTAAAAAATTCAAATCACAACATATGCAGAAAAAATGCATTTTATTAATTATAAGTAATATATGAAAATTCCAAACAATTTGTAAATAAAATAAAATAAAGATGATAGGAGAATCATAATTTGAAATCTTAACAAAATTTTTGAATTTAGTTATTAAAAATAATTGTATTGTATACTTGGATATAAAATTTTAGTTTTTAAAATTCTGATTGGTTTATATATTTTCTTAAAAAATAATTAGTAATTTCGTCCATAATTTATTAGAGAGAAAATATTTTTTTAGATTTTTTAATATTTGATCTGTGAGTGTTTTTTATTTTTAATTAATTATATTTATTTAAATTAGTTAATTAAGCTTAATTATTTTTTTCTAATGGCAATTGAATATAATTTTTACACATTTTAAGGTTAGTTTCATATTTATACTTCCTAATTAATATAGTAGAATATATATATACATATTGAACCAACTTACCGAGGAATGGAGGAGGGGGTATTGGATGAGAGACTTTAATAGAATAGAATTTAATTAATTGAAGACATAAGTTATAGATTTTCAAGTATTGTAAAAGAATTTCAAATCTTTCTTTTGGATTCCAACAATTATATTTTGCAACAGATTATTAGAATTGAATAGATATCAATTCTCATCAATCGTCATATTGTCTTCTTCCCCAATACCTACCCTAAAAACTCTTATTTTTCTCTTTCACCAATCCCCCTTACTCTATCCAGAATAGCATGGATTCACTTCAATTACAACAGCCTTAGAACTCTCAAGTTGCGCATTAAGCATAACACTAACAGATACAAAATTGACCAAAAATCAAAACTTAAACCTCTCCAAAAATTGACCATTTTAGGTAGGTATAGATTCGTTGTAAAACAGGGATTGAACCAGAGAGTTAGTTGGTCTCTAGAAACAGAGTCTTGAGCATAGTGAAGTTCATGAATTCAGATGAGATTTTTCCGGTGAAGCTGTTAGAAACGAAATACCCTACGAATGTCACCGGAGATAACAACGCCGCCGAGACGTAAGGCCTAACTTGACACCGGTCTAATTACAAGTATGATTTTCCAGCAAAATGTATAGCTTCCGACGAGGGAACAAAGTGAGAGAGAAGAATTGTTTTCTCGGCGTTGTGATCTTGGGTTGATGGAAGAGGAAAAGAGAGGAGAACAATAATTTATCCAAATCTCGACCTAAAATCTGAAAATTTATCCTTCACAATTTACACTAGAATTTCTATTAAATTCTTATCAAATCACTTTGTCATAGAAAATTTCTTAATCGTGAATAACACTTGCATTTAATAGAATTTAGAAATCAAGCAAATAAATAACACTAGAATTTAAAAGAATTTATAAAATAGAAAATTGAATAACAGTAAAATTTAACAATCTATTATATTCCCTTAAATTCACTCGTCCAATACCACCCCAAGAGTTTAGATATTGTTATTATACGATTAACTTATATATTGTGGTCTTATGTTCAATCATTTATTTGTGAATAATTTGAATTGTTGTTTATAGTGAACGAGTATTATTGATAAGATGTTTAATTTTTTTTTTTTAGGACAACGATAAGATGTTTAATTTCTTTAATTAATAAAAGACGATTTAGTAAAGTCATATTTCAGTGGATTTTATTAATTTATTTAATGATATAGTTGGTTAAGAAAAATATCAAATTATTAACAAGTATATTGAGATTAAATATTTCGTGATGTTAGACTCCACCAACAAAGAAATTACTAATATATTATCATTATCAACCAACTCCAATTCCAATAAACATATACTTAAGTAATTCAGAACTCTTGGAAAAAATATATATGTGTTGTATTGTGATTCGGAATCAAAAACATTTTTAATTTGGGTGGTTCAAGCTAGTGGTTAGACCATTATCTTTTAGATGTATGTATACACCTATATATAATATTGGACCATGTATAAAGGCAGGACTAAAAACAATTATGATTTTCACTTTTTAACTAGTTCATCTAGACGAAGTTTCAGATTGGAGATAAAGATTCCATGACAACAAACACGTTATCTAGATTCTTTCTACATTTCCAAACAAAATATACGTCTGAGACAATCATATAATATATCAAATTGTTTAAGAAAAATGTCCAAGATACACAGCAAAAGCTTTAACTATATCATGGTTTCGAAATACGTATAAGACTCTCATCAAATCCTATGTATATATCGACGTATAATAAACATGAAAACTATAGAAATATTGCTGAGAAAATTAAGGTCTAGAAGTGTTAATAAAAAGAAGCAGCGAGACGGACAGACAAGCCGACAACGGATTCTTCTATTGTGCGTGTGTTTGAAATGTCCCTATTTAGTAACTACAAAGCTATGACATTAATATTTTGATTTTCTAATCATAAATTTTTAGATTCTATTGATCTTGATAGTCAATATAATTAATTTCTTACGAATTGATTGATGTGGCTGTATCATTATTTGTTCATAAACAAACATGTATTCAAATTTACATAAATGTTAATTAGATTGGAAGTAAATAATGAAAACCCAAAAAAAAAAAAACTGTTGAACCCCTCGTGTAGGTAGTCTTCTAGAGATTAATAAATAGAAAGTAGTGAACGTGACATAGATCCAACCAACGTGAAGTACATCGATGGTCGACCACATATGTTTTATTTACTTATGTCATTCTTTACGAAACTACTTTTTCTGCCCATTCAAAATAAAAGACAAAAAAAAAAAAAAAAATTGTTTCCTTCAACAGAACGTTTCTCAAGATTCTCGTGCTTTGTGTTTCAAATGGAGTTACCATTTGGAAACGGCTTTATCTTCTTCGACAACAGTCCATTTAAATGTAACGTTTTGTTTTTTCTATTCACATATATACAGTACATTTGAATAGTTAATCAAATGACAAAACATTGTAGGAACACATAATATAGATGAATAATATTCAAATAAGAACAAACTATAGGACAATACTATCGATAAAGATTAATTTTTGACGAATAATCAAATGTTGACAAAAGAACAAAAGAACAAAAGATGATGGAACAATCAAATGATATAACTAGTGAGCAGTGACACGTACACTTGGGGTTTACTCCATGGGTAGATGTTTAGCTCGTGAATTGACTATATTACCCTTCCATCACAACACGCAAAGAACTTAAAAGTTAAATCCGAAAGGCACAAAACGTATCATATTAGGGGTAGTTTCGGTGTTTCACGAGAAGACGGGTCAACTACCAATTTCATATAACCGATAACTTCCAAATACAGTGTGTAACATAAAAGCAAAGCGAAAAAAAGAAGAAGATGTGAGCTTGTGAAAGCCAAAAAAAAGAAAAGAAAAGAAAAGAAGATCACATCTCTCTGTCTCTCTGTTTCATTAATGGCCGAGAAAATCAATGAGATCGCCGGAAAGATGACTCCTTTCTGCCGGAAAATAGTTCACGTGAACATAAAATGGAGAGTCATCGAGAAGGTATCAGTCTTCGGAGATTTTTTTAGGTTTCTTTGGAGAAAAGTCGTTTCTTGTTCAAGTATCATCGAAAAACCTATTTTTTACCGTCGAATCGTTCACCGGATTTCTTCCACCTCCGACGAAACGACGACCGAACCTACTGTTTCTTCCGGTAGAAGGTTTGGTTCAAGTTCGGATTCAAATTTGGTTAGTCTCAAGATCAGCTTATTAGGCGATTGTCAAACAGGGAAAACTTCTTTTGTAGTAAGTATGGAATCTTGTTGTTAAACTTTAGTTACTGTTTTATCATATTAATTAATTAACTTATTAACTCTCGTATGTTTTTTCTTTATTTATATTTTTAAGATAAAGTATGTTGGAGATGAGAATCAAGGGTTCTTGGAGATGACGGGTTTGAATTTGATGGACAAAACGTTTTATGTTCAAGGAGTTACAATTTCGTTTAGCATTTGGGATGTAGGAGGTGAGTCTTTCATCAGATTTATATTTATTTAAATAAAAGATTTATGGATTGGTGGATAATTAGTGAGGAGGAGTGTGTTGGCAAATACTTTTTGTTAATTAGGAGATTATATAAAAATGATCATTGTAGGTGATGAAAGGAGGTCAAAAGATCATATACCAATAGCTTGTAAAGACGCAGTAGCAATCTTGTTCATGTTTGATCTAACCAGTCGATCCACTCTTAACAGGTTTACTAATTTCTTCATAAATTTTCTATTAAAAAAAAGGTAATCGATTTTTTTTTTTGTTTGTTAACTCTGACATTTTTGTCCTGTTTTGTTTTGTTTTGTTTTGCAGTGTCTTCGGGTGGTATAGCCAAGCAAGAAAGTGGAACACGGTACGTTTAATTATATTTTTGTTTAATAGAGATCCTTTGATCCATCTTTTTATGTTTTTGGTTGTTTTTTTTTGTTTTTGTCTCTTTACTTTAGAAAGTAACAAAAACCAAATTCGATTTGAGTTGTACCATACATCTATCCCACGATGTCAATTTTGAATTAAAAAAAATTAATACTTCTAAGAACTAGAAAAAGTTTTCGTTACCCATATTTTTTGTTTGTTTTGTTTGCTTTAGTGTCGACCGACTATTTTTTTATTAGTTGAAATGCTTAATGCTTTATACAATTTTTGGAATCTGATTCCAACGTAATGCTTTTCTCTAAAGGTATTTTATTATTTTGTTTTCTTTGTATCAGACAGCCATTCCAATTCTAATAGGAACAAAATTTGATGATTTCGTTCGTCTCCCACCTAATCTTCAGTGGACCATTGTCACTCAGGTATACCAATCATATAACTTAATCAATTTAGAGACCCTTTTCATATTTTACGTTTTCATGATGATAAATGGATTTTTGGGATAACTAATTAATTTATTTTGGTTTTATTTGATATATATTAGGCAAGAGCATACGCGAAGGTGATGAAGGCATCATTGTTCTTTTCAAGTGCTACACACAACATAAATGTGAACAAGATCTTCAAATTCATTTTGGCTAAACTTTTTAATTTGCCTTGGAAGATCGACAGAAATTTAACCTTAGGTGAACCCATTATCGACTATGATTCCTAAATTAGTCTAGCTACTACCATTTGTTTCTTTCTTTTTTAAATTATTGACCACTTTTGTACATAAATTATTAAAAATTAGTTGAACGTAAATCGTCTATACAAAGGTATAGTTGAAAAATAGTGTTAATTTTAAGCATTTTCATGCAAAACTTGTAAAACAAACTGTTACCAACCATGAAACCGACAATTTCAAACAAACCGAAGCTGAACACTAAAGAGTGAAAGGCTCGAGCCAAGAAAATACTCAAAACTGATTTCTGTAGTATATATATGACTCAAATCTGCTCAAAGGTATACAATTCTGATGCATAGATACAATATATCGACCGTTGCATTTATAAGTAAAAGACAAAAAAAACTCCTCTTGCTTCTTTTTTTTTTTTACTTGTTCGGTAATGTAAAAAGATAAAACAAAAAAGAATCTGAAAAAAAAAAAGTAGTTACTATTATTTCAACGGCTCTAACTGAATCTCCATCCTCCCTCCATTTCTATCATCATCATCTTTATCTCTGAAACCACCTCTTGAGTCTATTAGATCAATCGAATCATCTTCTTCAACATTCCCCAATACCCAATTCCCTCTACTCAGATTCCTCGCTCTTATCCTTCCTCGTTCCCTGTACTCCAAATACGCAACAGTAACCACACAAAGGAAGACCCATAGACCAAGAGCCAAGTTTAGCCCGTCTATGTTCTCCGCTCCATTCCTTTCTCCCAGATGTTTCATTCCAGTGAAAAGCGCAACAACTCCAACTACAACAGCTGATTGACCGACGATCGAATGAGAATACTCCCATATTAACCGTTTCGAAGAGATTAGTTCTTCTTGAGCAGGTTTCGCAGGCCTTAGCCAAGCGTTCACGGGCTGTGCGCAAGCTAAAACTATGGCTGTGAAACCAAACTTGACGTGCGTTGAACTGAAGCTAAACCCGTTAAGCTCAGCTACTGCAAAGAGGAGGCCGAGGAAGACAATGGCTAGTCCAGAACATTGAAGGTACATATGTATCTTGAACCAGCCATCACCTTTGATGTGTTTCAAGTATCTAGCGGATAATATCCCTCCGGGAAGTAGGATTCCCCAAGCAAGGAACATCATGAATCCATGAACCCCTAGGACTGGTCTTAGATCTTGATCCGCTTCTGCTGATCCACGTGTTAACATAACACGGACAGGTCTCTGACTTGTAACCGAGTGCATGTTTCTCTCGGTCAACTGACCATCTGTCCATTTAGCACCCATTGCCCATATCACTTTCAGAGGAGTTGTGGGATCGATCATATTCTTACATTCTGGTCTATCTCGATGACTGCATGATGGTTTTAAGGGACGTGTAAACTCCAGTGTGATGATTCCTTCTTCGGATTTGCATCTCACGTATGTCATATTTTCAGTTGTAGGATGCACTGAGGAAGCGGATGCTCCATCAATCCAGTAAGTATTTACATGCCCTGTTCCGTTTCTATCAAACCAGCCAACATAAGCATAGCTGTTTGCCATTTCGCTACCGAAACCAATTGCAAGATACCCACTTTTCTTCTCACCGCGAGCTGCAATAGATATCGAATCCCCTACTATAGTCCAAAAGAACTTAACTTGCTGATCATCTAGATTAACACTGTTGTTGTACATATCAGAAAGTCCCCCGTCAACAACCTGAACCTTCCACCCCATTTTCTCTTGAAAAATCGAGTGGTAATAGAGTTCGTCAGGTGTATTTCTATTAGGAGCCCAAACCAGCTCCGACGGACTCGCCAGTACTCCATGAGTTTCTTGCCCACCGGCATAGATTGTCTCAGTTCTGTTCCTTAAAGAAGCATTCCCACCAAGAAAATCTGAAGTTATGTAGAAAGAAACGTCGTGTCCTGCTTCTATTGAAAACTTCACAGGAACCCCTCTTTCCACTTTCAACACAGGCGCTTCTTTCTTGTTGATATACAGAACCTTGGAAGGATTTGGAGGATTCGGATAATGCACAGATGGTCCAGCTGTGACAATAAGAGGTGCATTGGCATCAGCAATGATCACATCTTGATCATACTTGTTGTCTGCATCCAATGGTCCCAAACATTCATCCACATGATCCGAAAGATTAAGCGAGAAATGCCCAAAGTTTTCTGATTCCACACCGCCGTGGTTCACTGGGAGATAGTAAGGATTAATAACATCTGGTGGTTTTATCACCCCAAGTGCCCAAATAACCGTAAGGTTCCTAGTTGAATTCACAGGAAAATCAAACTTATTATCGCTATCATTCAACGGTCTCCTATACCTAACAAACGAAACTCCATCTATCCTATGTCCGTAAACAAGTTTTGTGTTGTTCACCGAAGAACCAACTGAATCTGACCCTTCATACACAGTGTCAGGACAAACCCCAGAAGCTGTACCTTCCTTCACAGAGCAAACACTAGACTCCGTGATATAAAAATCATCAGCAAAAGGGAAGCCATCCTCTCTAATCCCAGTAACCACAACATCAGCATCCAACATCAGGTTCGATGTAGAGTTCGGCTTAGCCCAACCAAACGCCATGTAGTTCAGTAAACCAGTTGTAGCCTCAAGACCAATATCAACATAACCTTTCTCTGCATTCAAACTCCACCTAAGCCTATACTTATCAGAAAGCTTCTTACAATTATCAAACATGGTAGGAGCCTTAAAGGGCTCGCTGCTGTTATTCGATTTCCCCTGAGCAACATCTTTGCTCTCTGAAGGAGGTGGTTCAGCTTTTGAAGAAGTAGTATCTGACTCAGTCCCATTAGAGAGCAGAACATGACCAAAATCAGAAGCAGTAGGTAAATCCCAAACCGAAACCACTCCTAACTTATCCCAAGTAACATTACCAAACAACTTAACGATAAAAGACGAGTTTTTGAATGTTTGATTAAGCTTCTGATCAGAGATAACGAAGCCGTCATTAGTCATATTCTCGAAACCAGCACTCCTCGCACCCCACCAATGAACATCAGAACCAGAGAGCATATCGAAACGAGAAACCCTAAACGAACAATCATCAACAACAGTGAAAACCCCACGAAGCTGGTGCTGTAACATCTTGATCTCAGACTCGTGCCCAACCAATGAGCTCGTATTGGAGCATTCTTCTCCAATTGCAGAGAAGAGGAAGAAACCCAACAGCACGAGAGACCTTAGAAAAATTGGTCTTT
The DNA here is from genome assembly GCF_030686135.1 of Camelina sativa. Lineage (NCBI taxonomy): Eukaryota > Viridiplantae > Streptophyta > Magnoliopsida > Brassicales > Brassicaceae > Camelina > Camelina sativa. The sequence continues at coordinate 44,621,876 of NC_141890.1, read as the reverse complement.
GATCGCACATGGTTGTTGGGTTTTGTTCAAATTAACAAACTAAACCCAGATCTGCAAACACAGCATATATAACTCAACTCGTTGAAGCTTCTGATCTGGAAAATCAAAATCACAAATTGCGATCAAAAACTTTAGATTTCATACCTTAGATTTGATAAACAGATCTTCCAAATCATGAATGGGTTCCTGCAGATTTGAAGAAAGATCCGTGCTTTCGATTTCAATCTGAGGTTAAAGTTTCGATTTTTTTTTTTCTTTCTTCTGGTAACCAAAACAGCTTTAAGGATCTCGCGAATGTGGTTTTCGCTTTATGGGTTGAGATTTTAAATTGACTAATGTGGTTTTTTAAGTAAACTTTTTCTTTTTATATATTATGATGCTTTTGTTGAGAACCATTTCGACTACAAATATGGTCATTTAACCAAAATAAAGCTTTTTTCGTTACGTACACATGTACTGCAAATTTATCACTATTAATCTCTACAAAAAAAAAATCTTTTTTAAATTTTCTTTACTTCTCCTTTTTTTTACAACTCTTTTATATACGAGTACTAGTAATTGACCCACGCTATGTGCGGTAATTAGATTAAGGTGTATTCTAGGTTTTGTTATGTATATTATTTTTTTGGTTACGTAAATTCATCTTTACGTTTGTTTTTTATTTGATTTTGGTTGCTTATGTTGTTTTGTTGGTTATTTTTTATAAAAATAGGTTTTGCATTAAGTATAATTTAGGTTGCTGTTTATTTTTAAAAAAATTGAGATCATCTTGTATGTTTTTAATGCTTTTTAAAAAAATTATAATTAGAAGTTAATATTGTGTAGTTGAAGTTGTTGTTTGGCTGTAGTTGTTAGTTGTTATTAATTTATTATTATTTGTCATTTTGTGGTTAGATTGTTATATAATATTTTCATATGTATTTTGTAAACTGTTGGAGTAGTTTTTTTTTTGTCAATGTTTTAGTGTTTAGAGTGAAAAAGGTTGTGGATTTTATTAAGAAAAAAAATAAAATCAATAACTTACATTTCTTTTTTTGGGCTATTTTTCTTTGTTTCAGTCGGGCCCAATTTCTCTGTAAGGCTTATAATGTGTTGGTCTATTGGATTATTATTTGTATGTTATTGAGGTTGGAATGGATTTGTTCTTTTTCAAAATTCGATGTCCTCGTGAACGGATAGGAGAAGAGCAATGTTTGCGATCTAGAGGACAATATGAGTATTGAACTTATTTTTTTGATGCTCGTAATCATTTTTTTAGTCATCTCTTTCGTAATCGTTTTCCCTTGAATATTCATTTTTTTATTGGGGTTTGCGTATTTGGTTGATTCCCACTCGCTTCGCATCTGTAGGGGGATATTTGGTTATCCCCTTGTTGATTTCGTTAAAGGTATATGTGAATTGGGTTGCAGATTTGTTTATATGAAAATGTGATGGGTTCCTTAGATTTCCTAATTAAGTTGTGAGTTGTTTTTGTGTTCTTAGTTGTAATTTTTTTTTTCTGTTTGTCCTCTGAGTGATTTTTTCGATTTGATGTGAGTTGTGTTTTGGGAAAAATTAATTTTCTTGTTTATCTTGCTGTAATTTTATAAAGTCCGGGTTGTTTTTTTGTTGGCTCGGTTTTCTTTTTCATATAATTTAGTGTTACGGTTATCAGATTGTGGCATTCCTATTTTTGAATCTCTTTAGTTTATTAAAGGTGTGTTCATCTCTTTGCTTCTTTGTCTTTGGTGATTGATTTGTGAAGTGCTGCCAGTGGTTGGTGTGAAGCGTATTGAAAAGGGGGAATCTATTAGCTTAAAAGGGGAGTTGCTTCTTGCGAATTCAATGTCGGACACAATATATATTGCCCCATCACGTAGCGAGTTTTCGAAGTTTGAAAGGTGGGTCACATTGATCGACCCTTGGATGACACAACTCTAGAGAAAAACTTCAAATTAGATAGAGTTATAAAAAACGAATAAATGAAAAGTCTAGTTAAGATGGAAACAATCTTCTCATCAATGAGTAGGAAGTCGACGCCCATGAGTTGGCCTCCTTTTTTGACATTGCGATCAGGCCAGTGACGAAGCATTCTTTCGACGATCTGCTGGTGAAGGCATCCAACTTTGAGATTTTTGAATGAAACGGCCGGGGAATCCATGTTAGTGAGGAGAAATTAAAGAGACGAAGAAAAATATATGAAACATGAAATTGGAGAAGAAGACATTATATAGGACTTACACCAATTAAAGATAGAGTAGTGGGTCTTGAATTGAAAGAGCGAGCATTGAACGAGATGAATTACAGTAATAGAGAAAAACGTTACAATGGAGATGGAAGAGAGAGAAGACAGCGAAAGGGTGTTGAGGAGTGGAGAACATTTATTTCAAAAATAACCATTAGGTGAACCAGGATGAAAGAATGAGAAGGGCAGGGACGCTTCAGGTCCACAACAGACGACAGCGCTGTGGAGTATCGTGGAAAGAGGTTTTATTCCGCGGGCCAAAAAAACATGGCTTAGTGGATAATGTCGCAAAATTGGGAAAATGAATTGAGCTTTTACAGAAATGTGATAGAAATAAATAATAACTGCTTAGTTGGTAATGTCAAAAATATGGACTTATTTCGAAAATATGGACTTATTAAAAAGAGGGATTTGCTGAGGTGGCAACATCAGAAGTTAGGAAACTGAACTTTATATATATAGATATTCAAAGTAGCGCGGGATTGGTGTTATTTTTTTTGTTTAAAATGAAATATATTTTAAGGGATGAATGGATATTATATATATATGATACAATTACACCATATAATTAACATAGTAATTTATATGGGACATAATTATGGCCTCCTTTTTGTTTTCTATTTCAACCAAATTAATTTATCTATTAACCAATTTAAACCGAACATAATAATTATATGACTATTGTTTGCTATCATTTATTTTTGTGTAAGTAGTTTTCTACAATCTTTATTGCCTTTCCAAATTTATTGCTACTTCTAATGCAAACTAATTATATTTTCAATACTTTTGGCATCACATTCTTTTATTTTATAATTAAATATTTTTTGGGGTGCATTTTCATTGTTTTTAGAATATTTTTCATCCGGTTTTAGAAATAAAAATTGTAAACCATATCTTATAATTATGTTTATGGATAGTATCCAACAGAATGAAAATATTGATTTTTTTTTTCATGTTTATTTTTGTAATACAAACCATATTTTCAATATACTAATATTTTTTTTTGCCTACAATATGAAGTGCATTTGTTAACTTTGTAAGATAAAAATATTAGAACATTACCATGTTTACAACACTAAGGAACTGGTATGGAACTTCATTTATATTTGTTTTCTTCAGTTAAGAAGTTGTTATTTACATATATTTATTAATTATATTGATAAGAATTATTTAGATTTTTATAGTTAAAATATGATAAATTTGTGTTGCGTCGGTACGATCGTATGGTTGCATGATGTATTTGCTTTATCGCTTTCATGTTAATCTTTCAGATTCTTGGCCATAGAGTATAATTCATGTATTTTTATAGATAATCTCCAGGGTATAAAGTATTCTCTGTTCTTTATTTTACTTTATTGACAACTTAAGAATGCAGAAATTGTGCCTGCATTACCAGAGAACTAACTTTTAGTATAAGATGTTTTTACTTGCTTTCTTCTTAATCTAACCAAATAAAAACTAATGTAAACCTGCAAATCTGTTATTACCTTCACGTTTCATGTGCGTTTTCTGAGTATGTATTAACCCATTGACAACAAAGTCTCGTGTAGTTGATTAAAGGCTTTGAAATCTTGTTATCCCCTGAAGCAACATATGTTACATGCATAAGGAAATGGTCTAACTAAACTTTTTTTCGCGAGAAAGACTTTGGAACTGCTATGTTTTTAGCTTGTATTAAGTTTCAAAATTAAAAATAAAGTGTGCTCTTTTGAACATATATATATTCAGAGTTCAGACGAAACGAACCATGAAACCAAAGCTAATTACGTTATGGCTATTGTCATCTTCTGTGTGCATCTAGAGTAAAGACGTCTCTCAAGTCTCAACTACCAGTTGATTGATAACCTTTAACGTGGAACAGTTTTAGAAGAAAAATGAAACGTTAACCGTTTCAGAAAATAAAAGCAGACAAATAATAGGATCATATGATAAATCACCTAAACTGATTAAAATAAGCAAGTGTGGCTGATTGAACCAATAAACTCTCGTTGAAATTGTTTGTCCCGTATTGGTAAACTAAGTCTTTGAACCTTGCTTTCAGTTGAGGCTTGAGGGCTTTGAGCTTTAGTGCTGCTGAGAAAGTTCTATATATCATTATAGAAAATATATGACGACACTTTTTGTTTTTATCTTTATACTTATTCTCATGCAATTAGACGAAGTCAGTGAGAATTATGGTGTATGACTTAGATTTATGCAATAACAAGAAAGATCCCTAATTTTTTTTTAAAAAAGATCTTACCACGAACTCTTGTGTGCTTGAGAATTCGGCGTCTGAACATCATCATATCATCCAAAAACCAAAACTTCTCCAACACCTAAGAGAGACACTGAAATCCAGAAAACATTAATTAAGATTGTTGATCAACCTCCAACCCAATGCTTCTCCATGAGCTAGAGAGACAACAAAACAGTAAGCATGAGAAAATAGGACGTGAATTTAAAAAGCCCATAAACTGAAGAGGAAGCAAGAAGAAGAAAGGCCATATCTTTTTACATGTGGTCTTCCAGCGTAGAAAAATTGCACGTAGAAGTTATAACTAAAGGTGAGATTAGTGAAGTCGTAATTATCTGGTGGGATTTAAATTGAGAAACCAGGAAGCCACAGGAGATGAGAGAAGCTTGAAACGGAGATCATGGCCATGTGGGGAGACAATGGGTTTTGAGGCTAACGTTTCATATGCTTAGCGGATTTATTTTTTTTTTATTTTTTTTGCAAGATGTCGCTTGGTTAATTTCTAGCTGTTAATTGTTGCATTAAGAAAGAATTAGATGATGTGGCATGCTCTAAGATGAATTTGGAGTTTGCTGAGGTGGCTGCACAAGAGGAGAGGAAAAGGTAACTTTATATATATAGATATATTCCCTAATTTTATTTCATTTTTTTTTTTTTGGTAAAAGGTGAAATTTTATTTCATTGTTCATTCTTGATTTCTACGATATTTTCTTTTCACAGTTTCTATAATAAATCCGATCGGTGGAATACAAATGACAGTGTAAACTTCTTTCTCAATATTGTGTTTGTCTGAGATGGAGGATTTCTATTGCCAAAGTGTTGAGAAATGTTTGAATGATCCAACGTAAGTAAGTCTTTATCAAAAAAAAGATCCAACGTAAGTAAAGAGGGTCTTGAACACAAAAGGAAACACAAGTTTTATTTATTATAGCAACGCCGGAGCGGTTCGGAAAAACTGTAAAATATGACAAACACATGCATAGATAAAACAAGGACAGAAACCACAAACCAAATGAAACCACAATATAAGAAATTAAACATGCACGCACACACACGCATTCAAAGCTAGAGTGAGGTCAATGACCAGGTCCTTGTGTGCCTTTGAAAGTCCTGTGGAACGGAGGAGATTTATGGAAATGTCAGACATGACCAGGACGACAAATTTTGGCTTTGGGGTATGTTTTACATATAAGGGCGTGACAATACTTGGGGTTTTTTTTACAGTAAGCGCGACATTTGGGGTCTTTTAGACATTTACGGACGAGCTGATCGGCAGGATCAATGCGGCCTTTCAAAGGCATGTGAGGCGGAGGAGGTATATGGATATCTGGGATATGGATATCACCACGACAAATGGGGAATATATGAGGACATGATTTTATTATACGGCGGAAAATCCCACTGCCAAAACCACTAGGATGGTAAATCTCTTCTGCACCTGCACCACCTAAAAAGCATTACATTATATATTACATGAGTCAATGTTTGATCACTTTAGTGCTCATTTGTTTATTCAAATACGGATTAGTTCCAACACAACTGCAAATAATAAAAACCTAACTAATAACGCAAAATGATACTAATTGATGACCTCGTAACATCTAAAAGACCAAAAGACTCACTTTGTTTCTTGACTTCCTCTTGTGCGCCAAGGGCTTTATCCATATGCGGAAACACAAGAAGAATAAGGAGAAAGAGAACCATGGAAGAGACCATAGAAGATGTCATCTTAAATTCTTAATATTACCTTATTTTGCTTATTAGTGTCGCTCATGCTTATGCGTTTATATAGGCTAGGGAGGTGGCAGTAAAGAAATTTACAGATATGGTGGGGATAATATAGAAAGGCTAAAAGACAAAGAAGATGAAGAAGTATGTGGACAGTCTAGCGAGCGACTTAAAGCTTATAGTCATCGACGACTTAGTTGTGTGTCACTTATGAGTCTCCAAGTTTTGGTATTATTATTCGGTGAAAAGTCTTCAATGGCCAATTAGCCATGCATGTGTCTGGTTTGTGGGTCTCGTACTGCATTGCACTGGATTCTCTTCAGGTTACTTACTTCCTTACATATTTCTACTATCCTATATTTACTTCATGGTTATATTCTGTTAATCCGTACAAAATAATGAAAACAAAAATGGATTATACGTTAAAAAAAGTTAAAAAAGAAGTTTAAAACCATGCAACCAGCCACCACCAAAACCCTTCACCTCAACGACTTTAAGCGTCCTTTCCAAACACTATAGACTAATTTGATATAGCCAATATTTACTTGGGTCAATCTCAACCGGTAACAAAAGCGTCTGCACATTTTAAATCAATCCATTAAACCCAATCATTACTCTTTTGACATCTTGATTTACTGTGTGTTTTAACAATAACAAGATCTATATATTGTAGTAACTTAATTTATTACCTTCATAATTGGTCTTGGAGGAACCATTTAAAACTTGAGAGATTCCAAATCCGGACAGTTATTAAAGTACCTAATCCCTACAAACTCATATGGATGCAGACTCGTCTTCAACTGTTTAACACCAGATGTTGCAACTTTATCCTCCACATTTTGGAATTTGGACCATCTTTCTCCCCCGAAAAAAAAACAAAAACGTAAGTAAAGGTCTGATCAGTGATCATGAGTGTGTAAGATGTTAGATATGTAGAGTGATTTTGTATATACCTGGAGGAAATATGAACAGACAGTTAAAGTCTTAGCATAAGAGAGATGTCGTTACAAGATGTGCAAGGATTTCTCCGGTTCCAATAGTATATGTCGTCTCCAAATCAAAATCTAAGTCTTCTTGCATCTGCATGCTCGTTAACTCTCAATAAGTAAAAAGTAAGGAACTATTCCAGAATACTTGAAGATTACTGCTTTTGGTATATCAAATTTACAAACCGGCTCAGCGATCAATCGCAGTCTTTAGAGACTAATTCTCTTAACTAAACGTTTTGGGTTTTCACCCAAAACCATTTCTTCATCTCCAAGACTCGCACAGTTTATGAATCTCAAACTCTCAAGAGACGGAAACTTGGAAAGCAAGGTAGTGACTTCAGAGATCTGAAGCCAACCGATTGTGAAGCTTATTAGCGCAGAGTCGAGTTCTTGAATCTTGTCGAGTTGTTTCCACAAGCGTATAGTTTTAGTGACTCAATGTTCGTTTGATTGTAAACACAAATCGGGTAAATTGATCAAAAATTGATGATTTTCGTCTAGGTCCCTTCGAAGTATGAGCCATGATGAGTTTTTTGAAAATCATAGAAATTTTAATTTCGAAAATCATAGAAGAATTGTATTAAAGATATATAAAAACGAAGATGTATATAAAATCTTAATATTACTCAATAATTCTTTATTATCTATGGTTCACATAGATGACCAAGTCCTCATTGTTTCCAAGAAGTTCAAATTATTTGGAAAATCAACCAAACAGAGAACAACATCATTAAATGGGACAAATAAACAACCCACTACTACTGAGAAGTCTTGATCATAGGCTCTGCAACTCTTCGAGGATCGTGTACAAGAACCTGCACATCCCCTGAAATATTCTGTAACATCTTGGCTCCATCATGTGCCTCCATCCTCTGGCATTCCGCCATATCATTACGCACGTAAAGCTCCATTCTTTCTAGTACAGGCCTATGCGCACGTCCGGGACAACGCCTACGTCCCGACGAAGCTGGTGCTGTAACATCTTGAACTCAGACTCGTGCCCAACCAATGAGCTCGTATTGGAGCATTCTTCTCCAATTGCAGAGAAGAGGAAGAAACCCAACAGCACGAGAGACCTTAGAAAAATTGGTCTTTGATCGCACATGGTTGTTGGGTTTTGTTCAAATTAACAAACCAAACCCAGATCTGCAAACACAGCATATATAACTCAACTCGTTGAAGCTTCTGATTTGGAAAATCAAAATCACAAATTGCGATCAAAAACTTTAGATTTTATACCTTAGATTTGATAAACAGATCTTCGAAATCATGAATGGGTTCCTGCAGATTTGAAGAAAGATCCGTGCTTTCGATTTCAATCTGAGAGTTAAAGTTTCGATTTTTTTTTTCTTTTCTTCTTCTGATAACCAAAACAGCTTCAAAAGGACGGTAATGTGTGTGTGTGGTTTCGCTTTATGAGTTAAGATTTTAAATTGACGGTAATGTGTGTGTGTTTTTTTTTTTTTTTTTAAGTTAAGCTTTTTAATATTATGATGCTTTTGTTGAATCATTTCGACTACAAATATGGTAATTTAACCAAAAAATGACTTTTTTGGTTGCGTACACATGTAATGCAGATTTTTTTTTCTTTTTTTCTCAACATCAACTTAAGCATTTACCAATGGGGTTCTTACAATGTCTACATCCACTACATTAGGAGGTACATCCAACTTCCAAATATGTTGGTATATCACATCCAAACTTGGATGGCTCACCCACTGAGGTTGTCTTTTCTAGTTTAACACGTTTGTTTGGACCCAATATCCGAACTTGACACTATAATGACCAGATCTCGTATATTCCCATGCATAGGCATCTCTTGTGTTGCCACCTCCGGGCCTAATCGCCTCGACTGCTCTTTGATCCTCTTCATCGCATATTAGAGCCACCAAGTCTCTATTCCACTCCCTCCCACTTGGATCAAGGAGATCTTTTACTGTTTTAAGAGAGGACACTGATCTGTGAAGATAGGGTGGGATCATTCTCACCATTTTTAAAGTTCTAGCTGGCTTGACCGATAATCACTGGTGTTGCCAAATATTAACATCCTAACCATTCCCAATCACATCTCTTGCTCCTTGTTTAACTAGATCCTGGACGACATGAATGCTTCGCTAAGCAAAGGAGGGTCTTGTTCCCAAAGGAGCGTTCAGGGGGTCTGTTTTGCGAAAATATCAACTTTTATACACCCTCACAAGTAAGGAGTTCTGGTGAGTAACCATTCGCCACAGTTGCTTCCCCAAAAAGGCTAAATTAAAAGCTTCTATGTCCCTAAAGCCCAACCCCCCTACTGAATTTGGTTTACACAGAGCGTCCCATGAACACCAGTGCATGCCTTTAGATTTTTGGTTATTTCGCCACCAAAACTCAGACATTACAGAAACCAACTGTTGACAAACTGAAATAGGGAGCTTAAAACATGACATCGTGTGGGTGGGTAAAGCCATTGCTACTGCTTTTAAGAGTACCTCCTTTCCTCCCGGGATAGAAATTTGGATTGCCATCCACTCACTTTAGAACCCTTGAAAGATTTTGGCAAACCCAGATAAATTCTTTCCCCACCTTCTTGACTGATCCCCAATCTCTGTTTTATACATTCACACGCCTCCAGAGAAATGAGTTTTCCAAAGTACACACTTGATTTCTGATAATTGACTCGCTGACCAGATGGTATACTATATTCATCAATTATGCTCACGACTTGGTCCAATTCTTCCATCACTCTCAGCCTTCTGGAACATCTTAACCAACAATTCTGTGCAGATAACAAAGAGATAAGAAGAAAGTGGATCTCCTTGTCTCAACCCTCTTGATGGCTTGATATCCCCATAGGGAGTGCCATTGATAAGTACCTGGTACTGCACACTGCTGACACACTCCATCAACATTCTTATCCAATGTTCAGCGAAGCCCAAAGTTCTCATCGCATCCTCAAGGAAGGTCCATTCTACTATGTCGTACGCTTTAGAAATGCCGGTCTTGATAGCTATGAACTCCTCAGCAGTTTTATTGTTTGAGCTTAATTCATGCAACAGTTCATGAGCTACCAAAATTTTGTCCGTAATGAGCCTTCCTTTAACAACTGCTGCCTGGGTTTCTGAAATAATATCGGGGAGCCACCGTTTCAAACGTTTTGCCAAAAGCTTGCTTATGATCTTGTAAGCAACATTACACAGACTGATTGGTCTGAACTCTTCTAGTGTCACTCCCTTCATCTTATTTGGAATCAGACATATATTAGTCTTATTAAGATTCAGCTCCAATTTCCCATTGTCAAAAAAGCTCTTCACCATTGTAATGATATCATTCCTTATGCACTCCCAGAACTGCTGAAAAAAATAGCCTGTCATACCATATGGACCTGGACACTTACTCGGGTTGATATCAAACACCGCTGCTCTGACCTCTTCTGCCGATACAGGAGCTAGAAGTATGTCATTCATCTCACTGGTAACATGAGGCATTATCTCAGGCAGAATTCTTAGTCTGTGGCCTACTTCCTCATAGGTAAAGAGCTTCTGGAAATACTTTTCAGCTACTCTACCAAAGTCTGCATCCGCAAACCATTCCTTTCCATTATCGTCCATTAGAACTTGGATACGGTTTTGAGCCCTTCTGTTTTTTGTTGCTGCATGAAAGAACTTGGTGTTCTTGTCACCATTGTTTAACCATGTGGATCTACTCTTCTGATGCCAAAAGGTTTCTTCTTGCATATACTCTTTATTCATTTCCCTTTTGAGGCGTCTCATTTCATCTACTAAGTCAGATTGTCAATCTGATAATGGAGGTCTTGGATTCGTAGGGCAGAATTAGGCTTTGAATGTCTCTTCCATTTTGAGATCTCTTTTCGGCACAAACCAATCTTTGCCACTACTGAACCTCCTGTCTCATAGCCTCTAAGGACCAGAACTGATTGACAAGGTTAACAAAACCTTCCCGTTGGATCCATCGCTTATCGTATTTGAACTCAGCCCATTTTTTCCAGTTTTCTCCCATCAACGAGTTTAGGAGAGGACTGTGATCCGTGCTAACCTTTTGGAGGTAGTTAGCTTGACCTTGGGGAAAAAGCTCAGACCACTCTTGGTTTGCAACTGCCATGTCAAGCCTACACTAAACCAGCTCATCATTCTTGTTCCCAAACCAGGAGAATTGATACCCTTTATGTTTTATCTCCAAAGGCCACACGCCTGCAACATCTGTTTAAACTCAGAGCATGTTGCTACCTCTCTCTCACGTCCCCCTAACTTTTCCGATGGATCCACCAATTCATTAAAATCCCCAATTAGCATCCATGGCCCTTTCCTCTCTATACCAATCCTGGTGAGTCTTTCCCAAACTCCTCCTCTAGCCCCTCTGACTGGATCTCCATAGAACCTTTTATCCTGCCACCTTACTTGAGTGTCTATGATCCTCTTGTCTGAATGTAGGACTTTAATCTCCACTGAATCTCTCCACATGATTGCCAATCCTCCACTCTTCCCTTCTGGTTCCACCGTGTGTAAATCAACGTAACCCAAATGACCAACTACATTTTCCAGATAACTTCTCCTATTTTTGGTCTCGAAGAGGAATATAACTTCTGGGAGATATTGACCACATATCTCCCTAAGATGTCGAACTGTAGGGGTATTCCCCACCCCATGACAGTTCCATCTTAATATTCTCATGATGACTTCGAAGGGTTGGAATTAACCATCAACCCTTCTTTCATCAAAGAACCACTGGCACCATCAGATAAATGATCTGAAGAGTTCCTATGGTGTGCTGCTACCGAATAAGCAGAATGGTACGAACCATGACCAACCTCTTGCACAGAATGATTCGTTGGGACTGAAATCTCTTGAGATTTTGAAACGGATGGAGTTGAGCTTGACCCTAAACGGATGGAGGCTGCTTATTTTCACCCATCTCCATACGAATTTCCGAAATTTTACTTCCTTCCCTTTCCCCACTATTGGACTTTTCACCACTGCTTCCCAGTCTTTTAAAAACCGATGGGGTACGACCTTCCTGCTCAGTTGGGTCTGTTCTTGCCTTTTTTGCTTGACGCTCCCCACTCCCGCTTTGCCTTCATGTTTTGGGGGTGATAGTCACTGTAGCTACTTCCAAATTATCTCCTGATCCCCTCTTTGGATTATCAACAACTCTCTCCTTAGGTCTCCATTCCTGTTTAGAGGCACCTTCCTTCCCTTTCCTCCCTAACTCTCCCCTGACCTTTTCTGTATTCCAATGCAATCTGTCCATCACAGTGGATCCCTTAATGTAAGGTTCTGATCAGAATTTTAAAAACTAAGATTTTATATCCATGTAGACAATAAAATTATTTTTAATAACTAGATTTCGAAGATTGTATTAAGATTTCAAATTATGATTCTCCTATCATATTTCTTTTATTTTATTTACAAATTGTTTGGCATTTTCATATAATACTTATGATTAAAAAATATGCAGAATTTTTTCTGCATATGTTGTGATTTGAATTTTTAAAAACGAAGATATATTACTCTTTTTTGAATGTAAAAGATGTATTACTCAATCTATAGAAAAAATATTTGTTTTAATTTTCACATTGGCGGGTTGGTAAAACTAAATTTATATAGTTGATAAATTAATAAATTTTATTTGCTCACAATCTTAATACTATTAAAATTACTACTTCATATTTCACAAATTATTGATGCAACTACAACAAACAAACAATATAAAACTGTAATATACATCAAAAATTAAAATATTATAATATTCTAAAATAATTAATATTAAAAAAGACATATATAAATTTATAGAAAAACTAAAAATAAATATATCTTAAAAAAACAATTTTTAATTTTTTTAAAAAATATGACAATAATTTTATTATTATATTATAATTTTTTTTAAAATGTTGACCTGTGCTTTAAGCACGGGATATCCCCTAATGGTATGTTAAATATATGATACATATCAATGTATATACTATCTAGTATATACTATCATCTTAAAAGTTTATGATAACAAGAAAATAAATAACAAACAAAATATTGAGAAAGTTTCTATTATACTAAAAGGGAAAATAAAAATTAGAACTGACTTTTTCTCAGTATTACATTTACATTGCCATTTATTATCACCATTTCTCATTATTTCTAACTACACTGTCATTTCTACTTTATATCATCAAAAAAGAAAACTATTTCACCGATCAGATTCAATATATAATATATAGAAACTATAAAACGAAAATTTCGAAGAAAGAAATCAAGAATGAAACATATACAAAATTAAGGCATATAAAGACAAAAGTAAGTGACAAGCAAAAAAATAAAATAAAAAATATTGAGATTGATAGTGATAAATCTGCATTACATACATATCCAAAAACAATCCTAAAAAATTATGTGGCGGTTAGGGTTCCTTGGTTTGAGCTCCGGAGAGACGAATGTTAGATCTACTCTGCTACAACCCTAGTTTCATTCAGCTGGTGATTTGTTAGTCATTTAGCTGCTTCTAAGTGTGTATACTAGATCTGGTACGAGCGACAAGGTTTTCCTTCTACTGAGCTTAGTGGTGTTGAATCGGGTCTTGAGAAGATGAATTGTCCGCGAAAGCAAAAAGAGTTATCGCTCATGGATGAGCTAAGAGATCTGGATCTGTTGGGTGAAGGGGAATTTGTCAACATTCCTGATTTGGGGAATGAGGATCTTATCGAGGAGAACTCCATGAGTATTATAGTCAGATGCTTGAATCCGACATTGCATAAGGTGGGAGGACTGGTGAAAGCGCTTCCCCCGATCTGGGGTTTGTAAGACAGGATATGAGGCAGAGGAGTGGGAGATGATAGGGTCCAATTATTCTTTGAGAAGGAAGGGGATCTTCATCATGTTCTTCATAGGGGCCCGTGGTTCGTGAATGGGTGGATTTTATCACTCCATCAATGGAAACCAAACCCGGGACCAGAGTTTCTAAACAACATCCTGTTTTGAATTAGGATAAAGGGTCTTCCGGTTCACCTCCTTAAGAAGAAAGCTGTTGAAGGCATTATTGGAGACATGGGAAAGATTGAATCAGTGGAGTTACATGCCAAAAACTCTTCTTCGGTGGAGTATGTGAGAGCAAGAGTCTGGATCCCAGCAGATGATTTTCTACAGTTCTGTAGAGTGGCAAATTTTGCCTCGGGAGAGAGAGTGCCTGTTGAACTGACCTACAAAAAACTCCTAAAGGTGTGCCTCCTCTGCAAAAGACTGACGCATGATAAATCCATTTGTCCTGAGGGGTGTATTGAAACAATAATTTTGGAGGATTTGATGAGATTTAGGAAATTTGGAATTTTGATAGATTTTAGGGAAGTTGATATGATTTACAGTAAAATTCTTTCAAATCCCACCTAAAACCATGAGATTTGGATTTCTGTATTTTTAACTAAACAAATCCTCTCAAATCCTCCAGAATCCATAAAACTTATTAAAATCCAAATCCACAAACTGTTTTGAATAACAGTGGATTTTAAAGTATATTTTTAAATCATCAGTTGAATAACAGTGGATTTCATGAGACTTTTTAAAATCTATGATTGAATAACATATGATTTATAACTTTTATACAAATCAATTAAAATGTCAAGTTGATAGCGTGTCTGAGATGGATTTCTAGTGGCAAGTGTTGAGAAATGTTTCAACGATGACGATCCAACGTAAATAGATAGGCGGTCTTGAACACAAAAGGAAATACAAATTTTATTTATTATAGCGGCGCGGTTCGATAAAACTGTAAAATATGACAAACACATGCATAGATAAACAAGGACAAAAACTACAAAGCAAACCACAATGTAAGAAATCCACACACATATTCGAAGCTAGACTGAGGTCAATGACCAGGTCCGTCATCCGTGTGTGCCTTTAAATTTCCTGTGGGGAGGAGGAGAAGGTGTATGGAAATGGAAATGTGGGATATGACCATGACAAATGGGGCTTGAACATCTCGGAAAACCATCAGGATGGTAAGTATCTTCTCCACCTACACTACCCAAAAAGCATTACATTATATCTTACAGTGTTACTGTTTGATCATTTTAGTGCTCATTTGTCTATCCAAATGCGGATAAATTTCAAAACTCAAACCAAAATGAGGATTAAACACAACTAAATGATAAAAACCTAACTAATAACGGAAAAAATACTAATTAATGAGTAATGACCTCGTAACATCTAAAAGACCAAAAGACTCACTTTGTTTCTTGACTTCCTCTTGTGCGCCAAGGGCTTTATCCATATGCGGAAACACAAGAAGAATAAGGAGAAAGAGAACCATGGAAGAGACCATAGAAGATGTCATCTTAAATTCTTAATATTACCTTATTTTGCTTATTAGTGTCGCTCATGCTTATGCGTTTATATAGGCTAGGGAGGTGGCAGTAAAGAAATTTACAGATATGGTGGGGATAATATAGAAAGGCTAAAAGACAAAGAAGATGAAGAAGTATGTGGACAGTCTAGCGAGCGACTTAAAGCTTATAGTCATCGACGACTTAGTTGTGTGTCACTTATGAGTCTCCAAGTTTTGGTATTATTATTCGGTGAAAAGTCTTCAATGGCCAATTAGCCATGCATGTGTCTGGTTTGTGGGTCTCGTACTGCATTGCACTGGATTCTCTTCAGGTTACTTACTTCCTTACATATTTCTACTATCCTATATTTACTTCATGGTTATATTCTGTTAATCCGTACAAAATAATGAAAACAAAAATGGATTATACGTTAAAAAAAGTTAAAAAAGAAGTTTAAAACCATGCAACCAGCCACCACCAAAACCCTTCACCTCAACGACTTTAAGCGTCCTTTCCAAACACTATAGACTAATTTGATATAGCCAATATTTACTTGGGTCAATCTCAACCGGTAACAAAAGCGTCTGCACATTTTAAATCAATCCATTAAACCCAATCATTACTCTTTTGACATCTTGCTTTACTGTGTGTTTTAACAATAACAAGATCTATATATTGTAGTAACTTAATTTATTACCTTCATAATTGGTCTTGGAGGAACCATTTAAAACGTGAGAGATTCCAAATCCGGACAGTTATTAAAGTACCTAATCCCTACAAACTCATATGGATGCAGACTCGTCTTCAACTGTTTAACAGATGTTGCAACTTTATCCTCCACATTTTGGAATTTGGACCATCTTTCTCCCCCGAAAAAAAAACAAAAACGTAAGTAAAGGTCTGATCAGTGATCATGAGTGTGTAAGATGTTAGATATGTAGAGTGATTTTGTATATACCTGGAGGAAATATGAACAGACAGTTAAAGTCTTAGCATAAGAGAGATGTCGTTACAAGATGTGCAAGGATTTCTCCGGTTCCAATAGTATATGTCGTCTCCAAATCAAAATCTAAGTCTTCTTGCATTTGCATGCTCGTTAACTCTCAATAAGTAAAAAGTAAGGAACTATTCCAGAATACTTGAAGATTACTGCTTTTGGTATATCAAATTTACAAACCGGTTCAGCGATCAATCGCAGTCTTTAGAGACTAATTCTCTTAACTAAACGTTTCGGGTTTTCACCCAAAACCATTTCTTCATCTCCAAGACTCGCACAGTTTATGAATCTCAAACTCTCAAGAGACGGAAACTTGGAAAGCAAGGTAGTGACTTCAAAGATCTGAAGCCAACCGATTGTGAAGCTTCTTAGCGCAGAGTCGAGTTCTTGAATCTTGTCGAGTTGATTCCACAAGCTGTTAATTGTTGCATTAAGAAAGAATTAGATGATGTGGCATGCTCTAAGATGAATTTGGAGTTTGCTGAGGTGGCTGCACAAAAACGAGAGGAAAAGATAACTTTATATATATAGATATATTCCCTAATTTTATTTCATTGTTTTTTTTTTGGTAAAAGGTGAAATTTTATTTCATTGTTCATTCTTGATTTCTACGATATTTTCTTTTCACAGTTTCTATAATAAATCCGATCGGTGGAATACAAATGACAGTGTAAACTTCTTTCTCAATATTGTGTTTGTCTGAGATGGAGGATTTCTATTGCCAAAGTGTTGAGAAATGTTTGAATGATCCAACGTAAGTAAGTCTTTATCAAAAAAAAGATCCAACGTAAGTAAAGAGGGTCTTGAACACAAAAGGAAACACAAGTTTTATTTATTATAGCAACGCCGGAGCGGTTCGGAAAAACTGTAAAATATGACAAACACATGCATAGATAAAACAAGGACAGAAACCACAAACCAAATGAAACCACAATATAAGAAATTAAACATGCACGCACACACACGCATTCAAAGCTAGAGTGAGGTCAATGACCAGGTCCTTGTGTGCCTTTGAAAGTCCTGTGGAACGGAGGAGATTTATGGAAATGTCAGACATGACCAGGACGACAAATTTTGGCTTTGGGGTATGTTTTACATATAAGGGCGTGACAATACTTGGGGTTTTTTTTACAGTAAGCGCGACATTTGGGGTCTTTTAGACATTTACGGACGAGCTGATCGGCAGGATCAATGCGGCCTTTCAAAGGCATGTGAGGCGGAGGAGGTATATGGATATCTGGGATATGGATATCACCACGACAAATGGGGAATATATGAGGACATGATTTTATTATACGGCGGAAAATCCCACTGCCAAAACCACTAGGATGGTAAATCTCTTCTGCACCTGCACCACCTAAAAAGCATTACATTATATATTACATGAGTCAATGTTTGATCACTTTAGTGCTCATTTGTTTATTCAAATACGGATTAGTTCCAACACAACTGCAAATAATAAAAACCTAACTAATAACGCAAAATGATACTAATTGATGACCTCGTAACATCTAAAAGACCAAAAGACTCACTTTGTTTCTTGACTTCCTCTTGTGCGCCAAGGGCTTTATCCATATGCGGAAACACAAGAAGAATAAGGAGAAAGAGAACCATGGAAGAGACCATAGAAGATGTCATCTTAAATTCTTAATATTACCTTATTTTGCTTATTAGTGTCGCTCATGCTTATGCGTTTATATAGGCTAGGGAGGTGGCAGTAAAGAAATTTACAGATATGGTGGGGATAATATAGAAAGGCTAAAAGACAAAGAAGATGAAGAAGTATGTGGACAGTCTAGCGAGAGACTTAAAGCTTATAGTCATCGACGACTTAGTTGTGTGTCACTTATGAGTCTCGAAGTTTTGGTATTATTATTCGGTGAAAAGTCTTCAATGGCCAATTAGCCATGCATTGGATTCTCTTCATGTTACTTATTTCCTTACCTATTTTTTTTTTTTTGTGCAAACATTTCCTTACCTATTTCTAATATCATATTTTTTACTTCATGGTTAGATTCTGTTAATATGTACAAAATAATGAAAACAAATTCGGATTATATGTACGTGAAAAAAAAGAGTTTAAAACCAAAAAATTAACATTTACTATATTATTTTTTTCATTCTAATTTGTTTGCAATTAAATAAAATGTTCAATTATCTTGACTTTGGCGACTCTTTGTTAAGGTAACAAGTAACCCATTTGGAAACGCGCCAAGCAAACACTTCTTATTCAATCTTATATAAAAACTCTCACTACAAAAAAATGATGGTTTTACATCATTTATTTCATTTGTTTGTATCATGTTTAAATGATGTTAAAATAATTTGCATCACTTAAACAAATAATTTACATTTTGTTGATGCAAATAATTTGTATCATTTAAAATAAATATTTGTTTCAATTACAGAATTGATGCTCATTTACATCACTTATAAAAAATGTTGCAAGTCTTACATCATTTTTACTAAATTGATATAAAATATTTATATCATTTATCAAAACTAATGTAAAATATTTATACTATTTTTATAAGCATGATGTTAAAATTAATATTATAATAAATTATATGAAAATATTTTTCTGTAGTAAAATATTTAATTATTTATTTTTTCAATCATATTTGTTTATATATTATGAGAATTTGTTAAAAATACACTTTTTGATATAACCCTTTTAAAAATACCTTCTTTTTTGGCCATTTTTATTTTTGCCCTCCTTTAATTTTTAATGAGCATCTTACCCTTAGATGAAAAATATTTTAATCAATAAAAAGAAAAACAAAATTTTCCCGCCAAAAAAATTTCCGATATATTTTCCCGCCAAAAAAAATTTACAAGGTTTTTAAAAGAGTTTTTAAAAGGTTTATTAAACACCTTGTAAAAGTGGTTTTTATAAGGTTTTTAAAAGGTTTTCAAAAAGTCTTTAAAAAGGTTTTTAAACACTTTGTAAGTAAAAGCGTTTACAAGGTGTTTTTTAAACACCTTGTAAACGCTTTTAGAAGGTTTTTAAAAGGTTTTTAAACATCTTGTAAACGTTTGTAGTTAATTTCATTGCCATCTAAAGTAATAGAAATCAAATATTTATAATAGATAGATCTCCTAGAAGTGTCAAATGGGCCTCCTGGCCGCGGGCCTAGCCCATTTAGCATCATGGTGGGGTGGACTTGGACATCATTTTGTGTGTCCATGAAATAGTGGGCCTAGCGGATTAGCCCATCACGGGTCGCGGGTTGAAGCGGATTAACCCGTTGCGGATTGCGGGTTTGCGGGTTTGCGGGTCAACCCATCAAAGTTTGAAACCTTTGTTTGAAACTTCTGTTTCACTTAGATTCTTTAAAAGTTTTAGAGTAAAACTATCGAAAACCCTAGACTTAAAAGTGTTTTCATTCCAAATGCATCAAGACTGTTTTCAGTTTGCTTAACATAGAGGTGAGACTTGAGAGATTTTTGTTTGTGAGTATCATTGGAGGATTGGAAGTTGAAGCCATACAGATCTGCACACATATGTAATGGTAATGCTTTATACTTATCCTTGACCTTTGATTACATTCTGTTTTGAACTTTTGATTTTTCAGTTTAGTGTTCTAAGTTGCAGGATTATGTATGATTGTCTCGCTGTTAAAATGTTAATAGAATTTCTGCATTTTAAGATTAGTGTTCTAAGTTGCAGGTTTATCATAAATTGTTTCTGTATGATTGTCTTGCTTTTAAAGTGTTAATGGAATTTCTGCATTTTCAGTTTAGTGTTCTAAGTTGCAGGTTCATGTGATTTGTTCATGTATGATTGATATGTGAATATGTGATTTGTTCATGTATGATTGATAAGTGATCTGTTCCTGTTTTTTTTTTTTTGTTTTTTTCAGCCGTGATCTGTTCCTGTTTTTTTTTTTGAATTTTTTTCAGTCGTGATCTGTTCATGTTTCAAAATTATATTTTAATAAGAGTTATACAATGTACTACGAGCAAGGGTCTTTTACCAATTGCTCCTATTCCGACACAAACGAGGGAAAATGGTCCAGACATGATCTTCACTTTGGAAACTGTACAATTCAGTTCATAGTTTCGAACTGAACTTTTTGTTTTCAGGCATAACAATACAAACAATAAATGTTCTTTCCCACTAGTATTTTCTAATTTGTCATTTTCCTACAAAATTTTAGTAGTGAGAAACGAAAAAAATGGAGCAGTGAATCATAAATATTTTACTTATCCATTTGCACATAGATATGACTCATAACTCACAATGGCTATTCGTTCGTTGTAATATCTGCAACTTTAATAGCACTTGAAATCAGTGCCCTTTCACACATTTATTTCTCCTCGATTCGGGATTCGCTGTAGAGAGGTCGACGACTCTTTTTTTCGTTAAGTAGCCTAACAGAGTTTTTTTTTCTTTTGTTTTGATAGGAGTCACAAGAGTCGCATGATTCTTATGAATAGAGATCAGTAGACCTAGCATCTCAGAGATTTATAAATGCTGTAAATGCCGAACATGAGAGTAGAGTGTTTGACGGATCAAAAAAATCTGCAAAGCAAAGAAAAAAAGTGAGTGCTGCACCATAAGCATCTAAGAAGCAGAAACAGAAACAAAAAGTGAGTTATGAATCAGAAGCACCTAAAACTCAGAAAAGAAAAGTATTTGAGGTTGCTGAAGATGATGATGTTGATGAAGATGCTAATGATGATGAGGGATTTATTAATGTTGATGAAGATGCTGACAAGGGAGGGTCATCAAAAAAAGAGAAAGAAAGCAGTACTCAGAAGTATGGGATCATTTCTCAGTGATTAAGAAGATTAACAGCTTCGGTATTAGTGAAGAAAGAGCATTGTGCAAATATTGCAAAAAGGACTATGCCTATAATGCACACAAAAATGGTACAAACACATATAGACGCCATTTGGAAAAATGTAAGTTTAAGCTTAGAGATGGTGATACTGGGAAGATGATGGTTGATTCAGAAGCAAGATTGCAAGCTAGGAAGATTGATCAACATGTTTTACGGGAAATGGTAGCTAAGTCTATTATCCAGCATGATCTCCCATTTTCATATATGGAATATGAGAGAGTTAGGGCTGTTTGGAAGTATTTAAATGCGGATGTGAAGTTTTTCTGTCGGAATACAGCTGCAGCAGATGTTTACAAGTTTTATGAGAGTGAGATGGATAACTTAAAGAGAGAATTGGCTAATGTTCCTGGAAGGATTAGCTTCACTACTGACTTGTGGCCTGCAATCACTCATGAGGGCTATATGTGTTTAACATCACATTACATAGACATAAATTGGAAAGCTGAAAAACAAGATCTTAGTGTTTACTGCTTTACCTCCTCCACATACATGTACACACTTAGCAATGGAGATTCTAGAGAAATGGAAGGATTGGGGAATTGATAAAAAAGTTTTCTCCATCACAGTAGACAATGTTAGCAACAATGATACAATGCAAGACATCGTCAAATCTCAGCTTTTAATCCGAGATGATTTGTTGTGTGGAGGAGAGTTTTTCCATGTCAGATGCGCAACACATGTTCTTAATATCATTGTTCAAAAGGGTTTGGAAGCAGTTGGTGATTCATTGGATAAGATTAGGGAAAGTATCAAATTTGTTCAAGGATCTGGACATCGTGAGGTTTTATTTGCAAAGTGTGTTCAAAATGTTGGTTTAAATCTGAAGGCTGATTTGCTGTTGGATGTGAAGACAAGATGGAACTCAACATACAAAATGCTTGATAGGGCTCTCAAGTATCGAGCTGCATTTGGTAATCTCAAAGTCATGGATCCCAAAAACTACAAGTTTCACCCTTCAGAATAGGAATGGCACCGACTAAAGCAATTGAGTGATTTTTTAGAGCCTTTTGATCATATCACGAATCTTATTTCTGGATCTACATATCCAACTTCAAACTTGTATTTCATGCAAGTTTGGAAAATACAAAATTGGCTGACAATGAATGAGCATAACCAAGATGAAGTAATCAGAGAAATGGTTGTCCCAATGAAAGAGATGTTTGATAAGTATTGGGCAGAAGTTAGTGACATTTTTGCAATGGCTACAGTGTTTGATCCAAGGTTGAAACTCACACTTTCAGAATTCTGTTTTGAAAAACTTGATATGAGCTCCTGTCAGAAAAAGATAGAACATTTGCGAGATCAACTACATAAGCTTTTTGAAGTATATGAGAAGCAGTCAAAGACAGTACAACCTCCAACAATGGCAAATGGAAATGTTCCACAGAATGATGAAGAACCAAGAGGCAATTTTAGCAATTACAGTGTAAGTTCTTATGTTCTATTTTGATATATATGTATTTCTTATGGATTGTTTTTTTCAGCTTCTTTTTTTTCTTTTGAAAGTTATGTTTTGTTCTGCTGATAGGATTTCTTTGCCTTTCGCAAAGCAAATGTTGTTGTCAATGGGAAGTAATCTTTGGATATGTACTTAGATGAACCTGCATTGGAAATGAATGATCTTGAGAGTTTGGATGTTCTGAAATATTGGAAAGATAACTCTTCACGGTTTGGAGAACTGGCTTCCATGGCACGTGATCTTCTTAGCATTCCTATCTCCATTGTAGCTTCAGAATCTTCTTTCAGTATTGGTACTAGAGTTCTTAACAAATATAGAAGCCGCCTTCTGCCGAAAAATGTTCAAGCACTTATATGTTGTCGCAATTGGCTAAAGGTTTTTGAATCTTATGAAGGAGGTATGTACATTATTTTTTAAAAGTTGTAAAAGCTTAAATTGTGTATTAACATTGTTACTTTGTAATAAATGTAGAAGAAGATGAAGTATATAGTGGTGAAGATGAGACCGAAGCTGTTGTAGATGATGAAGCTGTTGACGGAGAACAAGTTTGAGTTGTTCAGGATTTTGAGAGCTTGAACATGAGCTGTGTTGCAGGTTTTTGAGAGTTTGAGTCTGAGTGTTGTTGAAGGTTTTTGAGAACTTGAGTTTGAGTTGTTGCAGATTTTGAGAGCTTGAGTTTGGGCTGTGTTGCAAGTTTTTGAGAGTTTAAGTCTGAGTGTTGTTGCAGGTTTTTGAGAGCTGTGTTGCAGGTTTTTGAGAGCGTGAGAGATTTAAGTGTTGTTGCAGTTTTTTTAGAACTTGAGTGAGTTGTTGCTGGTTTTTTAGTTTGAGTTCAGTTCTGTTTCAAGTTTGACTTCATGTATCAATACATTTGAGTTTCAGATTTGATTCACTTATCAATGTTTTCAGTTGATTTATGCAATGTTAGTGTGTTAGTTAATAAAAAACTCTTGAACTGAAATTTTTGAATTGAAATGTTTTCATCAGTCTTGAATAAGACCATAAACGGAGCAACAAAACAACCCACGAAAATTATGAAACTTGGTGACAACATCCAAACCGGTCATATGAAGCCACAAGAAGAAACAGATCGCGATTTGGGTTTTCCGTTAGCGAGTTATGATCAAATCCGTAAGACAGCTCTGAAACAAAACAAACAAGCGAGCAGCCAACTTTGAGAGCGATTTACCATCAAAACGCAAGAAATCAGAAGGTAATATTTATATCACTGGAAATATCTCCCTACTAAGTTTCTAAAACATCTTTCAAAGCGAGAATCCGAGTTCTGTAGCCATAGTAACTGAAAAAAAAATTAGCAACCTGTGAAAGAAAAACTATTCTTGAAACCTGCAACCTTGTTTTCATCATTCTTTGATTTCTCTGTAACTATCAGCATTATCTTTATTCTTTAAGAGGAAAAACCATTGTTGATGGCATGATCAACAACAAAATTCACTATTTCTTCCTTTTGAACTTTTTCTATGAAGCTCTTTTTGATGAATCTATTTGCTCTTGGTTTCAACAGACAACAATAGTTACATGCTCTTGTTGATTGTGTGTTTCAAATTAGAAATCCATGCCATGACACATACATCATACCAACTCCAAGATTTTCTATATATCAAAAGAAATACAGAGCTGCTAATTGCTGATCACACAAATTCAACATAAAAATGATCAAAACCTAAAAAAGAAAACTAAAAACCAAGAATGTACACAATGCCCGCGGGCCGGACCGCTAACCCGCTGGGTTTTGCGGGGTGGGTCTAGACATATATATTCTGTCTGCGGTCCTAAACGGGCCGGTCGATGTGGGATTGTAAAAATCCCACCTTAACTTAACTACCAACGAAAGAAAAAAAAATTATTGACAACAATAAAAAATAATAATTAATTCTTTCCTTGACTTTTTGTTGACAATAAATAAATAAGTAAGTGATTTTTAATTATAGCTAATGTAAATTAACATCAGTTTTTATCGATATAAATTTTGTATCATATTAAAAAGTGATTTCAATAAAATTAAAAGATTCATCAATTATCTAAATGATGTGAATCTATAATTTATATCAGTTTTTTAAAAAGTGATACAAACGTATACATGTTAAATTAATTTTATTTAATTGATGTCAAATTAGTTTATTAAAACATCACTTTAATAATTGATGCTTAATTATATTTATTTGTTTCATTTTTAAATAAGTAATTCAAAGTAACATTACTTAATTTTATGATACAATTTAAGTGATACAATACACTCATTTTTTGTAGTGTCTCGTTTTTTACAAGACTTGAAACTAAACTCACTCTCCTATCTATATAACACAACACCCTGTGTAAATCTAAAAGAGTTAAACACACTCTCCTTCTAAGATTCTTATGAATGCTTGAACCCCACGAGTGCTAGCTCTTTTTGTGGCTAGCCCTAGTCTACTTATACTCGCACCAAAGATATCTAACCTAAATCTTTGTGCATCCTAACAAAAAGGAAATATTCTTGATCCCCAAGAATATTACTTCCTTATTCCCTTATCGAAATATACTCTCAATATCTTCGAGTATATCACGATTGCTTCTTCCTTCCAAATCCCACGACTCGTCATCTCGTCCAATAATCTTTCTCCACATCAACACTTCATGCCACGTCAGCAAATCAGACCTCTGAGACTTTCCACAACATCTTGTCACCTTCAGAGCTCTGATGCACTTTCAATCTCCCCTTTTTGACTGAATCTTGCCATACAAGCATCCATAGCAATAATCCTGAAAATGCACAAACAACAACAGCCAAAACAAACACAACAATACCACAGAGTATTTCATCTCACAAAACAACAGACGATTAACCGATCAACAAGCAATTGTTAAGACAAATTAAATCATCCTACAAATCCAAACCAAGTCTTAAAATCCAAAAACCAACAAGTCTAAAATAAAAACAACAGAGAGAGGAAAAAAAATAAACAACAGCTCCCCCATAGCTCAAATTCCCCCTCAAACTTCAGACTCAGACTCAACTCCCCCTGCTTGTTTGGCACAAATTAGTCAAAAATATCAATAGGATAAGCCGAAAAGAAAATACAAGCAGAAAAAAGAACTACTTACCGGCTTCCAAGGCGTCTTGCAGGATCTTAATGGCCAACCGGATTGCTTTGCGCTCTGCAGACGATCCACTCCGAAGCACAGGCTCAGCAGGTAGTGAAGCAGTCTTCTTCCCCTTGGTCTTCTTTCTGTCATGTGGTCGAAGACTCGGAACATGTCGCTGAGCTTCCAACAACTGATAGATGAGGCTGGGAAATGGCAACCTGGAAGCCAAATTGATCTTGCAGACCCAACTGTATGATATGATCGTAGATCATCCTGCCAAAGTCGAACGGAATGCGGTGCATGATCATGTAGATCACCATTGCTCTGTTCGTTGAGATATAACCGGTGTTCACCGTCGGAGACCAGTTGCTACAACATATCTTATGCAGATCCTTAATGACCGGGTTCTTAATCGCTATTGACGCCAGTTGCTTGCAGGACTTGACATTTCCATCAGAGAGAAAGAATGCCAGATCCTCCTCCAAAATTGCAGCTGTCTGCAACCGTTGCTCACGCACATCAATAGACTGTAGACCGAACAAGGCATTGATGCGTCTTGGAGAAAATTCATATACCCAGTCTCTGACAAACACATCAACCTACTTCCCCTCAACCTTAACCGCAGGGAGATTCACCCAGAATTCATAGATCACATCCGAATCATAAGACCCTACTTGAGTGACGATTTTCAGCAGTCCAGCCCAATCTATCATCTCCCTAGCCTGATCGTTAACTCCTAGAAAGTAGTAAACCTCTGAAGCAAGAGTTCGTGAAGCGAAGAAGCCATACCTACGAGCAGCTTCGAAGGTCTTGAACCGTTTGGGATCAAAATCCTTGGAATTCGCTCCTCAGGATGTGGAAACGCCTTTATCCTTGACGAGAGACAGACGTTTGGGATCACGGCTATCGACATCAATAGTCGGTTGTCTCTTGCGTAGACGCGATGAGACTCCCTGACTGGACAGAGCAGGCATGGGAACATCACCAGTGAGATCCACCACCGAGAACCGAGAAGGCACCTCCCTTGGTGGTGAAGACGAAGAGTCGGGGTCGCTGGAGTCGACTTGTATCGAGGCTCGTAAACGACCATCGCTGTGGTCGGATCAATCGGCACATGAGGAGACGGTGGATGCAGTGATGATGGCGGAGTGTGAAGCTCCTCATCCGAGCTCGAGTAATAGTGATTAGAGACTAGAACACGAAAACAAAGGAGAAGACGAAGTAGAAGTCTAAGCGACAAGGAGTTGAAATCGCAAGGGTGGAGAGGAAAACGCCAAAACCCTAGCCGCTCCCTTTTATACACCTTCGTGTGACCTAATGGGCTGCAAAGACTCGGCCTAATAAAAGTAGCAATCCTAATAAACACTCAATTAACCCATTAGTGTACACTGAATTTTTTTTTTCCGATTCCATTCACTTGTAAACCATCACACTTGAATTAATGATAAGACACTAATAAATCACATCCTTCTCCCTTTTTTAAAACAACTTTAATATGTTCTTGAAGCTGTATGTGCATGTCTCATCACAGCTCTTTGACCTCCTTAAATCATGACAACATTTAACAGGATGGACAAACCGTCATGACAAGCAGATATTTACCACAATTGCTTTCAGAGTGCTGATCTTCTGTATATTCTAGGATTTCCATGATCTGTCCTAGCGCACGTCCCTGTCTTAGATCAGCACAGCTTATGTGAATAGGTTAGAACTCACAAACAGCAATGGACTTCCTCAGATTCACAAATCTAAAGTCCAAAGGCTTAGTAAATAAATCAGCTAACTGAAAATCAGTGCTCACATGGTCAATCTCAATCCGTTTCGCTTCAACTAGTTCACGAACAAAATGGTATCTAATATCAATGTGTTTAGTTCGCGAAAGCTGAACAGGATTCTTGGATATATTTATTGCACTCAAATTATCACAATGAATTAGAAGAGTATCAGAATCCATACCATAGTCAGAGGACATTTGCCGCATCCACAAGAGTTGTGTGCAACAGCTTCCTAAGGCAATGTATTCAGCCTCAGCAGTGGATAGGGAGACACTGTTTTTCTTCTTGTTGTGCCATGATATGAGGTTGATGCCCATGAAAAAGCATCCTCCACTTGTACTACGACGATCATCTACTGAGCCTGCCCAACCAGCACCGCAGTACCCACCCAAGCTGGTGTTGGTGTCCTTGGTGTAGAAAATACCAAAGTTCACTGTCTCTTTGATGTACTTGATGATTTTCTTTACAACTAGTAAATGTGACATCTTGGGCTTGGCTTGATAGCGTGCACAGATTCCCACTGACAGACATTTGTCTGGACGACTTTCTGTCAAATACAGCAGGCTTCTAATCATTCCTCTGTATAGTGGCTCATCTACATCCTCCCCTCCTTCATCTTTTGAGAGTTTGTCATTTTTGCCCATAGGAATCTTTTCTTCTCTACTCTTCCCCAATCCAAAGCGTTGTACCAACTCTTTAGCATAGGTGCTTTGAGACACGAAAATCCCATCAGCCGATTGTTCATCTTCCACCATACTCATCTCAAATTCCTGAGACATGCTTTCCACAAACTGTTTTACCAGAGGTTGACAAGTGGAACCAAAGAAGATGTCATCGACATAGATCTGAACAAACATCAGCTCGTTGTTGTTGTTAAGAACAAAAAACGTTCTGTCTACACTCCCTCGACTGTATCCCTGATCTAAGAGAAAAGTAGTCAACCTCTCATACCATGCTCTCGGTGCCTGTTTAAGACCATACAGGGCTTTCTTCAACCGATACACATGCTCAGGATGTTGTAAGTTCTCAAAGCCTTTTGGTTGCTCAATATAGACCTCTTCTTGTAGTATTCCATTCAAAATGGCACTTTTAACATCCATCTGATGCAAGGTAAACTTGAGAGCACACACCATACCGAACATAAACCTGATTGATTCCAACCTTGCTACCGGAGCAAAGCTTTCATCAAAATCAACTCCTTCAATTTGAGCGTAACATTGAGCCACCAATCTTGCTTTATTCCTCACAATGCACCCACTGGAATCACTCTTATTCTTGAAGATCCAATTCGTTCCCACTACACTAACGTCAGCAGGGCGTTGAGTTAGTTCCCACACATCACTTCGCTCAAATTGTTCCAGCTCATCTTGCATTACAGCAACCAAAACTCATCAAGAAGCGCCTCCTTATGATTCTTTGGCTCAATAGTTGAAACAAAACAGACAAATTGAACAACATCAGAGTCCTAAGAGACAGTCTCAGGAACAACAACCTTTTATTTCTTTCCAACCAGCTGAGAAAAATCATTCTGCTTTCCTCTGGTAACTCTACGCCTCTGAATCGCACATATAACATCATTAGAGGAGTGATTCCGATGAACCTGAGAAGATGATGGAAGAGCATCCGGTGATGACAATGGCCTGACAGAGTCACCAGGGCTTGTAGGTTCTTGCACAAACTTCTCATCATCAGTTATCAGGTCCTTGTTTGAGATGACAAGAACCATAGATACTCGTTGGAAAGAAGTATCGTCAAAGACCATTGACAGTTTCTTGAACAAATCTTGTCCGTTTGTTATTGACACGAAATGTTGTGCTGTGTCCAGAATAACCAAGGAAAATTCCCTCATCACTCTTGGAGTAAAATTTACCCAGCTGATCATTATCATTCAGGATATAGCTGAGGCATCTAAACACATGAAAGTAACTTATTGTAGGAGACTTCTCTTTCCACAGCTCATAGGGAGTCTTATTGGTCCCTGGTCGGACATACACTAGGTTGATGATATAACAGGCTGTGTTAACACCTTCATCCCAGAACCGATGAGGAACCTAATTTCCATGCAGCATAGCTCGTGCCATCTCCTGCAGCGTCCTGTTCTTGCGCTCAACAACTCAATTCTGCTTTGGTGTTCCTGGTGCAGAGTATTGATGAGTAATACCTTGATGACCACAAAATTGATCGAACATGTCATTCTGAAATTCTCCTCCATGATCGCTACAAATAGTTTTGATAGAACACTTTTCACTCTTGATCTGCAAGGTAAGTATGCGGAAACACTCAAGTGTATCGGATTTATCACGAAGAAATTGCACCTAGGTGTAACGAGTGAAATCATCAACCATGACAAAAATGAACCGTCGGGCAGATATACTTTGGACTTGTATAGGACCCATCAGATCCATATGAACCAGTTGAAGAGCATGACTAGTTCGAATGTCTGACAATGACCCATGAGAGGCTTTGATCTGTTCTTCCTTGTTGCACGGACCACAAATGAAATGTGGATCACCCTTTAGCTTAGGAATTGCACGTACAACTTCTTGATTTGCAAGTTTCATCATTGTGCGAATATTCAAATGACCAAGTTTCTGATGCCACAACTCGGAGTTCAACTCAGTGGTTGTGTTGAAGCATTGTACTTCTGATTTCCACATGTAGTAGTTATTACTAGATCTCCTTCCTCTGAGATTTACAGACCCTTGTTGATTAACAGACTTGCAACCCTTCTTGGTAAAAGTAACATCCAAGCCTTCATCACACAACTGACTGATACTGATCAGATTTGCCTTCAAAATATCGATCAAGAATACATCCTTCAGATGCGGTTGAGATTCACCACCAGTTGTATATTTTCCTTGGATTGTGCCTTTTCCTCCATCTCCAAAAGTAACTCTCCCTCCAGCAACATCTTCTATATGGGACAGATTGTCAAAGGCGGCTGTCATATGTCTGGAGCACCCGCTGTCAAAGTACCATTTGGCATGATCAACCTATGTTCTTTCAGGTGTGTATGCCACTTGACAATAGAGATTATCTTTCCTGTCATACCCTTGATTGTTTCTCCTTACAGTTGGATAGAATATGTCATGTTGCATCAGATTTGAAACACGGTTCTGAAATTTGTAGCATTATGCCTTATAATGGTCCAGATGACCACGATACCAACATCCTCTTCTTCTGCTAAGCTGAACAGGTCTCTGAGCATTCTGTTGATAGCTGTTTGGAGCATATGACTATCTCAAAGGCAACCCATTCTGCATACTCATCCTTTTGTGTATCAGATACTCCTTTCTAAGAAGCTGATCATGCTGACCAGTCGATGTAGGGAAAACCTTCTCTCTCAGCTTCGACTCAGATTCCAGCCCTTTGACGAATTGAGTAGACTTGTTAGTGCTAGTTCCTTGATAACCCAGACCCCACTTCACACTGCTTGATCTTCCAGTACTGAGTAAGGTATCCAGATCTTTGGTTCCCTTACTCAGCATCCTGATGTTCGTCAGCTGTTCCTCTAATTGCTTCTCAAGTCGCAGGGACTTAGCCTTCTCTTCACTCAGCTCTTTAGAAAGCATTGCAATATTCAGCTGCAGAGTATCCCTCTCAAAAGTCAACTCGTTGTTGTCTTGATTCTTTTGCACCACTGTTTTGATGAGAAGCTCTATCTGATCTTCCACCGACAAGTCAGCCTCCTCTCCATCCGAGTCAGAGTCAATCTTCTTGTTTATGCCTTCTTTTACCACAAAAACCTCTTCTTCTTCGTCTTCCTCAATGACACCCAGCAGTGCCACGAAAATGTTCAGAATCTCACCTTTGTTGTCTTCTTCATCTGAATCACTTTCACTCCAAGTAATGTAAGATTTCTGCTTGTGCTCACGCGAAGGACAATCAGACTTAGTATGACCATAACCCTTACACCCATAACATTGTAGAGAACTTTTACGTTTGTTGTTTGGACACTCAAACTTGTAATGTCCATATCCCTCATACTCAGCACATTGTCGCTCCTGCTTGTCAGTTTTCCTAAACTCCTTATCCGAATCAATTTTCGTGAGTGATGTTGTTCGCTTTTGCTGACCTCTCTCCATCTTGCGAAAGTACTTCTTTATCAACAAACCCACCTTTTCTTCATCCGCAATCTCTTGAGATTCAACAAGTTTTTGTTCTTCAATAGCTTTGAGCGCAAACGACTTTTCATTCATCTTCTCTTTCTTCTTCAGCTGTATTTCAAACGCCTGCATCATTCCAACTACCTGATTGTACTTGAGCTCATCAGAATTTAAGGACACGTCTATGGCAGACCTGTGTGGTTGAAACTTGTCAGGCAGACTTCTAAGAATATTTTTCACCAGCTTCTTGTCCTTGTATCATTTCCCCTAAACTACAGCTTCTTGCGCAATACCACTCAACCGACTACTATAATCTGCCACTGACTCGGTTTCAGTCATGTGCAAGTTTTTGAAGTCTGATGCGAGATTGTCCAGCCTTGTGCGCTTAACCCTGCATGTGCCTTCAAATGTGACGACCAAGATATCCCATGCTTCCTTGGCTGCTACACACCCTTGAACTTGATTGAAGATGTCCCTTGGCAGAGATTTGAAGATAACTAACAGCGCCTGCGAGTTCTTGATATGTCTATATTTTGTATCTCCTTAGCATGCATTTGTCAAACATTTAGCTAGGATAACTAGTCGTTTTGCATCATTTTAGAACCTTTTTTATACACTTTGCATGTTTAGGAAGTTTTTGCATCATCCTTGCATACATTGTGCATTTCCGAGTATTTCAGGTGTTTAGGAGACATCGGAAACGCAGACTCTCAGACACGCAATCGAGCCACTCTGAAGTCACCAGTCGGGAACACTCAATCGAGCCATTCTGAAGTCACCAGTCGGGAACACTCAATCGAGCCACTCTGAAGTCACCAGTCGGGAACACTCAATCGAGCCACTGGACGCACACTGACAAAATCGCGCATGTCAGGAAGGTGCTCCATCTTACACGCTTCAGCAGATTCCCGAACCGACGTTCTATCTTGTCGTTTTAAGTTTTAGGGATTCACACGTTTTTTTAACTATAAATACATTTTGTTAAGTCTTTGTCCTGGGACATCTTATCTTTTATCCTGTATTGTTTCTTTTCCTTAAGGTTAACCTAGCCACCGAAAAACGTTATGAGACTTGTAATCCGAGACCTTTGTGTTTATTCAGTATTTTCAACTGATTTCTTCTACAAGTTGTTCATCTTATTTTTATCTACCTAATAATGCTTGTTTCAATGTTTTCTATGTTTGCATCCTTGATGATGATTTTCGGATCTGAGTAGTGTAGTAGTTCTTGAGGATGGGATAAATTAGGTGGAAGATCTTAGGATTTAGAGTGTTTAAGCTTTGATTTGTATGATTCCCTTCTGGACTAGAGTTAGAAATACTTGTTTCTCTCTGATCAATTGGAACTAGGTTTTAGACATTTCCGCACCCAAAAGGTATTCGATGAAATGTCTGACCAACTAGTGCCAGAGACTTACGTTCCTAGCCTAAGAAATTAGTTGTCTAGGATGTTTGTTGACGTGAATGAACTTGTTTTTCATGCCATGCTTGATCATGTTTTTCTAGCGAGAGCTAGGTTTGGAAGTGATTGAGTTTGAGTAGCTTCCGTCAAGAGATTGGATTAGCTAAGAAGTGATTTTCATTGTTTAGGGATGGTTTGCTTGTGGCATGTTAAATACTCTATAGACTAGGATACTCCACCGACATCAATTACTCCCATCCTTAGGACCTCTTTCTTTCTAATTTTTATTACATTCCTGAGACTGTTTCGTTTCTTGCCTTTTTAGTTCATGCTTAGACTCGCTTATGTTTTTATTCATTTTCGCTTCTTGTCATGCATTCTCGTTTCTAGTTCTGTGAATCATTTTTCGTTTTCTATTGTCATCATTCTAAGACTGTTAAACAAACACTCTTTTTGAATTGGCTTGACTTGAGATTTCTTGATTGCATCTTAATTGTTAGTAAAGTTTCCCAACTGGATTGACACCTTAAGTATTACAACTGCATAAGGTTAATTGAACCTGCTAGGATAGACACACAAAAAGCCCAGCATCAATTTGACGCCGTTGCCATTTGGGATTCGTTTTGCTACATTTACGATTTCAAGTTTTGCAAGATTAAGTTCTTTTATACTCATCATTCTGAGTACTGACTTGTTTTGGTTGTCTGCTTGTTTGTTTTGCATCTCAGGAACCTGTTGATTGCAACCTTGCATGCACACCAGATCAAGAAGGCATCAGAATCTCCTTCCTGTTATCGATGACATCAATCGGTTACAACGACCACGAAAAGCTCGTCAACTCACTGATCATCCTGCACCCGTTACAATGGAACAACCGAATGGACCACATCCAGGACCGCGAAACATTGGTGTTGGGGATGCACTGAACACTCATACTCAGCGTGCTGTAATCGTCCCTCCCGCCATGCAGAACAACAACTTCGAAATCAATAGTGGTCTGATCTCCATGATCTAAGGAAACAACTTTCACGGCTTGCCTATGGAGGATCCACTCGACCACTTGGACGAGTTCAACCGTCTGTGCAGTCTCACCAAAATCAACGGCGTGAGTGAGGATGGTTACAAGTTGCACCTCTTCTCATTCTCCCTGGGAGACAAAGCTCATCAATGGGAGAAAAACTTTCCCAAGGGATCAATCACCACCTGGGATGGTTGCAAGAAAGCATTTTTGGCCAAGTTCTTCTCCAATTCCAGAACAGCACGTCTCAGGAATGAGATTTCTAGCTTCACTCAGAAGAGCTCAGAATCATTCTGTGAAGCCTGGGAGCGTTTCAAGGGTTACCACAGCCAATGTCGACACAATGGTTTTAGCAACGAGTCACTGCTGAGCACTCTCTACCATGGTGTACTACCAAAGATACGCATGCTGCTTGACACTGCTTCTAACGGTAACTTCCTGAACAAGGACGTAGATGAAGGTTGGCAACTGGTTGAGAATCTCGCCCAGTCTGACGGCAACTACATTGAAGACTATGCCCGCACAGTTAGAGGCGACGCTGGGTCTGAGGAGATGTACAAAAAGGACCTCAAGAATGTCAATGAGAAACTTGACCGTATCTTTCTAAGCCAGCAAAGGAGCATTCACTTTGTATCTGAGGATGATCCTTTCCAAGTTCCAGATGGGGAGGGTGAGCAGACTGAGGAGATCAGCTATGTCCAGAATCAGGGTGGGTACAACAAAGGTTACAACCAATACAAGGCAAACCCCAATTTGTCTTACCGAAGTAGCAGTGTTGCCAATCCACAAGATCAGGTGTATCCGCCTCAACAACAACAGCAAGGTCAATAAAAACCTTTTGTGCCTTACAATCCGGGATTCGTTCCTAAACAACAGTTCCAGCAGGTTATCAGGCTCCCTCAGGACCACCGACAGGATTCCGCCCTCAACAAGTTCAACCTACTACAGCCCCAGATCAAGAAATGAAGCAAATGATGCAACAACTTCTTCAGGGTCAAGCTAGCGGTTCTATGGATACTGCTAAGAAGTTTGCTGATATTAGTCAGAGGATGGAATGTTCCTACAATGATCTGAACGTCAAATTCGAAGCTCTGAATTCGAAGATAAGGTACATGGAAGGCCAATCCACATCTACTTCTGCACCAAAGTCTGGCTAATTCCCAGGGAAATCTGTTCAGAACCCCAAAAAAGTTTGCAAACGCAATTACGCTAAGAAGTGGGAAAACATTGCCTCCCAGACAGGGAGTTCCAGACGTCACTGAGGACAGTGAGGAGTTAGATGGGGATGATTTTGTTCAGGATGAAGCTCAGATGAAGAACCCAGCCGAAGCAGTCAAGGATCAGGTTGAACCAGTGAAGCATTCCGAACCTGAAGCTGCTAAGGAGCATGTTGTTTTTGATGACGGACCTGCGAGGTTCATCCCTCCACCGTACAAGGCTCCTCTACCATTCCGAGTGAGGTTTAAGAAGCAGCTTACTGAGAAGTACAAAGCCTTGTTCGAAAAACAAGTCAAGGAGATTGAGTTGAGAATGCCATTGCTGGATGCATTCGCACTTGTTCCTCACTACCAGAAATTCCTCAAGGACTTAGTGATGGAGAGGTCAAAAGAAATTCAAGGCATGGTGGTACTAAGTCTTGAGTGCAGTGCAATCACCCATAAGAAGATCGTACCCAAGAAGCTCAAAGATCCTGAATCATTCACTCTACCTTGCTCCCTTGGACCTATGTCTTTTGACAGGTGCCTATGTGATCATGGCGCTTCAGTTAATCTGATGTCACTCTTTGTTGCTACGAGGTTGGGTTATACAAGGTTCAAGGGTTGCGACATCTCTCTCATCCTTGCAGACAGATCAGTGAGACTTCCAAATGGTGTTTTAGAAAACTTATCCATCAGGATCAGAGACGTGGAAGTGCCAACCGACTTTGTGGTTCTGGAGATGGATGAAGAACCAAAAGATCCTCTGATCTTGGGAAGACCGTTCCTGGCGACAGCTGAAGCCATCATTGATGTCAGAAATGACAAGATTGACCTCAATATGGGCGACGACTTCACTATGAAGTTTGACATCAAGGATACCTTGAAGAAGCCAACGATAGGAGGACAAGTCTTCTACATTGAAGAGATGGATAAATTGGTTGATGAGTTGTTAGAGGAATTAGCTGAGGAGGATCATCTCAAGACTGCTTTGACCAAGGGTGGAGAAGAAGGGTTCCTGCATGAGGAGACCAGTTGTTACAAGAATCTGCTAGACTCCACCAGAGGAATTCGAGCAGCTATCTAGAACTCAAAACTCTCCCTTCCGGACTCATGTACGTTTTTCTGGGAACAAATTCTACTTATCCTGTCATAGTGATGCTAGGTTGAGTGATGATGAATTGAGGGTGCTAGTAACTTAGCTTAAGAAATTTAGAAAGGCTATAGGTTATTCTTTAGATGATATCAAGGGAATCTCACCTAGTCTTTGCACACATAGGATCAATCTTGAAAATGAGTCTTATGCTAGCATTGAACCCCAAAGGAGATTGAATCCTAACTTGAAGGAAGTAGTAAAGAAAGAAATTTTAAAACTGCTTGATGTTGGAGTTATCTATCCTATCTCTGATAGTACTTGGGTATCTCCAGTGCACTGTGTACCTAAAAAGGGAGGAATCATTGTTATCAAAAATGAAAAAAATGAGCTAATCCCAACTAGGACCATCACAGGACATAGGATGTGCATTGATTATAGGAAGTTGAATGCTGTTAGATCATTTTCCTCTGGCTTTCATTGATCAAATGTTGGAGAGACTAGTTAGTCATCCTTATTACTGTTTCCTTGATGGGTATAGTGGATTCTTCCAAATCACTATCCACCCAAATGATCAGGAAAAGACAACCTTTACTTGTCCTTATGACACTTTTGCCTACAAACGCATGCCATTTGGTTTATGCAATGCTCCTGCCACCTTTCAGAGGTGTATAACTTCGATCTTCTCGGATTTGATTGAGGAGTCAGTGGAAGTGTTTATGGATGACTTCTCTGTATACGGTTCCACTTTCTCCTCTTGTTTGATAAATCTGTGTAGGTTATTGACGCGATGTGAGGAGACAAACCTGGTGCTGAACTGGGAGAAGTGCCATTTCATGGTTGAAGAAGGGATCGTTCTGGGACACAAATTTCTGAAAGAGGAATTGAGGTTGACAAGGCAAAGATTAAGGTCATGGTTCAGCTTCAACCGCCTAAGACAGTGAAGGACATTAGAAGTTTTCTGGGACATGCTGGGTTTTACAAGAGATTCATCAAAGACTTCTCAAAAATTGCAAGACCATTGACAAGGTTGTTGTGCAAGGAGGTTGAGTTCGAATTTGATGCAGCATGTCTGGAAGCCTTCAGCAAGATCAAGGAGGCGTTAGTTTCAGCACCCATAGTACAAGCTCCAAATTGGGATCACCCTTTTGAGATCATGTGTGATGCTTCAGACTTCGCAGTTGGAGCATTCTGGGACAGCGAATTGACAAGAAGTTTCATGTCATCTACTACACCAGTCGCACCTTGGACGAGACTCAAGGAAGATATGCAACCACAGAGAAGGAACTCTTAGCAGTTGTGTTTGCATTCAAAAAATTCAGGAGTTACCTTGTGGGTTCGAAGGTCATTGTGTATACCGATCATGTTGCTCTGAGACACATATACTCGAAGAAGGATACCAAGCCAAGACTGTTGAGATGGATTCTGCTTCTTCAGGAGTTTGATATGGAGATCGTTGACAAGAAAGGAATAGAAAACGGAGTTGCAGACCACTTGTCAAGAATGAGGATTGAAGATGTTGTTCCCATAGATGATTTAATGCCTGAGGAACAACTTTTGGTCGCCAAAGTTTGTGAGCAAATGCATGACACAGAGCTTGACAACCTCGGAATCAGATGCATGGTATGCAGATGTCGTGAATTACAAGGTTTGTGGAGAAGTTCCTGATGACATGGATCCCTACAGGAGGAAAAAGTTTTTCAGAGAGGTCAACCACTACTTCTGGGACAAACCCTACCTGTACAAAAGAGGTTATGACGGTCTGTTCAGGAGATGCATAGCAGAAGGGGAAGTGCAGGGAGTGCTTGAGCACTGTCACGCCTCCACCTATGGAGGTCACTTCGCCACATTCAAGACAGCCCAGAAGGTTCTTCAAGCAGGTCTCTAGTGGCCAACCTTGTTCAAAGATGCTCACAGCTTCATCACCAAGTGTGATGCTTGTCAGAGGATGGGCAACATCACAAGAAGGAACGAGATGCCCCAGAATCCGATCCTGGAAGTGGAGATATTTGATGTTTGGGGTATAGACTTCATGGGACCTTTCAACCCTCCATCAAATGGTAATGTCTATATTCTGGTGACAGTTGATTATGTATCTACGTGGGTCGAAGCCATTGCCGGTCCTACCAATGATCACAAGGTTGTTCTAAAGCTGTTCAAAAGTATAATTTTTCCAAGGTATGGGATACCCAAAGCAGTGATCAGTGATGGGGGAACTCACTTCATCAACAAGGTGTTTGAGAGTATGCTGAGAAAGTATGGGGTCAAGCACAAGGTGTCTACTACGTATCACCCTCAGACCAGTGGACAGGTTGAAGTCTCAAATAAGCAGATCAAAGGTATCTTGTCAAGGATTGTTGGGGTTTCGAAGAAAGATTGGTCTGTCAAGCTGGACGAAACTCTCTGGGTGTACAGAATAGTGTTCAAGACGCCAATAGGCAGAACACCATTTTAGTTGGTATATGGTAAAGCATGTCATCTCCCTGTGGAGGTTGAGTACAAAGCGCTTTAGGCTATCAAGCTTCTGAACTTGGATATTGATACAGCTCATGCCAAGAGGACTCTCGACCTACATGAATTGTAAGAAATCAGACTTGACGCCTATGAGAGCTCAAAGATTTACAAATAGAGAACCAAGAATTTTCATGATAAGAAAATTGTTGTTAAGGAGCTCAAGGCTGGAGATCAGGTTTTGCTTTTCACCTCCAAACTTAAGTTATTTCCTGGAAAGCTTAAGTCTAGGTGGTCTGGAAATTTTGACGTCAAGGAAGTTCTGCCATTCGGAGCCAGCACTCTTCTGAACAAGGATGGTAGTGAATTCACTGTTAATGGTTAGAGAGTCAAGAAATATTTAGCTGACCAAGTCCGACCAGAGGGGTCTTCTGTGCTCCTCCTTGAACCCCAAAAAGCATAAGGAACTGAAAAGTCAAGCTAAGGACTTTAAACAAGCTCACTTGGGAGGAAGTCCCAAATGTATCACTGTAAATATATATATATTTTTTTTTAGGATCCTTGTGTTTTTCATTTTTTGTTTTTGGTTTTCTTGTATTCAGTAATCTACTGAAGGGAGTATGGACAACAGAGATAGAAGATACAGAGTGAAAAGGGAGAGTGGGGTGAAACTTCTCCTTCTTTCAAAAAAAAAAAAAAAAAAGAAAGAAAACGCCCACGTGAAACCTCCCTCTCCACTTAATCTTCACTCACTCTCTTTCACTCCACTTGCTTTTCTCCCCCACCACGTGAATGTTCAATGCTCTTGTCACTTCACCTCCCATCCTTCTTGCTCCCTCTCATGAGACACAAAGACTTTGTGTCAGCTCATCCACCCCATCACTCCACTACCCCTCCTTCTTTCCTCTCCTCACTCTCGCAACTCTCCTCCTCTTTAAATTACACTCTCCCCTATCTTCTTCACTCACCCTCACCCTCACCATTATCATCTTACTTTTACTTTCTCTCATCTCTCTTGTCACCTCATCCACAGAACAAGCAAACCCTCAACAACTCACTTCACTCTCTCTTTCTCTTGGTTTAATTTTCATACCTCATTGACTGCCGCCACGCCACTCCACCGGACTTGCTATGCGAATATCTCCACGCAACCGTAGAAGTCACCAAGCAGAGACCGACGATCTCGACGACCCTGGACCGGCGTGAAGTTTCCCCGCCGAAATCTCACTCAAACCGACCGAAGCTGCAATCTCCGCCGTGCTCCGTTCACTCGACCGAGTTTAGTCTCGACCAGTTCGTCGTCGCCAGTTCAACATCCGTTCCCAACCATTCTCTCGAGCCAATCTCAAAATACCGTTCGAGACTCTGCAATCGAGCCGACGACATCAAGCTTTACTCGAGCCTCGGTCGTAACACCTCTCTCGAGCCGTTCTCACACCGCCAATCGAGCCGTCGTCATTTGCACCGCTAGAACTAGTTCCCAACCACTCAATCGAGCCAGACTCTCGCGCCACAGCCAAACTCATCAATCGAGCCGGTGTACCTCTTTCTCTCGAGCCACTCTCACCGACGTCTTGTTGCCTCAATCGACCCCTCAATCGAGCTGTCAGTCGAAAACTCACTCGACCGGGGTTGACCTACAACTCCGATGAAGCTGTTCTCTCTTCGTCTTCAATTGAGCCACCGCTGCACAACACTCCCAGAACCGTTCCCATTCCAGCCGACGAAGTCACTCTCCCAACATCAATCGAGTCGTATCCGAGATGCGTCAATCGAGCCGTGTCCGAGAAGCGTCAGTCAAGCCGTCTCTAGGAAGCGTAAATCGAGCCAATCGAGCCACCACCAAAGTCCTGCTCGAGTCGTCGTCTTCACACCTTCCGCTCTTGATACCACTCTCGACTTTATCTTCAACTCGATCCGAACTCAAGCAACCGAGCCACATCCCGAACTCAAGCAATCGAGCTAGTTTCACCTCCCCAATCGAGCCGATTTCACCTCCCCAATCGAGCCACGCTGTTCTCGCCTGTCCGACCACCGCAATCGAGCCAACTCCGCTGCACACGCTCGTTTGGATTATCCTCTCTTTGCACTTTACAGTTTTAAACTTTATAATTGCTTTTGTCACTTGTGCACTAACATATTAACGCTTATCTTTGAGTTCATCATGTCTCAACGGAGCAGAAAGAGTACTGAGATAATAGAGGAAATGCGAGATGCATATGGTTGTAAGGCTGGAGAGCGCTCATCGCCTAAGTCTATGGTGAAGCGCTTCTTAGAAATGAAAAACATGGTCGGCGAAGTTGTTGGAGGTTCAGGCCAAGCGGCGGGGTCAAGCAGACCAGCCAATCCGCTCACTAAGAGCAAGAGTCGCGGGAAGAGACCGGCACAAACTTCTAACTCAAGAGAGGAAGGCAGTGATTACGAACAGGAAGAACTTGAGTCACGTTCCGCGCAAGCTCCCAGGAAATCCGTAAGACGGAAATCAACCGAGACGAAACTGACTCCCAAGGAGTATTACAAGCTGTTTCAGCAGTTGGAGTTCAGCGGAACAAGATACCCTCATGTCGAGACTATGGAGCAACTCGGGATTGCGGAGGATGTTCAGTACTTATTTAGGCGATGCCATCTGGAGCGACTCATGAACACCCCTAAGAATGGGTACAAAGAGGAGACTATCCAGTTCCACTCTACTTTGTAGATGCACTTATACGCGGATGAGCCAGGCATGATGTCTGATGGAGGGCTGGGGTACATTACCTTCCGCGTTCATGGTCAGTTCTACACCCTTACTTTCAGAACCATCAAAGAGATCTTTGGATTTCCCAGCGGAACGGGGACTATGCCGCAGTTCGACAGGAACAAAATATCAGCATTCTGGGCGACGATTGGTAGCACGCCCACATTCACTTCATCGAAAACAAAAGCGATGAACGTGAGAAGCCTAGTGTAGCGTTACTTCCAGGAGGCACTGGCCAATGCATTCTACGCCAAGGAGATTAAGGGATACATCACGAACGGCGAGCTCGAGATGATAGATCTAGCGCTCAAGGGACTCTCATTCACGGTAATGGATGGCACCGAGCTGCAAGGTGACACGTCCAACACTTCCGTCTTGCTCTACCTCCTCAACTACATGATGTCATACAAGACTTGGGTCTCGAGACTCAACAGCAACAACTCTCCTTGAGTGATGTGTATGGGCAATGTGGCGACTTGGTTTCTTGAGGCTGTTGGTGTTCCATTACTATCCGAGCCACACTCACCACGCTAGATTGACGCGAA
Source organism: Camelina sativa (assembly GCF_030686135.1). NCBI lineage: Eukaryota > Viridiplantae > Streptophyta > Magnoliopsida > Brassicales > Brassicaceae > Camelina > Camelina sativa. Next base: position 44,579,682 of record NC_141890.1, on the reverse strand, counting down.
CAACCTGCGGCAGTTGCGCACTCTGGAGCGGGGTTTGAGGCAGGGACGGTTGATTTACAAGTTTGTGCATCCAGAGGTTGGTCCCTCAAGATTACTCCTGCCTTGCATCGAGCTGACTACTATCTTGAGGGGTGAAAATGTAAAGTTCATACCTCCCACGGACACTCTGTACGAGTGTGGGGATGAGATGCCGCGGGTAGAGATTGCAGAAGCAGGAGCAGACCCGATGGAGGAGGACGAAGTTGAGTACCGCCCTGAGCAGTTTCACTTCGAAGAATACTCAGACCCGAGAATGGCTAAGGGAGTCAGAGCAGCTCATGAACGCCTCAACAAGCTTCAGCAATGGGGGAAGGCCAGAGACAAGGCGTTCAGCAGCTTCACCAAGACAATGACAAAATTCATGCGCAAGTTTAGCTGCCCGAGGACACCAGACCCATGCCGGGACAAGCCTCCGTGACACTCGAGCCAACTCGTCAGAGAACACTCTGTCACGGGATAAGCCTCCGTGACACTCGAGCCAACTCGTCAGAGAACACTCTCTCGGGAGCGTCAACCTACACCCGCCCCTTCATGCCACTCGTCACATGAATCTCGGGAGAGAAGGAGACAAGGTTCACGTGGTTCCAGAGCCTCTTCAAGTTGTCGATCAGCGCGTCGTTCCGCAGCTCAAGGTGAGCAAGAGGTTGAGCAACATGTCGAACATCAAGGCGATTATCCGCCTACCGACGTAGTTGTGCTAGAATCGGACCATGGAGAGTCCAGAGTCGATGACATGCAGTGTGACGAGCAGCCGAACATGTATCAGAACACGCAAGCGGTTGAGCAGCAACTCGACCACCCAGCTGAGGTCACTCCTGCGGATCCCGAACACGGTGAAGGACAGAGCCATTATCACGCACCAACTCCATGGGCGAGCACCGACTCCTTCTTCTACTACTGAGGTACTCCCACCTTTCCTTGTATATACCATTTCATTCCTGCATTGTTTCTGTTGTGATTCTTAAATCCTCCTGCAAATTTTTCTTACACAGGAGACTGTGTAATTTAAGTTTGGGGGAGGATTTGAGATGATGTATCTGACGTTGTGTCTTGTGATTCTTATTTCAATTTTTTTGCATCATATCATGTTTGAGTTTGCATCCATATATTTGCATAGAAAAACTATAAAAATTTGAAAAAAAATCGAAAATTTCCACACAAAAAAAAACAGAATGTTCATGTTGTTTACATTTGCATATTAGGATTGAGTCTAGTGTCATTCATATAGGGTTGTTGCATTTAGCATAGGGGTTGATGATGATTGTAACCTTGTTAGCATGTTGGATTCAATAGGATAAGATCAAGGCCCTTGTTATTAGTTCTTTGATGCTTGTTGATTGAACTTGAAATTGTAAGATTGAAGCATGTTTTGAATTGATATCATTCCCTATCTACCTGAACCTAATCCTGACATACAATTATCTTGTTATGCATTGAAACTGAACTCATGGATACCACATACATACTTGGATTATCTTTCTCCTTTTTACCACCCTTGTTAATCCAAGTAGTTGATTCCCATCTTTGGAACAGTTCCCCGCACCATTAACCAACCCTTCTTTCAAGCCAATTGTATTCTTGAGTGTTAGGCCTTTTTCCGAGTTGAGCTTGTTAGAAAGTGTTAGGTTCTAACCAACAAGAGTAGGATCCTGTGTAGTTCTAGTTAGCGTTATCCGGACTAGTAGGACTAGGTGAGAACTCGATTTTGGGCATTGGGTATGGATTTGTGCAGAAAAGTGAAGAGTAAAAATAAAGTAAAGAGTAGAAAGTCTTTAGAAGGGGAATGTGTTTTCAAAGTTTACAAGTCTATTAAAGGATTTAGGTTGAGCAAAATAATGAGTTACTGGTTCTGGACATAAAATGAAAAGATTAAAAAAAAAAAAAAAAAGAGTAAAATGTTTAAAATGTCTAGAGTCTGGGATATAGTTTAGCATGTGACTCATTAACACTTTCCTTAGCATGTGACTCATTAACACTTTCCTTAGAAATATGGAATCGTTATATTTTGAAACTAAACTATATCCCCTCGCATGTGACTCATTAACACTTTCCTTTTTTTCTTAATCATTATATATAACATGCATTTTAAAAATAGACCTTAAGAAGGTTTTTGATACAAGAACACTACCTCAAATAGTAGATAGTAATATTGGATCATGAATTCTGAACTTGCAGTGGTAATTTACAGCTTAACTCCCTTCTCTCTTTTGTAGAAACTTTGAATAAATATATTTCAATAACAATTCTTTCTAGCATATGCATTTGCGGTTGATCCACTTTATCATTAGACTTTGTCACACTTTGTGTAGGTGAGTCAAAAAAAGTATGGTACTTAAACTTTGTTCCTTACAAGAATACTATGCATTTTCTTTGAAGAAGAGAAAGTAGGCAAGGGGAGAGCGCCATGAAGACTATGTATAGTATTTTCTGTGCATATTTAAGCGCCATGAAAACTACTAAGTCGGAGATGAAAAGATTGGCATTTGATTTAGAAGAGGATATTTCAGTTTGCTGCCGATCCATTCAACTCGATCGGGTCAATCTTTCTTAATTCTCCCATCCACATATTATTCTGAATTTTTTTAGGTACAATCTCATATTACGGTGTACAACTTGCCATTTTCTATTATTTGCAGTTGTATTTATACTAACCAAATTGATGTATGCGTGTATACAAACAAGGTCATCAAGTGAAGAAAGAAAGCGCTGCTACCCTCCAAACCTGTGATTCGGAAGAGAATATTCAAAAAGCATGGAAAAGCAAAACATGCATACAACTCCTACTAATTATTGCCTCGAAGGTATATTCAAATCTTCTTTGAATTGGTCAAATCAAGCAGGGTTTAACAAGGTGATTAAGATTATAGATTTGACCCTCGCTTTCCTAACACTTCTAATTAACTTCTTTGTTTTTTCAGACCATGGTTGATGCAAAGAGAAAAAGTATCCACTCACTCGAAATCTTGAAATGATTTTTCTGGGTACAAGTTTCAAGCCATACTTGATAAACAACGCAAACATGGGCCACATTACAAAGTTTAGAGTGCTAGATGGCTACAGATCAACGTGTTGTACGTAATATTTTCTAAGCGTGTTCTTTAGCTAGAAAATTATGTCCAGCAAATGTGATGTGGTTTTATAAGGGCTATGAGTGTTTAAATAAACTTTTGTTTGTCGTTTTAATGCCATGACTATTTACCTACTCACTTGAAGTATCTTTCTTTTTGAAATCAAACACAATATATAAGAAAAGTTAACTCGTCACATGATTTCAACTTATATTTTTGGTAATACTCTTAAACTTTTTCTTACCATTCGGTGACTTGTGAAACTAAAAACTGAAACTGAAAATGTTTAAGCATACATCGGCCGACCTTAGAGGTCTTTTCTTTTCGTAAGAGCATTAACGTCTGATGACACACAAAACAATTTTTTTAGAAACCCAACAAGAAGGGATGACAACAACAAAGATAACATCACAAATATAGCAATACAAGTGAATAAAATGCTAATTCAAAGGGTGAGGTTGAAGATCGTTCGAGTGGTTGGCACATGAATAATTTCTTGGTGACAAGTTAGTTCGGCTTCGTATATGTTTTCCTCAAAGTACAACAAGGGAATGTAACAAAGCTCGGTCAGATGACATATATAAGAATCAGAAGCTAATATACTCATATGTTTTAAACATGTTGTCAAGTTTTTCCTTTTTTTGACATATTCAACTAAATCAGAAAATATATAGTGATGGGACTGATGGTTAAGTTACATGTCTCTTTGATGAATTCTGTTCTGGATGAGGGCAATGATCATGTAATGGGAAATGCACATCAATCGAATTCTGTAATCAAGGACTAAATTTGGGTAAGATATATTTTTTTCATGTCTTTTATGATTGTAGTTTACATGGATGATTTACATTTTTTCACTCTATCAACTGATTTTTCGTTCCTTCTATAATCTACCTTCGAACCCATCAAATGTTTTACAAGCAAAAGAAATTCATTTACAAGTCGGCCATGGTAGATGGCATTGCTTATCCGTGGGAGATGGTTCCTGTCATTTGCGATGGGAATGGTGATCGGAGGTGGTTTCTCTGGTTGCCCATAGATGCTCCTGTAACCATCGGATTTGTGAACTAGTCCATTGTTGTCATTGCGTTTTTGCGTTAGTTTGCGGAGAAGTTGTAGGCGCCTTATTCGGAGGTTTTGAAGACTGACCTCTATTAGGATTGCTCATGGCAACTAGGATGGGACTCCAGCTCTTTGGCAACTTGGAGTTGTGGAAATCACTCAAATTTCCGAGGTTGGCATCTCGGAATCGGTGTTTCTTCTCTCGTTTCCGCTAAGGATCAATGTTTTCCTTCATTGTTGTTGTTTTTGTCTGTTATTCTGTAGATTTTATTTTCTCAGCTACTTGTATTCTTTGTAACTTCTGGCACAAATTCGAAAATGGTATAAATACTTCACATTTTACCCAAAAAAATAATAATAAATAAAAAAAAGTCGGCCATGGTAGAGATCCAAAAGTTATACCGTACCATGAAAAAAATTCTCATAGTTCGCAGATATTGCGATAGTTGGGCGTATTTTGATGTCCAGGTAGGTGATACTTTGACATATAATTGGGTTGATATATACCGTATCATATTTTTTTTGATATACATATAGAGGGTTGAAGGATGTAGAATATGATTCTGAAAAAAATACAGTTAGTGAAAAGGGTGCTGGCATGAACAACTTCAAGGTGTCTTCTGATGTACCTTTAGTTCAGTGTTTGATGATGATGACCAAAAGATCTAGAAAGCATAAGGCATTGCTAATGTTTTTTTAAGACTTTTATGGCCAAAACTTTCCTTTTTTTTTGGTGAACGGCCAGGGGAAGAGACCCCCAGGATTTTATTAAGAAAACTTCAAACAACAATTACATACGGACTCGCCTATGGCTTTGAACACCACACACATCATCACGCAGCAAAGGTTCCACTAAAACAGGAATTACAGCAATACATAAATTATAGATGCTATATTGTCACTACAAGAAAACATGATGTTTTCCTACGACAGTAGATACCAAAAGTTTTGGAAGGATACTTTTCCTACCAAAAAAACTTCAATTTTGTGACCAAACATAACATTGGAAGGAAATAAGAAGTAAAAATCCTACCAGAAAGTACATGAAAAACGGAATGAAATTTCCTTCAAAAATCTTTCAAATTTTGTTGTCGAAGGAAATTTAGAAGGAAAACAGCAGGAATATCAAAGGAACAGACCCGTAAAGAATTTAGAAGGAAAATATCTTTTGCATTTCCTTCTAAATATAGTTCGAAGGAAACAAGTAGGATTTTGAAAGGAAAAATTGTCGTAGGATTTTAAAAGGAAAATTTTCTTCTACTTCCCTTCTAATATTATCTAATAGGAAATATTTGTAGGAAATTGGAAAATAAAGGGAAAATAATTTTGATGTCGGCACGTTAAAATAAGCGGGATATAAAGCGGGTGAGTGGTGGGTGAAATAGTAAACTTTTTGGTAGGAAATGAGAAGGAATCAGATCTTTACTTGCCTATATAATTGAGTTCCCTATACATCTATTCGTATCTAAAATCACAACAACAAAAAAAACAAAAAAACAAAAATTACGCTTCAAGCAAAAATATTTTTGTTATCAAATTAGTTTGTTCTAAAGAGAAAGAATGAATAATTTTCGCTCGTGGTTGGATATGGAAAGATATGCGGGTGGCTTTCCGAACGGGATGCTTACGACGGAATATGCAGCAGGATTCACTGAATTCATGAATGTCGCTTTGAATCAAGAAAGCTGCTTAAAAAGTGGTAAGATGTTTTGCCCTTGTCCATCTTGTAACAATAATAATTTCATCGACAAGGATTTAGTATGGGGACATATTTATAGAGATGGAATTATGTCAAGTTACAAAGTATGGTTTTATCATGGGGAAAATGATGCATACCATGTGGGTAGTACTAGTGGAAATGTGACGGAGAGGGTTGAAGAATCTAGATTGGGAGAAGAGGATATAGGAACAGTTCAAATGGTTCATGACGCATATAGGGATAATATGCAGGCATATCCAGAACCTATAAATAGAATAGAAGAACCAAATGTAGAAGCAAAAAGATTTTATGATATGCTAGATGCTTCAAAGAATAAGCTATATGAAGGTTGTAAGGAAGGACATTCTCCTTTATTCGCCGCAACTAGGATGATGAATATAAAGACGGATTACAATTTGTCAGAAGATTGTGTAGATGCTTGGGCAGATTTTGTGAAAGATATTTTGCCAGAAGACAACATTTCACCAGCTGCTTATAATGAAATTGAGAAGCTTGTTCATGGACTTGGTTTGCCATATCAGATGATCGATGTTTGTATTGACAACTGTATGATTTACTGGCAATCAGACGCTGACTATTTAGCTTGTCGATTTTGTGGAAAGCCCCGGTTCCAGGATACTAGTGGAAGGTCTCGAGTACCGTTTAAGCGTATGTGGAATTTACCGTTAGCAGATCGATTGAAAAGATTATATCAAGCAGAGCGCACCGCTGCAGCAATGAGATGACACCAAGAGCATTCAACTGACGGGGAGATCGCGCATCCCTCAGACGCAGAGGCATGGAAACATTTTCAGAGATTGTATCCTGCTTTTGCAGCAGAAAGTAGGAACGTCTACCTAGGACTATGTATAGATGGTTTCAACCCTTTTGGAAAGCATGGGCAACAATATTCTTTGTGGCCAGTTATTCTCACACATTACAATCTGCCTCCATCATTGTGGATGAAGCGAGAGTTTCTATTTCTCTATGTGCTTGTCCCTGATCCAGAACACCCAAAGAGATCTCTTGATGTGTTCTTACAACCTTTGATTCATGAGTTACAAGTCCTATGGGAGCACGGAGTTCAAGCCTATAATATCTCTTGGCAGCAAAATTTTACTCTTCGGGCGGTGCTAATGTGGACAATAAGCGATTTTCTAAAGAATATCTACCTCAGCAAAATGGAAAAAAAAAACAAAAAATCTTCAAAGCATTCAAAGTTTAGGAATCCTCTACGTTTTTTTGTGAAATGTAGATATAACACGTCGGTAGATTTTTTACTGAGCGTAGCCCGGATTATCCCCTAGTATAATTTTAAAATGAACTAAAAAAAAGAAAAAAAAAAAAAACATGCACACAGACACAGTCTGCATTAAACAAACAAAAATTTTAGTTAAAGTTTTGGCAACCCTGTTTAGTGTTTCCTAACCAAATAACAAATTGATACCCAATTTAAACATCTCACAAATATACTCGAAAATCACAAGAAGTTTTTTTTGTTTGATAAAAAAATTTGACGAGAGAGTTTTAAAACATTCCAAAGCCGACTCAAAAAGAAGCTTTTCAAACGTTGTTTTGTATAATAACAATCTGTAAGCGGCTGGAAGATTTTTTGATTTGCTAAACCGTATAAGCTCCAACAAGTGCATTGTTCCTTTGAGCTTCGTCCACATACAGATTAAGCCGTTCCATAACACGACCATACTGAATCAAATATTGCATATTTATGTACACGCAACTCGAACCATGCAACCAGCCACCACCAAAACCCTTCACCTCAACGACTTTAAGCGTCCTTTCCAAACACTATAGACTAATTTGATATAGCCAATATTTACTTGGGTCAATCTCAACCGGTAACAAAAGCGTCTGCACATTTTAAATCAATCCATTAAACCCAATCATTACTCTTTTGACATCTTGATTTACTGTGTGTTTTAACAATAACAAGATCTATATATTGTAGTAACTTAATTTATTACCTTCATAATTGGTCTTGGAGGAACCATTTAAAACTTGAGAGATTCCAAATCCGGACAGTTATTAAAGTACCTAATCCCTACAAACTCATATGGATGCAGACTCGTCTTCAACTGTTTAACACCAGATGTTGCAACTTTATCCTCCACATTTTGGAATTTGGACCATCTTTCTCCCCCGAAAAAAAAACAAAAACGTAAGTAAAGGTCTGATCAGTGATCATGAGTGTGTAAGATGTTAGATATGTAGAGTGATTTTGTATATACCTGGAGGAAATATGAACAGACAGTTAAAGTCTTAGCATAAGAGAGATGTCGTTACAAGATGTGCAAGGATTTCTCCGGTTCCAATAGTATATGTCGTCTCCAAATCAAAATCTAAGTCTTCTTGCATCTGCATGCTCGTTAACTCTCAATAAGTAAAAAGTAAGGAACTATTCCAGAATACTTGAAGATTACTGCTTTTGGTATATCAAATTTACAAACCGGCTCAGCGATCAATCGCAGTCTTTAGAGACTAATTCTCTTAACTAAACGTTTTGGGTTTTCACCCAAAACCATTTCTTCATCTCCAAGACTCGCACAGTTTATGAATCTCAAACTCTCAAGAGACGGAAACTTGGAAAGCAAGGTAGTGACTTCAGAGATCTGAAGCCAACCGATTGTGAAGCTTATTAGCGCAGAGTCGAGTTCTTGAATCTTGTCGAGTTGTTTCCACAAGCGTATAGTTTTAGTGACTCAATGTTCGTTTGATTGTAAACACAAATCGGGTAAATTGATCAAAAATTGATGATTTTCGTCTAGGTCCCTTCGAAGTATGAGCCATGATGAGTTTTTTGAAAATCATAGAAATTTTAATTTCGAAAATCATAGAAGAATTGTATTAAAGATATATAAAAACGAAGATGTATATAAAATCTTAATATTACTCAATAATTCTTTATTATCTATGGTTCACATAGATGACCAAGTCCTCATTGTTTCCAAGAAGTTCAAATTATTTGGAAAATCAACCAAACAGAGAACAACATCATTAAATGGGACAAATAAACAACCCACTACTACTGAGAAGTCTTGATCATAGGCTCTGCAACTCTTCGAGGATCGTGTACAAGAACCTGCACATCCCCTGAAATATTCTGTAACATCTTGGCTCCATCATGTGCCTCCATCCTCTGGCATTCCGCCATATCATTACGCACGTAAAGCTCCACTCTTTCTAGTACAGGCCCATGCGCACGTCCGGGACAACGCCTACGTCCGGACTGAATCAAAACCGTCAAAACATTTAGCTCTCCATAGCAACCACTGAAGTTTCTCACGACCACGACCTTAAGTGTCTTAGGAAGATTCTCATAGGCAAGATTTTTTTTCCAATATGAACTTGGACCGACGCCACAATATGATTTAGCGTACTGCGATATATCAAAACGACAAATTCTGAACTTTCAGGGAAAATCATACATAGTAAAAGGAACTATTGTTCTCAAATTCAGTACTACTATATATAGTAATCTTACCGAGAAAAGGCTTCGACGGATGCATTCGAAAGTTAATGTTTCCAGGTTAGGGCAATTATCGAGGAGGAGCCTAATTCCTTTAAACTCCATGACATGCAACCTCGTTCTCAGCACCAGATGTTGTGTTTCCATAGGACGAAGTATAGAAGACGGATCATCACATTCTTGGATAGCCTTCAAAAAGAAAAACACATGCATGCACTATACTCAGATAAAGATAACTGTCAACTAACCGTCTTTATACAATCAATTACAACGCAATAGCTTATAAGGTAAATATACTACACATACTACTATATTAGCTACTACTACATATTCCTTTTATCCACTAGGCTATATATTAAAATCTTTCATCGGGAGAATCGTTATATTTTGAAACTAAACTATATCCCCTAGTAAAATATTGTTCTCAATTCTCATTCTCAAAGATATGTTAATAACGTGAATATGTAATGTAAAGATGTTAAGAGTTAAATGTGTACCTGAAGGAGAAAAGAGCATACACTTAAGGTTCTCGCACCTCGAAGACTGTTAAGGAAGCCAGAAAGCATAGTTCCTTCTAATTTGGTTCTTTGATTGGGTTCTTCGTATTCGCCCTCTGCCTCAAAATCTAAATAAACTTCTTTAAACTTATTCATTTTCTTGACATCAAAAGCAAGTATTTGGCCTGAGTACTTGAATATCTCTACATTAGGCAGATCAAAGGAACAAGCCATGTAAAGAGAGAATTCACAGTTCTCAAATACAAATTCCTTGATATCTCCGGCTATGTTGTTGATAACAACGCCCCAACAATAACTAAAACTTAGACTCTTGAGCGTAGGAGAGGTTAATATCAAAGACTCGGCCCCTGTGAGTTCGATCCAACCTATAGAGAGCTTTCTAAGCGATCCAGAGTTTGTGAACTTCGAGGGGTCATACCCGCACGAATATATCTTCAGCGATTCGAGGGTTCTTAGATTGTAAACGCTTGCTGGTAAATGCACATAAACCTCGTAATACCTCGACGCATCGGTAGTGACTGACCAATAAAAGTCTGTGAAATCAAGAACTAGGTTCTTGACTTTTCTTGCGACTGCGAATTCGACCAGGCACTCCATCTCTGCCGCAAATCCCCATGGAAGAGAGAACTTAATCTAGAAGGTTTCTATGCAGTAACCGTGATATCGAGAGACCCATTGACACATATAGTTAACAAACGAAATCCTTTTGGATCTTTTGTCGGAGACAGAGCGGGCCACATACTCGGACTCCTTGAAAGAAATGTTTTTGGTCTCACGACAGAGATACCTCCACCTCTTAGAGAGTAAACTGGTCCTTAAACATTCCTTAAACGACAAACAAGAGATGATCATAATCAGAAGAACATCCGGTAGATTGGATAATGCGTCTAGTTCGATACTTGAAGCCATTCTCTTCGAAGTCATATTTTCCAATCGAAATCCTAATATGCATAAAACAAAAATCGTTAGTGAATTGAAGTTATCTCCTTGGCATTTACAGTTTTAAATTTTCAATAAACATGTCCGAATCTATTGCACTAGCCATAAAACAATAAAACAAAATGACATCTTTATATATAACTTTTTAAAAGGAATAACAAAACAAAATTACAATAAGAATACATACAACATCATTTTTATCATTCAAAATCAGTGGACGCAGATGGTGGAGCAAGAAAAACATTAAAGTAAAATCATTAAAATGTAAATACAGCACATATATCTCATAAATATTTAAGCAAAATAAAAATATTAAAACAACAACGATTTTTAAAAATAAAATTAAAGAAGAACTGATGCACCTGAAAACTTTGTCTTCTTGCGGTTATGCCTGTTTAAGATCTCAAGATTTCTTTTTCTTCTTTCATTAAAACGTATTTTTGAAGGTTTTTTTTTTCTTCTCTTTTAATCAATATGTAATTTTGTAATTCTGATGAGTCATAGTCATATAGTGAATGTGGTAAATGTTTAAAAAGGGAAGAAATATAGGTACATGATATATATTTCAAATAAGGGTAGGTGATGGCTATTGGCTCACTTGGATATATATTTCAAATCATGTGTTAACATCTTATCTCATTTTTTGAATTACAGCAAACAAATTATTTATTAAGAAAAAAATCTTATTTGGTTAAAATCTTAAATTAAAAGTCAAAAGACACAAATATTTATTAAGAAAAAAATCGTATTTGGTTAAAATCTTAAATTAAAAGTCAAAAGTCTTAATTTGGTTAACTTATTTGCTTTTTTCTTTTTGGTAAAAAATCTTATTGGTATTACTAAAGATGCATTTTTATTGATTATATATCTTTTTGTGGTCAGAAATGTGACCAATTATATAAAATCCCTTACTCTGAAGGATAATTTAAAGAAATGAATATGTTATGGGATTTGTTTTCGATAATTTTGTTCAAGTGAGCCAATATCCATCAGACCATCACCAACCCTAAACCCTTATCTTTTTACACCATCATATTGATTACCCTGAATTGCTCTTCCTTTTAAACCATTTTACCAACCCAAACGTAGAGCAAGACCCTTCAAGTTTCATCATCCACCCATCCATTTGCCACGTATATCTCAATATAGTTTCTAACACAGTAGAGCAAGACCCTTCATGCGGTGGGGGACACACAACATTTGGTGAAAACGAAAGATGCTTAGCATATAAAGGATCGTCAGCATTTTTGAATCACCTTCAGTGCATACATGTTCCGACCAAGAATATTTTTTAACAATCTATCATCTATGCCATATGCTAACTGAAAAAAAAAATGTTGTAAGGGTATTAGGGTAGAGTCAAGAATACGGGTAGGTGATGATGGCTCATTTGGATATGTTTTTTCTTTCTTTCAAAACCATGTGTTAAAATACTCTTTTCATTTTTGGAGTCATACCATCTTTTTTCGTTTTGGTAAAAGTATTATTTGGCTAAAATCATATGTTCTGAGTCAGAAGCTTGAGATGTTAATAAAAGCCCCAAAAGCAGCTGACAAGTCCCTAAGATTTAAATTTTGCCACTAGATGTCATCTTCTCCACTCAGCGTTTCAGCAATCTTTTCTAGACTAAGTAGGTCTTGGCATTTGGGTATCCGATAGGGTTCAGATCGAGTATTTCGGTAAGGGGGTTCTAGACATTTACATTCAGGTATTTTTAGTATTTGGATCGAGTTTCGGATGTACACCCATCGAGTTTGGTCCAGATTCGGGTACTCGAACTTAATCCAAAATTAAACAAGACCAAACTCAATGCCATTCATTCAATCCAAAATTAAACAAAACCGAAAACAAAGAGAGACCAATGTTCAAACTTCAAACCACAAACAAACATCTCCATGTCTTAACAAACCAAGTACTAAAGAAACAACAAAGTAAACAAGTTTTCCAAATGAAACACCAAGTGAAAAACTAGCTGACACACCAAGTGATTGTAACACCAATTGCACCAAGTGAAACACCAAAACAACAAAACACCAAAGCCGATAGTTCGTGTCCTCTTAATGATGAATTCCTAAGAAAATAAGAAGCATATTAGACGATTATGAATAGAGTAAAAGAGTAAGAGACAGACAATACATTGAACTTATTTACCTTGTAGTTGTAGTCGAGACCTGAGTGTGACTTACTCTTCAATGTAGAACTCTGAAAACAAAAGAATTGGATGAGTTAACATAAAGTATAAGAGAGGCAATAACAAAAAAAATGACAAGATATACAAAACTATTCCAAGTCTATCTTCATATTCCACTTCTGCAAGTATTTGTGCATTTGTAAGCACTTTTGATTCAATTGCAATGTATTGTTTCATCCACTGCTCTATACACATCAAAATCTCAACCATATAGGGAGTTAGGCAACTTCTATGTGGTTCTATTATCCTACCACTTGTGCTAAAAGCACTTTCAGATGCTATAGATGACACTTGCATAACAAAGACATCACGAGGCATTTGCGATAAAATAGGGTACTTGCCACAATTGAGTTTCCACCAAGAAATAACATCATAGTCAGTTCCCATCATCATATTCGGATTCTCAACAGCCTCTTTCAGATATGTAGTCAACCCATCATTTGTTTCTTTAACTTCAATCTCATTTAACAATGCTTTGTACCTTTTATCAATTGTAAAAAACCGAGGAGTTTTTCACTCACATCCGACTGAGATAACTGAGAAGGCTGAGATTTAACAGACCTTTCACTATACTGCTTGAACATATTAACCAGAAGATTATATACCTTGTCATACATTTCTTTAGCTGTCGGAGTCTCTTCACCATACAACTCTGCAAAACAAATCTTTGCCAAATGCAGCTTCTTACTAGGATCAAACACAGTTGCTATTATCAACATTGTATTGATATTACAAATGTCATCCCAATACTTATCAAACTTCTTATACATTTTCTCAGCCTTTTTCTTCAACTCAGAATCATAACTAGAACACAACATGTCAAGATTTGTTGAAATGTTGACTATATCCCCATAACACTTATGCACATTCAGTCTAGTAGAAGCCGAGACAATCAATGTTAAGTTGTAAAAAATCTCCAGAAACTTGTCTAACCTTTCAATAGAACGCCAATTATTCAAGTTAGTAGGTCGAATTCTCTTTCTTCCATTATCAATCTCCAAGAAATGATCATTGTATAACTTGTCTTTTGTCTCCATCTTATCAAATGCTACCCTATACTTAATTGCCCTCTGCAACATCAAATAAGTCGAATTTCACCTAGTCCTAACATCCAAAGGCAAACTACCCCCTGTCATCTTAACATAATCTATCTTCTGGTCAAATTCGTTTTGCCTGTTTGTGTCGGATCTAAAATACGAGATAGCATTCCTGATTGCAACTACATTCTCATCTACTTCAGCAAATCCATCTCTCACAATCAAATTAATGATATGACAAGCACATCTCACATGCATAAACTCTCCTTTCATAACCAAAGACTCATCAGACACAAGAGAGAAAGTAGTCTCAAACTTACTCAAAGCATTTGTATTTGCGGTTGCATTGTCCACTGTCACAGAGAATACCTTCTCTATGTCCCACTCAGCTAAGCAGTCAAGAAGAGTAACTGCAATTTGTTTACCTTTGTGGTCTGTCACATACTTGAATCCTATTATAAGCTTCTATTACCGCCAATGTGGATCAATTTAATGTGCTGTTTTAACCATATAACTTGCACCTGTGAATATCAATCAATATTAAGACAAAATATAAGTGAACTCAAGAATGAACAAATATCCTGTCACATATATATGAACTCAAGAATGAACTTCTTGAGTAAAAGAAGGATATATGACATTACCTGTCACATATATCACTAACCCAAATATATGTTGTATGTGAGACTCTTTGCTTGTTAGAAATGAACCATTTCCTCATAGTAGATTTTCTCTTAACAAACATCTCAAAAATGTTCCTCATGGCAGTCCTTCTGAAGTGGAGTTTATATAGATTCACCCACATGCGTATACATAAACATATATATATTAGTACTAGTTTAACAATGAAATCCAAATATATGTAGTTAAAGGAACAAACAAAAGAAAACAGAAAGACATACCTTATTACAGAAATGTCTCCAGGCCATATTTTCAAGAAACAAATGATGTTTGGATGCTCAAACCACCGATCAGAGCAGAACTCATGTTTGGTTTGCCACATCGTCACAACTCATATTCGAAGATAGTGTCTGGTCATCAGACTTAAATGGCTTCGCCATTATTCAAACTTCATATATTAAGAGCATCAGACCTTACCGGTCATTTAATATATGTTTGGTTTGCCACATTGTCACGACTCACATTAGAAAATAGTATCTGGTCATCAGACTTAAGTGGTGGAGTATCTGGTCATCAGACTTAAGTAGCTCCGCCATTATTCAAACTTCATATATTTTGATTAAATTTATAAAAATAAGATGTACATAATATCTTTTTGTACCACTTAATAAATTTCGTCTTAGCTATGGTTCACATAGATGACCAAGTCCTCATTCTTTCCGAGGTTCAAGTTATTCAAAAAATCAAACAAACCGTGAACATCATTAAATGGGACTACAACAAAAAAAAAAACAAAACTGAGTGAAGTCTTGAAATAAAATAAAATAAATTCTTGAGTAGCTCAACATTTCAAGGTTCGTGTACAAGAACCTGTACATCCCCCGAAATACTATGTAACATCTTGGCTCCATCCTCTGACATTCCGCCATATCACTACGCACGTAAAGCTCCACTCTTTCTAGTACAGGCCCATGCGCACGTCCAGGACAACTCCTACGTCCCGACAGAATCAAAACCGTCAAAACATTTAGCTCTCCAAAGGAACCACTAAAGTTCCTCACGACCACGACCTTAAGTGTCTTAGGAAGATTATTATAGGTAAGATTTTTTTTCCAATATGATTATATGAACGTGGACCGACGCCACAATATGACTTAGCGTACTGCAATATATCAAAACGAAAATTTTTGAGTTTTAGGGAAAATCATACATAGTAAATGTAACTATTGTTCTCAAATTCACTATTATACTATATAGTAATCTTGCCGAGAAAAGGCTTCGACGGAGGATATTGAAAGTTAACGTTTCCAGGTTAGGGCAACTGTCGAGGAGCCTAATTCCTCTAAACTCCATGACATGCAACCTCGTTCTCAGCACCAAATGTTGTGTTTCCAATAGGACTAAGTAGATAAGACGGATCTTCACATTCTTGTGGATAGCCTTTCAAAAAGAAAAACACACATACTCCGTTCAAGATTTTATATATATACATCAATCAACAACGCAATAGCTTTAGCTTATAAGGTAAATACACTACATACTACATATAAGCTACATATTCCTTTTATTCACAAGCTATATAAATCGAGGATACATTTTATTTTGAAAGAGTGGAAAAATAGACCTATATCCCCTCTAGTAAAATATTTTGTTCAATTCTCATTCCTCAAAGAAATGTTAGTAACGCTGAAATGTAATGTAAATATGGTAAGACTTAAATATACATACCTAACGGAGAAAAGGGCATACACTTAAGGTCCTCGCACCTCGAAGACTGTTAAGGAAGCCAAAAAGAATAGATCCTTCAAACTCCAAATGAACTTATTTGATGACCATATTCATTCTCTTAAACATCAAAGGAAAGAATTTGGCCTGAGTACTTAAAGATCTCTACATTAGGAAGATCAAAGGAACAAGCCATGTAAAAAGAGAAGTCACAGCTCTCATATACAAATTCCTTCATATCCCCGGCTATGTTGTTGATATCAACACCCCAACAATAATTAAAACTTAGACTCTTGAGTGTAGGAGAGGTTGATAACAAACACTCGGGCGGAGGGAGAGAAGGATCATATGACACCCATGAATTTTTTTTTTTTTTTTCAGTTTAGCTTTTGTTAAAATTGTTGTAAACTAGAGGATTTAGGGAGCGAAATCTCTTAGTCTTATTGATGAATGTCGAGGTTACAAGTATATATAATAGGAGTACAAAAGGCTAAAGCCCATAAAGCAATCGAGTACATAAGATAGGCCATGGGCCGTAAAGCAATGGCCAATGGGCGTACATGCGCGGACCGGTATATGGGGCGTAAGGCCATGTCCTAACGGACTGTGAGCGGGCCGGTCCATAGAGTCCACAAGTGTTTTACAACACTCCCCCTTGGACGAGATGACTGTGCCATGTTGGATAGGATCGCTGCAATGTGCTTAAGGGATGCTGCCTCATTAAAACCTTACCAGGAAAACCCAATGGGACAAAACCTTGGTGAAGGAAAAAGAGTACAGCACACATTGCTCCCCCTGATCCAAACATCACTCCAAGTCCAGAAGCCTCCGCATCCCAATCTTGTGCGTGAGCTTCCTGAACGTCGATGTCGGCAATGCTTTGGTGAAGAGATCGGCTGAGTTGTCGCAGGACTGTACTTGCACCACTTGAACTTCTCCGGCCTTTTGTAGTTCATGTGTGAAGAAGAACTTCGTAAGTATGTGCTTCGTCCGATCTCCCTTGATGTATCCTTCCTTGAGCTGTGCAATGCAAGCCGTATTGTCCTCGTAGATGACGGTTGCTTCCTTGCTGTCTTCTAAGCCGCTATCCGTCCGAATATGCTGAGTCATGGACCGCAACCAAACACACTCACGGCTGGCTTCATGGATGGCTAGGATCTCCGCGTGATTTGACGATGTGGCAACAAGAGTCTGCTTCATCGAACGCCAAGAGATCGCCGTACCGCCGTGCGTAAACACATAACCTGTTTGTGACTTACCGTTGTGTGGATCGGATAGATAACCTGCATCAGCAAAACCAACTAGACCATCTTTGTTATGGTTAGTATAACATAAACCAAAAACAACCGTCCCTCGCAGGTACCGTAGGACGTGTTTAATACCATTCCAGTGCCGTATAGTTGGACAAGAACTATATCTTGCTAGGAGGTTCACGGCAAAGCATATGTCCGGCCTAGTGTGGCTAGCGAGGAACATTAACGCTCCTATATCACTGAGGTAAGGCACTTCAGGTCCAAGAATTTCTTCATTGGCCTTCTTAGGAGCAAATGGATCTTTATCCAAGTCTAAGCTTCTAACAACCATTGGGCTAGTCAATGGGTGAGCTTGCTCCATATTAAACCTCTTGAGTACTTTTTCTGTGTATGCCTTTTGATGCACAAGGATCCCATTATTTCTGTACTCAAGCTGCAATCCCAAACAGAATTTTGTTTTGCCTAGGTCTTTCATCTCAAATTCTTTCTTGAGGTATTCTACAGTTTGGGCGATTTCCCCAGAGGTACCGAGGATGTTTAAATCATCCACGTAGACTGCTATTATCACAAATCCTTTGTTTGCAAACTTCTTTATGAATATACATGGACTGATTGGGTCGTTCTTATAGCCTTTCTTAGCTAAATAATCACTTAGTCGGTTATACCACATTCGACCACTTTGTTTCAGTCCATAAAGCGATTTGTCTAGCCTTATGCAGTATTGGTCTCGAGAACCACTTTTACCTTTATGTTCTATACCCTCTGGTAATCTCATATAAATCTCATTATCCAGTGGACCATATAAATAGGCGGTTACAACATCCATTAACCGTAAATCCAAATTTTCTCTTATGGCCAGACTTATTAGATATCTAAAAGTCGTTGCATCCATCACAGGGGAGTATGTCTCCTCATAATCTATGCCGGGTCTTTGAGAGAATCCTTGTGCTACAAGCCGTGCTTTGTATTTCACTATCTCATTTTTCTCATTTCTCTTTCTTACAAAGACCCACTTGTGTCCAACTGGTTTAATGGTAGGTGTCGTCCTTAAGATCGGACCAAACACACTTCTCTTCTTTAAAGAGTTTAACTCCACATCAATGGCTTCTTTCCACTTAAGCCAATCTTTACTTTGAGTGCACTCTAATATGGATGTGGGTTCTAGATCCTCATTTATCTCAAGTGCTACCTTGTTTATAAATATTTCATCAATGTCGACATTTTTCCGGTTCCATTTTATTCCAGACATTATGTAATTGATTGATACTTCATTGTTATCAATTCCTTCAGGTTCTTGAGGTTCAGCGTCCTGAACTTCACCTGGTACATTAATTATTTCCGCGGCCATGTCTGGTTTTTCGATAATTCCCTGAACCTCGGCCTGTTTTGCACCTTTAGACTTTCGAGGATTTTTATCTTTGGAACCTAACGGTCTACCTCATTTCAAACGTGGTTTAGACTCTGTAGCAACTTGTTTATTGTGTTCCTTCTGAACATCAATACGTACTGGTGCATTGCAAGCTGGTATGTACGATTTTGTTACTCTCTTTGGGTCAGCAAAGGAATCTGGCAATTGATTAGCTAGCTGTTGTAAATGTATAATCTTTTGAACCTCTGCATCACATGCTAGAGTTCGAGGATCTTGCCAATTTAAGGATGTTTGATTCCATGTTAATTCCTTGACCAGCTTGCCGGTCTCACCACCTATCGTAGGGAATTCGGACTCAACGAATTGACAGTCCGCGTATCTGGCCTTAAATAGATCTCCTGTCAATGGCTCAAGATACTTTATTATGGTGGGAGACTCATATCCCACATATATTCCCATCCTCCTTTGAGGTCCCATCTTAGTTCTCTGTGGTGGAGCAACGGGTGTATAAACGGCACAACCGAATGTTTTGAGATGGGATAAGTCTGGCTCTTGACCCGATAATAGTTGGGATCATGAATATATGTGTTCACTAGATGGCCTGATGCGTATGAGTTCTGCTGCATGTAAGACCGCGTGTCCCCAAGCCGACACAGGAAGCTTCGATCTCATTAACAATGGTCAAGCTATTAATTGTATACGTTTAATGAAGGATTCGGCTAATCCGTTTTGTGTATGGACATGTGCCACAGGATGTTCCACACTCACCCCCATGGACATACAGTAATCATTAAACGCTTGGGATGTAAATTCACCAGCATTATCTAGACGTATAGTCTTAAGTGGAAAGTCTGGAAAGTGTGCTCTTAATCTTATGATTTGAGCCAACAGCCTAGCAAATGCTAGGTTCCTTGTGGATAACAAGCAAACGTGAGACCATCTGGTTGATGCATCAATCATAACCATGAAATATCTAAACGACCCACATGGTGGGTGTATTGGTCCACATATATCACCTTGTATCCTTTCCAGAAAATGTAAAGTCTCTTTTGTGACTTTTACTGGTGACGGTCTTTTGATTAGTTTCCCTTGTGCACATGCTACACAATTGAGATTTTTAGGGAAAACCTTTTTCTCTTTAAGATTGTGCCCATTCGAACTCTTAATCACTTTACGCATCATGTTCGAACCCGGGTGGCCTAACCGGTCATGCCATAGAGTGAATTGTTCAGTGAACATTTTGTGCTTAGCCATGTTAGCTTCTATCATGTTTATCCTAGCATGGTATAAACCAGTGGCTAGTGCGGGTATAGTCTCTAGGACCTTCTTTTGGCCATTTACATTTTCAGTAATGTATAGGAATTCTTTAGTTCCTTCACCCTTGGTTTCAACATGGTAACCATTTAATCTTATATCTTTAAAGCTCAATAAGTTTCTCTTAGAGCTGGGTGAGTATAGGGCATCACTTAGTTCAATGTGTGTGCCGTTACGCAACAAAACGTGAGCCTGGCCGTAGCCTTCTATCATGTTGGCTATACCCGCAATTGTACTAACATTTGCACTTTTCATTTTGAGATCTATAAAATATCTTTTGTCTCTTAGTATAGTGTGGCTGGATCCACTGTCCACCACTAGTTCACTCATGTCCTTGGCCATTTCTATAAATAGGACATAATCTTGTATTTTAATAAGACAATTATAAAATAAAAACCATTGCATTTAAATTTAAATAATCATCCAATACAATAAAGGAAAATAAAGCATAAAAGCATTGAAATTAAACCCCATTAAAACGAAAATCAATCATCATCTTGAAGGCAATCGGAAGTCTCTAGCAAGTCGTCATTCTCATGATCGAAGTCTCCTTCATCATCGATGTACGCATAGTTGGCTTCCGGATTTTTCTTTAGAACTTCTTGGTATGCACCAATGAGGTGTTTGGGAGTTCTACAAGTCTTGGACCAGTGGTTTGACATACCACATCTGTGGCAGACCGATTTGACCTTGGTATGTGGTTTAAAGGACCTACGGCCCTTACCACCACGTCCGCGGCCTCCTCGGCCGGCCTGTCCGCCACGTCCGCCACGGCCACTACGTCCTCTGCCACCACGGCCTTGGTCGTAGTTGGTCTCATGGGGCTCTTTTGGCTCCTTAGACTCCATTGTAGTTTTCTTTCCCAAATCAACCTTATTTGCTTCCGGTAATGGGACTGTACCGGGAGGTCTCATAGCACTGTTCATCAGCAACAACTCATCATTCTGCTCAGCTAGCAGTAAACATTCAATGAGTGCCCCATAATCGGCAAAGCCTTGGTGCCGATACTGTTGCTGAAGAACTCTATTGTTAGGGCTGAAAGTAGACAAGGTCTTTTCTATCAGCTCCCTTTCAGTCACCTCTTTTTCACATAACCTAAGGAGTGAGACAATCCTAAAAAGCTCAGAGTTATACTCCTCCACGGATTTGTAATCCTGGATCCTTAGGTTCTTCCAATCAAACTCGGCCTTTGGAAGGAGCACCGTCTTTTGGTGCCCGTAACGGCGTTTAAGCTGTGTCCAAAGGGCGAGTGGATTGTCTATAAAGAGGTACTGGCTCTTGAGACTCTCCGCAATGTGATGGTGCATATGTTGGAGACACTTTTTCTTTTTCTTATCAGTGCTCTCAACTTCCTCATCAATGCAACCAGCAAGGCCGTTTGACCTTAGGTGGATTTCGGTGTCTTTCACCCATTCCAAGTAGTTCTTTCCAGAAGCTTGCAAGATGGGGTAGTCTAGGCTTTTGAGGTTTGCCATCTGCATATAATATAGACAACCGATAGTTAGCATGCAATATTTGAGATCGAATCATGCAACAAATATTTATTCAGGTCATGCAGTATTTGAGACCGAAACATGTCTTGGGCCATGCGGTATTTGAGACCGAAACATGCCCTTTGGCCATGCGGTATTTGAGACCGAAACATGCCCTTGGGCCATGCGGTATTTGAGACCGAAACATGCCCTTGCCTATTATAGATTTCGTATGGTTTAAATTCATGCATGCAAAGACAACAAAATCAAATATGTATGCATGCAACAATTTCCTTATTTCTAGATAGGATTTCCTTTTCTTAAATTTCCTTTTAGTCTAGGATTTAGTAAATATTATTTTTAGGGTGTTTTAGATAATTACTATAACCGATTAGGAACTTATCCTAATCATAGTTTTTAATTTCCGATTTCAAAAGTTTTAGTTTTAGAAAATTAACAATTTTACTGAAAGCTTAATCGGATTCACCCTTAACTCAAGTTTATCAAATTCGGTTTTGAGTTTAAACAATCCTAGAACATGATTCATGCAGCCGAAATTTACATGAACAATTTATGCTTGAATAGATCCTATCTTTATACATGATCCGATTTCAATATGATGCATGAATGATCCGGTTTTTAATATCCTAGAACATGTTTAAACAACAAAATATTTCTAGGTTCTTATGCATCACAACAAGCATCAAACAACCAAATTTAATTCATAATATGATTGGTTTTAATTCTCAAGGAATCTAACAACCTAAACACCAACTGATTTTAAGTTTTAGGTTTTAGGGATCTTAAACTTTGTTGGTTGTGTACTTGTTTGTTTTAGGGTTCTGTATGTTTAAGTCCAAATTCGGATCATAGGGTTTTTAAGAGGGTTCGGCCATATCTTTACCTTTCACCGATTTGGATCTGACTGGATATGGACCGGGAGCTAACAGACCTCGGTTTTAACTCTCTCTCGCTCACGGACCACGAACAGGACCACGAACTGGATCACGAACAGAACCACGAACTGGATCGCGAACAGAACAACGAACTGGATCGCGAACAGAACAACGAACAGCTTCCCACGAACCGCTTTGTACTTCTCTCGTCCGGAATCACGAACCACGAACTCACCCCCGAACACGGACCACGAACTTCGATCAAGCTGTCGATAGAAGCTTGATCACGAGCTTAAGGTATGCTCGTGAACAAGGAGATCTTCGAACAGAAAGGTGTTTGATCTCGGATGGAAGCAAGAACGAAGACGGGTTAGGGTTTGTGAAAGAGAGAAGAAGATCAGCGGCTGCCTTAGGGTTTTAGGGTTTGGGAAGCGGCGGCTGCTTTTAGGGTTTAGGGTTAGAGGCTATCGTGCTGATAACGTGTTGTAAACTAGAGGATTTAGGGAGCAAAATCTCTTAGTCTTATTGATGAATGTCGAGGTTACAAGTATATATAATAGGAGTACAAAAGGCTAAAGCCCATAAAGCAATCGAGTACATAAGATAGGCCATGGGCCGTGAAGCAATAGCCATGGGCCGTAAAGCAATGGCCGATGGGCCGTACATGCGCGGACCGGTATATGGGCCGTAAGGCCATGTCCTAACGGACTGTGAGCGGGCCGGTCCATAGAGTCCACAAGTGTTTTACAACAAAAATAAGTAATTTACCCTTGTTGAAGAAACATATTGTCTTATTGACACCCCTCTCAAATTTGATTGACACTCCTTTCAAATTTTATTGACACCTCCCAATTTTCTAAGCAATCCTGACTTTGTGAACTTCGAGGGGTCAAACCCGCACGAATAAATCTTCAGTGATTTGAGGGTTGTGAGATTGTACATGCATACGGGCAAATGCACAAACACTTTGTTAGAGTCCCACATCGAAAGAAAATTAAGTCATTGGGCAATATATATAGTATGAGGCAAACCTCCTCCTTTGAGCTAGCTTTTGGGTGTTGAGTTAGGCCCATTACTAATATGGTATCAGAGCCTAGGTTCAAACTTCTCGAAAGTGGACTACCACCCGTGGATGTCCAGTCCCACAAACTTCACGCTACAGATGTCCAATCCTGAGCGTGAGGGGGGTGTGTTATAGTGCCACATCGAAAGAAACTTAAGTCCTTGGACAATATATATAGTATGAGGCAAACCTCCTCTTTTGAGCTAGCTTTTGGGTGTTGAGTTAGGCCTATTACTAATACACTTCGTAATACCTCGACGCATCGGTAGTGCTTGTCCAATAAAGTTCTTTGAAATCAAGAACCACTACAAGAAAACAGTCGATTTGCGATGGAAGAATCCATCGCAATTCCCTCGCAAATCGACAGTCACAAGGGATTTGCGAGACACAACTATTCCTCGCAAATCGCTTCTCGCAAATAAGCAGACATCGCAATTCCCTCGCAAATCTAACGCAATTTGCGAGGGATATATTCCTCGCAAATCCCACGCACATTGCGAGAGACGTTTGTACTCGCAATTGTCAAGCAAATTGCGAGGACTTTTTTCCATCGCAATGTTCGATCCGTCGCAAATTTTGCGACTACTTTGTGACGTCCATCTGCCTAGTACTGTTGGTATTCGCTAATTTGTAGCAATTCTTCATTTTTAATTTTTTTTTCTTTTACCATTTTTATGTTTGATTTTTTTTTGTGAATAATGTTTTAGATGTTAAAAAAATAATAATAAAAAGAACAGAATTGAAAATTCAAAATAGAATAAAACATAAATATTACAAAAAAAAAGTCATGTTTAAGTTTTCTCCCTCACGGGGATATCAGAACAAAGTGAGAAGAGTTCTTAAAAGGATTGAGAGAGAGAGGTCACGTTTCTGGTCCCAGTTTGGCTACCAGCTGCTCTCGTTTCACCTGTGTTGCCCTCTGGATTGGTGCCTTCCTGGTTGGTGCCTTCTGGGTTGGTGCCTTCTGGGTTGCTCCCTTGTTGGTTGGTCGGGTATCGAAACTCGGCAGCAAACTCAGGATCCTTTTCCGCGAGATAGTCAAACTAGGTTCTTGACTTGTCTTGAAACTGCGAGTTCGATCAAAACAGCTTTAAGGATCTTTTCTCGCGAATGTGGTTTCGCTTTATGAGTTAAGATTTTAAATTGAGTAATGTTATTTTTTAAATAAACTTTTTTTTATCTTATGATGCTTTTGTTGAGAACCATTTCGACTACAAATATGGTAACTTAACCAAAATAAAACTTTTTTCGTTAGGTACACATGTACTGCAAACTTTTTAATCCCTACAAAAAAAAATGTTTAAATTTCTTTACTTGTCCATTCTTTTACAACACTTTGTTTTAATTTATATATTCCCTAATTTTATTTCATTGTTCATTCTTGATTCCTGCGAAATTTTCTTTTCACAGTTTCCATAATGAATCCGATCGATGAAATACAAATGACAGTATAAACTTCTTTCTCAATATTGTGTATGTCTGAGATGGATTTCTGTTGCCAAAGTGTTGAGAGATGTTTGAACGATTCAACGTAAGTAAAGAGGCGGTCTTGAACACAAAAGGAAACACAAGTTTTATTTATTATAGCAACGACGGAGCGGTTCGAAAAAACTGTAAAATATGACAAACACATGCACAGATAAAACAAGGACAGAAACCACAAACCAAACAATAATTTAAGATATTAAACATTCACGCACTGACGCGCACACACACGCATTCAAAGCTAGAGTGAGGTCAATGACCAGGTCCTTGTGTGCCTTTGAAAGGCCTGTGGGGCGGAGGAGATTTAAAATGTAGGCCATGAACAGGACGACAAGCCCTGGGGAATCTTTGACATATACGGCCGAACGCAGGAATGCCGCCGGCACTAGGATGGTAAATATCTTCTGCACCTGCACCACCCAAAAAGCATTACATTATATATTACATGAGTCAATGTTTGATCATTTTAGTGCTCATTTGTTAATTTATATACGGATTAGTTCCAAAACTCAAACCAAAATCAGGATCCAACACAACTACAAAAATAATAAAAACCTAACTAATTAACGTAAAATGATACTAATTATGACCTCGGAACATCTAAAAGACCAAAAGACTCACTTTGTTTCTTGGCTTCCTCTTGTGCGCCAAGGGCTTTATCCATATGCGGAAACACAAGAAGAAGAAGGAGAAAGAGAATCATTGAAGAGACCATCGAAAATGTCATCTTAAGTTCTTAGTATTACCTCTTATTTTGCTTATTAGTGTCGCTCATGCTTATGCGTTTATATAGGCTAGGGAGGTAGCAATTAAAGAAATTTAAAGATATGGTGGGGATAATATATAGAAAAGGCTAAAAGACAAAGAAGATGAAGAAACCTGTGGACAGTCTAGCGAGAGACTTAAAACTTATAGTCATCGACGACTTAGTTGTGTCACTTATGAGTCTCGAAGTTTTGGTAATATTATTCGGTGAAAAGTCTTCAATCGCCAGTTCGCCATGCATGTGTCTGGCTTGTGGGTCTAGTACTGCATTGAATTGGATTCTCTTCATGTTACTTACTTCCTTACATATTTCTAATATCCTATATTTACTCCATGGTTATATTCTGTTAATCCGTACAAAATAATGTAAACAAAATCGGATTATACGTGAAAAAAAAAGTTGAAAACAAAAAAAATTAACATTTACCGTATTATTTTTTTCATTCTGCAAATGTTCAATTATCTTGACTTTGGCAACTCGCGTCGTCTAAGTCGGATAAGGATAGACCAAATCCGTGATTGATTGTTATTTTTGCTTTTTTTGATAATTCGTTGAAGAACCTTGGAAGGGTTTGGATAGCCCTGCTAAAATCTTTTATTTATCCCATAAATATCAACTAACCTTGTACGAGAACCAAAAACCACAATTTGTTCCTTTTTGTTTTTTTTGCTGCGGTTGGATTTAAGATGATGGACTAAATAAAAATACAATTTCAAAACGAACTAAACCAAAAAAAAACAGTCTGCATTAAACAAACAAAATTTTCAGTTACATTTTGGGCAACTCTGTTTCCTAACCAAGTAACAAATTGATAGCCAATTTAAACACTTCACAAAAAGACACTCGAAAATCACAACAAAAAAAAAAAAAAAAAAAAAAAAAAAAATTGGATTAAAAAGTTTGACCAAAGAGTTTTAAAAACATTCCAAAACCGACTCAAAAATAGGGTTTATTTCAAACATTGTTTTGTATATATAGTTACAATCTGTAAGCGGCTGGAAGCTTTCTTGATTTGCTGAACCATATAAGCTCTCCAATAAGTGCATTTGTTCCTTTGAGCTTCGTCCACATACAGATTAAGCTAGCTCCATAACATGACCGTACCGAATCAAATACTGCAGTACACGTAACTCGAACCAACCACCACCAAAACCCTTCACCTCAAAGACTTTAAGCGCCATTTCCAAACACTCTAGACTAATTTGATGAAGCCAATATTTACTTGGGTCAATCTCAACTGAAAACAAAAGCGTTTGCACATCAAAAATCAATCCATTAAACTCAATCTTTCCTCTTTTGACATCTCGCTTTACTGTATGTTTTAACAATTACAAGATCTAGTATAGTAACTTAATTAATTACCTTCATAATTGGTCTTGGAGGATCCAATTGAACTTATTAATCAAGTTCGATCTTGATCCCTACAAACTCATATGGATGCTGACTCGTCTTCAAATCAAAGTTGCAAATCTTCATCCTCCACATTTTGGATCATCTTTCTCCAAAAAAAAGAAAAAAAACGTAACTTAAGGTCTGATCATGAGTGTAAGATGTTAGATATGTTGAGTGATTTTGTATATAAACAGACAGTTAAAGTCTTGTCGAGACTCGAGTTGATTCCACAAGCGTATAGCTTTAGTGACTCAACGTTTGTTTGATTGTAAACGCAATCGGGTACATCGATCAAGAACTGATGATTTCCGTCTAGGTCACTTCGAAATATGAGCGAGGAGGAGTTTTTGTGAAATGCTTTATATTATTTTATATACGAAAATCATATAATTTTAAATATATATATAAAAACAAGATGTATATAAAATCTTAATATTTCTCAATAATTATTTATTATCTATGGTTCACATAGATGACCAAGTCCTCATTCTTTCCAAGAAGTTCAAATTATTCGGAAAATCAAACAAACAGAGAACAACATCATTAAATGGGATAAACAAACAAACCACTAATACTGAGAAGTCTTGATCATAGCGCTGCAACTCTTTTAGGATCGTGTACAAGAACCTGCACACCCCCTGAAATACTCTGTAACATCTCGGCTCCATCATGTGCCTCCATCCTCTTACATTCCGCCATATCACTACGCACGTAAAGCTCCACTCTTTCTAGTACAGGCCCATGCGCACGACCGGGACAACGCCCACGTCCCAACTGAATCAAAATCTTCAAAACATTTAGCTCTCCAAAGCAACCACTGAAGTTCCTCACGACCACGACCTTAAGTGTCTTAGGAAGAATCTCATAGGTAAGATTTTTTTTCCAATATGAACGTGGACCGACGCCACAATATGATTTAGCGTACTGCAATATATCAAAACGACAAATTATGACTTTTAGGGAAAATCATACATATATAGTAAATGTAACTATTGTTCTCAAATTCCCACTGATATATATTTATAGTAATCTTACCGAGTAAAAGCTTCGACTGAGGATATCCAAAGTTAACGTTTCCAGGTTAGGGCAATTATCGAGGAGGAGCGTAATTCCTTTAAACTCCATGACATGCATCCTCGTTCTCAGCACCAAATGTTGTGTTTCCATAGGACGAAGTAAAGAAGACGGATCATCACATTCTTGGATAGCCTTCAGAAAGAAAAACACATGCATGCACTTACTCAGATAAAGATAACTGTCAACTAACCGTCGTTATATCCATCAATTACAACGCAATAGCTTATAAGGTAAAGATACTACACATACTACTATATTAGCTACTACTACATATTCCTTTTATCCACTAGGCTATTAAAAACTTTCATAGGGAGAATTGTTATATTTTGAAACTAACCTATATATATCCCCTAGTAAAATATTGTTCTCAGTTCTCATTCTCAAAGATATGTTAATAACGTGAAAATGTAATGTAAAGATGTTAAGAGTTAAATATATACCTGAAGGAGAAAAGGGCATACAGTTAAGGTCCTCGCACCTCGAAGACTGTTAAGGAAGCCAGAAAGCATAGTTCCTTCCAGTTTGGTTCTTTGATTGGGTTCTTCGTAGTTGTCCTCTGCCTCAAAATCTAAATAACCTTCTTTGTACTTATTCATTTTCTTGACATCAAAAGCAAGTATTTGGCCTGAGTACTTGAATATCTCGACATTAGGCAGATCAAAGGAACAAGCCATGTAAAGAGAGAACTCACAGCTCTCAAATTCAAATTCCTTGATATCTCCGGCTATGTTGTTGATATCAGCACCCCAACAATAACTAAAACTTAGACTCTTGAGCGTAGGAGAGGTTAATATCAAAGACTCGTCCCCTGTGAGTTCGATCCAACCTATAGAGAGCTTTCTAAGCGATCCAGAGTTTGTGAACTTCGAATGGTCATACCCGCACGAATATATCTTCAGCGATTCGAGGGTTCTTAGATTGTAAACGTTTGCTGGTAGATGCACATAATCCTCGTAATACGTCGACGCATCGTCATTGTCTAACCAAGAATAGTCTGTGAAATCGAGAACTAGGTTCTCGACTTTTCTTGAGACTGCGAATTCGATCAGGGACTCCATCTCTGCCGCAAATCCCAATGGAAGAGAGAACCTAATCTCGAATGTTTCCATGCAGTAACCGTGATATCGAGAGACCCATTGACACATCTAGTTAACAAACGAAATCCTTTTGGATCTTCTGTCGGAGACAGAGCGGTCCACATACTCGTGCTCCTTGAAGGAAATGTATTTTGTCTCACGACAGAGATACCTCCACCTCTTAGAGAGTAGACTGGTCCTTAAACATTCCTTAAACGACAAACAAGAGATGATCTTAATCAGAAGTACATCCGGTAGATTGGATAATGCGTCTAGTTCGATACTTGAAGCCATTCTCTTAGAAGTCATCTCTTCCAATCGAAATCCTAATATGCATAAAACAAAATCGTTAGTGAATTGATGTTATCTCCTTTGCATTTACAGTTTTCAGCTTTCAATAAACATGTCCGAATCTATTGCACTAGCCATAAAACAATAAAACAAAAAGACATCTTTATATATAACTTTTAAAAAGGAACAACAAAACAAAATTAATTACAATAAGAATACATTTGTCTCTACAGACAACATATCCGTTACTTACCTTCCATACTGGTACACAATTATTTTACCTCTGTTTCAAAAACATAATTAAAAACAAAAACTATTGAAAGCTTTAAACTATAACTACTCTCTCACAAAATTTTCTAAACAATTTATTTTTCTTTTCGAAAATATCAATATAAGTTTTTTTTTTTTTTCAAAATCTGGCTATGAAATTCCTTGTAAACGATTTCTACAAAATATGCTACATATATATTGGTGAACATAAAAATAAAAAATGATGTTGTATGTATTCATATCCATAATCGATATGACAATTTTATCATTCAAAATCAGTGGACACAGATGGTGGAGCAAGAAAAACACTAAAGTAAAATCATTAAAATGGAGGTCAAAAGAAAAGAAAAAAAATCATTAAAATGTAAATACAGCACATATATCTCATAACATTTAAGCAAAATAAAAATATTACAACAACAACGATTTTTAAAAATAAAATAAAAGAACTGATGCACCTGAAAACTTTGTCTTCTTGCGGTGATGCCTGTTTAAGATCTCAAGATTTCTTTTTCTTCTTCTTTAAAACGTATTTTTTAAGGGTTTTTTCTTCTTCTCTTTTAATCAATATGTGATTTTGTAGTTCTGATGAGTCAGTCATATAGTGAATGTGGTAAATGTTTAAAAAGGGAATAAATATAGGTACATGAATATGCTACTGTAAAATATAAGGGTAGGTGATGCTTATTGGCTCACTTGGATATATATTTCAAATCATGTGTTAACATCTTATCTCATTTTTTGAATTACAGCAAACAATTTATTTGTTAAGAAAAAAATCTTATTTGGTTAAAATCTCAAAACAAAAGTCGAAAGTCTTAATTTTGTTAACTTATTTGCTTTTTTCTTTTTGGTAGAAAATCTTATTGGTATTACTAAAGATGCATTTTTCTTGATTATATACATCTTTTTGTGGTCAGAAAATATGACCAACTTTTATTTATAAAAAGAATATATAAAATACCTTACTCTGAAGGATAATTTAAAGAAATATATATTATGAGTTTTTCTTCAATAATTTTGTTCAAGTGAACCAATGCCCATCACCTACCCTTATCTTTTACACTAGCATATTCATTACCCTAAATTGCTCTTCCTTTTAAAACACTAGGTTTTGAACCAACTTGGGTATTTTTGATATTAAATTATATATAATTGACGATAGTTATGAAATATTATTTTTTTAAAACTTTGAGTTACTATTACGACAATAATTTTATTCTAAATACACAATTAAAAATTATAAAAATCAATTGAGTTTAAGAATCTAATCTGATCAAAAAAAGCATGAACCAATTTTGGTTTTTCTTATTCAATTGAAAACCATCAATTATGTCTTCATATTTTTTCATTTACTCTGCATATTTTTTCTTATTATCTTCTTTGTCAATTTTGCATGGCAGTTGTTATCGTTACTTTCACTGTCTGCTTCTTCGTTATACTTTTATATATACTTCATATTTCTTGTTTGATTTCTCGATTTCTTCTAGTGAATAATCATTGAGAACATTTTTGTTTTAAATTACAACATAACTTTTGTCCACTTTTTCATTATATTTTAATTTTTCCTCTTCCACGTCCGCTAGCTTCTTCACTTTTTTCATTGAATAATTATTCAAAACCTTTTTGTTTTAAAGTACTATACTACATCACTTACTTTTTGTTCCTCGTCCGATGTAAAACGTTGTAGATAATTATTTTATGTCCATAAATTAGACTTTTTCTTTCTTCTCAAAAAAATCTTAATAATACATGAAACTGTTGTGTTTTTAAAAATATTAAATAATGAAGTGTCCAATTCTGGTTTTTATTTTTTAAAATCCCATGTGGACACCATAAAGAGCTTATAGCTCATTTATCTTCTTAAATAATCTTAATAATATGTAAAACTGTTATATTTTTCAAAAATGTTAAATAATAAAGTGTCCAATCCCAGTTTATTGCTTCAAATCTCATGTGGACAACCATAAAGAGCTTATAGCTCTTATTTTTAAAAGAATTAAATATTATAATATTTGAAGGTTTTTAAAAGTTTTTATTTGCTCAAATAAAACATCAAATTAAATCGAATAAAAATTTTAAATTGGGACGCTTGATAAATCAAGTTTTTCTGCACATTCGTAGTTGGAACTATATTAGTCTTATATATAACGAGTCTGAACCATTGTGTAAAAATTTTCTAGCCGATGTGAGACGTTGTACATATGTCTTTTATTTTTATAGATTTAACTTTTTCCTTTTTTCTAAAAAACTATTACAGAAAACTTCTATATTTTTAAAAATGTTAATTAGTAAGATGTCTAATACCTATTGATTGTTTAAAATACTATGTGGACATTTTAAGCAAAAATGTTAATTAGTGACATGTTGAATCCCTATTGTCTTTTTTAAATCTCATGTGGACAGCTTTGAGAACTTATAGCTTCTCCTTTTATTTAGTATAGATAAAACATCAGATTAAACCGAATAAAACTTTTAAATTTGGACGCTTGATAAATCAAGTTTTTCTGCTCATTCGTAGTTTGAACTATACTAATCTTATTTATAATGATTCTGAACCATTGTGTAAAATTTTTCTAGCCGATATGAGACGTTGTACATATGTCTTTTATTTTTATAGATTTAACTTTTTCCTTTTTAAAAAAAAACTACTATAGAAAACTTCTATATTTTAAAAAATGTTAATTAGTGAGATATGTAATCCCTATTGATTGTTTAAAATATTATGTGGACACTGTAAACAAAAATGTTAATTAGTGATATTGAATTCTTATTTGTTGTTTTTAATCCTATATACACAGCTTTAAGAGCTTATAACTTTTTTATATATTTAGCATAAATTTACCAACCCAAATAACAGTGAAGTTCTTTCTCGTTACTTTAACGGTTTTCAAGAAATAAAATATCTGGTTTAAAAAAAAAAAATAGGATAATCTTAATGTCCTGTCATTTGCTTTACCGTGTGACAACAACACGGTACGGTGAAGCAACGTTTCATAAACGAGTAGAGCAAAGCCCTTTCATCATCCACTAATCCATTTACCACGTAAATCTTAATATACTTTCCAACACAGTAGAGCAAGGTCCTTCATGCGGTGGGCATATATAGGGGTCTTAATCGGGCTGGCCTCTAGGCCGGGCCGAAATCTGTAAAACCAGTATATGTTTGATCTCAGTCCTATTTGATCCGAAATATTTCCGAGCTTATATTTCAAAGTCCGAACCCGGTTCTAACAAGATTATAGGGTTTTCCTAAGTTTTTCCGGGCTTATCTTACCGATCAAAAAATCAAATTTATAGTCTTGAAGTAATGTTTAAAGATGCACTATAAAACAAATCAATCAAAATTTTAATAACTCATCTATATTCACTAAACCAAGAAAAGGTTTAAAACTAAATAAGATTTTTATACTTTAACCAAATAAAATAATATAATTCATATAAAATACTACAGATAAAAAATTTAAAAGTATTAAGTAAAGTTATTAAGTAAATAAGAAAACTAGAATTAGAGTTTTAAACTTTATTTACAATAAATCATTAATCAAATACTACAATCAAATAAATATATTACCAAAAAATTACAAATGTGCATTTTGGGTTGGCCTGAACCCGATTGGACTAAGCTCGAAAAACCCTATAACCTGAACGGACTAAGTCTGAGAAGTTCGATTTTTTTAATATATATATTTAAATCTGAATCCGGTATTTTTTAGAGTCGGGTCGGGCCAGCCCGTGGGTTTTGGCGCTAATCGGCATACCTACAACATTTGGTAATGAAAACGAAAGATGCTTAGCATATAAAAGGATCATCAGCATTTTTAAATCACCTTCAGTTCAGTGCATACATGTTCCGACCAAGAATAATTTTGAACAATCTATCATCTATGCCATATACTAACTGAAATAAAATAAGGGTACTAGGGTAGAATCAAGAACACGGGTAGGTGATGATGGCTCATTTGGATATGTTTATTCTTTCTTTCAAAACCATGTGTTAAAAATACTCTTTTTCATTTTCGAAGTCATACCAACTTTTTTCGTTTTGGTAAAAGTCTTATTTGGCTAAAATCATATGTTTTGCTTCATAATAAGAAGACCACAAATAACCAAATTGATTTGCTCAACAATAATATTATAATATAATTTTTTTTTGTGGTCAGAATTTTTGACCAATTGTTTTTGAAAAAGAAAAAAGGAATCTATCAATGAAATCTATAAAAACACCCAAACAAAAACACTTTGAAAGGGTATCTCAAAGGAGAAGGAGGAAGAAGAATATATAAATTTGTTTGACTCAGAGAGATTCAGTAATGGCAGCCTCTGCTACTTTCAGAGCCTCCGTTTCTTCATCTCCTCCTTCGTCTTCTTCTTCTTCCTCTTCTCAGCTCACCCATTTGAGATCATCACCCTTCAAAGCTTTCAACTTTACGCCTCTGTCATCGTCTCGCAGCTCCAAGTCATCATCTTTCTCCGTCTCCTGCACTATCGCCAAGGACCCGGCTGTTCTTATGGCCCCCGGATCTGACCCGGCTCTCTGGCAAAGACCCGATTCCTTCGGTCGGTTTGGCAAGTTTGGTGGCAAGTATGTCCCTGAAACCCTTATGCACGCTCTCTCTGAGCTCGAATCAGCTTTCTATGCTCTCGCCACCGACGATGATTTCCAGGTATG
The DNA here is from genome assembly GCF_030686135.1 of Camelina sativa. Taxonomy (NCBI): domain Eukaryota; kingdom Viridiplantae; phylum Streptophyta; class Magnoliopsida; order Brassicales; family Brassicaceae; genus Camelina; species Camelina sativa. The sequence continues at coordinate 44,544,903 of NC_141890.1, read as the reverse complement.
GAATCAAACTGATACACTTTTGCGTTTTGAATTTGCGTTTATCATTTGCAGATTCATAAAAAGTTTGGATCTTGTTGATGTGAAATGTAAATTCTAGGGCACTTGAATGAATGAAATGGTTAGAGATAATAGGGAACAGAGCGAGAATGATATAATTACGAATCTTGTTTTTGGTTTGGTTCATCTTGTTTCAATGTCTGATTCATGTGTGTTTTGTGTCAATGAATCCTTTGTTAGAGAGAGTTGGCAGGGATCTTGAAGGACTATGTGGGTAGAGAAAGCCCTCTGTATTTTGCAGAGAGGCTCACTGAGCATTACCGGCGTGAAAATGGCGAAGGGCCGCTTATATACTTGAAGAGAGAAGACCTGAACCATACTGGTGCTCATAAGATTAACAACGCTGTGGCTCAGGCTCTTCTCGCTAAGCGTTTGGGGAAGAAGAGGATTATTGCTGAGACAGGAGCTGGTCAACATGGTGTGGCTACAGCTACTGTGTGTGCCCGTTTTGGTCTGGAGTGTATTATCTATATGGGTGCTCAAGATATGGAGAGACAAGCACTCAATGTGTTCAGAATGCGACTTCTTGGTGCTGAGGTGATGCTTAAGAAATTATCTCATTGGTTAGCCATCTGTTTTTTAAATGCGAGAAACATTGTTTCTGAACCTTTTTCTCGGGTTTCTGGTGTTACAGGTGAGAGGAGTTCACTCTGGAACAGCGACATTGAAGGATGCTACATCAGAAGCAATAAGAGATTGGGTGACCAATGTGGAGACTACCCATTACATTTTGGGATCTGTGGCTGGTCCTCATCCTTACCCGATGATGGTTAGAGACTTCCATGCTGTGATTGGTAAAGAAACTAGGAGACAAGCGTTGGAGAAATGGGGTGGGAAGCCAGATGTCTTGGTGGCTTGTGTCGGTGGTGGTTCAAACGCTATGGGACTCTTCCATGAATTTGTAAACGACAAAGAGGTCCGGATGATCGGTGTGGAAGCAGCGGGATTCGGATTGGACAGTGGCAAACATGCTGCTACATTGACAAAGGGAGATGTCGGTGTCCTCCATGGAGCTATGAGTTACTTGCTGCAAGATGATGATGGACAAATCATTGAACCACACTCCATCAGTGCAGGGTACGTGAGATTCTCTATTTGGATCCACTAGCCATCATAAGTAGGGATGTTGGGATGAGCTAGATTATCGAATAGTCTACTTAGTTACCCGCGGTTGCATGAACATGGTTTGATTTTCTCTTACAGATTGGACTACCCTGGAGTCGGACCCGAGCACAGTTTTTTTAAAGACATGGGACGGGCTGAATACTATAGCATAACCGACGAAGAAGCGTTGGAAGGTATGTATCAATGCATAGTCTTTAGTTCTGTATCAATACATAGTCTTTAGTTCTGTATTCAATAATCTGTTCTTTGTTTTGTAACTTGCCTTTTGCATTCTCTTTGATTTGCGGTTTGCAGCATTCAAAAGAGTGTCCCGGTTAGAGGGAATAATTCCAGCGCTCGAAACCTCACACGCATTAGCTTACCTCGAGAAGCTATGCCCCACGTTAGCAGACGGAACGAGAGTGGTCTTGAACTTCAGTGGAAGAGGAGATAAAGATGTTCAGACAGTGGCTAAATATCTTGAAGTTTGAAGAGAAACACTTTTGTTTGTGTTTTAGTTTTCATTTTCAGACAATGAAATCCTTTTTGTACTTGTAATATGTTTGTACTTTGCTTCTCTCTGGTCAAGAACGTTTCCAAAAAAATTGGAAATAGAAAATGATTACCAATAGAACATAATCTGAATAAATGTATGATTTCCGAAAGAGGTTCGAGTGCTTTGTTCCTCAATTTGCTTTCTTTTTCTCGTAATCAAAACTAAAACCTACTTCTGCAGATACAACAAACATGAAAATATGAATCTCAGAACTCATACCTCAGCTTTTTTTGAAATTAATAAGCCTATCAAAGAAGACCTCTATGAGACTATGACCAATGCAGCCAATTTAATCGGTTAATAACTCCATCTCAATGTTACATTAGAAATTAAAGAATGAAAGAGGTCCAATTGTTGGAAGACATATATATTCGCATATACTATAGCATCTGCTACTGTGTCATGTTCCCCTTGTGATCCTTACGATTTAAGCAAAAAATAAAAAGAGAAGTGGTGACTTTGATGAATAAATAAAAGCAAAATAAGCAAATTGCAAATTCCCACTGGAGAGACTAGAGAGGATATTTTTTTAGTATATTCTTCACCACAAACATCTCTCTGCCTCTTCTGAACTCCCAATAGACATCTCTCTGACTCTTTTCCAAGTCTGAACCAAATCTAATGCCTCTGTTCCATTTCCAAGCATCAACATTAATTTTGTAATAAAATCCATTATTGATTACTATTGTCTGTTTGGGGTCCTTTGGTCAATAGACTCAATAGAAATAGAATACTCAATACTCTAGTAAAATATAACTTGGACATCAACTCTTTCCGACATAACTAGTTCATGTAAGTTAAACAAGAACCTTGTGTATGCATAATGACAGCAAAACAAGAATAATCTGGAGATAATATATTCTCTATTTCTTTATAAATGATATTTTCTCTCTTAGTTGAAAAGAGAGTTTCAGGGTGTCGTCTTATTCTCAAGGGGACAATATCTATATCCCACTTTAGTTACAAAGAGGCAATCTTCTCACTTCCCCCAAATTCAAAAAAAAAAAGAAAAACTCAAATTAAAAAACTGCCTAACACACTCTAAAAGCATTCTCGTGTCTTATCTCATTATTGAGGATATCTACATTAAGCTCTTTCCCTCGGATTAAACCGAATTCACTAGCTCAACACCACACCCGTACACCCTTATGTCTTCCAAATCAGAGTTTTGCCTGCACGAAACGCCAAAACAAGGATAAACAAACGCGAATCTTGATTCTTGAATTATATCAAACCAATAAACTTAAGACGGTTTCTTGATAATGTCTGAGGAAGTTGTAGTTAAGTGACTTAAAGTCTAGTCATATGGCAAAGGTACATCATGTGGGTGTGAAGTGAAAGCCAAGAGACGCTTATTTATATGGAGAATAGTGGTATTCTGGTCATTTGAAGGTTTTGTGTTGAGTGTTTTACCTGGGAATACAAGAAGGTTCCAAGGATAGCAATGGCAGCTCCAAGGGCGTTAACAGGCTGGACTGGAGTGCGGAAGATAATGATGGAGGAGACAATGACGGAGATACGTTTCATCGTGTTACCAACACTGAATGTCAAGGGAGAGATTTGGTCTAAAGACATGTAAGAGACTTGGTTGTAAAGGTGATAGAACACACTCTGCGCGACCACCCACCTGTAAATTTGATAAAAGAAACAGTGGAATCGTATAAGCTAATGGGATGGATTCAATGTCCTAATCACTAAAAAAGACTCCAGGAGGATACATAATCATTTGGATGATAACAACAAAAAGTGAGAGCTAAAGACAAAACTTGACAAGTGGGTCTTTCACAACAAGGAACAAGACAAAGAATGCACATAACACGTAAAAATGTAGTTTTAGTGTTAAGAGTTTAAAGAGTTGTCTTCTCGTAAGAGATTTTAAAAGGAACTTACCAGACAAACTGTGGTCCGACAGCAGCGAGCGCATTTTGCCAACCATCAACCCACATCTGAGGTCCTTCAACCGCAATCGCAAAGGGAGTGAGGATCAATAAGGACAACATTGAGAGACAGGCGTAGTAGTTCATTCCGCTCACAGACTTTCCCTTCATTCCTTTCTTGGAGAAGATGTTACGGAAGACGAAAGCCAAGTTCGAAATCATCGCTCCCATAAAACCTGAAAAGCAAAGCCATTTCAAAATCAGTCCCAACCTCAATATAGAACATTGGATATATGACCAACGTATCAAGAGATATATATTACCAATCATGTTGAAGTTAAGCTCAGTAAGGGCAGAGAGAGCGCAACCACCAATGATTGGAATGAGAGACAGGTAAACCGAAGTAGGGAAGGTTTCACCCAAAATGAACCTAGAGACAAGCACACTAAACGCAGGTTCACCACTCTTGATGATGTGAGTGAACGAAACCGCAACCTTTGACATACTCACAGTCGCAGCCACATGACCAATTGTATGCGCCACAGCAACCTTTACGCAAATCCAAACAAAAACAAACTTTTTAATACAACGAACATATCAAAATAGTTCAATACTTTAAAACTATATACTAGAAGCTAAATTATGACTCTTGATTATTTCAGAATTTAGCTATGAAATTCAGAAATTATAACAACAAAATTCAGTAGCCTATCAATACAAACACAGCCAAAAAAAACATCACTTTCTCTTCTCTCTCTCTCCCTCAGTAGTTTTTATCTCAGGAAGCAAACAAAACTAAGCATATCACTCAGGTAACAACAAAACAAACAACAAATATTCCTGCAAGATCTGCATCAATTTGACCTTAAACCTCAAACACCCATCATCGTAAACATCGAAATCAAACCTAAAGTTTCAACCTTTTTTTTTTTAACCCGAAAGCAAAAACTCACCAAACCCACCAAACTTCAAAATCCCCCCCCCCACCAACCCCACTTACCGGAAAAAGAGTTTTCCAGAAATCGAAATCAGTCTTGGGAGTCTCAACGATCCCAACAGCCCAAGAGATAAGCATCATCAACGAACCAGCGGCAAGAGAGAGCGTCGAGGTAAGCCATGGGTAAGGGTAAGCGTTCAAGACCTTCTTGTTGTAGATATTGAACACAACGTTCAAAGCCCACCAAGTAGCAAAGTAAATCCCGATCTTCAAACGCTTAGCCGCCTCCGATTTCGTTTCCAGCGCCGTAGCATCATCACCACCGATCGGAGGCTGAGGCTCTGATCGGTCAGCTTCGTAAGCTTCACAGGGTCTCACTAACGGAGACTTGGCTCTCAGAGAAGAGAGGTGAAGCGGCTTCGTGACGGATAAAACGGTGCGTTTTGGAAGCTCCGTCGTCGATGGAAAGGAGAGAGAAAGTGGAGATCTTTGGTGTAGAGAAGAAGGGTTTCGTCGGAAAAGTCCGATCTTAGTTGAGAAAGTTTGCTTCGCCGATAAAACCATCGCCGGAGAGGTTTTTTCGTCGAATTAAAATAAAATAAAAAATAAAAATAAAAAAAGTTTAAACCTTTCGATCACAGAGAGAGAGAAGAATGGATCAAAAGTTTTGACCTAAAATCTTAAGAAAAAAACGAAGAACAATTCAAATAAAAACGAAACAGAGATCTTAGAAAGTAAAATTAGATGGTCTTTGTTTGTTCGCTATGTTGTTTTATTTACTTTATATAGACTGAGAGAAAGTGAATTATATACTTCTAACAACTTATTAGAAGTATATATACGATATTGATTTTTTTTTTTATTTTCTTTTCTTAAATAAATGGTTATTCTTTACCAAAATAATAAAAAAGGGAATTAGTCACGTACTATTAAATAGGTTTTCGACTTTATGGTTACAGTTTCGGTTTTTGGTATTTTTGGCTTTTCATGTTTTATGAAAAAAATGTTACCTTATTTGAAAAATATACGTATACTTAAAAATCAAATTTTGGAGATTTTGTTTCTCCAAATAACGTTGTGTCAAAAATCGTAGGTGTGTTATGAACAGATTACATGTTTTTTTTATGCGTTATAATTATATGTTTTGCATTGGTGACATACTTTAGGAATCATTTTTGATTACCCTAGAAAAAAAATCACATAGAATTAGAGACGCCTGGTATGATTTATTATTTTCAGATGATTTTTTGTCCTTTTTTATTTTTATTTTGTTGTTTGTAGATTAATAAATACTTACAGCTTATATATATACATCATATTTTTTTTGGCAGAAAAAAAAAATCTAGTCATGAAATAAGATGCTTCGTAATATATAATAAAAAAAAAAGTCAATGGTGGTTGTACGTATCAACTCAAAAGTTTGCATCTCAAGTTACTTTGCTTTTAAAAAAATATCTCATAAACTAGAACCAAAGAAGAAGAGTCAGTGTGCCTTCATGCTTCAGCCCCATGCATTTCACACGAATAATAATGGTAAAAGATCAATTGGTTCAACCAAACTTCGTTGAACTAAAACCATCTTCTCAAGAAGTGTAATATAAAATTTAAAAAGGTTTATGAAGTTTGAACTGAAACTAAATCTCAACTTATGTAAAAGAATTAAACGAGTTTAGAAATTTTGAAAACTCTGATCAATGACGAGTCGAAAACTGTAACCATCGGATTGGTCACCCTAGTTTCAAGCATCTTTTACCCCAAACAAAAAAAAGTTTCAAGTGTCAACCATCTTCAAAAGTTATATGTACATCTAGGAGTAGGTGTGTTTTAGTACATGTCAGAAACTGAACTTTACTAAATTGTAGATACACGTTATAACTTGCCCGGCCGAAGCCCATTAGCCCCACCAAATCGTTATTGTGTTTTACTCATTTCAGAATATAATAGTATCAATTTGATTATCTTAACTAGTGCTATTCTTAATAGTTAATACGCAACAATATTACAGAAGAAAAATCGATAATCAATATACATTATGTTACAGCACTCGCAAAACTCATTATCTGCTAACGTATTTTGCATCATCACTCAGGAAAACAAAAACTTTGCAGCTAATTAAATGATTACATAACTTCAACTAATCTAATTTTTTTCATAAGCTCACAAACTTGCACTTTCACCCCAGTTTTAGAGAAACATAGATGTGATGGTTTTATCATTTCGAACATCTTATTAAAAAGAATTTTCTAGTTATTCAAAATGTTGATTTCATTTTTAATACTATTCTTCCTAAATTTTTACCAGTCAGCTCTTGTGTTCGTAATACGTGTTCTGTTTTAACCGCAGTTTTGACTTATGAGCTTCCGCTCAATTCCATAGGTTGGAGCATCCAATGCATGTATATGGGAGATCTGGTGTCCTGTCGGAAAGAATCGCTTCACCTAGCAGTGAGAATTTGGTGTGCTAGAAAAACATTAAAATAGTTAAATTTATTTTAATATTGTCTAACATTTAACAAAATAGACAAAGTATTAGGAAAAATATAAAATATTTTTCTCTTTGGATACGGCGGCTTAACAATCTAAGTCCTAATCATTAATTGGCCTTAACCGCTCTCTCATGATCATGTTTAGCTTAACAACTTCGGAATCTTTGGTGGCTCACATGCGAATGTCATAGCATGTGCATTTCAGTTTCCCGTGGCGGCACATTGCTATACGTGTCGATTTGCAATTTCACTTAGTTTCTCCTTATTTGGCCTAACTCAGAAGAAATTTAGAATGGGGAAAAAACACATATGAAATTTACTCTATGAATCTATGATTTTACTTATACAGTTATACATCAAGAAAAGAGATGCAATTTTGTAAGTTCGAATACTAACTTTCGATGAACAACCATATGATATGTTGAAAGGCTAAAAAGCTGTATGTTTATCTAACCATATGATATGACTTGACGCAACAAAACTTACTTTAATTGTAAATATACAAAACCATTGACCTATTTGATTATGTGTAAAGTACAAAATAATATTCCTTAGTTCAACAAAAGATTCCTTTGATCGCAATTTATTTAATTTTAAAGCGTTAATTGGAAACCCACTAATCCCTCCATTGCCACGTAGACTTTATGTCAAAACTACTATTATTTAAAAAAAATTATTTAAAATTTTAATAAAATTGGGTTATTGGATTCAAAGTTTTATAAAATCATTAAAAGTTTTTTGTTATTCAATTAAAATAAAAGAATCTAAGATTGTTAATGAATTTAATTATTCTGTTATTGGTTCATGATTTTAGACATTTTTTTTACAAAATAAAATCATGGAAAGTATCACAAAAATATAAGGATTGTTTGGAGCACTTTACAAGATTTAAAAAAACTAATCAACAAAACTCTCTAGCAATCTTTAACAATCTTTCACTTATTCACTTTTAATAATTTTGTTGAACTCTTCAAAAATCTTTATAAATTAAAATCCAATAACATCCCTTTACTGTCTTTTTTTCTTCACCCTAATTCATTAATAGAATACGGTTGAATTATACAAAACCTCTAGAAGAGTCAAGATTTCTTCGGAATTAAACCTAGTGATACATAAAAACGTCCAGAGAATTAGACCTAAAAAAAACATATAGAAAATATCTTGGCATCTCCAAACCCACTCTATTTTAGAATTAAAATTCTATTATAAAGCAACATTTGTTTCAGTTCTACTATATATTTTATTTTAAAATAGAGAAAATGATAGGATTGCTCTATATATACTATTTTAGAATTAAAAATAGAGTAATACATGAGAAAAACACAATACTCTATCTAATATATATATATATATATATATATATATTATACATTGGAGATAGTCAAGAAAAGTTAGAAGAATCTAACTAAAAAGCCAAAGCAAGGATACTAAGAACTTTTCTTTTGTGAGTAATCGATTAGTATTTCTATAGAACACTTTACCAATAAAGAAAGATTAATGATAATAAACAAGAAAATCCAAAATAAAAATGCTTCAGAGTTCAGACTAACTTAAAATAAATAAAAAAATAAAAATTAAAACAAGTTCAAATTGCTTTGATCTAGTGGTAAAGGGAGAAAAATCTCACAACTTGAGTTCGAGTAGCGTTGGTTATAGGAGTTCAAAATTTAAAATGATTTCTCCCACCTTTGAACTAAGAAGTGTTTAGGATCATTTCTGAATTATTAAAAAAAAAAAAAAAAAAAAAAAAAAAAAAAAAAAAAAAAAACCATCTCCGCCTGCAATAGTAACAAAACATCAAATTTATTTTCTATATTATCCGAAGAACGATGGTCCAAATTTCGTGTGTGTAATATGTTATGTACCTATATTACGACAGTCTATAAATCATCGGAAAGTATAGTGCTAATTCACTTTCAATAGTACTAACTACTAAGATATATTTCGTAATAGTTTACATTAGTGTGGTTTGTATCATCGTTCAAATTTAAATGTATATCCGTTTTTGAAATTTGGTTACATTATCATATTAATACATAATTTAGGTGTTACAAAACAATAACAAATTTCGAATTATATATTTTTATATTTTCATTATTAAAGCTAAATACTAATTAGTCACTGGAAAGCACTTCAAACCAGCGATGGTTTCAGTTTCAGAATGCTTTCGACAACCAAAAAAAAGAAAACGCATTTTTTGTAACTTCGCTTATTTTGTTTGATGTATCTTTCAAACCACTAGTTATGTCACCTTTTGTATATTTATAATCTTCAGCCTAGATGTAAATAGATGCTAAAGAAAAGAAAACCAACACCCTCAAATTATTTCGGCTTGGAACAATTGCGTTGTTTTGGATGAGGTGTGGCTGTCGATCCTGATATCACCATGGTGCGTTTATTATATCCAACCAACTGTCTACCTTCAAATTAACCGAGTTCTAGTCTAGATTTTTGTCAAAAATAAAAATCAAAAATAAAAGTCTTGGCTGGTTTCAACTCTCACGTTAGTAATCGTGTAAAACAAAGAATATATAACATGACGAAATAACAATTAAAATAAAGAAAATAAAGGACACATATTTATATAATTAATCCCTAAGTTCGGCATCTCAATAAAAGAATAGATTAATTTTTAAATGAAATAAAATCTTGGCAAGATCTTCTATTGACGTATGTCAAAGAGTTTTACAAAGTCAATGACGATAGATTACTAAATTAGAGGTTGACAAATTCTAAATCATTTTTGTTGGTTTTTTATATTAATTACCGAATAAACTTATGTAAAAAAAAAATTCAATTTGTGGACATTGTTCATTTGTTCTCACCCTCGTTATTTTTTTTTCGAGATCAATACACTTAATTCGAGCTTTAACATGCAAGGTATTACGGTATTTCTGATCAAAATTTCACATATAAAATGATAGCCTTGAACGAAAGCGTAAATTGATCTTAAAATATGTAAGAAAAACATTAAGTCCTTTTATTACAATGACTTACCATGAATATAGTTACAGAAAAAAACTAGACCTACATAAGATTTACAACTATAAGCAACCCATGAGTTAATTAGAAAGAAAGTGGCCACAAAGAAAATGAAGATTGACAAAAAGAAAAAAAAAAAAAAAAGACAATGAAGATTACAAAAACAAAAAACAAAAGACAATTAGGATGTCAACTAATGTCGGGTGAAAGTAGGACTTATGATCAATTTGCACCATGTTTCTTTATATTTTAGGTTTGTAACCCCATGCATTCAACATTCACATATATGCTCTCACATGCATCGATAAATGTTTGATTTTATGCTATCACATCCATATATTTTCCCTCTTAATCAAAAATGTTGTTTTGTTTGGAAGTGTAACAGCGAACGTGTGATTCACGAAAATTAAATTTAGTATCAGTATGTATGGTCTGCAGAAGTTTAACTTTATCAGCATGACAGCCTTCGATATTCTTCTCTTAAATCATGAACCATGCTCCTCAAGATATTGATACTATATTATTATAAGAAAAAAATGAAATGAGTCTACTATCACCATACAAAAATAGTTTAGTAGTATTGGTTTCATAATTAGATTTATTTGTGGATAACGTGAAACCGGCGCATTTTCTCGTTGATTTATTCATAATCCAGAAGTTAGTAAATTGATTATTCAATTGTGGGTTTCTTATGGACCAACAAGTGGATAAATAAGAGAACAATTTAAATAGGAATCTAATGATGTTTCAGTCCACTCTATTCATCAATTTATAAATCAAGAATGAAAATTCGAGGTCATACAATTTACAGTTGCAAGTTAATATCTTTTGTTTTTTTCTTAATTCCTTCCCATTAAAATTTTTTTGTTTAGGTTTTCAATGTAAAAATTGATATAAAATTTTATATTTAATTCAGATTACAAAAGAATATCATATTCAGTTTGAATTTAAAAGATATAGTTTAGTAAGAGAAATTGTAATATATTTAAGAAAAATTGTAATTTATTTTATTAACTGATATGAAAAGTGTCAATACGACAATTACTGCAAAACAGAAAAGTATTACAAAAGTTATTTACTGTGAAATTGACGATATATAGCATTATCAGTTTATAAGTATGTTATTATGGAAGCACAAATCCTGATACATAATTTTTTTTTGAATGATATTAAATTAGTCAACCAAAAAAAGATCTTTACTTTGTTTCTGTGATACATAAATTTTTTTGACACATCAAATATATTGATATAAAAAATACAAAAAATCATTAATTCAAACAAGTTGTTATAGATAAAATACAGGAGTATGAAACAATTTCGATAAAAAACTATATAATTTACAAATTTAAAATCAAAACTACTGTAACCCAAATTGAAAAAAATATTTTGAAGAAAAAACAGAGAAAACCAGAGCTTTTAAATTTCTTTCCACATACATATGTTTTTTTCCCTTCGACACACATACAAGGATTAAACGTGTTAATAAGAAATTTTAAGGTTTATATGATACACTTGGAGTATCCATTTTCGTGCTATCTTGTAAAATTTACGTGTAAATACTAAGTTGCATATTGTTTATCGACATTAATTACCCGAACAAGTAATTTACTTGTTAAAACCTGCTCCTCATTTTCCATTTCATATTATTTATATGGAGCAGAATGTGACACATCTCCCTCCAATCGTCACACTAGAATGCATAACATTATTTATAATATGGGTACCGGCTTCGCTTTTGTTTCAGATATCTATATGTTAATATGTATATATACCTATATATATAATACTTCTATATTATATATAATTAGGGGATAATGCACCAAACGATTATTCGATAGAAATTATATAAAGTAATCATAGAGTAGTTCGAGGGAAAATCATGTCCAAAAACTTGGAACCTTACTCTTTTTTTTTTTTTTTGAACAAACGGAACCTTACTCATGAGCACTTTTTATATGTGTAACCATATACAAATACATATATATATAGCCGTGATTAAGATATTACAAAATTTCGACATTTTTTTTTTGATATTACTATTCTAGATTATTGATGTTACAAACATTTTGATAATTCAATACTATTCATAAAATTTTCATAACTCAAGCTTGAATTTTATAATTAACTATGTATGTAAAAATTCATATTTGTGTTTTGATTTGTAGAATCACAGTATTAAACTGGTTTGAACATTTCAAACCAACTTTTATTACAACCTAATAGAGAAAAGAACAGATAGAGCGACCCCACAAACCAAGATTCCAAGCCAACATTCCCCATCATTGACAGCAAAATAAAATTAATTTGTAAGAAAACAATTATATATAATAATTTGATTAATTCATTAAATAGTTCACTAAGCTTATTAAAAACATATATTTCTCAAAAACTCTGCTATGTATATAATACACCCTCACGCATGTTTCATCTGTTGCCACCAAATTGCAAACCAACTAACCACACAAAGAAAACTCTCTTCTTCTTCTTTTTTATTTTTTCGTTTTCTCTTCCGAATTTTTCATGGAGAGTTCAATGAACAATGCTTTCATTATGAGCAAACTTGAAACAACGGCGTTTTCAGGCGACCAAACTCCGGAGGAAAGCAGCTGGACTATGTACTTTGAGGATTTCTTCGAGGCTTCTTCAAGCATAGTGCACGTCGGAGATTGCAGCTCTTCCTCCATCTCCGACGCAGCGTCGTGCGTGGCCACTAAGAAGACCCTCCACGTCTCTAAGCAAGAAGGATCTAATAGTAATTCCATGAACATCATCAAGAGGACAAGAAATAGAGAGATTCCTTTTGGTCGCCATCATGATCTTGAAGACACTGCCTCTTCTCCTTCTCATAGCCCTAACGTCAGTGTCTCCCTCTCTCTCTCTCATTCTCTCTACGAATATATGAATACGATTTTAACAACCAAATGGTGATAATTTAGTGGTTTTTGCCGCGTTGATCAACACAAAAGATCGAGTTTACTATTCACAATAATGCGGTAAAAACAAAAAAAACCTTGACTTAATCGTGGAAACACTACGTATTAGAGTTTACAACGCAACACCTTAATGGAAAATTTATGAACTATATTTAGTTATAGCATATATTATTCATTTACGTACCTTTGAACAATTTCCTTCTTTATTTTTATTTTCGTTGTATGATTTTTCTAACAACGTGTCTTTAGATAATCTTTCCCTCCTATTAGTTTTGCAAAAACACTCGATCGACTGTTTATTTATAAATTATAATCCATGATACATATATAATTATAATATCTTATCTATTCATTTTCTGATTATGGGGACATTGGATTGATAAGGTTAGACGTCAATGATAAGAGAATACTTTCTTTTTCTTTTCTTTTTTTTTGCCAAGAGAGACGACCAATTTTTAAATATTTTGGGTTTTGACTAGCTCATAATTGAATTATACTTCAAAAAAAAAAAAAAAAAAAACCAACAACTTACAATCTGTTCCATTTCTTAAGTTCCTATTTGACATCAATGTATATCATAATCAACTTTAAGAAGTCAAATGTACCTAATTAATTTAGGATATTAGTAAATGAAACTGTTATTAATAATTAACAGTTTATGATTTTTTTATTTTCTTTAGGTCTGTAGCATGATGAACCACCTATTGGACAACAACACTAGACACGGGGGTTGCATCGTTGGTGATGACACAATTAATGTAAGAAACACACTAACAATAATTTTAACTTTATATCGCTAGCGTTAGAGTTGATCAATCATATACGTTATACGAATTATTTTCGATGTCTAACAATAATTTACCATACGATAATTTTCAATAGGAGAAAAGAGACAGTGCATTGCAAAACCAAGGTGGATTATCAGTAGCCTTGGAGAAAAAAGGGCTTTGTTTAGTTCCTTTATCTATGGTCACCAACTATCTTGGTTGATATTTATATAATGGTCCTTATTCATTCTTTTGGTTTCCAATAATTTTTTTTCCTTTTAGAATATAAATATTTGGTAGATATTTTCAGTCATATATGTAATATAACTGTTGAGATATGCTTGTGTAACAAATTACATATGGCAAGTGAGTTGTACGGGGGCATTCATATTTTCACTGGAATATGCATATTTCGATTATGAGTTATGATTCTTCACACAATCATTAAGAAAAGTCTCAAAAAAAATTTATTTTTATTTTGTCTCGCTGGCTATGCACCAAAAATCAGTTTTCTATTTACCACATTCTTAACAAATGTGGTAGTACTCACCTAATCGCCATAGGTCACAAGATGACCGTGCATCTAGTTATATATTTTATTCTCCACACCAGAATAAAAGCCACAACGTGAGAAAGCTAAAAACGAGATACAAACAAATACATAGGTCTGAAATTTTTTTCTAAAGAGAATTGTGATTATGATTCACTAAATCTAGGGGTATATGACATACTTTGTAGTTTCTACTATAAACTGCATTTCAAATTTTGTATATGTAGTATAAGATTTTCAATTTGGAAAGCATTTAATCCTAACATGGCATGTTTAAGATATGCATATAGTTTCTATATTGTTTTGGAAAGGTAATCATATTTACTTGTTCCCCCTAAAATGTCAATCTCCTTACTCGCTCTATAATTTACGTTTTCTTTTCTTTGGGTATCAATGTTAAGTATAATTAACTTCTTCTTTTTGACATCATAATTTATCGTTTCTTTAGATACATGAGCTATAATAGGAAGATATATCATTCGTTTGCCCAAAAAAAAAGGAAGATTTATCATTCACTAGTCGTATCTAAGTTTTCCATTTTTTGGTCATCACTAATACTTTTTTGGTCATCACTAATATCGAAGCTAATATTAATATAAACCTCTTCTTTTTGATAGAGAATATGTAATATTTTCTTCGGCTTTCAATACGGAAAACCAAAACACAGAAATTAAAAGAGAAGGGATAAGGGAGAATGGAGGGCTGGGCGCCAGTGGTGCTTATAGGCTTTTTTGCAGTTTTTGCATTCTATTTATGTTTCTTCATCTATGTGTTTTACGTGTATTGTACCACCAAAGACGATAATCCTTCATAATCTGTTTTCTAGAAACATAATTTTGTCTATGTAGTTTTTTTTTTCTTTTTTCTTTTCTCATCAATATTAATCTATCGTTCCATTATTTTTGTTCATATATCTAAAAGTAGTTCTTTTGGCCAAAGTTTGTATATAGCCTTGGATCTAATTTTGTCCTTTGGCTGAAACGATGAACGTGACTTAAACCTCTCTAACTACTAATCAATGTCAGAGACTCAAAGTTGTTGAAACAAAACAACTAACAACTTAACTCGACGAAAAATCTACGATGTTGTTTACATATGTGACCCTGATTAGTTTCTTCGATAGTTTTCTAAACCTAATTTTCGTTATAAAAAAAAAACAAACCACATCGAAATATATAAACAGAAGATAAATTGAATATAAACCAATTAGCCAAACCAAAATCGATTTTGGAATAATCAAACCAAAAATTACGTTATTATAGAGATGAGAAGTCGTTACGAACGGTCATGGGTTTGGGCTTTTACACACCCCACCGTTTGTCAACAAACGCATCTCTCCCTCTCTCTCAACGAGCTTTGACCTCTTAATTAATCACCATAAAACATGTTAACGAAACCTATTTGATTAGATTAGTAGTAAAATAATTTGAATTTCTGTCTTTTAATCTTTTCTTGTAATCCCATTCCAAAACTGGACCCCCTCTTAAGATCTCTATTTGTTTTTGATAAGTTTTATGTAAAACGGAAAAAACAATCAGTCACAAAACTAGAGACCATTTTTTCATATATATATGCTTTGATAGTTCATTTTTAATATATATACTAGGTATCAACCCGCACTATGTGCGGGATAAATCGATTTAAATAAAGTATTATATGCAAAATTATTATTTGAGATTTAAGATTTATTTTGTGTAAAACAAAATATGTAAATAAAGTTTTTTTTTGTTTATTCAAATTTGCGTTTACTTTCGGTAAAATTCGTTTTACCAGTAAAATATTTGAACTTGGAAACGAATTATAAGGTGGTGTAAAAATTTTTGATGTGCTTTTGTGTTTCTAAAAATCAAATTCACATATTTTATGTTTAACATTATCATCTACATCACTATACCATTAAATAGATAAAAAAAATACTTTTTAGACTAATGGATTTAATTTAATCTAATCATAAGTTTAAAAAATGCAATGAGAAAAATGTATAAAAGTAGTAAATAAATGAATAATTTTTTTATTGTTTGTGAAATGTAATTTATTTCTAATAATTAAATATGTTATAAAAAATTGATAATTAAATACATTTCTGGATTTTAATTGTTGATTAATTTTTTCATTTTTAAAAACTTATAGAAAAGAACATTATCTTATATATGTCAATGATATATTTATGTAAACAATAATGAGGTGAGAGGAGAGGATTATAGATTTGTTTTTTTTTATAATAAATACAATTACAAGGAATTGTAAATAAGTAGATGTTTTGAGGGTTATTTGATAAAAGTGTTCTGAGCTCTGTAACGTTGACACATCAGCGTTTTTCTCAAGTGTGCTTCTCTATTAATATATAGGAGATTTTTCATTTTTAAAAACTTATAGAAAAGAATATTATCTTATATATGTCAATGATATATTTATGTAAACAATAATGAGGTGAGAGGAGAGGATTATAGATTTGTTTTTTTATAATAAATACAATGGCAGAGAGTTGTAAATAAATAGATGTTTTGAGGGTTATTTAATAAAAGTGTTTTGAGCTCTATAATGCTGACACATCAGCTTTTTTCTCAAGTGTGTTTTTCTATTAATATATAGGAGATATATATTTTACAAAACATTATTCTAATTTATTGGTGTTACAACATTTTGATGATTCAATACAAATAATTTTAGATCAACTTTAAGTAATAATATCAATTAATATTAATAGATAATTTAAATTTATACATAACAGAGCTTAATATATAAGATAATTTTATTTTGTTATTTATAAAAAATAATATCTGACCTAATTAATTAATATTCTAAGATCAAATATTATCTAGATTTCAAATATAATATATTTTTCTCAAATGACCAAAAATAGTATTTCAAATCTAAAATGTAAATATATGATTTTGTGACCAAAAAAAACTGTGAATTAATCACAAAAAAAACATATGAGAAACATATCTATTTATCTATTTATATGTTTTGATGAGAGAGATGGTCTCTCATTTGAGAAACATATCTATTTATCTAGCCATTTTCAATTAATATATATTTTTACTTTTAGTTTATTTTTAAGACAGCTTTCTCATTGACAGACTTGAGACTCAATAGAAGTGCTTTAAAAGCCACAACGTGAGAAATCTAAGTACGAGATACAAACTAAATACATAGGTCTGAATCTTTTCTAAAGAGAATTGTTAGAGACTTTTTTTTGTATTGTTTTTTCTTATGGGAGGAACAAGGAAATATTGTTGCTTCACACAAACGTTTGTGATAAGTTTTTGTGTATGATGTTAACATTAGTTTACAGTTTAGACTCGAAATCATTAGTAAATGATACTAATAGCTAAGCTATGATATTTCAGCAGTCTTCCTTATGTTTATGAGTTTATCTTTCGTTTATCTTTGGATTGCTAACTATTACCGCCTTACCGGCTTTCTATTTTCTTAGCCTGCCATAAAAATAATCGTTTTCAGTTATGATATTATATATATATATATATATATATATATATATGACATGCTTTCTACTATAAACAATATCGAATTTTGTATATTTAATATACGATTCTCAATTTTGGAAAGCATTTAAACCTAACATGGCATGTGTAGGATACGCTTATATATTGAATATACGTGTTTAAGATAAGCATTTAAACCTCAGTTTTTTTTTTTGTTTTTTTTTTTTAATTTTGGGTCCTAAAAGGTCAATATCCTTACTCGCTCAATAATTTACCATTTCTTTAGATTCAATTAGCTAATTGTATCAACGTTTTCCATTTTTTTTTGGTCATCAAAGTTTTCCATTAATTTTTTTTTGGTCATGGGTTTGGGCCATTTAACACCCCACCGTACGTCAACAAACTCAATCTCTCTCTCTCTCTATTGAAAAACTCGTTTACTAAAAACGGGAGATAGAGATAATTAAAAAAAAGACAGATCAACGAGCTTTGTTTGACCTCTCTTAATTAATCACCATCAAAAAAAAAATCATAGCTTTCTCCATAAACCACACAATTTTTTAAAAACATGTAAAACGAAACCTAGTTGATGATTAGATTAAGATTAAAGATTAGTAGTAAAAAAACAATTGCAAAACCAAGAAAGAATAGTTCTGTCTTTGTTGATCTTTTCTTTTCTTTTAATCCCATTCCAAAACTGGACCCTCCTCTTAAGATCTCTCTATTTTTGTTTTTTTTTCTTTGTTCTCCAAAATCGATAAAGAACTTAAAAGAAAGAATTGATCTTTAGAGAGGGTGCCAGTTTTTTGCTTCTTTTGTTCATCTTCTCCAATCTTGTTTATAGAAATAAAAACCCATTCTTTTGTTTGTTTTCTCTATCCTTTTCGTTTGATTTTCCCGGGAAAGTTTGCATTTTTAATTGAAAAAAGTTTGACATAAATGTGGGGAGCCTTCGCAGAACCAGCAGATTCTTATTACCAGATTCGTCCTGAGTGCACTGATGTCCCCAATACCAAATTCAAGATCAAAGTATGTTCCTTTTTCTCTGTCCAGCATTTGTATTCGTTTTCTGTTTTATCTATGAGATTTGGCTTTTTGCGATTCCCCTTTGTTGATTTGTTTCATTCTCTTCTCCTGTGAATTTGCATCCAATGAACTTTTTTCAGCTAAACTGTAGCATTGGGTTTATTATGAATGGGTTGAGTTGAATTCTCTGTTTTTGGAACTTTTAGCATTGGAATTTGATATTCTCATGGGTTGTGTTTAGAGAGAAATGCAGATTCCTCCTTTTGGAATTTGGAGATTTTGTTTGACGTTGTTCTGATGTGATTAAAACAAGAGAAGAGAGCTGTACTTGTTATGGTTTAAAAGGGTTGTGTACATCAATAGTGCTATGACTTGCTTAGAGTTCATGTTATTGTTTCCTTATGCTGATCTTCCTTAGTAGGATCATTTGATTAGGTTTTTTAGAGAATGGCAGAGTCTCGTTTTGCTGACACTACCTGACTTTTTTTTTCTTTCTTGATTATGTTTGTGCAGCCTGGTAAAACTCTGAGTGTAAGAAAATGGCAAGCTGCATTTACAACAGAAGGGTTCCTTGATATTGGCAAAACTCTAAATCGAATCCAACGAGGGGTAAGTCTCAAGACATTGTCTCCAAAGACTGCAACGTCTACTAATTTGTTCTGTATATGCAAACATTACTTAAATATTCCTGATATTTAGCCCTTATGTACCACGGTTTGCTCATCTATTGTTTGCATCCTTGACTGGTCTAGGGAATCCATCCATCGATTAGAGGAGAAGTCTGGGAATTCTTACTTGGTTGTTATGATCCAAAGAGCACATTTGAAGAAAGAGAGCAAATCAGACAACGTAGAAGGTGATTTTTCACACTCATACAAACAGTGAACTAGTTCTATCAAAATCCTATTTACCTTGAATTCTCTTGGCTGCTATATATATTTCCTTTCAGATTGCAGTATGCTTCATGGAAAGAGGAATGTAAACAAATGTTTCCTGTTATCGGAAGTGGTGGATTTATTACCGCACCTGTAATTACCAACAAGGGTGAACCCATTAACGATCCTCTTGTACTACAAGAAACAAATTTAGGTAAACAAGTTTTGCTTAAAGAAATAGTAGTCAGTAGATCATCAGTTCGTACTAGAAATTTTAAGCATCTTGATTGTTAAGTATTATCTCAGGTGCGAATGGTGCTGATTTCTTCAAAGAGCTTGCAAGCCGCGGACCTTTGGACAAGAAAGTTATTCAATGGTTGCTAACACTTCACCAGATAGGTCTGTGATCACTTGGCTTTGGTCACAAATAGAAAGTAGTTGTGAGAGAGATGATTCAATACTGTATATCATTCAATTCACTTGCGTATAACTCTTCTTTTCAGGTCTTGATGTAAACCGCACAGATAGGACTTTGGTATTCTATGAGAAAAAGGAGAATTTGTCTAAGCTCTGGGATATTCTAGCTCTTTACGCCTGGATAGATAACGACGTTGGTTATTGCCAAGGTAAGCAGTTAAATTCAGAGAAAGAACAGGTGTCTCCTTTGTTCAAGCCCTGAAAAGTTGATTTATTTACTGTTTCTTCTGACCAGGTATGAGTGATCTTTGTTCCCCTATGATTATGCTTCTTGAAGATGAAGCTGATGCTTTTTGGTGTTTCGAACGATTGATGCGCCGATTGGTACACTCTACTTCAATGGTTTTGTGTTCATATATGTTTGTCTTGACTCTCTAGTCAGATAATGTTAAAAGGTCTTTTCTTATTTTTCTTGAACTTGAAAGCGAGGAAACTTTCGGGATACGGGGAGATCAGTTGGAGTCGAAGCACAGCTTACTCATTTGGCTTCAATCACTCAGATTATTGACCCCAAACTTCACCATCACTTAGGTATCTATTAAAGCTTTTCTCACCTCACTTTTAACGTTGAGCAAAAGAGATCTTGATATAAAATTATGGATCTTGAAATGCAGAGAAATTGGGTGGTGGTGACTATCTCTTTGCGATCCGAATGATCATGGTTCAGTTCCGAAGAGAATTCTCTTTTTGCGACTCCTTGTACCTTTGGGAGGTAACGTTTATTGTTTTCTCTTTGTAAACTCATAAACTCAGAAACATTGCTCTTTGACTGCACACTAATAAAGAGTGATACATTATTTCATTGAGCAGATGATGTGGGCATTAGAGTATGATCCAGAAATGTATTCTCTATATGAGGAGCCTCAGTTCGAGGGAGAGAGAACTATTGAAGGTTCCTCCAAAGGTAAACCAAAGTCGATAAACCAATGCGGGAAGTACGAGAGAGAGAACATGAAGAACGGAGGGAAAAGCGCAGAAGGTCCTTTGCCTATTTCGGTTTTCTTAGTGGCTAGTGTTTTGAAAGACAAGAGTTCTAAGCTTATGACAGAAGCTCGAGGACTCGATGATGTTGTAAAGGTAATAATGCAGAGAGATATCACCGGAATGTATCTCATTTCCAATGAATAAACTTCCTCATCGATCCTTGTGTTTTGCACAGATCTTAAACGACATAACTGGAAACTTGGATGCAAAGAAAGCCTGTACTGGTGCAATGAAACTTCACAAGAAATATCTAAAAAAGGTTTGCTTCTACTGAGAAACTCTTATGATCCTTCTTCAGCTATCTTCTAAGTCTTGCTGATTGTTCTGTTTTTGTAATCGCAGCAGGCAAAGAAATAGTACTGGAGAAGATTGTGAGTAGTAGCGTTTTTGTATGTTGTTGTTATACATATTTGAGATAACTCACAAAATCCGGCGACAAAATGTGACTGGTCAGAGATTTAACGATTCATTGGGTGGCTAAGCATTCTGAAGAAAAGTAACCATGGAGCTTAACTTACACAACAACTTACTCGTTGTAAAAACTGTTCATACAAATCCATGTTGTAATCTTTGTTTCCACGAAAAGAAAAACTTATCATCGCTTCCTTTCTAAACTCATTGTTCCACTTGTATAAGCCGGATTATATGTGTAAATAAAAATGGAGTATTTGAATTACAGGTCAGACATATGAATATGTTCATGCATAAAAGAATTGTAAACTTCTTTTTTTTCCTCCTATTTTATATGGTTTTCCTCTGTTCTCTGAACATCTAAAAGTATAAACTCTTTATTCACTCATCAGCAGAGAAACTAGAGAGACATTGGACAGCTCTATCTATACATAACTACCACATAAATTTTAGCCCTCAAAAAGATGAATCATATGTCCTGCAATGAGAGAAGCCATTCTAAATAATCTAAAGATTTTAATAGCTACAAAACAGAACATGCCAACGGCCCAACGACATCTAGAAAGCTGCTTGTAAGAAGGAGAATAACGAGAACATACGCATTACGAATGAGCAGATAAGATATTTTACATAGAAGAAACACATCTCATTGAGAGGAGAAACAAAGACACCAGAGAAAGTTCAAGACATAAATAGTCACAGCTTAAACACCTAAACTCCTTTATTGCACTCCTTCAAACATACGAAGGATCAAGGGAAATTTTCATGAATTTAAAAAAACACCCTTTTTGTCTTACGCATCTACGGTTTCAGCTGACTCGGCTGCGGCTAAGACCAGCTCTGGGCTTAGATTTCCGACGAGAGTTCCATCAATGGCATTTGGTAGTCCCAAAGCTTTAAGAGCAAGCTGTCCAGCCTTTTGTCCCGAGATCATCATAGCACCAAAGGTTGGTCCCTATACATCACAACAGATTCACTCAGGACATGATATTAAATGGCTATCGAATATATAGATTGGTCCAGGAAATTGAAAAAAAACTCACCATTCTTGGTGAGCCATCGATCTCAGCAACTTCCATACCGGTAACGATCATACCAGGAACAACCTCTCTGGTCAATCTCACAATAGCGTCTTCAGCAGTGTTCATGTCCAAAGCCTTCATCCCAGGAACATGATCAATCATCCCAATGCTCCTCAACCTCTTGACACCAGTGGCTCCAAAAGGACCATCATGTCCACATGAGCTAACCACAATCTTGGCCTCCATGACGTTTGGGTCCATGCAAGACTGGGAGTCGTGGTTCTGAGCCACAAGAGCCCAGTTAGTGACCACACCACCAACTCTGTTTCCTTTCACGATCAGATCCTCAGCAGCCACGGCGTTGAAGAGCTTCACGTTAGGACGAGCCAAAAGCTTGCTCATGATGGTAGATGTGAACAGAGCAGCGTGCTTAACGACAACGTAGTTGTCTTGCTCATCGTAAGCAACACCAATCTCGTCAAGGAACAAGTGAGCTGGTTTGCGAACAATCTACCATAACGCATACAATCAAATTCCAGAAGAATAAAACCCTAACCCTAAATTAAGATCAATCTAAACCTAATTCTCAAATGAAACAGAATAAGATCTGACATGCAAATCAATAAAAGATCTTACCATGGCGGAGAAAAGCTGACCACCGAGCCAAGCACCACCACCAGGACTAACAGATTGCTCAATGATAGCAACCTGAACATTAGGGTTCTTACTGATCTCATAAGCACAAGACAAACCAGCAGATCCAGCACCAACGACGACGACGTCAGTCTCAGCGTAAGTAATCATATCAGTCATGTACCTTCTCGTCATCTCACGAGACACGATCGACTCCTTGATCGGGTCGAAAGTGAAAGCGTTCAAATCGTAACCAGCGGTGCTGGCGCGAACGGAGACAGAGGCAGATCGTGGTTTAAGACCGATGGAGATAGGTGCTGCGGAGATGGATGAGCCATGGAAAGAGGAATCGAAAAGCCTCTGTGGCTTGGTTGAAGAAAGAGAGAGAGTTGAAGCCATGGCTGCCATGTTTTTTTGTTGTTGTTGTTGTGAGCGAGCTTTAGGTTTTAGGGTGCAGTGACGAGGATGGTGAAGTGATGAAGTGAGGGTTGGTGAGTATTTAAATTAGAAGTGAACCAAGTAGAAAATATCTGGAGAGTGATGGCCACGTCAGAGATAAGGAACGAAGGGTCAGCGAATTTTTGTTCTTTATTTTTATTTTAATTTAATTATTTTTAATGTAATTATCATTTATGATAATTTTATTTTTTTGCATCAATGGAAAGCAACGGTCTCCTTTCTTCACGGTTTTGATTGAATGAAAATACTTTTCTTAAATCAACCCATATTTAGTAAAGAATTAAGCATAAATCCCGTGGAACATTGTTATATAAGGTAAGAAATATTATCAGATAATAATATATTTCAATTCTGAATTTTAGTCTTTGATTTGATGTATGAAAAGAAGAAATATATACTAATTATTTAGATACTATTGATTGCATGTTACAGTTTCAAAAAATTGATTTTGACTGATTTTATCGGATTGCCCTATTGCCCTATGGAGTGGAGTGGTGCCAAAAACCAAAAGATACGTGCAGTATGTACATGGAAATTAAGAATCATAGATTTGATTATGTTTGTTTTGTCCAAAAAAAAAAAGAAAAAAAGATTTGATTATGTTTGTATAAATGAATAATTATATTCAAATTCAGGTAATGTTATACAAAAATATCTCGAAGCTTTTGTGTGGAAACATCCATAGCCAGTTGCAGTGCCTGTGTGACCATTTGCAGCGAGTGTGTGGTGACACGAATTTCACAACAAGGTGAAATATCTTTGTACGATGGAGACGGCTTTTGGACTTTACTTGTGACAAAGACAGTTCATTTATCAACAGATTTGTGTGTTTGTGAATTATGAGAGAAGATACATCAACCTTTTTGATCATTCAACTTTTTGTGGTCCGTAACAAAATCTGCAATTTAGTACTTTGGAAAGAATCACAACTTCAGGTTGGTACACTTATATAATTTTTAAATTGTGAAGGAAAAACCAATAAGTATGACAATTTAGAAGAAGTTATCTTAACAATCTGATATTATTACATAGGTAAGAGTTGAAACAGAGTAACGCAGAGACAGGGGAAGAAGATGAATAAGTATGGGCATAAGCCATTAAATTCGAATACCAAACAGGAAGGACACTAGGAAGAAGACAGATTATGATCTTCCTCTACTCGAATCAAACCCGAAATTCGCAACAAGAAATCAAAAGGAGGGAAATGATATGTTTTTTTTTTATTATAAATAATATGCTTCTTCACTAGATAGCTTAGAAACCATGGATCTTTATGTTATCCTTCTTCACCAGACCAGCCTGTGCTTACACAGAAACAGTGAGAGATGAGACAATCATTCTTACACGGTTTGTATGATTTAAGAAAACTCGTAGAGCTAATTGTTTTTTACCTGAACAAGGAATGTGGAGACGTTCTTACGCTGGTCACCTTGAAGCTGTATAACCTACAAATCAACACAAAACAACATAAGCAAAACTTTAAAACAGAGAAGCTCAAATGTTCAGATAAGAGGCGGCCAAAGCATTTCGGTTCGTTCAAGCCAAACAAAGATAGTACTATATGATTAAATACAAACAACAGAGATATTATATCATCCAATGGATGATGTATCAATGAAGATTTGTTTATATAACCAACCTGTCCAAGTTCGGAATCCTGAACCACAGTGCCGTTGCAGCAAAACTCTTTCTTGAGGTCCTTAAGAATCTTGGTATAGCTGTACTCTTTCTTCAGGCCCTGGACGGTTGTCAAGCTTTTCCTACCATTTCGCTGCTGGACACGGATGTGAACGTACTCTTTTGTTCCGGCACCTGAGTCCTCAGCATTCGCATCAGCAAACGGATCTAAAACCAAACAAGAGCAAATGGAGAAAGAACACCATTAGAGTCTTCAAACTAAAAATGATGCTTTGAATAACATGTTAAAAGATATAAACAAATCTTCCAGGCAAAAACTTTTACAAGAAAACGAGCGTGCTAGATACAATTTCTGTAATCAGAAGAATCTGACAATAAATTCGTATGAGCATATATGAAACAAGATGAAGAAGATCAATGACTAACAATCTCAAGTTTTGGTACAGTAGATGAAACTTACCAAAGGCAGTAGGAACCTGGGAGTCAAGTTCAGACATGAAACTTAGTTGATTTGAGGGTGAAATTAACCGGGAAACTGAGATCTGTACAAGAAGGTTTAACCCTTTAGATTAAAATTGGGGAGGAAACATATGATACAACATGAAAACATCCAATCACAATCAATTCAGACATTAAGATAGTTAAAAAGAAATGTTTACATAAGAGTTAAGACACTGATTGGATCACAAAAGAACATTAACCTCGTACAGAAACAAGTAAGAACTACAAACAAACCCATCTCTCCAGATTCAATAAACCTCAAAAGAGGCCACGAACAATTCAAATGATCATCCTCAAAGTAGGATTCACAGAACAAAACTGTGCCTCAATTAAAAAAAAGTTCAATGTTTATATGTGTAATCGAGATCTCAATAAAGCCTGATCTAGTTCCAAATTACAATCTAAACTGGTTAATAAACAGTACAGCGAGAAATTATCAATTGACGACCAAAAACAATCATCGGTATTGAATTGTTACAAGAAGAAAGAACAAACTAAAAAGCAAGATCATATCTTATTAAATATCAATAACAAACAATCTAGAAAAAAATTCTCAATCGAAACACAAACAACGATGTACCCAAAAAAATTGAAGACGAACTCAAATTCAATCGCAGATCGGCAAAAAAGAAAAAAAGGAAAATGAATTGAATCGGTAAATCTACGAGAGAGGATTACAGATGAACAAAAAAGATACAAAAAGGGAGAAACTTTTTACCTGATTTGTGAAATTGGGGTTTCGAAGATCTGATGATGATCTGAGTTTTGAAGAGGACGAAGAAAAAAAGAAAACCCTAAATTTGGATAAAGTCTGCAACTTGTGTTTACGCCTCGACGGTGATAAAAAGACAAGAGATATTATATTTAATAACCGATAATGTCCACGTCGGATTTATTTCTACCAATCATACGATGACAACTCACTGCTATTATTTTCATTTAATTTTGTTTTTTTTTTTTTTTTAATAGAGAAAATGAGAAATTGCAAGTACAAAACTCTGGTCTTACTGAATACAGAATTGTTTTTTTGTTGTACTGACAATGATACGGTTTAACTCTCGTCACATAAGAAAACTAAGAAATGTAGGATTTGTACCAAAACATCATCACACGGTATTGAGTTTCGTAGCTTATAGTTTGCTTAAAAAGCTAAGAATGCAGAGAAAGAGAAAGATACTACAAACGACAGTAATTAAATGTCTCTTTGTTGCAGAGGGGAGGAGATAAAAGATTGCTATTTTGTTTATTCATCATCCTTGTAAGGGTACTCCTCTGCGACTTGTTTCAGTAGCTTCACCTGCAACTCATAAGCATCATCTCCTCTAAGAACATCACGTGTCCATGTAACTTCGGTCTTCATCGAGACCTGATCATTATGTGCAGACAATAGAAAATGAACATATAAACACTCAGCACAAACAAGTTCTTCTATGCTTGATAACGGAGGAGTAAGAGAAGTTCTTTTTCAAGTTTCTAAGGGAACTGTTTGTATTGAGAAGCTTGAAAACGCAAACTTATGTAAACAAAGAAGTGGAGATAAAAAAAAAGAAAAAAAGAAGAGAGGACTGACCATTTCCAAAGCTCCTCTAATGACTCCACTTAAGACATTGCAGTAGTAAAGACCTTGGCAAGTATCGGGAAGCTCCACAAAATCAACGAGCGGGTTGTCCTCCAAGATTATACTGCAGCAAGTCCCATCCGCGTCCCAGCTTGACACTGATGCAGTCACCCCTAAGAACATCTTGAAACCCACCTGTGTAATTAATAAGGTAAAGCCTGTTACTGCTTCTAAATATCATAATACCAAAGGAGATTAAACACTATGCCCTAGTTTGATACATAAGGTTTATCTATAGTGTAATATCACGCTGTTTGACGCCCAGGGAGACACTTGAAAACAGTAAAATCATGATACTAAACACGTAAGTCGGTGGAAATGGCATACCTTGGCAATCATTTCAGCAGTTTCCTTAAAGTCAACGCATCTGGAAACACCAGATTTGGCTAGAAACTCATCGATAAGTCGGATTCC
Organism: Camelina sativa; assembly: GCF_030686135.1. Taxonomy (NCBI): domain Eukaryota; kingdom Viridiplantae; phylum Streptophyta; class Magnoliopsida; order Brassicales; family Brassicaceae; genus Camelina; species Camelina sativa. Next base: position 44,517,148 of record NC_141890.1, on the reverse strand, counting down.
AATGTTGTACCCCCTGCAGAATAAACAGAAAGCTAGTGATAATAATCGAACACTGACCAGTATAACCCTAGAAGTCTGAATGCTTTATTTGTCCCATCAAATGGCATATAATGAGAAAGATATATGAACAAAGGAACTACAGACATAATGTAGCAGAACTTCAAAAACAAGAAAGAAGACTTCAAACTTTCAAGGGCTCAAAAGAAACCGAAACAAAAAGCATAAAAGAAGAATTACATTTGATCAAGCTGTTTGTTAACTTCCTCGACTTCTTCCAGGTCAGTAAGTAACTGACGCACGATTGCACCATAGGTCAACGTGAACAACTCAGCATTCTACAAATACATCAGATTCCAAAAAAGAGATCAAACACTATCTCCATAACAAAAGATTCGGAATTGGCTTCTAGGTTTACTTCTCAAACCCTTACACAAAATTACAACAACACAACCGACAGCAATGAAGCATACAGAGAAAGAGGCTTATCATATGAAATGAACCATATACCAAATTCCAAATTCTATGACTCGAAGAGGCAAAGATAAAATCAAAAGAAACAGAGAGAAAACAAAAAGGAGGAAACTTTGAAATCTAAACTTACCACACGATCAATGCTAGAGAAGATCGCATCACCGGATCGAGGACCAACCGGAGCCATCTCCCAATTTCTCGAAACGGCAACTCTTTTTCTACATTAGATCCATATAGAAAAGTTACACTTCATCAGAACAGTACAAGGATTCAACTTGATCAGATCAGAGATAAGCTATAGAATTAGAATTAAAATTAAGAACCAAAATGGGATTGAATAAGACCAACAAAGTTAATCTCAGGTAGATCTACTAACAGAAGAGAGTGGCTATAAATGGAGTTGCACTTGACCCTTTTGTTTCGATTGAAACAACCAACCCCCAACAAAATTATCAATTACAAAGAAAAGATAAATAAAACAAATTCGTAAATTAAAGAATGGTCGCCGCGGGATGCAGATCAATTAACGGTCTAAGAAGCATCAAATTAGAAATGGGGTGAGAGAAAAATCCAATCTTACCAACTGATGATCCCTAAGTAAAACCCAAAAAAGCTATTTTGGCGATGGCAGAGACAGAGAGAGAGTATCGCTCGATCGCCAAAAAAAATTGTTTTCCATTGTGTTTAAATATATGGGCCGAAGCCCATTGGACTTTTCATTTCACACTATAGTAAAAAGAATAAGAATAGCTTGGTTGTTTGTTTAACTACATTGTATTGTAAATTGTTTGTTTAACCATATTCTACATCAAAAGATTTCCCATAGGCTTTTTTTTGTTTGTAAAACAACTGCATGTATCATATCATTAAACATGTCATTAACAACATTATTTACATATATACTAACACATGGACATATAAATTAAATTTAAATCATTTGATTTGTTAGATGAAAAAGATCTAATCTAAATAAAGTTAAATCGGCAAATAAAACTAATCATTTTTTTAGGCTCTTAGTTAGGTTTTTAGCAAAAAAAAAAAAAAAAAAAAGGAGATTTTCAAAAATATCCTTTTTAAATATCACTTTTCAAAAATACCCTTTAATAGTTTGTATTTTCAAAAATACCATTTTTAATATATAAAATGACCAAATTTTAAACTTTAAATCCCAAATACTAAACCCTACCTCATAAAAACTATACACTAATATAAAATAGAGAACTCAAAGCTAAAAAAAATTTCAAAAATTAATTTAACATATTGTAAAAGTGTAAAAGATGGTAAAATTGAAATTGTTAAAAAAAAAAAGAGTATTTGTGAAAAGGAGTATCTCAAAAAGGTATTTCTAACAAATTCTCAAAAAAAAAGATCAAAATTAAATCGAAGAGCAAGTGCAGTGCAAGATTTTCAAAGAAATTCTCATAAAAATAAATTAATTAACTATTTTAAAAAGTAAGAATCTAATTGATTTCAAATTAGAACTTTTGAGAAGAGGAAATTTTTCAAAATACCACATTTAAGTTTTTTTTTCAAAAATACCATAAAAGTTTTAATTTCCAAAAATATCAACAAAAGATTGTTTTTTTTTATTGGTAGAATAATTTTTTTAGATTTGGATTGACAAATTTATATTAAAGATATAGTTTTTAGAGGATAGGGTTTAGTGTTTAGATCATTTAAGTATTAATTTTTAATATAAAAAATTAATTCAATTTTGTGGTATTTGGGGATACATTTTACTATTTTTGTGGTATTTTTGTAAAAAAACTCATTTTAATGGTATTTACAAAAATTGCCCTTTTAAAAACGAGAGACTTTTTTTTCTACACATGTTACTATATAATTGGTTTAAATTTTGATTTGTATTTAAAATTTAAATAAATTAAGGGGGTGGTATTGGTCAGTGGATTGTGAGAGAATTTAATTGAATAGAATTTTAGTCATAATTTACAGATTTTTAGTGATAGTAAAAGATTCTTAAATCTTTTTTTATCAGTCCACCCATTATATTTTAATGGAAAATTATAGAATTTTAACAGAAGATATTGCCCTCGGCCTCATGACCTCTCTTTCTCCTTATGGCCACCGTCGTTCTTCTTCGATCTTTACGCCGCAGTGAACTCTTGATTGATTCAATTTTTATTTCACTAAAAAACTGCAAACATTGAAGACGGAGAATCAAATTAAATTTCCAAATTTAAACTCAGTAGTTATGCCCTTAATAAATAGCAAACGAAGAAGAGCAAACTCAGGGAAAAAAATATAGTTCATACTCGAGACTCGAGAGATGAGAACAGCCTAGCATAATAGATAATGTTGTCTTCTCCGTATTCAGTAATTTTCATAAATCAAAACTGAGACTAGAAGAATATGACGTGCTAACACAATACTGGAAACAGAGGATCAAATATACAAATCAGAATTCGAAATGAGAGAGGTTATGTACCCAATCCCTTTATTAGAAGAGAATTTGAGATTGATTGATTTTTCGTTTCAATCTTGAAGTCACTCTTACTTACATGGAGGGAGAGCTTCTGGTTCTATTCCAATGGAGAATCTTTAATGGAGAGCTTCTGACTCGATGAATCTATGACCCATAAATTGTTTTTGGAGAAGATAAGAATTTGGAAAATATGAGACGTTTTGATAGTCGGCAGGAACTTGAGCGATAGTTGCCGTCGGAGACTAATGATGAATTTGTCACGAGTAATTGATGAGTATATATATATATATATATATTTATCTATCCAAATCTCACCTTAAAAGCTAGGAATCTATTCTTCACATTTTACACTAATAATTCTCTTGAATTCTCGCTAAATAATGATGTTGTGTAAAACTAGATAACATCCAATAACACTGAAATTTAATAGAGTTAAAAAAGTAACAACTTGAATAACACTAGACTTCAAAAGAATTTATAAAATGTTTGATCGAATAACACTCGAATTCATCATTCTATTAAATTCTTTCACGTTCCACTGTCCAATACCCCCACCTAAAAGGTAATTAGATACTATTTTTTGGAAGAATATAAGAACAATTTCAGTGGTCAAAACCGATTCTCAAAAAACAATTTAATAGTTATATTTTAACAAAATAATTTCTTTTTATTATTTTTTAATAAATGAACCAATAGATGATCGCCGCTACAGTCGTCTCTATGAAGATACCGACGACGGTGAGACTCCTCGACTCTAATCCGCTGATGATTACACTAACGTATCTCTCTTCCTCTCCCTACCGAATCCACTCATTCCTCTTCGTACCAGAGGCGAAGTTAGAAGTTTCATAAAGCTTTGGATTGAATTCTTTGTGGGAGTGAGTGATGATGCTTTCTTTACCTGTTGATGTAGAAGAGAGGTACTGTCTCTGTTTCGTCTGCTTCTACTTGTTGGTTCTTTGGCATTGTTACACTTTTTGGATTGATGATTGATTTAGGTTTAGGTAGGTTACGGCTATGTTTGCCTAAATTTAGAGGCTATCCTTTTTTTTTGTGGAATAGAATCGACGCATTTTACTTGAAACTCATGAACGCCAATGACGTGTATATATACAACAAAGACTCTTTAATCTGTGCTGATTTTAGTTCAGGGAATGTCATTTTGAGTCTCACACATTGAAACTATAGAAGATGAAGCCAATAGTGTAGTCACTGTTGTGTGTGCATTTTGTCTAAATTTTGAAACTGATCAAATGTCATGTTTGTTCAATTGTTTTTAACAGTATTGAGGTGTATATACCAGACTCAAGATACATTGAAGATGGAGAAGTAGCAGCACACCAAGAATCATTTGATATGGTAACATGACCCATTGACCAAGATCATTCACACCATGTCTTGTGATCTTAGCTTGTGTTGTTTGTGCTGTTCTGATTCCAAAAAAAACTGTCTTGTGTCAGTTTCTGAATTCATATTAAATCAACCCACATGACTTCTGGTTGGATTAAAGAAATTGTGATGTTCTACAACTTCTCCACCTAAAACCCTACGTTAAAACAGAGGAAGTCACTTGCTAGCCAAGTATACATTTTAATTTAGTCACATGCTACTTAATTATGGTCAAAAGTCAAAACCTCTATTAATTAATCAACTGGAGACAAATAGGGAGAAAGCTACTTTAGTGTAACTCCATTATCATCATCATGTATTGTCTTCCGGTCAGTTTTTGAGTTAGTGATCGGTCTAACTAAACCAAACATATCTACGACTATATTGAACCGAGTTGTCCTCCAAGATTATACTGCCGCAAGTTCCATCTGCGTCCCAGCTTGCACTAATGCAGTGACCCCTAAGAACATCTTGAAACCCACCTGTGTAAGTAATAATAAGGCAGAGCCTGTTATTGCTTCTCAATAACCTCCTCCAATATTATGCTCTAGTTTGATATATATATAAGGTTTATCTATAGTGTCAAGTAGAATAAACATGCATACAACCTGCAGGGTAATTTCTCGCTGTTTGAAACTTCAAAACTGTAAAATCGTGATACTATAACAAGCAAGTCAATGGAAATGGCATACCTTGGCAATCATTTCAGCAGTTTCCTTAAAGTCAACGCATCTGGAAACACCAGATTTGGCTAGAGTCAATTGTGCTAGTTTCATTTGATTATGTTTCCTTTAAATCTTTAAAATATATTTTGAGAAGTTTAAATCTGAAAAGAAAAGGAAGTAGTGTAATAAATTCATGAATCGTATATGACTATCAAGTAAAATATATATATGTATATCGTTCGTAAATACTTGTAACATATACACTTAACATGTTCTTCCGGTATGTTCCTTTTGTGGCAAGGTTGTTCAACTCCACGAGCACTTCGGTTCCTCGAATTTTCTATTCTCCTTCCCTTCTTCCTCGCTATAGTTCGTCTTTTCATGCTTCTTTGATATCTCGTTATTGTACTTCTGTGTGCGCGAGTCGTCCTCATATCGATGTGGCCCTAAACTCGGTGGTGAAGATCTTCTACTTTTCTAGAGAGCCAGATATTGTTCGACCTTGGCAAACAACTGAGAGAGAATACTCAAGCTCCGGTGTAGTAGCATCTTCTAGAAGGTAAGTTTAAATATCTTTTAGAAAATTAAAACTAAGATATCTATGTACTAATAATTTGTTTTCTTGAGATTGCAAACAAATAGTTTAACTATCATAATTTTTTTTTTTTTTTGTGGTGTTGTGTGCAGCTATTTAATCCCAACTCCAATAATTAAGCATTTTTTAACTAGTGTTGAAAAAACCGGCCAATACACTGGTCTATGTTCTCTGGATATATTATATCAATCTATGGAGAATAGTGACATACGTGAACACTTCAAAATGAGTCTTGAAATGACAGGGGTTCTTATAAACGAAATAAATCCGCACTCAAGTGCTCAAGGAATTCTGAGAAAAGATTATGTCATTCTAGCAATTGATGGTGTTCCTATAGGAAATGATGAGACAAGTAATACTCCTGCATGCATACTTCTTTATTATATACCCCATTGATGAGTTCTCTCCATATGTGCAGTGTTGGTGATGTGAATTTATGTTTGTTGCATGCAGTTCCTTTCCGTAAAAAAGAGAATCAATTTCGAACATTTGGTTACTTTGAAGAAATCAGGTGAAACAGTCTTACTTAAAGTCTTAAGAAGGGGTAAAAAACGCGAGTTCAATATCAATGTAAGACATGTAAGTCATCTACATTTGTATCGACATATTTTTTATTAGAGACTTATAGCTTTGTAACTACTTTTATCAGATTATTAAATCATTGGCCATGCAATTCTTGCGTACAATCATTATTAATTGGTTCACTTAACCATTGTTACGGTTATCTCTTATATGCAGGAGCAGCAACTGGTTCCGGACCGATTTCTTCCAAGTTATTACATACTTGCGGGTTTTGTCTTTGTGTCTCTCTCTAATCCATACGTAGAAAATTCATATAAAATATGTAAATGTTTATTAGACAGAAAGGTCAAAAAGGCTGGTGAACAGATAGTCATAATTTCACAGGTTTGTGTTTTTCCATTACCCAATTTATTTTTCTTCTTAGTAAGTTTGGTTATTGAGTTGTTAGACTGAGGATAACTTGAGCTAACAGTTCCCTCTCTTTGTATCTCAATTTCAATTTAGCCATGAAAGCCTGCCTAGTGATAGCAATGTCTTAGTTATTTTGGCATCAAGATTTGACGGAGTTTTTGTTTTATGTTTTTTTTTTGGGGTGTATATTAGGTCTTATTGAATGACATAACCACAGGATACCGTGATTACAAAGAATTGCAGGTAATTCATTATAATTTCTTATTCTCAAATGAAAGTAGTCTTGAAGCACCGTGATCAGTTAATAATAGAAAACCATAATATATAAAAGAGATTTATATATAGTTTTACTTCACCTATATAGTTTTACTAAATCCTACAGGTGAAGAAAGTGAACGGAGTGGAAGTGTTGAATCTCAGACACCTAAGTGAGCTCATTGAGAAGTGTAGTGAAGAAGATTTGAGATTGGACTTAGAAAATGAACGAGTTATTACCGTGAACTATAAATCTGCAAAAGAAGCAACTCCGTTGATCTTGGAACTTCACGGAATACCATCGGCCATGTCCAAGGATCTTAAGAAAGAAGACGCCATACAATTAGTATGTTCCTCCGCAGCCGCAGCTTGACAACCAATGATTATTTATATGTCGCTAATGAGATCGAATTAGTTCATTTATTTTGTTTGATTCTTTTAAAATTATTAATCAGTTTTTAGTGTACAAACAAAAGCTTTTGATGAATCACTCTTCTACGCCTAAACACTCTTCTACGCCTCTGTTACTTGTATAAGAATCATCCATTCGCATCTAGGGTTTAACTGAACCAGTCAGCTCTATATTCGCCTCTAGGCCGAGTTTCAACCTAGTGAAAAAATAATGAGTGGCCATCAAGTAAACAAAACGACGACTCATAATCTCTCTCAAAACCCTGTGGCAAAAGCCCTCAATATCGTAGCCGCTCAACCATGTCGTTATGGTCTATTCGTATTGTGACCAGGTTCTGCAACTCCTCGAGCACTCAGGTTCCTCGGTTCCTCTCCTCTCGTTTCCTTCTTCTTCGTTCTGATCCTGTCCGTAACAATCTACTGCCAACGACGAGAGTTTCCCGTCTTCATGCTTCCATATCTCGTTGTTATCATTCCGTGTGCATCGATTCACAAAGTGAGTCAAGGCACACAGAATTATCTGCAATTGATACGGCTCTTGACTCGGTTGTGAAGATCTTCTGCTTCCGTAGTGACACAGATGTTGATAAACCTTGGAAGAATAGTTGGGAGGGATTTGCCACGGGCACTGGTATCCATAACTTTCTCTCTCTCAAAGTTTTTTTTCTTATTTTCTTTTGTGTGATTGGGACGTTTTGGTTGTGTGGTTTTTTTTTTTTTTTCTTATATAGTTTGACTTATATGAGGGATTTATTTAGGATTCGTAATTTTTGGAAGGAGGGTTCTTACAAACGCTCACATTGTGAAAGATCACACAGACTTGCAAGTGAAAAAGCATGGTTCACCCACCAAGTACGAAGCAATAGTTGAAGCGGTTGGGGATGAATGTGACTTGGCCATCTTAGCTGTTGATAATGAAGAGTTTTGGGAGGATTCAAATCCTTTGGAGCTTGGAGATATACCCTATATGGGCGATACTGTCTACGCTTTAGGTTATCCTCGTGGTACGTACGTGTTGAATAAAATGCTTTAACTTTTTTTGTATGAGTAACAATCTGGTTGGGATAAATTGACTAAATTTAGAAGCAAGAACAAAGATTTGAATCATGTATGGTATTTAGAAAATAATTACATTCACGACTGCCTAAAGATTAAGTTGTGGAATTTTCCGGGAATCATTTAACTAAAATTAACTGCTTTCTTAAGGTTATTATTATTATTATTTTTTTGGAATTATATTTTATTGCTCACCTTGCACATGGTAAAAAAATGGTCATGGTAGATGATATATTCATAAAAGAACTAATGATTTCTGTTAAGCGCTCAAACGCAGGTGGTGACACTATTTCTGTTACAAAAGGTATTGTATCGAGTGTTACAGTTAATCCTTACTGTCACAGCTCCACCGAGCTATTGACAATACAAGTAGATGCAGCCATTACTTATGGAAATAGCGGTGGTCCGGTCATTATGGGAAACAAAGTTGCTGGTGTAGCATTCCAAGGTCGTGTACTAGGTAAAAATACAGTGTGAGTTTGAAACTTTAAATCTTGAAAAATCTTTTTCCAAGTTACTAGATGAAATATGGACAATAGACCCATGTATTGCAAGCTTAAGTTTTTGCAAACAAAAGATTTGACTAACATTCACCTTCTTTTGTGGTTTTGTATAAAGGTACTTAATTATCCCAACTCCAGTAGTTAATCATTTCTTAAGTGTTGTTGAAGAAAAAGGTTACTACACTGGTTTTGATTTGCCGGATATATCCTGTCAAGCTATGGAGAATTCTAACATACGTAAACACTTTAAGATGACACATGGAATGTCAGGAGTTCTTATAAATGAAATGAACATGGTGTCAGCTGCTCATAAATTTCTGAAAAAAGACGATGTCATTCTTGCAATCGATGGTGTTCCTATTGGAAATGATGCGACAAGTAATATTTAGTTTTTTTCTTCTTTTTTTTTTCTCTTAGCTCACGAAAATATATACTTACATATATTTTGCACTCAGTTGATGAATCTTCTCCAACTATGTTGATGGAGTGAATTTACATTTGCTTCATGCGCAGTTGTTTTACGTGGAAAAGAACGAATAAATTTCAATCATTTGGTTTCTATGAAGAAACCAGGTGAAAAAGGTCTGTTTAAGGTCTTAAGAGATGGAAGAGAGCATGAGTTCAAAATCAGTTTAAACTCCGTAAGTCATCTACTTTCCTAGTGACATATTTGCTTTAGATAGTGAAACTTATTATTGTCCCCTATTTCTTGTTTAATTCGTTGCTTTCACATTGGATTTGAATGGAGGATATAATTATGAGAAACAATACGCATGCATGCAGGTGCAACCACGGCTGGTTCCGGTGCGCCAATATGATCCATTTGATCCAAGGTGTTACATATTTGCGGGGTTTATCTTTGCGTCTCTTTCTAAGCCAAAGATTGACAATTCTTCTGACGCCATATGTGATTGTGCTTTGAAAAGGAGGCCCGAAAAAGCTGCTCAAGAGATTATCATCATTTCAGAGGTTTACTTCTTTTTTTTTACCCAATATAATTTTAAAAATCTAAAATAACTTAGGAGATGAGGGGATATATATAACTTGAACTATCATGGTCCTTCTCTTGTGTCCTATTTCTTTGGCCATGAAAGCCTTAGCTAGATTAATTATAGTTTGAGTTCCACTTTCAAATATATGCATGAAAACAACAATTAATTATCTTTAGTTATTCTTGTATTAAGTTTTTTTTTTCCTCTTATTTTTGGTGTAGATGTTAGAGGATGACATCAACGTCGGATACTATAGTTTCAAAAAATTGCAGGTAAGTCATTTATTGCTTATTTTCAAATTAAAAGTTGTCCCAAAGTTATTGATCTTCATGCGTGTCTTTGAGAATCAGAGCTATAGAAGTTTTGCTAATTCCTACCCGATTAGTTTTTGTGTCTGAAAACGAGATACTACTATTTATGGTGTAAAAAGGTGAAGAAGGTGAACGGAGAGGAATTGTTGAATTTGGATCACCTACGTAGACGCATCGAAAAATGTCGCACCGAAGTTCTGAGGTTGGACTTAGAAAAGGGAAAGGTTATAATCTTGCACTATAAATCTGCATGCGAAGAAAATTTGTTGATCTTGAAACGTCATAGAATACCATCGAGCATGTCCTAGAACTCTATACTCAAATACTTTTCTTGGGTGTTATGTCATATCTGTGTCCTATTAGAGAATCCATATGAAGCCCAAAGTAGTGTCTTCTAAGAAGTCCAAAAGCTCATGTAAAGACCACCTTCAATGGTAAAAACCCCTCATGGGTCCTTACCATTATGTTAAACATAAATTTTGGAAAATTTCTCCTCCAATGGTAGAAACCTACTTGGGGTTTTTTAAGAATAAATACAAATATACAAAAAGAAACAAAAGGAGATGCTATCTTGCACATACAAGAATACAAAAAGAACAAAAACTCATTCGCTTGTACTCATGGACTTGTTGGTGTCAATGTGTCATCCAAAGGCTGATTCTGTTTGAAAGTGCTTGTACTTGGGTCGTTGCTCTTTGTTTTTGCTTCTTCAGTTTCCACCTGCAAAATCACAAATTACGGAGAGAGAGAGAATCACATAAATAGGGAGTGTTACTGTGTCCTATTTCTTTGGCCATGAAAGCCTTGCCTAGCTTAATTAATTTGAGTTTCAACTTTCAAATATATATGTATGATATGAAAACAAACCTTTGCATGGTAGGACAAAGAAGAAGCAAATGCAATAACAACACACGTTATTCGATTGATTTAATTTGTGAAATATAGCTACTGGAACCTTTTAAATGTTGTGCAACAAAGATTGGGATCCCTTATTTCTAGAGTGTTGATTGTAGTATTTGATCCAAGAAACTGTTATAGTCCGCAAAACAATCTTGTTTATATATATTCATCCTCAACGGATAGACTTAAAACAATTCTTTTAATCATAGAAATGCAAAATCATGAACTTAGCAGCTGGTCTCTGCTTATAACTAATGACACACAAGAATCTGAATCTAACCTTGGGAATCATTCACTGATATCTTTGAGGTAAACACAACTTGATGTGTAAATGCCTTCAAGTTGTGGGAATCAAACCACAACGAACGTGAAGCAGAGACATGATACATGAATTAAAAGATCTTGAAGCGAAAAGCAAGAAATGGTGATGTTTTACATCTTCCCCACCCAAAACCCTACATTAAAACACAGGAAGTTACTTCCTAGCCAAGTTTTCAGTTTAATTATGGTCAAAACCTCGATGCAATGTAATCGGATCAGTTTATGAGTGACGGTCTAACTAAACCAAACATATCTAACTAAACCGAGTTGAACCAAGTTTGTTTATAAAAAACCAATGAACTAGTATTATAGAAAGAAAAAAAACATTAAAAAATATATAAAATAACGTTCAACATTCCTCATCTAAGACCAGCGCACGTCACAGGGAAAATAAAAATAAAAAAGACTAACGCACGTCGTCGTACTCGTACTTACGGTGAATTTAATTGGTTTAGACTTTAGATTTGATTAAATGTGAACATTAGCTAAACACGGTTCGCTATAAACGATAATAAACTCTTTTTTTTTTTTTTCTTGGCTAACCGATAATTAACTCTATAATAAAATCAATAAAACTTCAATTAATATAAGGATCAAAGTATATAACCAACAAAACGAGACATTCCCAAATTAAATTAACTAAAATTAAGAGGAAGAGACGTGGAAGGTGGGTCTCTTTCTTCTTCTCTGTAGTAAATTACAAAGACGATACGTAAAAGAAACAACTTAATCCAATTTTTTTTTCCCCCAAGTTAAAAAAAAAAAATTTATATATATATATATATAAATAACGAACGAAAAAAATCGTAAATGAAGAAGGTTTGAAACAGCAGCTTTCGTCTCTTAAACAGTCTCTCTCTCTCTCTCTCTCTATCTCTGTCGCTCTTATCCTCAAAATCTTTCCCCCTTTTCTTGTTCTTAAGCGTTTCCAAAGTCTTAAATCAAAGATTACTCCTTCGATACGACGCTTCATTCTTTTTTTTTTTAATCTCTTTTAATTCTTTTACAATTTTTTACTGTTGCTTTCGTTTCTTCGATTTTTTCAATCGTTGATTGATTCTTTCTTCTGGGCTTTTGTAAAAATTCGATCTTTTTCTTTGTTTGTTTCTTCGATTGTGTGTTTCTTGCTTCGTGACAACTTGAAGAAGAAGCAAAAAAAATTCGAGTTTGCGTGTCTCTTTTTTTCAAGATTCTAATCAAAAAAATTTGTTAAATTTGGCTTCTTTTTCTCATCTTCTCCCCCGTTTTTCTCGGAGATTCATTTTCTTTTTTTGTTTGTTTCTTGGGAAAAATCTCAGGCGTAGATATAGAAAAATCGAAACTTTAGTTTTGATTCGGAGAGGGCTTTTAAAAAAGATCAAAGCTTTTTGATACTAAAAAGAGTTTTCTCTCCAACATTATGAAGAAGAACGGCGACGGTTCTTCTCCCAAGTCTCCGGACGGAGGAGTTGTGTCACGATCAGCTCGTAGCTCGTTTCGTGCTTTGTCTAATTGCCTTCGTGTGATTTCATCTGGTGCTTCTACTGTTGCTCGTTCCGCTGTTTCTGCTGCTTCTTCCGCCGTCAGGGACGTTGATTCTCATCACGATCAGGTACTTTTTCAATTTGGAAACTTTTCTTTACCTTAAAAGAGCGATCTTTAGGTTTTGTTGCAAGTGTTTGATCAGTCTTGGTTGATGAATTTTGAATCTTGGAAATAGGTACTATGGGCGGGGTTTGATAAGCTAGAGAAAGAGGATGATGATGCTCGAAGAGTTCTTCTACTAGCATTTCAGTCTGGGTTTCAAGTTTGGGATGTTGAAGATACTGAGAATGTTCATGTTATAGTTTCTGCATATGATGGTCAAGCATCCTTTATGCAGATGCTACCTAATCCATTAAACTCTGGAGTGTTAGATGATAGGTTCTATGAGAGCCGTCCGCTTTTGGCTGTGTGTGGTGACAGTTCTTGGGAGGATAAGTCAAGTAAACCGATTGGTTCTGAGGATCCTGGAAGTGAAACCGTAGTTGTTCCTACTAATGTCTATGTCTACTCGTTAAAGTCTCAGTCTTATGTGCAAACTTTGAAATTCCGGTCTACTGTTTACTCGGTTAGGTGCAGTTCTCGGATTGTTGCTGTACTTCAAGCTTCTCAGGTTCGAATGTCATATTGTTGTCACTTTTGCTTTTTTGATTTTGTGTGTTCTGAAACTAACAATGTGAACATGTATTTGCAGATACATTGCTTTGATGCTTCAACATTGGAAATGAACTACACGATTGTCACTAACTCCATTGTGTGTGGCTCCTTGGGTGTTGGATATGGCCCTCTTGCTGTTGGTCCACGATGGATTGCGTATAGCGGAAGTCGTATTGCTAACTCAAGCTCTGCAGTTTTCACTTCAGAACTTCTCTCACTGTCGTCATCACCAAGTGTTGCACAATTTGCAAGAGAATCGAGTAAGCAGCTCGCCTCTGGGATAGTAAATCTTGGAGACAAAGGGTACAAGTCATTGTCTCGATACTGTTCAGAGGTTCTGCCTAATCCATATATTCCTGGTTTGAAAAGCATTGGAGTTGCTAATGAAAATGTGCCAGATGCAGATAGCATAGGAATGGTAATACTCAAAATCTTCCTCAAGTTGCTTTGCTCTCAATTTGATTTCTAATTGGTTTTTTGCTTTGACGATATCGATGTTGTGTGCAGGTTATTGTCAAAGATATCACAAACAAAAGCGTCATGACACAGTTTAAGGCACACAAGAGTCCAATATCAGCTTTGTGCTTTGATCCAAGCGGCATGCTTTTGGTGTCTGCTTCGATTCAGGGGCACAATATTAACGTCTTTAGAATAATGCCAACAATCTCTACTAGCAAGGATGTGAACACAAAGACTTTTGCCCATCTGTTCAGGCTTCAACGCGGTTTTACTAATGCGGTAAGCAGAGTTCTTCTTCACCTACACATGTGGAAACTTTTGGTGCTTTTGTGTAACCTTAAATGCGGGGTTTTTTTTAGGTGATACAAGACATCTGTTTCAGCAATGATAGCAATTTGATAGTGGTTAGCTCTTCAAGAGGGACAAGTCATCTGTTTGAGATTACTCCTGAGAAAGAGGGAGATTCTCCGGTTCCTTTATCTGCAATCAATAGGATAAGAAGCAAAAACAACAGCGGATGGATTGGAACCATGAGTGATGCAGCAGCTGGAATTGTTGGAGGCTCTGTTCCGGGTGCAATCACATCCTCTTTCTGTTACTCCGATGAAAAGAGTAACAATAACTACTATGGTTCTCCTGTTGATTTTTGCTCCAAGACGAATCTTCTGGTTTTTGCTCCTTCTGGATGTCTGACACAGTATGCGTTACGTGAGCATTCGGTTGGTGTTGGTCATGAGAATGTGGCGATGACAGGGTTTGATTTTGAGTCTGGTTTAGAGACTGAAGGAAAACTAGCGGTAGATCCAATAAGAAGGTGGTCTATGATCCAAAACCAATCTAGGAGGGAGACGCAAGATCACCACAGTGACATATATGGAGGTGGAACATCAGTGGACTCTAAAAGTAAAGTGTTTCCGGAGGTTGTTAGAAAACAGAATGTTGAGGAAGCTTGGAAAGTGACTAAGAAAGGAACAACAAGCCGTGTGGAGGATAAGCGTCATTTGTTCATATTTGAAGCAGAGTTGCAAATGCATCTGCAGACTCAGCTACCGTTATGGGCAAGGCGAAAGGTAAAACATTTCCTTCTTCTTTGAGCAATAATGTGTTGTTTGAATGATCTCTTATACTTTTGTTATTTTGCACATAACAGTTTAGGTTTCAAGAACTGGTATTGAATCCGGGTGGAGAGATTAGTAGTGGTGAAGGAGGAGGGGAGATGGAGATTGAAGACATTCAAACTCGAACAATTGAAGCAAGAACAAGAGATTTGGTTCCAGTCTGGGGATATCTCCAATCTCCAAGATCCGAACAAGTGGTAAACGAGTGAGTTTTCTGAATCTGATTATGCTCAACACGTTTTTAAAAGTTTTTGTATTTGTCTCTGTGTCACTTTCCTGGCACTGATATTATGATACACAAACAGATCAATGCAGAGTCCTGCAGAAGGTGACAAAGTGACTCCTCTGGAGGGTCATGGAACAGAGACTGATCTCGGGGCTGTACATAGCGAAGAAGAGGAAGTGGATTAGTAGAAGAAGGTGATGTTACTATTGGTTCATTTTTTTTTTTCACACAAACTCAGGCTACGACTACAAAACAGAAGAAGAACACAACACAAAAATAACTCTGGAAAATTGTATAGAAAAGAAAAAGGGAAATTGACATATCTTTTTAGGATGTAAATAGCTTTATTACTCTTCTTTTTCTCTTACAGAATATTATTAGCCTCATTGATTCATGAACTATATAACCTTAGGATGTTAAACGTAATAAAAAAATAAAAAAGTTCTTTACATTTTTTTTCACGCACCTTTGTATAGTTTGTAATCAAGTTTGGAAAGAAAACGATCTTTTTCGACATATTGTTTACAAAGTACAATTTATGTTGTTTGTTCTTTCCTATAGCATAACTTTTTCTTTTCGTCGAGCAACGAAGCGTTGGACATAGTGAGATCAGTGATAACTGTCTGGACATAGTGAGATCAGTGATAACTTGACGTGCTATTTTATATCCACGGGGAGGCGCAACGTAATGTCCTAATTTCTCTTGAGCGTAAAAGTAAGAATTTCCCTTCAAAGACACGCCGCGTTGGTAATCTTGTATATGCCAGTTAGAAGTGACGTCGAGAACCCTCCATGAATGAGAGATGAAGTCGTAAAGTTCGTACCCGAAAAAGTCCTTGTCTTCAAAAGGGCGACTATCCATGAACTTCAAGATTTTGTGGTTACGGTTGATATCGTATCCTAGAGCATACGTGTCCAGTGTGTGGAATTTTGTTCTAGGTTCGATCCACCTTGTTTGACCCAAATAGGGGTTCCACACCATGAGCCTTGAGTTGTCTTTGGCTACGCATAAAGATAAGCCATCGCAGTAAAATATTTTAGCTATGTCGACTCCTTTAAGTAAATCTACCTGCTTTATAGATAGTTCAAGAAAATCTCCGTCTTCCTTGCTGTTGTTTTTGCGGCGGAGATGGAATCTCAGTGAACAAACCTTCGAATCCATCGCCATGAGCCCCAAAAACTGCTCCCTAGCCGCTCCTATACCCAAACCCCAATATTTGGTTAAAGCTTTCCACATCGTGCAAGTGGATCGCACGGTTCTTATAGATGTTATGGGAATCTTGGTGAATATCAACCCTACTAGTTCTGGTGGAAGATCGCAAATCCTCGTCATTCTCCCAAGTGTAAGGGTTTCGTTAACGATGCAACATATTATTTCTTTTATTAATTAGGGTTTTTTGAGAGCACACAAAAAATAACTCTCAAAAATTGTATAGAACTAGGATTTCACCTCCACTACACAGCTAAACTAAATTATAAATTATTGTATTTTAAATAATAATTTTAAATTTATTTAGTTTTTAAATTCTTAATTAATTAACTTTTGTCTAATTAATTTAGAATTTTGTTTAGAATTTTTTTTTCTTCTTACGTTTTATAAAGTTTATAACTTAATTACATTAAATTTGTTATTAGATAGAATATAAAATTCTAGATTTGTTTTGTTCTCTAGAATTAAGCAGAGGTATATGCTTATATATTATGTTGGTTTATATTTTTATGTGTATTTCATTTTTTTTGGAATATTAAGAATGTGTTATAGTATGTGTAATATTTTGTAGTTCATATACTAAATAATTTATAAGTTAATTTTCAAAACTATGATTACAAATCTATAGTATATATGAGATAAACTAATACTCACTCTGTTTCAAAATATAAGATGTTTTATAGAAGTTTTTTGTTCCATAATATAGGATGTTTTATAGAACTTGTTAAAAGTAAAGATTTCTTAATCTGCGTGTTTTAGTTAAAACATCATATATTTTGAAACGGAGGGAGTAGTTTTATTGTTGGTATATAGTCCAAACCCGCCATGCTAGACGGATCAAGCAACATGTTTAAAGATTTTTTAAGCCGTAAAAACTCATCATACGAAACCCGTGAAAGTAAAAATTAGTTTTAAATACGTTGAGATAAAAAATCTCGGCCATGGATCCTCCTCCAAGATCAAAAATCAATTTGTTTATTGATTAGACCGATTGTTTAGGAAATTTGTGTATGGAGAAAATATTGTTTTGTAAAATTGGAAAGTTAATATTAATTAAATTAATTATAAACTTAATACTTAATGTTAAATAAAATGGTTCCAATTTTTTTGGAAATTTATTTAGGATGGGAAAACTTTTTTTTCTAAAATAGAAACTTAATATTAATTAATTAAATGAAAAAAAAATAATAATTAATACCAATGACATGCTTGTAAATAGGTATGAATTTCAGGATTTATTTCATAAATGTTTCCAAAAATATATATATATATAGATATAAAAAAGGGAAATTGACATATCTTTTTAGGATGTATATAGCTTTATTAATCTTCTTTTTCTTACAGAATATTATTAGCCCCGTTGATTCATGAACTATATAATCTTAGGATGTTTTAACCATAATAAATATATAAACATCCTAAACATCCTAAGGTTTCTTAGGTGATAAAGGTCTAATCTAAATATAATTAAATCGGCAAATAAAACTAATCATTTTGTTTTTAGGCTCTTATTTAGGTTTTTAGCAAAAAATAGATCAAAATAAAATCTAAGAGCAAGTGTAGTGCAAGATTTTCAAAGAAATTCTCATATAAATAAATCAATAAAATATTAAAAAGTAAGAGAGATATATAATTGATTTTCAAAAAAGAAATTTTGAGAAGACTAATTTCTCGAAATACCAAACCACACTTAAGTAAAAATGGACTTAAGTGAAAATGGATATATTTTCTAAAAGGAAAATGCATAAAAAACACACACAAAACCTTTGCTCCACCACTCCATCGAAACAACCTTTCTTTCAATCATCTGCTCCACCATCGATCTCTTGAAGTGTGCAAACATTTTCTCACCGTTATTCCTGGCAATAACCCTTATAACCCTGTCTTTGACTTTCTTTTTCCTTCACCAAAGATGGGGCAATCTGCTGAGATGGGAAAGATATGGGAGTGGGCATACTCAAGATCAAGGACCCTGTCAAAATTACCAGTGACCTTTCTCGTTTCCACGATTTTTAGCTCTGAGGTATCTTCGTAATCAGCTGGCAATGACAACTAGACCAAGAACAGTCCTTGAGTCTCGTCTTGGATTTGATTGGGTCAGAGAATGGTGCCAAAACGGATGCCCTTGTTGCAAGGAGGTAATCCCAGTCATTATAAGAAATATATATAATTATATCCTTTAATTATTATGTAAACAAATCGGTTCTTCTTCCTGTGGAATGTAACTTGCTTCGCCTTTACTTGTCGATTCTTCACATCAACTTTGTTCCCACACATAACAATGGGAATGTTTTCACACACCCTGTTTAATAAAATATCCAACTCCCACGTTACAATTTTGAGCTTTTCTTGTTAATGACAAGAAAATATGCAATTAATTAAAAAAAAAAAAAAAAAAAAAAAAAAAAAAAAAAAATCTTGTACCTGCAGTGATCACTGTACCATGATGTCCCAACGTTCTTGTATGTGATCTTTGCTGTGACATCAAACATAATTATGGCACAGTGACCATGGATGCTGCAAAAAATTATTTTATTAATGATTAATTGATTAGCTAAATCCAAATCAATATGGAATTTTTTCAATTCATATTCTTATTATCCACGCAACTATAACAATCAGGCCCTAATGTGCAAACAAGAGAAGTAAGATTACACAACAATGTCATCTACAGAAATCATTATACTACAAATCTAGGATTAATATTTGGATTGATCGGATCTGAGTCAATGTATTGGTGCATAGTGATTGATTTAATGGAGGTGATTTTTAGCTATATATATATATATGTATTCACTTAGTTGGGATGCCATATGTGTATACATTGTAACCGACCATATTTAGGTGTAGGTTTTTTTTAACATCAATACAAGTTTAGTCTTGAGAAGAAGATACAATACAAGGACTGTTCTTGGGCGAGCTCCGTGGCTCTCTACCTCCTTCCCACTTGCACCAATGGGACCCCCAACAAAGGACACTTAACACCTGAGAGTTGCTGATCTCCTTCTCCCAAACTCTCGAAACTGGAACCTTGACCTCATAAGACTTATCCTCCCTAATTATGAAAAGGAGATCTTAAAGCTCAAACCAAGTTCCACAGGAGCTCTAGATATTTGGGCATGGCTACAAACAAGTGATGGAGTATACTCAGCTAAGTCAGGATATCTCGAAGCCTCCAAGTTTGCTGAATCCTCGAACATTGATACTCCGATCCACCCGTCTTACCTACCTCTGAACCTTTCAACTGGAAATCCGATATCTGGTCCCTCAAAACATCTCAGAAGACAAAGCTATTGTTGTGGAAAGCAGCCCAGAATGCTCTCCCGGTAGGAGAAAATCTCAAATACCGACACATAACTGATTCTGCATTATGCCCCCACTGCGGAGAGGAGGAGTCTTCCCTACACTTGTTTTTCCAATGCCCTTATGCACAGAAGTTGTGGGCTGCCCTGGTAACCTAGTCTCAGTAAAGGAAGGAATCATCAAAACAGCAAAGCTTATCTGCCTACCTCCTTCAGGTATAGGGTTAGGACCGATTGCCCCTTGGATCCTCTGGCCTCTCTGGACTACTCGTAACCGGCTGATCTTTAATAAACTGCGAATACCGGTGGAAGAAGCCTTTCTCCTCGCTGTTTCCAGAGCAAAAGAATGGCAAGCGGCTCAATCCCCTCTACCCAGAATCAACAAAAAACCGCGACCCTCTCCTCGATCCCATCGACCATCCACCTCTCTCATCTGTTATACTGATGCCTCTTGGAAGGATAATGAAAAGGCGGGACTTGGATGGATTATAAAGGATCGATTCGGACTCACCGTCTTACAGGGATTTATTTATTTTACTTCGGATATGTGTCTTTCCTCTAATCTCATATTCTCAAGATTCTTTTCTCGAGTTTGTGTGTGGGGGTGGGTGGATAAAGAGAGAGACTAGACAATTAGCATGAGCCATGAAACTCTCTTTTTCTAATTTCAACTGTTAAAAAAACACGACTTAGGTTACACCACCAAAATCAATTTGTTCAAAGGTTGAAATATATTGTGGAAACTCCCAAACCAAACCAAAAAAGTAACAAAATGTTTGAAAATTTCGAGTTGCTTTCACCGTGATGTTCTCAGCAAACAAAAAAAAAAAAAAAAAAAAAAACAGAGTTGTTAGGCATCAAGTGAATCTTTTGGCCTTAATTAGCCGCTAACTCGACCAAATGAATCTTTAATTTTAATCACTGTTTCTTACTTATTAAAAAATATATTTTATTGAGTAATGCATGTATGTAAGCATGGAAATGAAACAAAAATAGAGAAGAGAAAATACAGAAAATGGATACATTTTTAGAGTCTTACAGTCACAATGCAAGACAGATTTCATTATGGTCATTGGTGTCTCATAGAGGCCGTTTAAAGACTTATTTGTTTGGGAGGGGGAGAGTTAAAAATAACTTAAGAAAGAAAGGGTCTCAATCGAAATTAGAGAAGAAATTAGTCCTGAAAAAGTAAATTCTGAAGTTGAAGCTCCAATGTCTTTGTTCAAAGACTTTATTTAGATGTAAAGTTATGTCTTGTAACCACCAAACAGCTCCTTTTCATCTACACTCTCAATATTTTTTTAACATCTGGGCGTTACATTTTTTGCCTTTGACTTGTCTTTTGTCTCTCCAACTTTCTCTCCTTCAACATAAAGCCAAATCCTAAATCCACATCCTTTCTAACCAAACCGACTTATATCGAAATGGACCAAATATAATCCGAATTACATGTAATCAATGAATCATATATATGTTGAATTCCACGAAATTTCTAGGTACAGTACATCATAAAAAGTGGCATTCCATTAATTTTAAGAGTTTTGTGATTCGAACACTTAACCGAATGGTATACCGAAGCTTTTCATAGTTTATACAAATACAAAAAGAATACCCTGAATCCAAAAGTACCAAAACGTGCCAACAAGAATCGGATACATAAACAAACAATTGATACCACCAGCTTGGAGAATGGAACCGAAAACCAGGTAGCATAACCGGAAAAAACCAAAGTATTCTAACAAATACAGAAGAGAACCGTAACATAGAACCGAGGTGTTTCGACTTGTAACAAACACACATGATGACACATTTCTTTTGCCCTACGTGAAACATCAGAGTTAAGTTTTTTTATCCCAAAAAAAATATGAAAAAAAACAAAAATAACATCAGAGTTATGATCTGCCATTAATAACCTAAACACAAAGCAAGGTTAGGTAAATGACATGGACCCTTTTGAAATAAACCATACAATACATAACAACGTGAGATCCGGTTTCCTTCTTCGGACATTCAGAAAGAAAAGAAAAAAAAAAACTAAAACAGAGAGGAGAAACAGAGGAGAGATGCAATTGCATATATCTCCGAGCTTGAGACATGTGACAGTGGTCACAGGGAAAGGGTTGAGAGAGTTCATAAAAGTGAAGGTTGGTTCTAGAAAATTCTCTTATCAAATGATGTTTTATTCTTTGCTCTTCTTCACTTTTCTTCTCCGGTTCGTCTTCGTCCTCTCCACCGTTGATTCTATCGACGGCGAGCCCTCTCCTTGCTCCTCTCTTGGTACGTTTCTATCATTTCTTTTTTTTCTTCTATATCCGGAAATTATGTAAATAGTGAACTGTTGAATTCGTTATTAAAAAAATTATAGCTATATCTTTTTACTGAATACACAATTTACTTATTTTATGTATACTACATGCACAATTACGTCGAGCTGAGATATAAATATATTATCCTTAACAAATAGAATAATCTAAACCAAGACAGTGGAATAATTTCTAGAGATTTACGCTCAAAAGTGAATAATCCAAGTGCTGGTCGGTTTGTTTCAGCTCAATTTTGTGGTATTATGGTCAAGCTGAATCAGATTTATAAGACATTTATCTTTGTAATTAACAGCTTGCTTGGGGAAGAGACTAAAGCCAAAACTTTTAGGAAGAAGGGTTGATTCTGGTGTAAGTCCTCTCTAACCTCAGTTTTAGATTAAAGAGCGCATTTTATATATTTACCGTGGTGAAAAAGAGTGGTGAAGAAAGTAAAGTTATTTTTGGTTATTTTCTAGAATGTTCCAGAAGCTATGTACCAAGTTTTACAACAGCCTTTAAGCGAACAAGAACTCAAAGGAAGAACAGATATACCTCAAACACTTCAAGATTTCATGTCTGAAGTCAAAAGAAGCAAATCAGACGCAAGAGAATTTGCTCAAAAGCTAAAAGAAATGGTGACATTGATGGAACAAAGAACAAGAACGGCTAAGATCCAAGAGTATTTATACCGACACGTCGCATCAAGCAGCATACCCAAACAACTTCACTGTTTAGCTCTTAAACTAGCCAGCGAACATTCGATAAATGCAGCTGCGCGTCTCCAGCTTCCAGAAGCTGAGTTAGTCCCAACCTTAGTCGATAACAACTACTTTCACTTTGTCTTGGCTTCAGACAATATTCTTGCAGCTTCGGTTGTGGCCAAGTCTTTGGTTCAAAACGCTTTAAGACCTCATAAGGTCGTTCTTCACATCATAACGGATAGGAAAACTTACTTCCCAATGCAAGCTTGGTTCTCATTGCATCCTCTGTCTCCAGCAATAATTGAGGTCAAGGCTTTGCATCATTTTGATTGGTTATCGAAAGGGAAAGTTCCGGTTCTGGAAGCTATGGAGAAAGATCAAAGAGTGAGGTCTCAATTCAGAGGTGGATCATCGGTTATTGTGGCTAATAACAACGAGAATCCGGTTGTTGTTGCTGCTAAGTTACAAGCGCTTAGCCCAAAATACAACTCCTTGATGAACCACATCCGTATTCATCTACCAGAGGTAAGTTTGATCTGTGACTAGTGAAGATTATTCAACGGCATTAGGGCCTGCAACCTAAAACCGTCTTCTATTTTTTTGCAGTTATTTCCGAGCCTAAACAAGGTTGTGTTTCTAGACGATGACATTGTAATCCAAACTGATCTATCACCTCTTTGGGACATTGACATGAATGGGAAAGTAAATGGAGCAGTGGAGACATGTAGAGGAGAAGACAAGTTTGTGATGTCAAAGAAGTTCAAGAGTTACCTCAACTTCTCAAACCCAACAATTGCCAGAAACTTTGATCCAGAGGAATGCGCTTGGGCTTACGGGATGAATGTTTTCGACTTAGCGGCTTGGAGAAAGACTAACATAAGCTCCACTTACTATCACTGGCTTGATGAGGTAAATGGAAACACTAACTATTCAACAATCTCTACCAAGCAGTAATCAACTTAAACTCGAGACTATTTTTCATGTTATATGTTGCAGAACTTAAAATCAGACCTGAGTTTGTGGCAGCTGGGAACTTTGCCTCCTGGGTTGATAGCTTTCCACGGTCATGTACAGACCATAGATCCGTTCTGGCATATGCTCGGTCTGGGATACCAAGAGACCACGAGCTTTGCTGATGCTGAAAGTGCGGCTGTTGTACATTACAATGGAAGAGCTAAGCCTTGGCTTGATATAGCTTTTCCACATCTACGTCCTCTCTGGGCTAAGTATCTTGATTCCTCTGACAGGTTCATCAAGAGCTGTCACATTAGAGCATCATGATAACCACAAACCAAATCTCAATTTTTACATTGGCATCCCAGAGAAGAGATTCACAAGATCAGATCAAAACATAGGAGCACACTTTTCTGCCATGGAGTTTTCACTGCTCTACCGGATCATGTTTTGCTGTCTCTGCAGTCTCTCCTGTTTCTAATTTTTTTGTACTTTCAAACTCTTATGGCGAGGAAGTAAAACCCATTCTATGTATTAATGTAAGAACACATAAAGTGAGAGACGATCTGCCAAACTCTACTTAAATTTACATGTGAATATAGATAACATTGCACGTAGCAATTGGGAGTTTACAATGTCATATCATTGTTCAACAGATAACAAGTTACGACGATAACACGATATAGCGAAATCAACGATAAGACTAAGAAAGCCGAGAAAGAGGAGAGCAAAACAAATGGAGACTTTTCTTTTCAGCGGAAGCAAGAAGCAAACCGGTTGATGATTTTAACTTTGATTAAGCAACAGGTGGGCGAAGGACATGATCCTGAGAAGTATCGACTGAAGCAGGAGGCATGAACTGCCACATGGCAACTCCTGGGTAACTGATGATTGGCACCATCTTGTTTCCAGGAGCTTGGCCTTGCGCAGAAGCAAAAGCAGTTGGCATCATAGGTGGGGCTGGGAAAAAGCTTGGTTGAGGAGCATTCATGGCCTTCAGCTGCTGTTCCAGCTTTTCTTTCTCTGTCTTCAGCCTCTGTTTCTCATCTCGCAGCTCGTTTTTCTCAGTCTGATTTGACATATTCCAGAAACTAGGTAAGCATTTGATCATTTTATGTGGAGAACGGAAGATTACAAAATTTCACCTTCAACTCTTTGATTTTGTCCTGGAGACTTGAATTGGAGTCCTTCAGCTTCTGGGCCTCGCCCCGTAGCTGAGTCACCATGCGGACAGCATCTACCAAGATAGCAGCCTTATCTGTTTTGGGAGGATTTCCAGGCTCCAAAATTGTACCCAATTCCACAAACCTGTTATTCATTTAAACGTAGATAAGTTTTGGTTCCTCCAACGGAGGATAAGAAGGATGTACAAAATTGAAGAAAATTACTTGTCATTCAGCCTGTCCCGTCGCTGCTTCTCCCTACATGCTTTTGAGCTAGTGGCAGAGGATGACTCACATCTCCCCCTGAGACAAGTTATGACCAGGATTACTCATTTTTATACCTTGTCAAGCCCAAAATATGTCAGGAGAGCCAAGACATATCCCACAACAAGAGAACCATAAACAAGTGAATAGCGATTGCTCAAAAAGATAAATCCTGGAAAATGCTATCATTTCCGGGTCCAGTCGGTCTTTTGAAATAAAGCTTACCTCTTTTTGGATCCAGGTTCCTTGTTGGCTTCTGAGTTTCCAGCAGAGACATCAACTCCAACGCTGAAACAACAAGAAATACATCGAACCAACTAAGTTTTACTACAATGCAAACAATCAAAAGAAAATAACCAGAACCCAATACAACTATTTCCAAGATAGACTCTGAAAATCTATATTCAACCATGCAGCAACTTACAACTACTCACTACCAAGGAAGAAGAATTCATTACTTAATATTGACATCGTAAGGTCAAACCATCCACTCATATTGGAAGGCCCTATCCAAAAGAAAAGGAATCTAAATCCCACCTAACAAAGCCATATAGATCAACCGATCCCCAAATCAAGCAACATGTCAGAAGTTACACTAAAAACATGTCAGGCACACACAGTTGACTTTAGATAAAACAAAACCCAAATCCTCTCCTGAAGCCACGCTTCCTAACTTAACATTCTTTTACACACTTGTAGAGACATCTGAACAAGCTAAAACCCCCAAAATTATGTAATTTCAATGAATAAGAACTAACAACAAAGTCTCTATAACTCACTCAAACAATCCCACAAGCTTGAACTTAGCCAAAGTCTGTTACTTTACACTTCAAAATTCTCCTTTCTTCTCTCAAATTCAAACACTAACAACAACAAAATCAGCCCTTTCCTTAATTAACGACACAACTTCGCATACCAGAACAGACCCAAGTTCAAGAAATAAAACTGATTTCACCAGAATCAATTTTGAATTTCTTAAGAAACAGATCGGAACCCTAATTTAAAGCGGTTTTAGAAATGAAAGAGAAGTAAAAAACAAACCTGGAATTAGAAGAAACACCAATAGGTTGCTGAACCGGCCAAGAGAAACCAGGACCTTGGATTGTGAAACTTCCGTAATCAGCATCGATCAAGTCACAAATCCAATTAGCGTTTTCAGGCGACACCATCTCCTGAAGCTTTTTCCACCGGTGAAAAAAGAAAAGACGGCGAGGGTTTTAAAATTCCCCGGGGGAATTGAATTTTCCCAGAGAAGATCCGAAGAGGTGAAAAACTTAAAGCCAAATCGATTTCTGCCGTTGGTGGTGGAGGAAGAAGAAAACTGTTCGGAGGAGGGGACGAATTGTGGAATCCTGAGAAAACAATTTTTAGAGTGGTTTTCACGCGCACCCTTCTTTATCTTCTTGGGCTTTAAAGGCCCATTCTTATTTATTTTTTAATTAATTAATTAGTACCATGTAATAGAGATGTGTTACATCATCATCATAAATATCAAAACAAAATTTAATACTTTTTTAAAAAATAATGAAAATTAACTAACCAGAGTCCAGAGCATTTTCACCTAGTGGATATCATTCCCTGATTAGTAAGTAATTCAGTAGTTGAATCTGATTCTTTGCTATTTATTTGATCAACACTATCTCATGGAAATCAAGCTTTTTCTGACCTTCATGATATTCTTTATCAGGTACTATTACTTCAAAATTTATAATGTTTGAGTATATCTCTTTTTGGTGCTATTTAACGCGTAATTAAAGGTTTGTTCGGAGAAGAGTCACGATCTCTACGACAAATCAAAACGATGGTGATAACAAGCAATGTTTCGAATTCGAGGTAATGTGTAACATAACATTGTAACGTTGTGGATGATATCATGATATAGCCGAACATATGTTATTATTATATGTTTTGTGTTTAATTCTAATATTTGGTGACATAAAATGCATTTGATAATGAAAAAAAAATGAGAGAGAGAATTTAACCTAGTGAATTTTATATTTTATTCATATTATCATCGCATCAAAATCAAATTTAAATTTGAAAATATGAGCGAATTGTAAAAAAAAAAAAAAAAACAAGTCCAAATTGTTCGTAAATAGCCAAAAGTTGTATAAGTTTTTCATATGTTTTGTATTAAACGCTAAAATACAAGACTGATATAATTACAGTTTTAAAAAAGTAAATATGCACAGACAAAGATGTCTTCTAAGAATTGATTTTCTCAAAATGGGTGTAAAGTGTAAACGTGTAGTATAGTGGTAAAATATTCCTTTTTTAAACCAAAGAAAATGGATTTGTCTTTCTGTATGTTTCGACGAATACGATTATAGCAACAAGTATCATTCTTTCACCATTAAGCTGATTTCGATTAATAGGCTATAGGCCTATAGCAAAAAAAAAATGTTTAGCATTTTAAATTAAATTGATATAAAATATTTCCTTGTGTGATCAGGTTCGTTGGATCGAACAGATAATATTCGAGAACATGGTTGGATGGTCGTTTGGTCGTGATCTAGGAGATAGTTCATTCTTCTGCTTCCTCCCGTACAAACCATACATGAAAATACCTTAATTTTTCAGCATATTCCGTATCAAAATATATAATACTAGTATAGTACATAGATCATCACTCTTTGTATTATAACAGGTTTACATAATTATAATTTCTAAAAAAAATATTCAAACACAGGAAAGAAACGGCAGATTATATTGATAATTTTAAAGAAGCAAATTAAACACTACAACTATACATAACAATATATTTTCTAGGGATTGGTATCATTTTATAAAATACATTATCGTGTAACATTATTAAGGTATATAGATTGTATATATACTTTTAAGATAAGACATTAATATTAACTTTTCAACTAGCATTGAGATCATATATTCGTTTAAACCTTTTAAATTATAAATATAAGATGCCCCATCGACATCAGTCAGGTTTAAATCCAAAAATTTAACAATATGACATGGGTAATTTAATTAAAAACGGTAGTTCAAAAAGAGATTAGAAGAAACTTTCCTCAAATAGCACCTCTTTTTTGTTTTTTGTTTAAAGCCAATACTAGTAAAAATTATAGGCGTCAACTTATTTTCTTCCAAGAAAATAAAACCCAAATTTATAAATAGACTTATCAACTACTGATATAGGGATATCCATCCATACAGTGAGGTATATTCTCTAAATATATTTTTGTAACTTGTTAATTTGTTGTTTTGACCAAAAAAAAAAAAAGTTAATTTGTTGTTTATTCATGGTCCTTCTCTTCTTGTTATCTTCTTTATTTATATTTTTATATTACGTATGTATCTTAATAAATATATAAGTAATAAACACAGGAGATTATCACTTTTTCTTATAAAAAAAAACATTTCACTACTATTATTTGAAAATACGATCGGCTAAGCCAGTTGCTTTTAGTTCGATTAATGTAATGTGCAGAAGTGGCATTATGTATCAACTTGACTATTTGTAAAAAAACTATAATATTTTGAATCAAAAGTTAATAATATGAATGCTATATAATAAAGAAACAAGTATTTTACGCAAATATTTTATAGTTTGACTTGTTCTTTTCCCAAGTCCCGTGGAGGCATGAATTTTGCCATGTTTCAAGATGTTATTTACTTTACCTTATCTCAACATTTAGATGCAAATTCAACAGGAGTTGACTTAATCATATAATACTAGTACTACATATATTGCGTTTTCTAGGCCATATTCTCGTTCGATGTTCTAGAAAATAATTTGATTACGCGTGTGTGATAGCTGGTAAGAACAAATATCTATCGGCTTTAGTTAGTGAATTCATATCTAAGGAGCAAAATACACCAATATAATGGTGAGATGGTGGAACATACTAATTAAATACTAGAATTGAATTTGATGTTCTTATGTAATGATAATGGAACTATGATAACTTTATTTTCGAAGTGATATATAAATGGTTTTTCCTTTTTCCAAGTAACGAACCACATTTTTAATCATATGAGACGCTATGCATTGTCCGTGTATGTTGTGAAATTAGATATGGCAAAATCATTTTTGGACAAGTATGGCATATGATCCATGATTTTAAAAAAGTTTTGGTAAGTATTTATATTTTAAAAAATGTATACTAGTTGTTCAACAACAAAATTATTGTTATAGGGAATATAGAGAGTATGACCCTATCACAATCAATTTTGTTTTTACAATTGAGTGATTGACACATTCAAGTCAAACTGAATCTTATATCAACATCTTGGTTTTATGATTTTATCTGGTGTACATGTAACTCAATTCAACTATACAAAATCTATAACAACCTAAATGAAAAAAACAAACATTTATTTAGAATCAGCTGATCAAGTGGGGTTTCAAGTTGATCAATGGAATACATTGTTCTTACGGATGGTCAAATTGTCGTCATGTCCCATCCTGTTATGTGTTATTTTCATTTCCAAATTTGCGTTCTATATATCATTGATCGCTTTTTCATTTGAAGAAAGACGAATGGTATACTAATTACTAACAAAAAGGACTAATTGATCATGTTAAATTTTAGAATTAGTCATAAAATCTTGTTCTTTTACTAGAACACAAATCTTAATCATTCATATCAAAAATATGACCAAACACTACTACCATTAGACTTCTAGACAGAATAAAGAGTTATAAATAATATTTGAATACCAGAAAAAGATTAATATGAATCCGAACATCAGGAAGCAAAATCCTACTTATTGTCCAAAATAAAGGAAAAAAGAATTACAGAAACAAACAGATATTAAAATGCTAAACCAAACTATACAAATTACAACAAAAGGTCTTCATGTTTTCTTGCTAGAATCATCCCCATCCTTCATCAAGTCGTGACCATATTTTAAATACAAACATTCATTATAAATAACTTAAGAAATGAAGCTTTAGCTTCAAACGTCAAATCCCATCTCTTTCTTTCTCTTATCCAAGGCTCAAACGGTTTTCCAACGGTTTGATGTTAGTCTGCCTACGTGGTGTTCCAATCTCGCAAGCATTCACTCTTGCTGCGAATCTAAGAGAGCAAAGAGACTCACCGGTTGAAGAAGATTCCGGAGCAATGTTCACAAACATTAGCGTCTTCGAGTCACCGCCTAAGCAAGGCTGAATTACAAATGGAACATAGTTTTATTATGAGACACAAATCAAGAAAAGAAAGAAAAAAAAATTGTGAAATATCTTTTGATGGTTAAGTTAAGTACCTGGAGAAGATATGTGAGCTTTGAGTTTCGGAATGGTACATGATCTTCTTTCTTTGCTAAGGCGAATATGACATCGCCTAGAGAAGACAAACTTTTGTTGATTGCCTGAAGAAATAAAGAAAAAAATGTTTGAGAGTCCAAATTGCAAGAAGCCATAACCTTTGTTTAATGTTTCTAACAAACGTACTTGAGTTTCTTTAAGTCTATCTCCGGTTGATCCACTCTTTGATAAACGCTCACTCCCCGCAAGATCAATCAGGTTCAAGACACCTTGTACTTGTTGCTCAGTGCTCTGCAAAAACAAAACAAAAAAGCCAGTTTTGTTTATCACACAAAATAAACATTCTGTAAGAAGAAAGCTGGTTTGGTTAGTACCTCGTTAACACCAGAGATTCTTAGTGTGAAAACAAAATGGCTTCTAGACGATTGCTCATTCATCTGAGTCTTCCCCACCGATCTAAGGAAAAGAAAGTAAACAACATTTAATAACATAGTCGAATTGTTGGTATATAGTCAAATTGAGAAAGGGTTTTAGCTAATTTGCCTGTTACGAGCAGCATGATCTAAGAGGAATGAAACCTCCCGAGAGCTTTTAACATCCAAAATAGTAAGCTCAGCAACATGCGTGTTTCCACTAGCATCATGTTTAATAGCATGTTTCTGTGGAGAAACACCATTGTCTGTTCTGACTGCTTCTTTGTTTGTTGACAAGAGATCTCGGATCGTTTCATTGTATATTTCCAACATAGATACCTATACATATGATACAAGACTAGGAGAATTATATATCTACTCTAACCATAAAGACATATCTTATGTATACCTACTTAAAAAGACAAGATCAAAAACGTACCTGCAATTCATATTTCCAACCCTGAGATCGAAGAGACTGCCTCGTTTCAAATATTTGCTCCAAACAACGTGGGATCAGCCCTTTTTCCTCGAGGTTTCCTGGTCTACCCATCATTGTAAAAGTTTTCCCCGACCCAGTTTGTCCATATGCAAAAATGCACACCTACAAAATGGATAAACTCAACCTTAATTAGTCTACCAAAACAGTGACACATATAGAACAAAGTATTTTATTTGCCGTTTTCAGATTGATTGTTACCTTATAACCATCGAGAGCACTTTGAACAAGTTGAGAAATCTCTATGAAAACGTCTTGTTGTGATGCAGTTGGCAAAAAAACCTTATCAAATGTGAAAGAATGCTTTTGCGCTGTCCATAACAAAAAACAGACATCAATTGTTAATCCAATCAATGTGTCATTTCAGTAAGAACCACATTATTGCAGAAGTTTCTGGTTTCATACCATTTTGCATCAAGTCAATACCGCGACCAAGTGCTTCTAGAGATGTCGGGTAAGAAATAGTTTTTCCCTCATCACTATTACTCTCACCAGGCAATAGAGGTCTAACTCTACAGAACACACGTATATTGCCTTTCAACTCCTGCAACATGAGAAATAAACCAGGATCAGTTCAAGCTTACACATAGGGGACCAAAAAGAATGTGGCAGAGGTTTAGTTAAGTGAATTGTACAAGAATGGTATTGTGCAACTTCTTCCGTAGTTTTTCCCCTTCAACGAGTTTAAGTTCTGCTTCTTCTACTCGACTTTTCAGATCGATAATGCTTTGCTTCTGGTCTTCAAACTCATTTATTTTCTCAAAGGTAGTTAGATCAGACACCTAAACCATAAACAATCAACAATGTCATTAAAAACTTAAGAGGTTGTGAAATCTAATAAATGTTATGTGTTTCGCTTGAGAATGTGATAATAAAAACCTGCAGTCGTCTCTCAGAGGACACTAGTCGATCCTGTAACTCTCGTATCTGAGTACTCTGGGACGAACATGTAGTCTGGACCAAAAACATTTACATCATCTTAAGAAAAAATCAATTGGCAGAGAATATCTTGCAAGAAAATGTAAATGGATATGAGACCTCAAGCTCAGTTATGGTGTCTTTGAAGTCATTGTACTTGGTTGCCTCGGTTTGTAAGGTTTGTACTTCCACTAAATGGCGATCACGGTCTTCCTTGGCCTGCTGAAGCTCGACTTTGAGACTCGCAATTTCGTTTACCAATTCACCTTTCTGCTTCATGATATCTTCTTGAGAAGCCTAGCAAAAAAAAATCAATCACATTTTGACCTGAACTACAAACATTTACTACTATTGATCGGATAAAACAGAGCATCATATATACCTTAGAAGCAGCAAGCTGATCCTGTAACGCTGAAAATTGACCCTTCAAGTTGCCAATATTTTCGACAATGGCAGTCCTTTCTTTCTCACCGCGTTTTATAGTTTCATGAGCTTCATCAAGATCACCTTGTAGCTTGCTGTTATACAGCTGCAAGCTTGAGTTATACTCTTGCAACAGTTTGTACATGTCATTTACCGATTGTATCTGAACATAACAAAACAAACAGTGAACATTAGGTTTAAGTTAAGTGACAGCACTTCCAATCCTTTTTGAGTTTTCTCACCCTCTGGTTAGCCGTTTGAAGATCTCCTTGTGTTTTTCCTAGCTCTTCTACAAGACCAGCTTGTGCCTTTTCAACAGCAAGTCTTGTTTCTTTCTCTTTTCCAAGAGAATCATTCGCGGCCTAAAGCATAACATTATCGAATTAAAAACCACAAATATGAATTAGAGACAAGTAAGTTAACTTAAATTAACTGCCTCTTACCAACTTCTCCGTTTGTTCCCTGGCAAGTTGCATTTGAACAGATTCAAAGTTTTTCCTCAGCTCTTCAATTATCATATTCAGTTCCTCTTCTTTGTTTCTCAAACTAACCTCTGTCATCAAAATTGCACAAATATAAAGTTCAAAAATTCCCAAAATTTGAAAGGAAAAAAAAAGTCAACAGCTAAACTTTAATTATGGAAACACACCCATGTCAGCACAATGCTTCTCATTCAATTCCAACGCATTCTTCAACTTCTCTTGCTCAAAAGCGTAATCCAACTCGAGTTCTTGAAACCACCTAATGCAAAGTCTAAGCCTTTTTATATATTCCATCATATTCTCACATCTCTCCTGCAAAAACCAAAAACCACCAAGAAGAAGAACATTCAAATTTCAAGCTTAACTAATTGAAACCAAAAGGCCAAAACACATAAACAAAGTCTTTAATTAATCAAACTGACAAAACTATTTTGGTCCCACAAATTGTCTTATAACACAAATCAAATCTTCTTAAAGAAAAAAACAATAGATCCAACGAACAAAGCCAGTAAGCTAACAGAAATTAAAAGCTTCAGATTCTACCATAAGGATCAATCAAACACATAAACAATGTCTTCAATGCTATTGCCTAAAACTCAAAGGTCCCACAAACTGTCTTATAAATACAATCAAATCTTCTATAAGAAAACCAACGGATCCAACGAGAAAAGCCAGTAATAAAAAAAGCTACCTCAAATTCAAAACTTCACCAACTCAAACTCTCTCTCTGCTAATAGAAACCCTAATTGATAAAACTTACTCAACAATCAAATTTACAGTATAGACTATTTTTTTCCTACATACATCAAAACTTACATTACACAAGAAATTTTAGATTCAGGTAAAAATAAAAAATTGAGGTGGGGTTAAAAGTAGAAACCTTGTAGTTAAATTTGCTCTTGTACTTGATTCGTTCATTAAGAAGAGTTTCAACGTCATCTCTTGTGAACTCAACAGGACCATATTCAGATCCCGTTGTGCTCGCCGGAGCACTGTTCGGAGTCAGATCTTTTGACCCATTAGTCACCGGAGAAGCTGACCGGATTCTTCCATTGTTTGCCATCGCCCCCACCATAACAAACCAAAAAAAATGAAATTTTGTTCTCTACTTGTTACCTAAATTACTTCAAATTCCTCTCTCAATCAAAGCACACAAACCTGCACACACAAAACAAAGTTTGCATTTTTCTTCTTTCTTAGAGATCTTCAGAAAAAAAAAAGATAAATTTGAGTAATGAGATTAAATGTGGGAAAAAAAGGAAGGAAACCCGTGAAAGAAGAGATTTTTAAATTAGTAACCAAAACAGAACACTTTAAAGAAGAGTGAAGATATAAACCTAAAGATTGGAACTTTTAAGAGGTAAACAGACTTAGTGAATGAAATGAAAACAATGCCCAGATTTGTGAGAAGTACTTAGAGAGAGAGAGAGAGGAAGAAGACGAAGAGAAATTAAAAAGAGGACCTTTGGCATTTAAGAGAGAGAGATTGTGTTGTTGTTGTCCTTTGGAGTTTGTACCACAAAGGATTTGGGTTTTAAGAAATGGAGGCACGTTTCAGTTTTGTTCCTTCTCTCGTCTTCTCTCTTTTGCTGTTGTTTGTTGCTTCGCTTACTTCACATTTCTATATTTGTTGTTTGAATGTTCAGAGAGAGAGAAAGAGATGAGAGAGATGAACGTGGGGCCGTTGATTGGATCTGAAGTCACCGAGGTAATACAATCACAGCCGTTGCTTTATTAAGCAGCAACAAAGAAATTAGAAGAAGCAAAAAAAAAAAAAGTTTAATGTCTCAGTGGACTTCTTATGACTTTACTAATCCATACATCCGAATTTTTTTTTTTTCACAACTGAATATTTGAAAGAAAAAAAAAAACATAAATCCATTTTATTTTTGCTCAACAAAAACAAGGAGAATTATTTATGTGCTTTCTGAATAAAAAATAATTACTATTATGCTTTATCTAAAATAGGGACTTCCAAAAACTTATTTGTAATTCTTTTTAATATCAAGAATTGTTTTTTCTTAAAACACGTAAAAATGTAATTTTGATAATGGCCCAAATATTAAGATGGAATCTTCTCGCTTGGTTTTCAACAAAAAAAAAACGTTAAATATCTTTACCATAGGTTGTATCGGTAATCTCACTTATTAAAAACATAAGAAATTAATTTAAAAACTAATGACCGATTAATATAAATATCAAGAAAAAGCTAACTATAACGTGTCGGTAAAAATGCGATACGTCAGCAATTTAAGACGAGAGATTCTTTTCAGAAACCAGAAAAAAAAAGTGGATATTTTTATATACCGAAAATACCCTTAACATAACTCCAAAGCAGTCACGTCTCTTGTTCGAAAAGGTATGGGCTAATATTGTCCGAATGAAAAAATTGTCTTTTGTCGTGTAATTTTTTTAGATTCTGTCTCTCGTAACCCTGACGACGCAAGTTGTCAAAATTTCATGTGAGAGTCAGGGAGAGAAACAAATATTTAAGTCTAATGGTCCTCCGAACTGAATTGGCAGTTGAAATATCGTCGTTGATGTGCCTTGTTGAAAGTTGAAACTGATTATTAAATCCACCCTAGTTTAGTTTTAAACATTAAATTTGTTAATCTACATGCAAATATTGAGTACAATATACATGTAAGTTTAATATATTTTTTTAACATCATGTAAGTTTTATCTTTATACTGAGTATTTATATTGGGTAATTGACCCAATTCGGAAAAAGAAAAAAAAAATGAGATTAGTGATTGGTGACAAAGAGATATTAAAGTGCACATTCTAGACGCACTAAACAGCTTTAAGCTTTACTCACTTTAAATATATTCCTAAATTGGATCATGCAATAAACAAAAAAAATATTAATAATAACATTTTCATGATTGCAAACTTTGTGATTCACCCTGGAAACCGTATTGTAATATATATATATATATATATGAATATATATTTTTATAAATTATGTCTGGATAAAGCAGATATTACTTTATGCAAAGGTGATTACTGATTAGTAAGGTGGTGCAAGTTTCATGCTAAATTTGATTTAGTCAAACTAAACGATATAATAAAGAATTTAAGTATTACTACTATAGTACTATTAAACAAAAAAATATTAGACAATTGGGTTTTCTCTAAAAATCGTGGCGTCGAATATCAAGTTGAACAAGTCCCCGAACTCCCGAGTAGCAAAATAGTATAATAGATATTAAACGCGCATTTTCATAATTTATTGTTAAAGTTTTTATGATTTGTGGTCTGCATGTATGTATAGCTAATATCTGAACTTTTAATGTTATTAGAAGAAGTAGTCTCCGTTGATTTTTTCTTATTAATTTTTTAAAAAATATTGCTTAAGAAACTACAGCTAATTTTTTTTAAAGGCATTTTAAATGAAGTCCGAAACCTATTTTTTGAGAACTATCTTAAACTATTTAAATAGTTTTAAAATGAAATTGATATTAGAAGAGTACGTTAAACTATTGAAATTTGGTATAAGTGTGACTCGAAATTATGTATATAGATTGTTTAGCAAGAATCAAAATATTAATTCCCACGGCGTACATGTTTTTTTGTTCTATATCATGGCCAAATTACATGTATTCTTAATATATATGTCCCTCCATTGCGTCAAATCGGTGCCAAGTATTTTTTTTTAAAACTTTTTTTTCTTTGCAACTTTATCGTAACGTGAATTAGTTCATTATTGGAGACTTCAGCGTTAAGCCATGATTATTTACTCCCCACATCTAACTCTATCAAATTACATACTCAAAACTATATGGATTTCAATACGGTCTTTCCAACTTATTTCTCTTGTAGAATTAATCTAACTCGCTAAACATAAATTATTACACCGGATTGTAATAACGATCTACTATTTATGCTGTTATAATAATTTAACAAAATATATATATATCAAAGAGTATACTGTTTCAACATATAAAAAAAAACAAGAAATCTCCTGTATTAATAAATCCAAGATATAGGTGTCGCGAAACGTATAATAATATTGACCAACTTCTAGATAGTGATATTATCAGACAATTATTATTTTCTTCAAATGAAAAATTTCCATATAAATATAGATGTTAAGGGATTGCACCAAACACTTCCCATGAAGAAAAAGTTGTTGCCAAATCTCTTTTTTAATTTATGGTAGAGAGCTCCAAGGTTTATGTCATCTAAAGTCATTTTCGCACATCAAACTTAGTCACTTAGACCTACTTCTTCTGTTAAAAGAATAGTTTAATACTGTTCTGTTACATATATTCGTTAGCTTGTTCCCCTAACACACAATGAATTCCATTAAAGAAAAGACTATATTATTAACAAATTCAGTTTTTCATTTCCCATTTGAGTCATTTGAAATTCGAGAAAAAAATTAAGAGTTTTGAGATTCCTATAAAACAAATGTTCATTGTATATATGGACAATTCAATCTCATTCTTTTGTAAAGGAAGATTAAAAATTATAGTAATCATCATATAAACCTATTTTAGGAACAACAATTGATATGTATCCCAAACTTTTGCATTTTTTCTTTTTAATATATGCAAAACCAAAATAAGTGGTCCACTAATTTGGACTTTTTTTTCTTCTGTACCTCTACAAAATAATAATTACTCTTATTTAACCTTACCGGTAAACTGACCTGACACATCATTAATACAGTAAGGTTTAGTTGGCTCATTGCGTTAGACATCATTGATGTAAGAGGGATCAACTGCTAATGAAGTGAACTTTATATATGCACTGGAAAGAATGTTCAGATCTGAGATGGATTGTTATGTATAGTTTATATTTTCTTATAACTTAGTTTTGTCGTTGATATAGAGTTTTCTTAAGTTTATCTCATTCTGCTCTGCCCAAGTACAGTTCATGCTTTGGTTCAGATTCGATGCCTTTTTATGCGTGTGCGTGTGTGCGTACATGGCAAAAAGATATTCGTACATATTTGTTCAAATTTTTTTGGATAATATAATAGAATTTTCAATTTTGACATTTTAAAAAAACTACATCTATAAGTAGCTAGTAGTTATTGCTATGAGACAATAATTCGTGAGGATTTTGTTTTATGTTCAACCGAGAATGAAAAATGCCGATGAAGATTTGAATATTAGCCACATTTTTGTGGAAACAAGGGATACAGCACATGATGCGAATTACTTCTATTGGTGATGACAAAGCAACGGTTACAATGTGCAACTAATTTTTACAAATAATATTGCAAGAGAAATTTCAACATACATATATATATATATAGAGGGAGGTTAGAATCCTATGGACACTACATTAATGTTGTCTAACCAAAGAGAAATGTACTTTTGTGACATGGAGTTTATATTTGCGTCGGTTACAATCGTGATGATAATTCTACCTTTTGTGTCCACCACATAAAATCATCGTGTGATGATAAAACGAAAAATTCAAAGTAAGAAAAACCCACCACCGGCCCAAAATTTATACTCAGATTAAACTTGTTCTTAGAATTGATCTTGGGGATTCGGATCTCTAAGTATATATAGTGGTCTCGTCCTTGCTTGAGAGGAAAACTTCGGAGTTTATGGTGTTGGTGTCGTGTCGCTAGCTATGTTCGAGTCGAGACTACGGACGTAGTCATATTCCGACCACCGGCCGCTTCTCCAGTCGATGTTGACCGCAGATTTCTTAAGCACCATTTTATACATTGTTACATGATAAAGACTAAATGCACCACATCAATTAGTCCATTTTTCATTGAATCGTAGTCGTCTTAATACAGCATCTATGAAAGGCCATTTGACAATAACATAAGTCTTTATGGTCATGAATTTATTGGTTTGAAGCCCAATAACATTTCATGTGAGAATATATAACATGTCCAATATCACACGCCAGATCCAGACAATAAACCGGTTTAAGAATAGGCCATAAACTCTGATAAATAGTGAAGTGGTTCCGTTATACGTCTTGTGCTTTCTCAAAATGCATCGCAAATAACGCATTTTGAATATGTGCTAAAATGCTTATATATGTAGCATTCTTTGTCAATTTCATTTCTCCTTATGCTGACTCCTCCCTTCGTCATCTGCATTAGACTAGTCCCTTGAGTAAAATCATTAATACCGCACACATGCATTAGTGCAAATTAATTTTCCATATTCAAGAAAGAAAAAAAAAATCTACAGGACACATACTTGTGTGTGATTTATAAATCATTTGTCTATAATATATACTATCATTTATCCATCTTGGTGTGTCCACCACATAAATTCAGCACAGATCATTCTATATTAATAATACTCGTAGTAAAGAAGAGAAAGTTAAGAGAGAAAAAAAAACCCTAAACATAATACTCATCAAGGCCACATCAGATTAAAACTTGCTCTTAGAATTGATCTTAGGGATTCGGATCTCTAAGAAAGAGCAGTCTTCGTTGTTGGAGAAGAAAACTTCGGAGTTTTTAGAGTCGGCGTCGCCGGGGAGCTCGAGACGACGGACGTAGCCGTGTTCCCACCACCTGCCACTTCTCCAGTCACCGTTAACCGCTGTTTTCTTGTTGTTGTTCCATTGGCCACTAATCTCCATCACTTTTCCACTAACGTCCACATACACCTGCACGTTATTTTTCCCGACCACTAATATACAAGTATCAAAACTTTAATCAGTGTTTTTGTTCTTGAACCCTGAAGACATCATTTATTTTTACCATTTTCTAAAAACTATTACATGTTCTTGAACCCTCAAGATATCATTTATATAATTATTATATCACCTTGAAAGTGCATAATGTTAGCAAACCAAAAACAAATAGAAAAATTGTAGCGTAAGAAATACACGTACGTACGTACCGGGGAGATCGGATTTAAGGACATAAGCTTGATCGGTCTGAGACCAATCAACTCTACAGTGTCCTAAGCTTCTGAGGCTCGCCAGCAGAACCTCAGCCTCAAACTCCCACAACGGAAATGCATCTGATGGATCAAAGTACTTCCCAAACAAAAATGGGCTGTAAAGTGATCCCTCACCGAACACAGCTTTCTCCGAGCCTCCTCCTCCGCTCAAGAACCTTCGGAAAGATTCATCGCCGAGCGGTACGCTCCACTTTCCCGGCGTCTTGTCGTCGGTGTGGATCTCTAGTTTGAGGCTTCCACTACTACTCGTCATTAGAGAGAGAGAAAGAGAGATTGAGACGAATAAGAAAAAAGTAGGGGATGTGGTTGATTGTGTGTGTGAAAGTTTTCGAATCAATGTTTTATAGTATGAGTTTTGAGATATAAAAAGCTAACCAGAAGAATTTACATTAAGGGCCATAACTAGTAAAGTTTAATGGGGACATAAAAAATTAAAAAATATTCAGGTATACAAAAAATTATTAGACTTTAGTTTTAGATATTTTAGCTATTTTACATATCAGAAACTTGTAACTTAAAACTACTTTGAATATGAAAAAGACAATATAATAGCAAACGATCTTAGATATATAAAATATCAACTAATACTTTTACTCATATATATAATTTTTGAGAAATGTAATTAGGCAGACATTACTTTTCCCTACATTTTATTCTCTTGTAAATTTGTGGAGGTATATTTGTAGCATATTTATATATCATTACACTTAGATTGACATGATAGGTCCAAAGTTGGGAGAGATTCTTCTCTTTGTGACAATACTTTAAACGCGCTTAAAGTAAAGAAAGGAGAATATGTTCTCTTGACGTTAGAAATTGCTCCAAGGGTCACAAAGAAATGTGTCCTTATTTGCTTTGAGCCATACCATTTTGATTCCTCATCTTTATGATCACTGATATTAATATAGTACAAAAAAAACCATATTACAGGGCCACAGGGATGGCTGATGCATATATGTATAAGCAGATTTGACCAGTTAACAATAAACTTAGATTTTTATACGCATTTGATTTGAGTTTTCCGGTTCCAATGATGATGAATGGAAAAGGGTAGTTGCTCTCATGGAAGAATCTACGATTTACTTTACCAAGGGAAATAAACAATTTATCATTACTTTAAGTTTCTTAAGGAAAGTAAGAAAAATAAGTGTGAAAGAGAGGAATAGCGTAATGCACTAGATCGAGATTCGAAACTTTTTCC
Organism: Camelina sativa; assembly: GCF_030686135.1. Classification (NCBI taxonomy): domain Eukaryota; kingdom Viridiplantae; phylum Streptophyta; class Magnoliopsida; order Brassicales; family Brassicaceae; genus Camelina; species Camelina sativa. The sequence continues at coordinate 44,475,969 of NC_141890.1, read as the reverse complement.
GAATCAGTCTTTAATTATTTTAACTCGTTGCTTTCCCAAAGAAATTTGACTATTGAGAGAGATGGTCCATGACTCCATGCAATGCATCATGCATATCTAAACATGGATTAAAATAAAGATGTCATCAGAGGTTAGCGTGATTGATTGCCTTAAAACTTTAATTTCTAAACTTTAGTTTAAAACATGAAGATTAATAAATCATTATGAGTTTAATGTTTTCCTTTTCTACATTACTTAAAAAATACTCAATACATGAGAGAAATAATAAAATTAGATAAACAATATCATAAATTCATAACTTATATGAAAATGAGTTTTGAGGAAATACTTAAAAAACAAATTTAAAAATATTTGGTGGCTTTCAGTACTAGTATTTTTTTCTAATTATCGGATACATAATAAATTATTGATAAGATAATAAAATAAATAGAAAAACATATATATACTTAAATTGACTAATTACCTTTTCGCCTTAAGTAAGAAAATCAAGAAAAAAACAGAATAATAATCCAATATATCAATAACTCTGCGTAATTTTCGAAAAAAATGAACGAAAAAAGCTTTCGAGAAAATTTTAATGAAGCTTGAGAGCTAATTTCTCCGTGAATTTTTCTCGTCGAAAAAAAAAAGAAAAAAAAAAAAAGGTTGAAACTTTTGTTTGGTCTCGCTGGTCAAAATTTTGGGTTTGGTTTGAGCGCACCAACGACGACAATCACCATTGAGCATTTTGGTATTGGATCTGGCCACCACAATCATTAGCACCAACTCTTTTTACCTTTTGTGCTGTCTCTTAGTTTTCTGAAAACGTGTATTGATCTCTCGTTGGGCATTGTTCTCGAAGCTTTTTTTATTATTGAATTGCGTCGAAGTCAGCTCCAATTTTCTCGATCAGGGTTGGTTGTTGAGTTTTTTGTGTTTAAAGTTTCGATCTTTATCGGAATTAATCAAAAGGGTGGTTCTGCATTAAAAATTAGTGATATTAATCGTTTCATTGAAGGAGCTTTTTTGATTACGTCGTTGTTGTTGGAGTATATTAGATGAAATGAGAAGCAATAGATATGTTTCGAATGATTCGAGGAGGAATGGGTGATCAGAATTGCACTCGTTTAGTTTTGTGGTTGATTCTGTTTTCTGGGTTCTTGGTGGTTACTTTGGAAGAGAATATAGAAAAAGATGAGACTTTTCTTAGTCAATTCATGGCTCCTCCATCAACAGGGCAGGTCAATACACAAATGGTAAGCCCTTTTGTGCTTTTCAAGTCTGTTTGATTCTTTTTTTTTTACATCATTTGTGATTGGGATTTATCTGAGAGAGCTTAATATGTAGAAGCTAGGAGATCCTGCAGCTCTGTAGTATACTTTTGAGGCGAGAGTTGCGAGATATTAGCTGTTTCTTGCTGAAAAAAACTAGGCTTTAGAGACTGAATTTGATTCATCTTCCCTGCAAGTATCCAGGTGTCTGAGAAAGAGATCATGTAGATCATTACGAGATGCTTATATCCTTTCCTCCTATATAAAGTCTATGGTTTTCGAATTTGTGTCAATCACGTATATTCTTAAAGCTAGATCTAATCAGTGGGGTATATATTTAGAGTGCATTTTGTTGCTGCTGTAGCTTTCAGTTTCACGCTTGTCGAGTTCCAGGTTTTTAGTGGGACTCTCTCTTCTGAAGTAGTTTAAAGCCTCAGTTTCGGATATGTAGCTACGGTGTTCAAGTTAGGTAGATAAAATGTCATATCTAGAAGATCCTGTAGCTCTGTTGTAGACTTATCCAGAGAGATAAAATGTAATATCTAGAAGATCCTGTAGCTCTGTTGTAGACTTTATCCAGAGAGATATGTGAGTCATATTCTTGCTGAAAGCGTTAGGTTTCGAGACTAAGACTGCGATATTGGTGTTGGTTCATGTTTGCTATAACCAAAATAAGATCATCGCAGGACGCTTACATTGTTTTCATCTTGCAAAATAGTTTGGATTCCCCATTTGCAATTATGCTTGAATTTATTTGTTGGCTGTCTCTTAGTTAATGCTATGATTCTCATTTTTTTTTTATAGCTTTGAAAGTTGTTTGTCTCATGTCTTTCGTACAATGTTTGACAGGTAGGAACATCATGGTCGCAGCGTTGCTGGCAAGATTCAGATTGTGTGAAGGAAGCTGTCGCAGCATTCAATCTATGTTTTCCAGGTTTGAAGGATAATACGGAACTATTTGGTTTGAATCATTCCCATCTAAAGCAGACTCTTCTTGATTGTATCCAAGAAAAAGGAAAGTTAAATGGTCATAACCCCAAGTATCTTGAGCTCCTATCATCTATGGTTGATACTACTCCGAGGAGAAACCTAGCTACTAGACCAGGCTCTTCCCCTTCTCCTTCTCCTTCCCCTCCCCCTCCCCGTCCTCCTAAGCGTAATCCAGGCCCACCTACTAGATCAAGATCCCCACCTCCACGGAGATCATCTTTTCCCCCATCAAGATCACCCCCTCCTCCTCCTCCTAAGAAAAACGTTTCTAAAACTCCAAAATCTGCACCTGTTTCACCTGCGAAAAAAAAAGAGGATCATCAGAAAACAATCATCATTGCAGTTGTTGTCACTGCAGTTTCTACGTTTTTGCTTGCTGCATTATTCTTCTTATGCTGCACTAGGGTTTGTGGAAATGGTTCAGGAGGCAGGAAAAATGATGAACGGCCTCTTCTCAGTTTAAGCAGTAGCGATTACTCTGTGGGTAATAATATATCCACTTTCTCACGGTACTAATCTTTATAATAATATGAAGATTCAAGTAGCTTTTTAACGTTTTCAGGTTCCTCTATCAACTATGGTGGTTCTGTCAAAGGAGAAAAGCCCGGTCATCAGTCTTATAACATTTACTCAAACCAAGGAAAAATGTCATCATCTTTCGATGGAAGTAACTCTGACGATTCGTATACGTTAGAAGAAAGGATATCACAAGAAGGAATGCATAATAGTAGTATTACCAATCACGGGATGCCACCTTTGAAGCCTCCACCTGGAAGAACAGCTTCTGCACTTTCAGGGAAGTCTCTTTCTGGTAAAGTGGAGCCACTTCCACCTGAACCACCCAAATTCCTTAAGGTATCCTCAAAAAAGTCTTCTGCTCCTGCGCCAGCTCCAGCACCACCAATGCCATCTTCTGTTGGTCCTCCACGACCGCCTCCTCCAGCTCCTCCACCTGGTTCTGGTGGGCCTAGGCCGCCACCTCCTCCTGGACTTAAAGGACCACGTCCACCTCCACCGATGAGTCTGGGACCAAAAGCACCCCGACCATCTTCTGGGCCAGCAAAGGCATCAGAGGATGATGGTCCCTCCAAAACAAAGCTAAAGCCATTTTTCTGGGATAAAGTTCAAGCAAACCCAGAACATTCAATGGTTTGGAATGATATAAGATCAGGATCCTTTCAGTGAGTAAACTTGATAGCTTGTTTCCCTAATATTCTATAACTTACATACAGTAACTGAATACAACTTATTTAAGAATGCTTTTCCAGGTTCAATGAAGAGATGATAGAGTCGTTATTCGGATATGCAGCAGCAGACAAGAATAAAAACGACAAGAAGGGGTCCTCTGGACAAGTTACTTTACCTCAGTTTATTCAGATTCTGGAACCAAAGAAAGGACAAAATCTGTCAATTCTTTTGCGTGCTTTGAATGCGACAACAGAAGAAATGTGTGATGCACTTCGCGAAGGTAACCTTCTTTTCCTTTATTTTTTCTAGGTGGAACATTGTCCCATGTGTTCTCTTAACATAAGTTTTGTTGAATTAGGAAATGAGCTTCCTGTAGAATTCATTCAGACTCTGTTAAAGATGGCACCAACACCAGAAGAAGAACTAAAGCTTAGATTATACTGTGGTGAAATAGCTCAACTGGGAACTGCTGAACGATTCCTGAAAGCAGTCGTTGATATCCCTTTCGCTTTCAAGCGTCTAGAGGCACTTCTATTTATGTGTACACTCCATGAAGAAATGGCCTTTGTTAAAGAATCATTTCAGACATTAGAGGTACGTTTCCTAATCTTTAACAAAAACTATGTTCTGGAAAGGAAAACAGATTACAGAGTTTCTTAGTCTTTCTCAAATATTTTGCTTCTTCTCCAATCTAAATGCATCTTCTTTTGTGTATATGAAAGGTTGCTTGTAAAGAACTTAGGGGAAGTCGGCTGTTCCTGAAGCTCTTAGAGGCCGTACTTAAGACCGGAAACCGAATGAATGATGGTACATTCAGGGGTGGTGCTCAAGCTTTCAAGCTGGACACTCTTTTAAAATTATCAGACGTCAAGGGCACTGATGGGAAAACAACGCTCCTCCAGTTCGTTGTTCAAGAGATAATTAGGACTGAAGGTTTAAGAGCGGCTCGTACTATCAGAGAGAGCCAAAGCTTCTCAAGTGTTAAAACAGAGGATCTTTTAGCCGAGGAAACCATTGAAGAGGCAGAAGAGAATTACCGTAATCTTGGACTTCAGAAAGTTTCAGGGTTGAGCAGTGAGCTTGAAAATGTAAAGAAATCTGCAAACATAGATGCTGATGGTTTAACAGGGACTGTTCTTAAAATGGGTCATGCTTTGTCGAAAGCTCGGGACTTTGTCAACTCAGAGATGAAGAGTTCAGGCGAGGAAAGTGGGTTTCGTGAAGCGCTTGAAGATTTTATTCAAAATGCTGAAGGTAGCATCGTGTCAGTGCTCGAGGAAGAGAAGAGAATAATGGCTTTGGTGAAAAGTACAGGGGACTATTTCCATGGCAAAGCTGGAAAAGATGAAGGGTTGCGTTTGTTTGTGATTGTGCGTGATTTTTTGATAATCTTAGATAAGTCCTGCAAAGAAGTCAGAGAGGCACGAGGAAGACCCGTAAGGATGGCCAGAAAACAGGGCTCTACAGCCTCATCTGCTTCTGAAACTCCAAGACAACCACCTTCAGTAGATCCTAGGCAGAAGCTGTTTCCAGCTATTTCAGAGAGACGCATGGATCAGTCTAGTTCAGATTCAGACTAAAATATTTAAAAATCTCTGGTTTTGCAACATGTTAGGACATAAATCCTCTGCGGTTTTGCTGAGAGCTTCTGAAGATGTTTTTTTCTGCTGGGAGTGGAATGGCATTAACTCACAGAGATGTCAGGTTTTAGTCAGTGATGATCAGATGAACAAACACAAAGGAAGCATTTGGAGTTGTTGACTTACACTGTCACTCTCTTTACCTTGTACTGACATTTTCTACTTTAGTTTTAGAAAACACACTCATCATTTTGTTTTCTTCTTAAATCTTGTTGTGCCATAGAATAGTAATCCTTTTTGTGTTTACTGTTGTAATATTACTATCATCAACGTTTATATATTCTTTTTTCTTTTGAATTGCAACCAAAGCAATCCAATTTCTAAATCCAAGTGCCAAGAGTTCCTTGTTGCAGAAAGAGACGAGTTTATCTTTGATCACAAATGATTTTTACAACTCTTTTAGACAAGAAACTCTCAAACTCAACTATGTAAATAATACTGAAACAAGATGTCCAAAACAAAGCCCCTTAACAACTGATAGAAAACAAAAGCACTAGGCCATTAGCTAGTCCTTGTTTTTATTGAATCAGAAGCGAAATAGAACAAAAGAGTCAGCAAGACATATTAGACCATCAGGATTGTTACACTCGTTTGGAAGCAAGTAACACTCGGAACTCAATTATGTAAATAATATTAGAGACTTTTGATATATTCACACAGAAACTGAAACAAGATGTCCAAAACAAAAACCCTACTAAACAACTGACATAAAACAAAAGCACCTAAACAAAAAGCACTAGCTAGTTATTGTGTTTATTCAATTCAGAAGCGAAAACAGAACAAAAGGAGTCAGCAAGACGTGTTTCTTCTATATCATCCTTGTGTTTTGAGAATCTAATCTTCCTGAGGCTTTGAAGGTCCAGACTTCTTAGGGAGAAGAAGATTGTGGATATTAGGCATCACTCCTCCGTTAGCAATCGTCACATCTCCAAGAAGCTTGCTTAGCTCCTCATCGTTTCTCACAGCGAGCTGAATGTGACGAGGAACAATACGTGTCTTCTTGTTATCTCTTGCTGCGTTCCCAGCGAGTTCAAGAACCTAACGAGAATGATTTTAAAACACATCAGTTTCAGTCTCAACCACAAACCATTAACGACCCCAAGACGATTAAACACACCCAATTCAAGAAAAAAAACCGCAATGATCAAAATACCCAAAAATGAGAACTTTAACTAACAAATCAAATTAGTTTCCATATTAGAAAGTACAAAAATTTCGATTTTAGACTAATCAAATAGACACAAAAGTATGTTCATTTAAGATCAATTCAAACACCAATCTAAACAAAATTGAGAAATATATGTTAAATTTTACAACTTTAACTAAAATTCCCCAATTCCTGAAAATTCAAGAACCCTAGATTCTTTCATGGATCGCCAAAAAGAAAAAGAAAAAAAACTAATCACGCAAAAACAGAGGAAGCCCTGATAAAAGTAGGTAAAGGGATTGAGAAAGAGATAGGGGAAAGTATAAAAAAGTAACCTCGGCGGCCAAATACTCGAGAACGGCGGCGAGATAAACGGGAGCACCAGCACCAACACGTTCGGCGTATTTACCAGCTTTCAAGAAACGAGCGATACGACCCACAGGGAATTGAAGCCCAGCTTTGCTACTCCGAGACGTTGCTTTCTTCGCCGCACCCGATCCTAGTGTTTTCCCACGACCCGCCATTTTTTTCTCAACAAACAAACAAACTAAAAAAATTTCTTGACGAATAAAACAAAAGAAGAAATGTGATTCCTTTATATATATATATGCGTTGGATGATAAAGTTATCAACCAATAAGAACAGAGTACGCGGATCGTAGATATATTAACCGTTGATTAAAACTAAATCAATGGCTGTGATCTGTTGCACCGCTTCACTTTTTCTTTGTTGGTTTCTTTTTGGAGGAGGGAATTTCCAAATTGTTTTAACGTGAAGTAGTAATAATTCGATTTATTTTATTGGATAATATATTATGGGCTGGTGAATGATATAAATGGGCCGTGTTTAGGTTTAGAGCCAACTCTAAGCCCATGAGAACCTCATAAACGTAGTAAAACGTAAATTAATTAATCAAATTTTGCTATTGTCGTGTTTTTTATAAGCTTTTGTTGTACATACATCAACAATTTAACCATTCTTAAGTTTTGAACTACTATGTTACTTTTGATTGAATTACTATAAAGGTCATCCTAAGGAAATGTTAAGTTAAGAACAAAAAAATATATATAGTATGAAACTGTGTCCACCTAATAAATTTTCAGTATGAAGTAGATGCAACATGCTAAGTCACACGATATTAAGATATCAAAGCTAGATTGGGGCAGACCAGTCAATGTGGTGTGGTCGATACGATGGTCCTATTAGGTTTTAGGGCAAAACTGGGAAACCAAGAACAGAAGGACATATCTATCTATCAATGTGTTTTTCAAAATTCAATTTTTCTAAAATTTAATGTTCTTTCGTTTAGAATTCAATATGGCTATAACGACACCCACACCTAACTTCATTCATCTACCACCCTTTGCGATATCTACAAGTCAATATTAAATGCACTTTGAAAGTTTGACAAAAATATACTATAACTTCTGATTTTTATTTTGATCCTTAACAATTATGTTATTGTCATCCATTAAGAAAATTCAATTTTCTAAAATTCTTATTCTTTCTCTTCCTATCGTGAAAAAAAAAAATATATATATATATATATATATATATATATATATATATATTTCAAGACTATTGTATTTACTTACTAGAGTGATAAAAGTTACATGGTATATTAGTCGTAATTTTCTTTTTAATTGTGTGCAAATATTTATATGAAGTTTCAAATGCTCTATATCCAGTAGAACCTCTATAACTTAATACTTTTTAAATTAATACTCGCTATAAATTAATAAATTCTTCCAATCCCGAGTTAGGCCAGTGTAAAAAATGACACATTTCGATAAAATAATAAGATAATATTTTTTTGGAAATCCTATGTAAAAATATGGTCCCAACAATATCATAAATTAATAATCATATAAACTGAGATATATATATATATATATATATATATCTAAAAAAATCTAGTGAAATATGATTTTATCGTTGTTTGCCTATTCTTAAATTTGCATTATTGTTGGAGCTCATTTCTAATTTTTTTATTGTTGTATTTTCAAATCGCATCCATAAATTGTGAAGAATCATAGATGCGATAATTGCTTCTTTAGTAATTGGTTTTAAAGGTACCACAATATCTTCTGCGACTTCATAATTACCATGAAGGATAGTAGTAACAATTTTTTCTAAACTTCTAACATTTCTCATTTTTATCTAGATAATTTATTAAATAATTGACATTCATCCTATTACGATAACCAAGATTATAAATTAAGAAAATTCTTTAAAAATGTGAATGATAACAAAAGTATCTTATTTTGTAATAGAAAAATTTCAATATAAAAATGAGAAAATCTCTTCATAAATTAATAATTATTAATTTATTGATAAATTAATAATTATAAATTAAAACCTCTATAAATTAATAAAATTTCATGGTCCGGATCTTATTAATTTATAGAGATTTTACTGTTTATATATATATTTTTTTGTCGTAATATTTAATGTACATAAGTTTTGTTTGTCTTAAAGATAATGTACATATTGATGATTACTGTAAATTGATTAGTATATTCCAAGAAATGTCAGAACGCTTCATTTGCTATTGTGGGAGGGCTTTTAAGAGTGAATTGACAGATGCAAGCGGAAAGAAGTGAGTTGATGAATTGGAATCAATGTTCTTGTTTTCAATTTATTTCAAAACGTAGTAATTCTCATTTAGTTGTCATTGAACAACAATTTGTCATCATTATAGTTTGGATGAACTTAGTTATGATAAGTGAGTGAATACATAGTTCTAGCCTGACTAGGTTTCGGACATCGTAGAAAGCTTAGTCCAAATATTAGATTCGTCAAATATGACATTTGTTTATTTACGACTAATCGTAGTCTTTTCTTGTTTTTGGAACAAACTTTACCGTAGTCTTTTACTACAATTCGTAGAATCTCACCGGTGAACTTGCCCACTACACACTCATTGATTGACGATTGTATTAACTGTAATTAAATTTTGTAAGAGACAGTTTAAAGGAAATTCCAAAGCTTTGGAGACATGAATTCTCTACACGGCAAGTAATTATAGGAAAAAAAGATATTTTATGTATCTTTAAAAAAACCAAACTTACTGAATTCATTACGATTTATGGTTAACATTCATCCTCTTAATGAATGCAAAGTTCATGAAATTATTAACCAAAAAAAGTTCATGAAATTTAGATTGTCTTTTTTTTTTTACCTTGCATCAAATTGTAACCAGAAAAGGGACTCCATCACTCCAATATTCAGTTTAACGAATAAAAAGACTAATTAGAATAATACAATAAAATGAGTATACTATTTTATGATTCATGAACATGAACATGAAAACATGAACAGGTGTTGGGTGATTTGTGAAGTCTTTTTAAGTTTTTTTACACTTTATAAGATTTCGCAAAAGCAGTAAATGAAATAAACATTCTCTCGTGTTATTACATCGATGAGTTGAGTCTAGTGAGACATTATAGACCATCCTTTAGATTCATATGCACGTACATGCCTTCTTATAAAAAAAAAATACTAAAACCATATTATTTTCTCATATCTCATTTAATAATCTCAACTGTATACTAGATTACTAGTACAAGACAAAAAAAAAATCACTTGCCTATTTTGCTTCTTCTACTTCTTCATTAATATTTTCATTTATATTTATTATTATAGTACCACTTCCAAAATAAAAATCCCCAAAAAATTTCAGAAGAAGATAGAGAAAGAGAGAGAGAGAGAGAGATATATCAAAACAAACAAAGAACAATGGAAGATTCAAGTAGAAAAAGCCAAAAGAAGAAGAAGAAGAACAAGAACATCCCAACTGTTTGGTTCTCACTCAAGAAGTCTCTCCACTGTAAATCCGAACCATCTGATGTCCACGACCCTACTAAACCATCCACTACCAACACCAAACAACACCTCTCCACCATCTCCACCAAGAGAAACTCCAGCATCGGAGGCGCCGCCGTGTGCGGTGGTGGCTTATCAGGATGTTCAAGATCGATAGCGAATCTCAAAGACGTAATCCATGGAAGCAAAAGACATTTCGATAGACCACCACCAATAAGTAGTCCTCGTTCTATTGGAAGCAATGAGTTTCTCAATCCCATTACTCATGAAGTTATCCTCAGTAACTCAACTTGCGAACTTAAGATCACTGGTGTTGGAGGAGACATGGCTGCTTCACCTGCCGGAGCAGCAGATTCCAGCGGCGGCGGAGGAGGAGGGAATGGTCGGTCAACGACTTATGTGGGTATGTTGAGACCAGGAACACCGATGCATTATCTTAAACGCTCAGCTTCTTACCGGAGCCAAACAAAAAAAGGATCTTCTGCTCTGTCCGAGAGAGACAGAGGAGAAGGGTTTCATACAAACAGGAGAGTTTCATTGGAGATGAACAGAGACTCTCCCATTAATGGAGGCAACTCGAACTCCTCTGTTTCTTGTCATAAATGTGGTGAACAGTTCAATAAACTTGAAGCTGCTGAAGCTCATCATCTCTCTAAACACGCCGGTAAGTATCTCAAAGTTCGAATCTTTTTTTCCAATCTTCACAATCGAAACTATGCAATTTGGGTTTCAGAATTACAAAAAGTTTCCAACTTTAGGAGAAAAAGTTCTTAAAAATCTCAACTTTATCGAAAAAACAGAGTTTTACAGTTTTAGGTAATAAAAAAATCTTAACTTTATCAAAAAGATTGGATTTTGATTATGAAATTAGGTTAAAAAGTTGTTAATTTGATCAAATCGTCCTCAAAATTGCAGTATCGGAGCTAGTAGAAGGAGACTCATCAAGAAAGATAGTGGAGATAATATGCAGAACGAGCTGGTTAAAATCAGAGAACCAATGTGGAAGAATCGACCGAGTTTTAAAAGTTCACAATATGCAAAAGACATTAGCTAGATTCGAAGAATACAGAGAGACGGTTAAAATCAGAGCGAGCAAACTCCAGAAGAAGCATCCGAGATGTCTAGCTGATGGGAACGAGCTGCTTAGGTTCCACGGAACCACAGTGGCTTGTGGTTTAGGTATAAACGGGTCAACGAGTCTATGCACGGCGGACAAGTGTAGTGTTTGTCGGATTATAAGAAACGGGTTCTCGGCGAAACGGGAGGAGAAGAACAATGGGATTGGTGTGTTCACGGCTTCGACTAGTGGGAGAGCGTTTGAGTCGATTTTGGCTAACGGTGGAGATGTTGATCGGACGGTGAGGAAAGTGTTGATTGTTTGTAGGGTTATAGCCGGGAGAGTTCATAGGCCGGTGGAGAATGTGGAGGAGATGAATGGGTTGATGAGTGGGTTTGATTCGTTGGCTGGCAAAGTTGGTTTGTATACAAATGTGGAGGAGCTTTATTTGCTTAATCCTAAAGCTTTGCTTCCTTGCTTTGTCGTAATTTGTAAACCCTAAAAAAATTATTAGTGTATTTATTTTTTTGTTTTGTTCTTTTGAGGGAAGAGTGAATTGTTATTTTTGTTGATAAATTTGTTTATCGTTATGATGAGAATTGAAATCAATAGAATTTGGAATGTAGTTTCTAATTCTTACTTCTAATTTTGTTGCATGTTGAAATGCGTCAGAGTGAGAATTTGGTTTCACGGGTGGCCTGTTGGTAAAAAGTGCTACTAAAGGCCAAAATTTTTATAAAGTAACAAAAAGTTAATTGAAAATGAAATATATAACAGAAATATTTCTTTTCTTGACGACGAGAAAACCTTTTCAAAATTTTGTAACATGTTTCCTAAACAAACTGTAATGAGAGCATGTCTTAAACAAACTATAATGAGAGCATGTTTAGCTGAATTCGTCTCATAGTTAGATGCTCAGAGTCGAGTCGAGGTACTAGTCGAGGGATCTTGTTGAAATAGCGTTAATGAGTTGAGAGAAATCAGTTTCCACTCTAAATTTTTTGATTCGCATCTCTATAGCTTCACACTTCAAATAGAGCTTAACCAATTCATCCACTCTGTCAATGGTCTCCATTGTTCCTTTTTTAAGTAATTGATTAAGTAACATGTTTTCCACCATTTGCCCTTTCACGTTGTTCTTTTTTGATTCATTATTTACGAAAATATATGAATATATGAATTAACCACATTATTATATTATCGTTCAAAGTTCAAACATAAACTTTATAATGAAAATATTTTTCACCACACTCGCAACCAATAAACATTTTTGTTATCTTTTGCTTCAATTTTTTTTGGGAACCATCCCCTTTTAGTCATAGATTACGTCCAACATTGTTTCATATAAAAGGCAGGGCAAATAAGAACAAAAATAACATTAATGGTGATTAGGCATTTTGTTAAAACGAAAAAAGTAAATGGTCCATATGATTCATAATGGTAGCGAGACAAAGCTTACGTCAAAGGTGGCGACAAAATTCTATCCCATGCAAAAATTTATTTGGAGCTTTAAATATATCTATCTGCAAAAGCCACCCACTCATAATTATCCCCTGAGGAAATGAAAAAAAAAACTCTGAATCTCTCTGAGCCCAATAATAAATATGAAGTTTCAAATCTTGAACTTTCGAATTTTGAAAAACATATAGTCGATAGTTATATCTAGGGCTCTGCCAAATATTTGTGATATACATATTTAACGATCTTAAAACTAGGAGTATTATTATTTGTTTTGTCAGAAAAAAAACTAATGTTTGTTAAAGAAGGAACAATAATTATATTTATATTGATAACTAAAGATAATAATATGTGTTAATATTAATCTTTTTGTATTAAGTTTATTTTTTCCCAATTTTATGATGCAAATTGGTATCCAACGGTATACAATTACAAAATGTAGATTTAGTTAAGTGGATACCTGAACACCGTACGTATATTGTAGCTTTGAAAATATGAATCGTAAATGTGCTAATCCACAGAACAAAACAATCAAAATTTGGATATTTTTGTATGAGATATATAAGAATATAAGGGGGAGGTATTGGTTTAGGATTTAGAAAGAATTTTAATGACTTTATGTTCTTGCTGATTGTTAAAATCATAGAAAATTGAAAGTTAAAAATGAAGGATTCTAAGAGATTGTTTAGAAAGTTTTTTAAAATCTTGATGATTTGTTTTTTCTAATATTGTAAAATCTTTCTATTTGATGAAAGAGTTTTCATGACTTTTGTTATGAAGGAAATGATATAAAATCCTAAATCAATAACATAAAATTTGAATTCATTAACAATCCAAGATTCTTTTGTTTTACTTGAATAACATAAAACTTTTAATGACTTTATAAAACTCTTAATCCAATAACACTAGATTTATCAATATTTTAGATAACTTTTTACAAATCCACAACCAATAACACCAAATTTTTAAAGAGTTTTTAAAAGTCTTGATTGAATAACAACATATTTTACCTAACTTTTAAAGTCATTAAATTTTTTTTCTAAATCTTAAACTAATACCTCCCCTTAACTGTATATTGGAATGAATGACAACGAGGCCTGATATGGACAGTGTATCTACTTCAACCTAAGTAAAGGTGGGATCACACCACATGAAATCTCTCGAAGGCAATTAATTCTGATTTTGATTTTTCAGTCGACAACAATCTTCTTTCATTATATTTGGTCAGAAACACTCGACAAACAATCCATGTCGTCATATTTTCAGATCTTTTTATATAATGACCGAAACGTAATCCACTTATAACATACTACGGTCGAAGTATGTGACATACTACGGTCAAGTATGTGACATATATTTGAAATTGTGTCTAAATATTTCATGTTATGTTTTAGTTACTCTTTTGACATATATTTTCTTTGTAGTTGCGGCAATCATGTGACCTACAACTACTATAATAATACCATGCGTTCCTAATTAGGTATCTACGAACACTGATCATTGATTAATTCTCGTTCGAAATAGAGAGCGGACCCAGAAATTTTTTTTGGGGAGGTCAATTATTAAAGAATAAACAATACTGGTGTTATATGGGGATTCGAACTCGGATATGGAGAGTCATCACTACAGAATTTTATACCAACTTTGTTCCTCAATAGGTCCGCCCAGATGATTAGTAGTTTGTGAAAGACTCGAAATAAGCAACATTATATAAAAGAAACGACCTTATTTGTCAGAGTCAATAACAATGATATGCCGTCGAGTTGTTTGTGAGAGTCAATAACTATGTAACATCACTTCTTGGCTAAATATGAGAAAATTATCAACTTAAAGTAAACATATAATGTTTAATCATGGATATTTTGATAATTTTACAAATTTCTCTTTTGTCCTTTCAATTTTTCTTTCTTTTCATTGGTTTTTTTTTTCCAATTTATTGTGCTGAGTTGCTGACTAATAAACTTGAAATGTCAATAAAAATAAATAATTGTAACAGTCCAAGACAACATTGATGTATCCTAGCGTTGATTTACTTATTCTGCACTAGGTGAATAGTCGTCTTTGTGTTCGTCTTTCCTGTTTCATGAGGCAAACATCTCGAGTGACCAATTTAGTTGGTGCTAATTAAGTCAATAGACTCACTACTCCGACTCTGTCCTCGCCAAGAATCTTTTGGGGTTGCCATTCACTTCAGCTTCTCACGGATGGTGTGGGATCCTTATAGATCGCGACTTGCTACGTAAAAGTTTAGGCTGGTACATTGGAGGCGGGAAAAAAGTTTCCAGTTTGGATCTCGAAACTTTTATTGTTGTTAAGGATCTTCATTGCCGTCCACAAATGAGTGGAATCCATCAGCTATCCGAACCCTCTTACTTCCATATGAGAATGCTATTTGCCCAATTATTATCAGCAACTTGCATTTGTAAGACTCTTTGGTTTGGCTCCTGAAAAGTCAGAAACCTATATCTATATATATATATATATATATATTTCATTTCTAGCTAAATATTCCTCACTACTTAGTATTAAGATTTCTTTTATTTTTATTTCTAACTAAATAAGTATGTATATCTGCCTGACCTAATTCATCACGGACAAAATTTTGTGTGTTTTGTTTTTGGATTTTGGGCTTTATTCTTTTGTTTGATATGTGGTGGAGTTCTGTGGGAAACTATTGTCAAGACCATGCATATATATTTTTAGAGCAATCCCATTGCACAACTCGTTGGGATGTCTTTCATTTGTTTAGTAATACATGCAAAAAAAAAAAAAAGTTTTAATCGTAATTTTTGTGAGACACAGCTCTCTGCGGCGATCGTTTTAGATCCACATAGATCCGATAGGTGTCAGTTTTTTATTGGTTAAGTTTTGCTTTTTTTTTAAAAAAAAATTTTTTTCTTCGTTTTCTTCTCTCTCGACAAAATCAAAACGAGAGAAACACAAAATCCAAACATCGAAGTTTTGATCGGTTTCCATAAACAATAGCTCTCGCCTCGTCGTCTTCTTCTTCCTGCTTTGTATTCATCGAGATCGGTTGATGAATACAATGGAGAAAGAGATCTCGCCTCGTCGTCTTCTAAATCAATTCGACGCAAGTCTTCGATTGGGTTTGTGTTTGGGATTCTCGAATGGGTTGTATCTTTTGTGTTTGGGATTCTCGATTGGGTTGTTTGATATTTCATAAATATTGTTGTATCGTTTAAACTTGGTTACAATTTGCGATATGTGGTACAAGAAAGATTTTCTTATGATTGTTAAATTGTTTTCTGAGAGTGGAATTGGATTGTATCTTTGTGATTATTGTGTCCGGAGGCATTAAAGGCTGCACAAAAGAGATGGACTACAAGCGATTTCGATGTTGGGAGGCCTCTTAGTAGAGGAAAGTATGGCCATGTTTATAAAGCACGAGAGAAGCGGGTTAGTGTGTGTCTCTTTTTACAATCAATGTTATTGTTTTTGAGTTATTCACAGAAAGATTTGTCGGAGATGCTGTTGATTTGATGTCTTTCTTCTTATATGCATACTTGAAACAGAGCAATCACATTGTGGCTTTAAAGGTTCTTTTTAAGACGAAGCTTCAATAGTCACAAGATCTCTGGATTTGGCGTCGCAAGATCTCTGGATTTGATATGCATTTTTTGGTCCTCCAGGTACTTTACATAATATCAATGTTCTTGACCGTTCACCAGTTTTTAATGACATCTTAGAAGGTCGAGCTCTGAGAGTAGATTACTTTGTCAATGGACGAAATTACAATATGGCTTACTACCTCACTGATGGTATATATCCGAAATGGGTAACATTAATCCAATCAATTACACTTCCACAAGACCCAAAAGCATCATTATTTGGAACATGTCAAGAAGCTGCCTGAAAAGATGCTGAACTTGCTTTTGGAGTCTTGCAAGCTCGTTTTGCGATTGTTAAAAATCCTGCACTTTTTTTGGACAAGGCAAAAATAGGAAAGATAATGCGAGCATGTATCATATTGCACAATATGATAGTAGAAGATGAACGAGATGGATACAGTCTGTACAATGTAGCAGAATTCCATGGAGGAGAAGGAAACGGGACTTCACATGTCGATTTATCATATTCTACATATAAGATTAACAATCTCGGCAATGTGATGGGTGCTTGGAATCAAGTTCGTGATACAACGCAATATCGACGGCTTAAAGCTGATTTGGTTGAACATATCTAGCAAAAATTTGGCACAACTCAATATTAGACAGATGCTAATTATGTTATTTATAATGCTTTCATATGTTTCTATCATTCTATGTTTTTTTTAATTATTGTATTCAGTTTTAAGTTTGTGGTTTTTTTGAGATTGTAATATATGTTTTAAAGTTTTTTTAATGTAATATATTTGTTTTTTTTAATAAATGTATTCTACTACTAGTTTTATTTTCTTAAATATTGCATACATTATATAACAAACATTTATAACATTATAAAATATGCTTTAAACACATTTTTAATAATAAAAAAATATACATCCAAAGATGACTAATGGGAGGACAAAAATTAAAAACAAGAATGTGAAGAAATTTGTATTATTTTTAGTATTACTAAAAAACAGAGACAATCAATTGAGTATGTGCAATGGCCATGCTCTTAGGATTAGTCAGTTTTGGCCCGAACAATAGGTGAGAAGTCGCCAATTGGCAGCTGGATTATCCAGTGCTGAGAAAGGTACCAGGAAAGAAAAAAAAGGATAGTGAATCTCACATTGGCTATTAGTGGAAAATAAGACTTGCTAAAATTACATGTATTGATCTTATATGTACATGTTGGTGATTAGAATTATTGGTTTATATATCTGATCGATCCGTGAACCAATCGTTTCAAAAAAGAAAAGGAGAGAAAATCGACAAAGCTTTTAATCGTAAATTGTCTTGAAATCTTATTATTATCTACAATTAAATACTTTACCGAAAGAAAGAAAATAGATATAGCTAGTATCATATAACGTCTTGATTATATGACATATTCTACGCTTACTCATATTTTTTTTTATTTTTCCACATAATCCTACGCTTACTCATAATTTAGTTCGTTTTCTTCTTTCTTGTAAATAATCTCAATCATTACTCGCCGTAAAAAAATAAAAATAATTATTCTTGTCTAGGTGATCCCCTATCACCTTATCTATTTATCCTCTGTTCAAACATCCTTAGTCATTTAATGACCTCCAGTACATAAGATGGCGAGCTACAAGGAATCCGCATAGGAAATGGTGCACCAAGCATCACTCACCTACAATTTGCAGATGATTGCCTATTTTTCTGTAAGGCTGATAGGAAAAATTGTCAAGTGTTAAAGGATATCTTTGATATCTATGAATATTATTCTGGACAAAAGATAAATACTTCCAAATCGATAATTACATTTTGGAGCAGAGTCTTTGGGAACACTCAAAACCGACTAAAGGAAATCCTTGACATTCCTAACCATGGAGGAGGAGAAAAATATCTTGGACTCCCTGAACAATTTGGACGTAAGAAGAAGGAAATGTTTGAATATATCATTGATATAGTCAAATAACGTACATCTGGTTGGACAACAAAGAAATTATCTCTGGCAGGTAAGGAAATAATGCTAAATTTAGTGGCTCTATCAATGCCATGTCTTGTTTTAAACTCCCCCTGGGAATTACATCTGAAATAGAAACTCTCCTAATGCAATATTGGTGGAATAGAGGTTCAAACCAACGTGGTATTCAATGGATTTCTTGGAAAAAATTACAGAGTCCGAAATCAGAAGGGGGTTTGGGCTTTAGGGATTTAGCAAAGTTCAATGACGCCCTCTTGGCCAAGCAAGGATGGAGACTTATTCATTATCCAACCTCTCTTTTTGCTAGAGTTATGAAGCACTGTTATTATAGGGATGAAAACATCCTGGATGCTAGATCAAGAAAGAATCAATCGTACGACTGGTCTTCTATCTTAATAGGGTTAGATCTTCTTAAGAAAGGAATGCAATACATTGTAGGTGATGGTCGAACTATACGTCTAGGAATGGATAACTTCATTGATACACATCCGCCTAGATTAGTAGATATAATGCCACCACAATCTACTACACTTTTGCATCATCTAATCTCTAAAACAGGAAATACTCGGACTTGGGACAATCATAAACTATCTACCTCGGTCCGAGAATCTGAACAGGAGATAATTCAAAAAGTATATCTTTCTCAAGAAGAACATCCGGACAAACTAATATGGGGCTATACTCGATCAGGTGTCTACTCTGTCAAATCCGAGTATTGGTTTATCACTTTGGATATACCATAAGGATCAATGGAACTAAAGAACAAAGTCTGGAAACTGCGATTATTACCAAAGATTAAACATTTCCTCTGGAGTGTAGTGTCACAAGCCATACCAACCACAACAAGACTCCGAAGACGGGGAATGAACATTGATCCTTTATGTTCAAGATGTCGGCAAACAGAGGAATCTATAGAGCATGCTCTGTTCTTATGTCCTTTTGCTCAAATGGCGTGGAGACTATCCAACAGTTCTGCTTTGAACATTAACCAACTACCATTGAATGCGGAAGAAACAATATCTCAAATGATAACCTTTTCGTCTCAAGCTACTAATAAATTTGATTCCCTTCTTCCATTTATTTTACTTTGGTGTATTTGGAAAGCTAGAAACAATCAAGTTTTTAATAACTACCGTGAGAGTGCAACCAAAACAGTTCTGCAGGCAAAGTCAAACACTACGGAATGGATTCGAAGTTTTCAAAACTTAGAGACATCACGACCAATCCCAAGAATGAACAATATTACCTGGCTACCTCCGACATATCCAGCTATTAAATGCAATTTCGATGCAAGTTTTGATTATCATACACAACAGGCATCAAGTGGATGGATTCTCAGGAACAATCGAGGAGAAGCACTTGTGTGGGGAGCAACAAGACTAATTAAGTTCAGTAGGATCTCCTTTAGAAGCGGAAACTAAAGGACTTTTAGCAGCGATTCAGCAGGTTTGGATCAGGGGTTATCATTCACTGATTTTCGAAGAAAACTGTGAAGTTTTGATTAAATTGGTTAACAGCAAACGCAAAATGTTGCTCTAACAAACCTCATTCGAGATATCCATCTTTGGTCATCCAAATTACAAAAAGTTTCATTTAATTATATCAAGAGAGAATGCAATAGTGTAGCTCATGCTCTAGCAAAATTTGATTGTATAGACTCTCACTGATTCTGTATTGAAGCCTATTTAGCTAATGAACTCTCTATGTAATGATCCATCTTAATCAATATATATTTCATTTGAGAAAAGAAAAAAAATTACTCTTGTCTTTTACAAATTCTAAATTGTCGTGTATCTAATATTGTAGCCAATAATGATTAATATTTTCTACAGAAATAGTAGAACAAATGAAATTATTAGGGAAGAAAAAAAAACTTCAAACAACTTACCAGTGAGTACGACTATATATTGATTTCAGAAACGTAGGGAAAACTAAAGAAAAAATAATATATTCCCTGAAAAATTAGAAAATCTGGTATAGTTTGAAAAGGTATAGAGACTAAAAAAGAATAAAGAATAATTAATGTATAAGATTTTAGGAAAATTGGAAATAAAAGATTTTTTTTTTAATATAGATGTACAAACTTTTTTAAAAGATCATTTATTTCTAATTTTCCCAAAAAAAAATTAGTTAAGAAAGTGTACTGTGTTTAAATATTTTATTTTATTACATGTAAGTTGACTTTTTTAAAAGTCTTTTTGGGGTCTATTTTCAATCTAAATTGCAAATTTTAATCGGGGCTTACCAAAAAACTTTTTAAAAATTTAATGGCATATACTGGCCACTATGGCAAAGAAATCCTTCTACATTATATAATAGTCCAAGACAACATTTAAGTTATTTAGGCGCCTCCTAGCGTTGATTTACTTATTCTGAAATAGGTAAGAAGCTGCCTTTGAGTTTCTTTCTTTCCAGTTTTTTGGCAACATCTCGAATGACCAATTTCATTGGTGCTAATTAAGTCAATAGACTCACTACTCAAAAATGAAAAATACTATATAAGTATGCTCCCCATAAGTTAAATTAAAGACACTACTTACTTTCTTGGTCCTTAAAATTATTTTTCTTTCTTTGTTAAGTATGGAATCAAGATTGCTTTTGGCTACTCAATCGGGTAGTGTTGGTGAATTATACTCTCTTATTCAAGCGGAGCCAAACATTCTTCACAACGTCGACGTTTTACCTTTCATCCACACACCTCTCCATGCAGCTTCTTCTGCTGGGAAGATCGATTTGGCAATGGAACTGATGATTCTTAAGCCATCATTCGCAAAGAAGCTAAATGGAGATGGGTGTAGTCCGTTGCATCTCGCTGTCGAGAACCACCAAGTCGAGTTAGCACGAGAGCTAGCCAAGTTTGATCCAAGTCTTGTTCGTATTCGTGGAAAAGGAGGTAATGTACCTGTTTCAGAATCTTGTTTTTTCTTTTGATATAAGTTTCAAAATCTTTAACAAAATATACTTTAAAATAACATATAATATAGAGTTATTTGATGAGAGAACTTTTTGTTTTGCATCTTATACGACGACAGGTATGACACCGTTGCATCTTGTGGCAAAGGACGGTGATGTCGAACTTCTAACAGATTTTCTTATAGCATGTCCTGAAAGCATTAAAGATGTGAATTTAAATGGAGAAACTGCTTTGCACATCACGGTTATACACAATAGATACGAAGAGCTCAAAGTTCTCACAGGGTGGATGCAGAAACGGCGCAATAGTGACGGTGCATTTACCGAGAACCACGTTCTGAACAGACGCGATCGTAAAGGCAACACTGCTTTGCACCTAGCGGCATACGAGAACAATAGAAAGGTATGTACTTTCCATTTTTTTTCTTTTAAAGTCGCTCATTCAATTTCTTTGAACTTTTGTTTCATCGTCTGTAATCATTCTTTAAGGTGTTTAAGTGGTTGATCCGTAATCTCTTTAAGCTAATAATTAATTACTATCCTAACTATTTGAGATGTGGTCCAATATAACCACGTCCACGTACAGAGTACTATCACAAATAGACCTTAAAACACTGTTAGACCTTAAATTGTAGCGGATTCGATCTATCCTAACAAACTCATTTTAGACATTTTTAACATCTTTAATTTGTAGAGTGAAACTCTTTCAAATTCACAAGCTGTTCTCTAAGGGCCGGTCCAAACGTTTACAGGTCTTTACTAAAAATAAAACTATTATATTTAATAATAAAAAATTAATAGTTTATCATCAATATAAATATATATTTATAAGTTTATGATAATAGTATATAATTTAATTATATTCTTTATAAATATATAGAAAATAATATAATAGACAAATACATATATCTCGCTTTCTGAAAAACAACTAATATTAAAAAAATTGTTAAAATTGCTTTATAAAACCTGTAAGCATTGTAACTCTGTGTAATTTTAAAAAGAAATACAGTTGACCACACAAAAAAAAATACATCTTAAATACGAAAACACATACAAGAGACTATTTGTATTAAAATAATTAAATAAATATGAATTGAACGAAATGTACACACTACACACCAGACCACAAACATTTAAAGAATAGTTTTATGTTTCAAAGAAATCGTAAACAACTGCTTATTTGGCTTATTCCAAAGACCAACACTAGTCATTCTTTTTGAATCATTTTATCTTTGAGTTGTTTGACTAATAATAGCTGTGAAATTTTTCTATATATTGTATTATACACAGGTAATTAAACAGTTGTTAAGATGCATGCCACTGAACCGGAACATCCAGAACAATGTTAACATGACGGCCCTTGATGTCTTACAAGCCAATGGATCTCACCTAGAAAAACGTACAGAAAAAATTATAAAAAAGTCGGGTGGTAAGACTAGAGACTCTCTAAACAATGTTGAGAAAATGTCTGAGTTCCTGAGAAGACCAGTCACTTTTGGGGAATATTGCAAAACAAAACTAGTACGTTACAGGAGTCAGGTGTCAGACGGATCACGAAATGCTCTACTAGTAATAACAGCTTTGATAATCACAGCTACTTATGAGGCTGTATCTGATAAGAAAGATAAAGACAGCAGCAAAACTGGGAATGACATCCTATTAGACGTTCTACTACTATGGGGATTCAATACGATAGCCTTTATCGCATCTATTGTGTTGACATTTATACTCTTACCAGTTGGTAGAGCATATACTCGATGGTATATGTTTATAACGGGGCCTCTCATCTGTTCTTATGCAATTACGATCTACAGGATGTATGATACATCGTTACTCATCATCCTATATCTAATGATCCTCTTCGGATTCCTCGTGTATTTACTAGTATTCTATGTGAGGTGGAAACGGACTACGCAGAAGAAGGTGTCAAACCCCAAAAGTGAGCTGATTTCTCAGGACTTCATCAAGACCATGGTGTAGCCAATTTGAAGCGTTAGTTTGTTCCCTATAAAATTATGCTTGTTATAAACGTATCCTTAGTTTTGTAACGTGCACTCATGTTGGAAATCATCACGTACTCTTAATGATTTTCTCTTTCGAATAAATATGTTTTCGTTTTGTTGATGAAAATCTTTTGAATTAATAAAATTGCATGTATATGTTCTGGTTCAACTAGTCTGATCGGCCCGCAAGTCTCATCCCTTTAGGAACATTGGATGACGATCAATATATATATCTTATTATATAAAGGTTGATGTCAAAGTTACTCATTAACAATATTGTGACACATGTCAAATATATCGATTAGATGTTGACATATGTCAAAAAATTTCTTTTTTTTAATAAACTTAGTAGGACTATATTTACAAAAAAAATACTCATTAACAAGATTATGACACATGTCAAATATATTAATTAGATGTTGGCACATGTAAAAAAAATTCTTTTTTTTTATAAACGTAGTAGAACTATATTTACAGAATTATAAATGTTTATATTTTAAAATTTTAATTTTCTAAATCAAAAAGGAAAACTAACAAAATCAATATATTTTTCATTGTATGCTAATTATATTATACATATGTTCTTAATAAAATTTGACATGAGTAAGCAAAAAATAAATTAATTAAGCATGTATATTAATCAATAAATAATAAAAAACAAAGTTAAAAAGAATAACATAAGTTATTTAACATAATTTTAGTCGGATATAAATTGAATTTATCGTTGTAATATAAATTTTTTATTGTAAGTAAGGACACAAAACCTTGAAAGGATAATGAACTTAAAAAGAAAAAATTTCAGTACATGATGTGTATTAGTATAGTTTTACATGTTTTATTTTAAAGATTTTAATGCATGTAGTAATATGAGAAACCTGAAAAAAATAGAAAAAATGAGTTTGTAGGAATGAATTTTTGTTTTATTGATGAAAATTATCAAAAATATTACTTATGAAATTATGACATATACAAGATTAATATTTAGGATATTTTTGGTTTTCCAAAATTTTTGTGGATATTAACCGATTTTCTTACTGATTATTTTTATTGTTAAATTTAAAATACTAAGCAATATACATATTATCTCATATCTTTTTTTTTAATTAAAATTTGGGGGATTTTCAAAAATATCCCTTTTCCTATATCAGTTTTTAAAAAGTAACATTTAATGTTGTCCATTTAAAAAAATACGCATTTTCTATATATAAATTAATTAAATTCTAAGACCTAAGCTCAAAATATTAACCCTAACCCCTCAAAACTATATACTAAATGTAAATAGACGACAAGTATGACACCATTGCATCTTGTGGCAAAAAAGAGGTGACGTCGATCTTCTTAAAGAGTTTAATATGTCCCGAGAGCATAATGTAAATGGAGAAACTGCTTTACAGATCATGGTTATGAACGATAGTTACGAAGAGCTCAAGGTTCCTAGAGGGTGGATGCAAAGAATACGCGACGATGATGCTTTGTCCACCGAGGCTTGCGTCCTGAACAGACGCAACACAGCCTTGCACCTAGCAGCATACAAGAACAGCCACCAGGCATGCTCTTACGGTCTTACCCTTCTTTAACATGAAACTTTATCCTAGCTAGTTGTTGATCCGTAATTGTTGTTAAGGTGTTTTATATTTGTGTGATAATTACCGTTAAGCCATGTCGTGAAAACATGTGTATATGCATAATGCAGGCAGTAAAACAATTGTTGAAATGCATGTCACTGAACCGGAACATCATGAACAAGAGTGGCATGACAGCCCTTGATGTCTTCCAAGCCAATGGACCTCACACAGTCACATGAACTGAGATATAGAGAAAATTCCACAGTTGAGACAACCTCTATTTTCCTAAGGCAACCTGTCACGTTTTATGAATATTGCTCTACGGGAGTGGCATGTTTTCGGAGTCGTATATCACAGCTAATTATCAGACAGCAGTCCAGCCGGAAGATGAAAACAAACAAGGAAAACCTCCGGGTAACCTCATATTAAAGCCTGTGCTACTATGGGAATTAAATACTATAGCCTTTTTCTCAGCTGTAGCCCTGAGTTTTAAACTCTTACCAGTTGGTAGAGTCATTTCAGTACCTCTCATCTGTTGTTATGCAATTTTTATGTACCTTAAGGTCAATCATGTACCAGTATTCATGTTTATGTATTTGATTGTCATATTCGGACTACTCATTTATCTACTTGTATTCTAGGTGAAGTGGAAGCCCACTACAAAGAAGAAGAAGAAGAAGGTACCGAAACCCAAAAGTGAGTTGATTTCTCAAGGCTTCAAGACCATGGTTTAGCCATTTTAATTGCTAATCTATTAGTTGCTCCCTGTAAAAGCTTGGTTGTTACACTCATTTTGAAAAATAATCTTAAAGATCATATCTTTTGAATAAAGTACTTCAAGCTTTACTCAGTGAAGCAAAACGGTGTTTATAGGGTAGAAATTTTATATTTTACCATAACAGGGATTCAATATATCCATCAAAATGCATAGGTCTATTAGTCTATATATCAAAAGTGCAACGAAGAAAAAAGAAGTGAGATAACTAAGATGCGGCCACTGCAACTTGGGTGGTTTCTTTATCCTTTGCCTCCTTAAGTTGCTTCCACTTCTCAATGGTGTCGATAACCTCCCCTGTTTTGATCAGATATCTTACCTTCTGTCCATCTTCAAGGACCTTGTGACCCACCCGGCTTACTACTTCCTTTTCTTTTGAATACAACATCACATTTGAGCTGTGGATAGGTGCTTCTATCTGGAAATCATAATTCATTTAGAAACATGATTTCTATTTTCTATCTTGGAAATTACAAGTAATTTTGAGTGGACTAACCTTGACAATTTGACCAGGTTCTCCCTCTTCTCGGCTCTTCATGTGTTTTGTTTTAAGGTTCACATCTTTGATCACTACGGTGCTGTTGTGAGTGAAGATCTTAGTAACCTCTCCAACTTTACCCTTGTCACGTCCAGATATAACTTTGACCGTATCTCCAAACTTGACATGCATTTTGTGTAGAATCGGAAGACTGTTTGGTTTGCATTCTTTTCGTTCCCAGCGCTTGAGCTGTAAGGCAACAACCACACATAAAATCATTTGAACAAACAACTCATCTTCCAAATCTCAAAAAGAAAACTGTTTCTGCAGACTAACCTTTGCAAGAACAAGACAAGGGTTCTCGGTAGGCTTGACCTACAACGAGTACAAAAACGATTAGCAGGGTAATCAAGAAACACATTTCGTTCGTTCATAAGAGTATATAACAACAACAACAAGGTACTAGCTACTACTAGTAAAATGCACCCATAGATTGAAGAGCATAAGAAGCTCTTGACATTTAACTGCTCATAAACTTCATCTCAATTCAATAGTAACACTACAAGATAGACAATGCACAAAATTTTATACCTCAGTAACTTTAAAAACGAGCAACACAGATTCAATTTTATCAAAATTTTCACTCGTTACTGAGATATTTGCTGAAATGGGTTTTGGATATCAAAAGCGAACAAATGAACCTAATCTACAACACACACAAGTGAACTACATAATACAAAAGCTTGAAAGAGATAAGGAAAACCTAATTCGAAAGATTAGAATCAGAATTCGAAAATTTTAAAAGTTACCGGAGAAGCGACGGAGAGGGAGGTTGGAGAAATTAGACGCTGACCAAGGAAGGAAGAGCTGGGAGATAGAGAAAGAGAATTGAAAGAGCTCTGAAGAGCAGACATGGTTGCCATTTTAATTCTCGCTCTGCAACTTCCCACTGGCTAAAGTGGCTAAACTGTTGTTTCTTCTTCTTCGTCCTATCCGTTCCACCGATGACGATAAAAACTTGGATAACGAATTAAAACGACAACGTTTAGACAGGCGTAATTAATGGGCTGGGCTATTTTTATTGGGCCTTGAGTTTATATATTTTAGAAAACATAGAACTCGTCGTTTCAACAGTGAATAACAAAAGAATATATATATTTGTTTAATTCACAAAAAGAAAAAAAGATATTGACAACCTACATCATTATAATCATTTCTCCTAACGTCTAAAAAAATCCAAAAGTAAACGAAAATTAGAAAGAAATCACATTTTAAAAGTTAATTATAATTATATATAAAAAAATTGATACTTCTTTTTCTTGTTTTTATAAAAAATCACAAGTCTTCAGCTATACTACTGTCCACGGAATTATCCCTCCGGTGAGTTTCCGACCGTAATGATCCGTTTGCGGTAAGCTCACCTTCTGACTCATCCACCACCGGAGGAGGAGGAGGAGGAGGAGGAGGCCGTGGAGAACTCTTCTGTCGTTTTCTGCAATGTCTCACTTTAATGACACGAGTCAAGACCTGAACAATGTCCCTCATGTTGGGACGTTTTCTAGGTGCACGAGAGATGCATTTGTATGCAAAAGCAGCAACTTCATTCACTTCTTGCAAATCAAATCTCCCGTCTAGTCTTGAATCCACTATCTCTTCCCACCCGACTTTTTCCTCTGCATTCATAGCCGCCTGTTCATCAACAAACACAAAGTTTTGGGACTTTATACATAAAGATTGGAGGATTTTGAGATGGTTTTTAGTTTTATGTAATATTACCAGCTCAACCAATTCCATTAGACCTTGTTGAGGGTTTCTTCCAGCTATAAGTTCGAATAGCAAAACCCCAAAGCCATAAACATCACTTTTCTTGGTGAACGTTCTTATGGAAATGTACTCTGGGTCGAGATAACCAAATGTTCCTCGGATGTTGTTAGCAGCATGTTTGTCTACCATTTCTTCTCTAGATAGTCCAAAGTCTGCAACCTGTAGTAAGAGACAATACACCAATGAGAAACTTGAGGTGGTTAAATAAACTGAGATCTCAAGGACGAAAGAAGATATATGTACCCGAGCTCTCATGGATTGATCCAACAATATGTTGGAAGACTTAATATCTCTGTGGATTACAGGAGGAACGGCCTGGAAAAAAATGAATATGACATGAATTTTGAAGTTGTGTTTTCCAAGAGATGCATTCAAATGGTGGATGGTTTTAGCAAGTAGCTTACCCCATCATGAAGATACTCTAGACCGCGTGCTACGTCTAAAGCAATATATACTCTCAAATCCCAGCTCGGCGGTTCATGTTTATCGCCTGTATCAAATAAAGCATTTTAGTGTGTCTCAAATCTTTATGGCTCATCAATTGGAGGGAGGAGTCTGAACCATCAATTTAATAAAAATGATATGCTACAAACTAGTTAAACATTGGATTGACAATTCATTTAATGCCTAGCAGATTGTTATAGTATGTAGAAATAGATTGTTGCTTACTGTACAAGTGAGAAGCCAAGCTTCCTTTACTCATGTAAACGTATATAAGCATGTGCTGTCCTTTTTCAGCGCAATAGCCAACCAAGTTCACTAAATTACGGTGATGCAACCTTCCGAGTAACATAACCTGAAAAGAGTAGGCAAGTGAATGAGTTTAGCAAGTAAGTGAAGCAGATGACAACTTATGGAAATCATGTGTCTGCCTGATGTTATATTTTACAAATGCGTCATGTTTTATTCAAAACTAGTTGTTCTATGGAAATGAGTATCATACAGAATCATCAGCAAGATCGCATAGATAGATCTTACCTCTGTCTGAAACTCTTTTTCACCCTGTTTAGAATCAGTGGCTAGAACTTTCACAGCAACAGTCTCACCGGTGGACATTTGAGCTTTATAGACAGGTCCAAATGCTCCTTGGCCTATCAAAGTTGTAAAGTTACAGGTTGCTTTCTGCAAATCCCTGAATCAGTAGCCACCAAAGAACATATGTTAAAATTGGTATCAAAACCAAGAAATGCAAGAATCTATCATATCCTCAAAAAAAAAAAAAAAAAAAAAAAAAAAAAAAAAGCGTAACAATTTGGATATTCACAATACCAAATCCAACTATACACTCTAAAACATGATATAGATCTCAGCATTCCCCTCCTAATGACCAAAGTAACTATCAGGAAACTATCTATGATCCAGAGAATTGTAAGTCAGAGAGAGGAAGGAAGGAAGGAAGGAGAGCAAAAACCTGTAAGAATACTCCAAAATGCCAGAAGCAGAGATGAAACTACTCTTTTTACTAAAACCATCAAGCCAAAGAGACCTGCCAGCATTCTTGGAAGAAGATTTAACAGGAGAATCAGGACCAATGGTGGAATCAGACATGATAACACAAGAATCAGATCCATTCTCTCTGATGGGAATGGTAGCACTTCTGCTAGAGCCACCACTATTCACAATCTGAGACTTTTTTCTATGGTACCTAAAGCAGAACAAAGATGAAACAGCTAAGACAACACCAATCACCAAACCAAGTGAGATCCCAACGATTAAACCAAATGATTCTCCTTCCATTTGTCTAAATAATGTATCAAATCAATCAATCCCCCCCCCCCCCCCCTCTTAATGCCTCAAGCTCGCCTCTGCCAAAAAAAATAATAATAATGGATCAGAGAGAGAGATTAAGGAATAGTTTAATATAGTAGTAGTAGTAGTAGCACAATATTGTCAGAGGAAGAGGAGGACAACAACTCATTTTGCTCTCATAGGAAACGTTGACTATCAAAAAAACTCTCTTTGAACAAATACTAAATGGATTGATTCATTCATATAAATTAAGAAAAATACCTCAACGAGATAATATCAATGAAGCTCAGAGTTTAATTTCGACTACAAAATTTCTCAAAAACTTTAAGCCAAAAATGCTAATTATTTTCTCGGGAAAATTTAGTAGAATCCAGGGAAAAGGAAAAGAAAATGAAACTTGGGGAGTCGTGCAAAAGTTTAGAAAACGCCGTTTGAATAATAAACATTTCTTTTTTTTTACTCCTTTTTTTTTTCCCCCTAAATTTCGTTGTTTAATTTTCAACTATTTCGTCTTCTTCTTCCTCAGTAACCAAAAACCCCCAAAGAAGACTTTCTCAACAACAACAACAACAACAAACAAATCCCTAGAATTAAAAATAAAAATAAAATCAAACCTGCTTAAGATCCAGAGAGAAAAGAAAAAGAAAAGGAGAATCGAACTTTACCAGTGCAGATGTGAAGGATCATAGAAAAAAGTGGTGCATTTGTTACAGAGGGACACGGTTACTCTTAAGGAAGAGAAGAAAAACAAAATTGGTGCAGAGGATTTGGGTTTGCTTTGATTACAGAGAAAAGAATCCAAAGAGAGAGAGAGAGAGAGAGAGTGAGAAAGAGAGAGAGAGAGAGAGAGAGTGAGAAAGAGAGAGAGAGAGAGGTTCTAGTTCAAGCAAACGATTACAAACAAGCAACAACAACAAAATTAAGCTTTTTTTTATTATTTTTAATGTTTAAATGTTGTGTGATGATGATGTGTAAAATAAAAAAAGGTGAAGGAGAAAAGCAAGATTCAAATGTTTTTTTTTTTTTGAACTTTTTTTTTACAAATGTAAACAACGTCTGCTTTTATAGTTAAAAATTGAAACGGAAAGCTTCTTTTTCTTTTTTCTTTTTCTTTTTTATTTTATTTTAATTAAAATGACAGTTACTCTTTCCTTTTAAATTAAATTCTCACTAAGATTTTGATTGTTATATTTTTTCAATATCATCCACGCATATTAAATGAAAGAAGATTTTTTTTTTTTACATCTAAAAAAGATTTATTTATGTGATAATTTTTGATGTTGTTTGTTTTGAAAAAAAAAATTATATCTGTGTCCGAAAAATAATATACAAAAAATTACTGTGTATTAGTCAGAGAAATTTTGTATTTTGTTTTATGTCTTTTATATACAAAAAAAAGAAGTAAATATTTACTAAGTTTTGACCATTAACCGAACATATTGTAGTATTGTGAAAGAAATGTATAGAAAGAAAGAATAAAAAAAATACTAGTCAATCTAATATTTAAAGTTATTTAAGTTTTTATGAGATTTTGAATGATTTTGATGATTTTAGGAAAATTGATATGATTTATTGTAAAATTCATTCATATCTTACCTAAAACCATGAGATTTAGATTTTTGTATTTTTAACTAAATAAATATTCTTAAAACCTCCCGAATTCCTAAAAAACATTAAGGGGAGTGTATTTAACTTGACAACTTAGTGATTTGCGAAAAATTTACAAATCTTATATTATTCTCATAGATTTTAAAAAGTCTCCTGAAATCTATTGTTATTGAACTAATGATTTAAAAATCTATCTTAAAATCTATTGTTATTCAAATCAGTTGGTGGATTTAGATTTTAATGATTTTTAGGAATTCTGGAAGATTTGAGAAAAAAAATTTAGTTAAAAATACATAAATCTAAATCTCATAGTTTTAGGTAAGATTTGAAAGAATTTTACAATAAATCATATTAACTTCCCTGAAATTTTCAAAATCAGTTAAAATATCATGAAAACTCAAATCACTTGAAATATTAGATTAAATACACCCGTTAATCCAAATCCACAAATTTAAATAATAGTAGATTTTAAAATAAAATTTTAAATCATCAATTCTATAACAGTAAATTTTAAAATAGATTTTAAATCATCAATTCAATACAATAGATTTTAATAAATTTTTAAAAACTCATAATAATAAAAGATTTGTAAATTTAACACAAGTCACTCAAAATTTCAAAGTTAAATATATACCTCTTAGTAGTTTCAGATATCGGATAACAAATATTTTGCTAAGAAATAGAAATACTCATATACTAATACTAAAACAAAAAATAATCTATAGTATGGAAAATAAAATAAAATAAAAAATGTAAATTATGTCTGTGTTTGTGTCGTGTGGGTTTAATGGGTCCCACGAATATGATTATACTTTAATTTATGATTGGATGGAGTATTTATGGTTTAAAGATCGTACTGTACATTCTTCTTCCCCATTAGTGGACTTTTTCGTTTTCCGCGACGCATTTTCCTGGGTTTTTGATTACCTGCATCACGTTCTTTGTATCTTTCCGTGCACCATCGTACTAAATAAAAAAACATGTTGTTATCATTATTAATTTATCATATTAAAAAAAAAATAGAAAAATTATGTAACTCGATTTCAATGTTTAAGTTACAAAAACAAATTGGATTATATAAACACGAAAGATTAAAGAAACGTTTTTTAAGTGTCAAAATTTTTATATGTATGAAGTTAGTTATACGTATAATGTATACATATAGATTGATTATAGATGGAGAAGAGATCATTTAGTACATGCTAGTTATCAAGTTTAAATCAAGAATGATCGAGTAATTCGTATAAAAAAAATAAGGAAAGAATGTGATCGAATTCAAAAAAAAAATATACAACAAATTTGACATAACATATTTTTCTTCAATAATTATGGAAATAAAACATATCTTAAATCGACTATCTCTTCATATAGAAGCAACTTCTTTGAAAACATCATATAATCTCTGATAGAGACTGTGACAAATAAATCAAAAACCTAAACATTTATTCTCTAAACATCTTTTCCATCATACATATGATATGAATTACGATATCTTGATGATCTATGGTGATATCTCGAATCTTATAAAGATATTGTATTATCCAAGTATTGGATTTAGCTTATCATTTGGAGGTTAGTTAATAGGTGAGAAGATAAAATGCAGCGGAACTATTAAGTCTATGGCTAGTAAGCAAGCAGTTACATACATACACCTAACTCACCTAATGTCACATTCAAGATTATTAGTTGGAGCTAATTTTCATCCCAATAAATTTTCAAAGAAACTATAACTGCTATAGACAGAATAAGATTATGAAATTAATTTGAAATGACATGAATTTATTGCCGATTTCTCACACTACCAATCTTATCCGTGTAATCGAAATTGAAAATAGTACGTTTAACTTGTTTTAGTTCTTCATCATGATGTGAACTTTACTTCGACATACATTATGGAGACATTTATCGATTTACACGATAAACACTAACTCGACAATTTATTAGTACAATAAAAACCAAGATAAAATCCCGAGATTATGCCACAAGTAATTCTAAAATACTTGGCCAAAAATATTCACCACAAGCACACGAAAGGAGAGAGACATTGTCATTGTCACACACAAAAAGATTTACGTAAAATGACATTCCTACTTAATTACACTTCAATAATATGCAATTTTAATAATTTAAAGATGTTTCTTTCTTATCTACAAATGTGAACTTTTTTACCCTAAACGGTGAAGAGCTGGAGTTGTATTTGTTCTCTTTACAAAACATGTTTGTTTTCTATTTTAAGGTTAATTAGTTTAAAAATAACCCCATAACTAGTTTGAATTAACTTTACAGTTTACTTGATGAAGAACATACAAATACGATATTTCTTTATTTGTTAATGAGTATATATATTGAGAAACAACATGGTGTAAAATCGTTTCTCTTTGTATCAAATTAATGAATAGAATTTAGAGGTACTTAAAAGAGTTACAAAAACTTTACAATTCACTTCTTTAAATTATACAGAGTGGCTTAAGCCAAAGCCAAGACAACCAAGAGAACACGTGAAGATCCTCCATGTTAATGTATTTGACCATTTTATCTATATAAACAACAATACAACATGTGTGAGAGAGGAAGATCATTTTAATAGATACACATACACTAATCGGATATTGTTATTTTATCGACATTTTAGTGTTTCTTTGCGTAGATTATATGTTATTTTCACGTTGGCGGAGGAGAGACTGGGGACGCATCACAAGATACTATTATTTTTCCTCTTCTGTGTATCTACACCCTAAAATCCTCTTTCTTTTCCATAGGGACGAGATTGAATTGAACGTTTTCCCAGCGAAAATTTATGTGATTTTTTTTTGTATACAATTATGATCCCAAAAAAGTACTAGCTTATGTATGGATGTTTTATTGTTGGTTCTAAAATAAATTACATGGTGTACCTTGGCAATATATGAGGATAGAAAGGAAAAAAAGAAGAAAAGAAAGAAAAAGAGAGTTAAATTATATTTGGGACTATTGTGAAAAAACCAATTATATATGGGACTTGAGAGGAAAAAAAAAGATGAATACGATAACTTGAGAGCAAATATTCCCCCAAAAGTTCAAAGTTTACTTGTTCCATGGTCGCATAATCATTAAGCAAGACATTTCCTCTCCACGTGCGCGGTACAACCCCATGTTCTCATGTCTCCCATGTATATAATGCATAGTCGTATATGTTGTATTTAAAGTTTAAACATACACACAAAATTATAATTTAGAGATTTATTGATTATGAAACGGAAAGGTTAGCCTACTACATGAGAGAATGTGATTAAAGATGCAAATAACGCGTTAATATATTAGGGTTTAAGAATTTGAGATAATTAAGGTATAAGTCTTTTCTCAATGATGCACTCGCTATAAGAATTAAATGGGCTTTGGCGGTTGGTCTTGTCCATAATACGGCCACCAACAAAATCACTCAAGAAAACTCACAAATTCACAATTCAAACTTCAAAGCCCAACAAATATTACGTACCTAATCAAACAAATTATTTGGATACAAGATCTTCGTAATTACCAAACATTAAAATGTAATTCAGATCTTGATACTTACAATTTCAAAGAAGGTGATTTTGATCTTCTGTTTTTGACGAAGAAAGGTAAGTCAGGTAGTGAGATTCTTTGGTTGATGTGCATGAGAGAGTTACGAATACTTTTTCTCACAATACCAATATAAATTGATGTCACCTTATGAATACTACTTACTTTATGCTAAGATTTAATTTCTAACGTTGGTGCTTCATTTGTATGCAAATATAGAAAACCAATTCGTTAGGATAAATAACCTGTTTTGTTTCTTCTTATTATCACTATTCACAATATCTCAAACTAACAACAATGTACACGTTTTCAAAACATTTAATAGAAAATAGAAAAGAAAAAGGTTTTTACTTGCATAAATATGAAATAAGGTTAAAAAAATATAACTACATATATAAGATAAGTTATACTAGCTAGGGAGTAGCATATTTGTTTTCGGGTTTTAAAAAAATATATTGTCGGCGTTCCGTTTCTGTTCGGTTGTATGTTCGGTTGATGCATACGTGTTGCATAGCCCAATTCAAATTCAGTTTTGCATAAGTTTAGATTTCGGTGGTAGTAATTATAATATCAAAGCAATATATACATACATTAATAGTGCTACATCCTTCCATTAACATATTTATTGCTACTATACATATTCATACGCATAATAAACTCCATAATAAACTTTTTTAAAAGATCAACTCAAAACATGAACGGAGTCGGTGAGAACGCCGGGATCACCGGTTCGAAAGCATCGCTCCTGCAAAACCCATAAAACAAAAAGTAAAACGTCAAGACATTTTTATTATACACTACCATTTTGTAGACATAAATTTTCATTATACTCCCTTCGTTTCAAAATATAAGATGTTTTAAAGAAATTTTTTGTTTCATAATATAGGATGTTTTCAAGTTTCTATACAACTTTTAGATTAGTTTAATATTTTATATTGTGCAGTATTGTTTATGATTGGTTGAACTTGTTAAAAGTAAAGACTTCTTAATCTGCGTGCTTTAGTTAAAACATCTGATTGGTTGAACTTGTTAAAAGTAAAGACTTCTTAATCTGCGTGCTTTAGTTAAAACATCATATATTTTGAAACGGAGGGAGTATCATTTTTGGTTACCTTGCCATTTACGACAACTTCTGTTTACTCACATAAAACAATAAACATACTGATGTTGACATCCCAACTATATCGAATCTTTATCCACAAAATATCATCTAATTAACTATCATCATTATCTTCTATTTATCTTTCCTAATCTTCATACTTATCTTTATGAATATTCTTATGTTTAGTACATCTTTTTTAATCATCATGAGTTCATGACTGAAGTTAAAACATTATCATAAATCTATATACCCTAACCATACTTAACACAAAAGTATCATGTAAACTTGATAGAGTAGTGTGTACCCGAAATCGTCACTACGGAAACGAACATGACCACCGCCCGATCGTGACGACGCGTCTCCGCCGTCGTTGCCTTCGCTTTTCCGACGAACTTTCTTCTTCTCTTCGTGCTTTACCGATTTCTTTATAGCCGGTTTGTTCTCCGAGATCACGCTAAGTGACGGTCTCCACTCTGCCACTTGTTGTCCAGGTTGACCAGCCACTCTAACGCGTTTCCGCCTCCTTCGCTGTTTCATTAGCGTTTGCGATTCGTCTGAAACCGAATCGTCCGCGGCTGTGGCGGTGGATTCTTGGAACTGCTGTGAACCAAAACAAGGCACGACGAGTTCCAACAAGAATTTCATATTCTAACACCCCACCACAACTGAATCACTTCTCTTCTCTTTATAGACTTTTTATTTCCTAATTAGAATCTTTGGAATTGGTTTCTTAAAAGAGGCTAATAATGGTTTGGGATGTTGCCACAGGTTAAGAAATTTTGGAGTGATGATACTCTTAATGGAACAGAGGCAACGCAATTTATAGAAGGAACTTGAGGTCTTGTGACTCACTTCATTACGTGGACATAGTTTTGTTATATTATTACGAAACTGCCCTTGATTGTTCTTATCTTAAACCGGAGTTGGTTTACGTTGAATTGAGAAATGGGTTAAAGGCTAATTATTGACACTGTAGTAATACATAGTTATGGTTTATTAATCGTTTCAGTTGGTATAGTCGTATACTAGTATTCATTATTTATCTTGTGATCTCTCAAGTCTAGTTCATGTTGGGTCTAATATATTAAAAAACATGATTCGATTTGTGGTACAGAATAATAGAGACCCGTGTTACAGATAAAAACAAAAGAAATATCTAAACCTGAACTCATGGAAACATTTTAGAGTGATTTGTTTCTGAAGTAGGATCATTTTATTTGGTCGACGTGAATCATTTTTGTTTCCGAACTTCTTGTATTCTTAGTATACAACAAATGCATTTTGCTGTCTCTTTAAAATAATTTTGGACCACTTTTATTATATTCAGAAGTAAATTAATTTTTGATTGCTATAGGTTCGCATACGGTGTTATGATATATAACGTTTCTTTAATTTGAAAGAAAAAACTCTTACGTAATTGTCAGTTTGAGATTGGTTTCGGTGAATTTCGGTTTGGTTTTTTTGGGTTAGCCTCTAGATAGAAGTTAAACCAACTAAAAAAGTTACTATGAATTTGATGTAATCGTGTTTTTTTTTTGGATCGATTTAGCTTAGAAATTAAGTTTTACCATTGATTTGTTAGTCTTTTTGACTCTTTTCTAAAATGAGAGATTAATCCGGTTCAAATCGCATGTGAAATGGGTACATGGTGAGTTGGTGACTTTAAATATTTTTGATGTAATCTTAGTATATTAACTAACTAAAATCATTCACATCCATTACCATTATCATATATTGTTTCCTTTGATCGGGGTCTTCCACATAGTTTCAAGTACGTTAATACATAGTCCTTTATAAAAAAAAAAAAAGAAAAAAAGTACGTAATACGGTAATAGTATATCATGATATGATGACATGATGTTACTTATATCTGCATGTGCTTATCATACGTGGCAATGAGAAAACCCTATAATAAATGTATATGATAAGAAGTAAGAACGTAAATACAAACTCCTGTAGATAAGAACTATAATAAATAAAATAAGTTCAGACTCATATCTCCTAACGATACAGAAAACGAAACGGTCCAAGTACTTCATAATATATGTGTTACTAATTCATGATACGAAAACATTTTCATTATATATAAACCATAATTCAATTCAACCACAGAGAACGACTCGTCTAAGATGCTGTCACATTTGAAAGGAATCACACATGCGGCGCAACAAAAACGACGATGACTCATCTTACTCTCATTTTCTCAATAATACCACGACTTTATAGATTATATATGAATAATGGAGGTTACTCAGTTAGTTATGTTGCTACTTGCTAGGTGTCAATGTGCTAATGTATCCATAAGATTTATTGATCGAATACTGATATGAATCTAATCCTAACCCACACGATTAGAACGAGAGGACACACGTGAGTTTATCGAATTTTCTTAAGATACAATGTGTGGCTAGGATTACATCTCAGCTTAATTAGTTTAACGAGAAATAACAAGAAAGCAAAGAACTGATACGATCATCGTCAATTGAAAAGACTTGATTAGAAACGTTATCCGATTAGATACAATCCTACTTGATTAGTTTATGCAGTTACATTTGACTTGTGCCCACTCCTCGAACTTGGAAACAAAGAAACATTTGTACACGTTTCCGTCGACATTTCTAATTACTAGCTAACATTTCATTGCGTCCAAGGAAGTGATCACAAGAAAAACAGCAAAACGTATCATCACTATTACCATTATAAGCCAAGTACATTCCAAAAATGGGTATTCTTTTGAATTTGGAGTCATATGATGTTGTAAAATGGAATTAGTTGCATGAGAAAGAGGGAATTGTCTCACCAAACGTAATTGGACAGCGAAGGAATGTTATAGTATGAACGGTATCTCCTTTGCATATTTTGTTTCCGTTTTTGTCATATAACATTTACTGCTTAAATTTATGTAAGCCATTAGTATTTTTTGATATTTCTTTTTGTTTTTGTTCAGTCCACATGTTATATAACAATGTTCGTGTAGATTCTAGACAGCTCCACGTGAAATTGTGAGAACTCAATGTTGTTTTGCATGTTGTGGCCCTACGACTCGTTACCATTTGTTTTCATCATCACTTTCAATGTTAAGTGGTTGCATCTAAACAAAAATTGTGAGTTAGTCATTGGCTAATGGCTACGGACCCATTGGTTTTATGAAAACGATCAATTAGCATATAACTACATTTCAAGATATTGTGGTAACCAAAAATCAACAAAACTGAACCGGGTGGTCTTAGTTTTTCAATCCCATCTTAAGCCGACATACAAAATCAATCATGTAAACAAAAAACAATCTAAACGACAACGTTTTAAATCTTTGTGTCTTAGCCGTATAAGCAAAACTACTCATATCCGCCTCTTAAAGAGCCCATTACATTTAACATTGTCTTGTAAATGACAGTTTTTTGGTTATTACTCAATAAATATTAATTTCGAGTTTCTCAACTTCCAAGGTAATAACAAGCCACTGACACAACAGTTTGATCACAGAAGAAGATAGAATGAAGCATAAAAATGAATATGAAGATTCATAAGAATCGAACAAAGCTGTCTCTCTAACGGTTACCATAATATGGAGGACGAGACATGTTGCTCTGAGGTTGATATGACGGCATTTGCTCTCTTGGTCTTGCATACTCTGCGAATATGACCCAACCGTCAAGAAACTGCAGAGAGCAGGTTAGCCATTTGGTATTTGTTAGCGTAAACTCTCTTAAATAGATTTTGGTTTGGTAATCGAGAAATGGATATTAGAAAGAGATAGTACCTTCCCATCCATTCCAGCTATGCCTTTTGCAGAATCTTCTAAGGTGGTGTATCTAACAAATCCAAACCCTTTGGAATATCCTGATACTCTGTCTGTGACAACCTTAGCTACAAAAAGCCAATTTGAGAGAAAGTAATCGTTACAGTTAGTTATCTTCACGATTCAGTTTAATACACATAAAGTGTCACAATACGAAAACGCACCATCAGCAACTTCTCCAAACTGAGCAAAAGCTGTCCTAAGTCCTTCAGAAGTAGTGCGCTTACTAAGCCCTGAAAATATCCCAAGTGGCACAAATATAGTCCTTTAGATATAAACTTTTCAACTTCACAAATAAGTAACATGATACAAAAACACTTCAGGAAACTTATGGCTTACGAAAGGATAGTAAATCAGACTTAAACATGTTATGTATTAGATGTGCTACATACATAAGTCTATGATATACTATTTGACCAAACTTTAAGTTATTATGACCATGTGATCAAAATGAGAAACAGAGGTTGCTTCAAAGCCCAATAGTAAGCTGCAATTTAAAAATGATTGACACTAGGAAGAAATTAAAGAAACACAGAAGCCTTGAAACTAAGTGTAAGACCAAGCTCTCTTGCACTTCATTCTTAAGCTAAGCAATTACACATTTTTAGGAAATGAGGATCATTACAGAATAATTGAGAAAACCACACCAAACTATATCACTCGTTGCAAAAGACATATATAAAATCTAAGACACAGCTTCATTTCTCAAAGACTCAAAACACATATAAATCTAAATCTTGTACTATTCAAATTCTAATCAAATGTTCAAAATTACTTATGATTTTGGGTTTCCCACAGGAATAGTCTAAATCTCAATTCAAAAGGAGTGATCTTTAAAACCACCCAAATCTCAAAAACCCAGATAGACTCGACCAAACGATAAACCCTCCAAAACCCCCCAGAAATGAATGAATTGAGAGATTAAAAGGGTTTTCAAAATTACCGGAGACGAAGAGGTTGGTGCTAGGATCAGCCTGAGGGCGAGCTGGTGTTTGGGTTTCAGCTTGTGGAGACAAAAAAGAGAACTTTGAAGTGTTTGAACAGAAGAGCCGTCTCAAACCAACCGGAGCCGAAGCCACTTCCGTCACCGCTCTTGATATCGCTGGAAGTCTCATAGCCATCGCCATTTGATTCAATCGAGTGATTCTTTCTTCGGGATCTTAAGGAAAAAGGTTAAAACCCTAAAACAAAAGCAGAGATCTATTGATTTGGATTTTTGAGAAGAAGCAAAGGGTTTATGCGAAAATGATGACCTAAACAAAAAGTAGACATAACTCAAAATTACGGATATACCCCTGTACTTAATTCAAAGTTTATTACCCTATTAATTCGGAGTACATGTTTTTTCTTTCCTTTTTTTGTTTTCTTCAATTAAACCTAAAAGTTAATAAGAATTGCATCAAAATGACACTGGAAAAATGGATAAATGTTAGTGATGTCAAAAAAAGAAGGAGAAATGTTAGTTTCTCATAAAGGATACAATTGTAATCACCAAATTAATAGAATAAATTTAATTTTTTGAATAAATAAATAAATATTAGTTTTCAAAAATTTAGCTCATTTTTTTCTGTCTAGTTAATATAGACGATATTTCATTTTAATTGCTAACCAATCAACAAAAAAAAAAAAAAACAGAAATTTGATATATAATTATACCACATTAATTTGGTTTTTGGATTTTTACTTGGAATATTTTCTTAAGATTTAAATGTATGAAATTTTCTATCATCTTGATCTCATTTTCAAAATATATTAAATTATCATATATTGTAATACTTATAATTAATAAATATATAAATTTTTATGCATATGTTTTGATTTGAATTTTTTTAAACACATTAAATATTCTTTTTCCTCATTCACCATGGTAGATTATGTTTATTCATTATCTCCATTTTTTTAGTGTATTGTTTTGACAAGATTTTTTTACCTCTATTAACCCCATGCAATTCCAAGTAGAGAATACATATTCCATGACATTCAGCATTCATGCAAATTATGCTAATTTATGTCACCTATAGAACTAGATTTGATGTTTTAAAGAGAAAATACAGATTCAAAACCGAACTAATTTATACTTTGACGTGGGATATATGGCAAGGTGTACAAATTGCACAAAATCTACTAATGATGGTAGAACAAAATCTACTAATGATGGTAGAACAGGCCAGACTAACATAAATGATTTCTTTGATATTTAGGATATATTTAGATTTTTTTTTAGTTATTGTATTTGAAAGATTTTGTTAAGATTTTAAATTATGAATTTTTTCTTATTATTATTTAAAATAACAATTATTTAAATCAAATATCATTTCCATCAAAAATACATTGAGTGAAATCCGACATCTTTATCAGCATTATTATACTTTATTCTTAGATCATCAAATGACTATGCTGACTCATATGAAATTTTCTCTTTCTTTGTTTGCTCAAAACTGCAATTAAGTTTATGATCTATATATTTGGTGTTAAAAAATAAAATTATATGCATTGAAAGAGTAAAAAGTTTATGCCATTTTTGGAAAGCGATGAAATGTTGCTTCAAAACACTAATGGTACTAAATACTAATAATGGTATTTGAGTCATTTTGTTAAAGAAAATGGTTGGTTGTACAAAAATATCACAATCTTTGGCGATCTAAAACTACATGCAAATTAAAAGGATGATGTTTTTCTAGGTGGCAAACTTAGAAAAAATTTTCTACTTCTAACATTCAAAAATCTAAAACTGCATGCTAAAAAAGTTCGTAAAATTAAGTTTTTTTGAATACACATAGCTTTCCAACTTAAATTAATCAACTTTATGTATATCTAACATCCACTATCACCCTCTTTAAGGTAAGTTAATTTTCTCAATTATGTAGTTAGATCCACTATTCCTTAAAATTAACAAATCTATTATTCATTTTTTTGTGTGCAACACAAATCTATTATTCTCGTTTTACATTTTAATACCCAAATTCAAGCAGCCAGTCAGAAATACATGTATTTATACCCTCAACATCAAAAAGACAACACTCAAAACTCAAAAAACCACTCAGAATCAATGCATGTATGTTTGATTAATCATAAAACACTGAAAAGTCCTTTATTAAAATTACATAATAACATTAACCAGCCAGCAAAAATATTTTTGATATGAATTTTTTTTGTAATTACCAAACATTATAAAGGTTGATTTATAGTTTTAAAGGGTCAAAAGGATTAGTTATCGAATAATATAATTTTGAGGACAAAATTAGAAAAATGATCTGTAAAATGGACCATTTTATCAATTAATGTATTTTTCCTATAATTTTGAAGATATTTGTAGTTATTGAATTTTGAAACAAACACATATTGGAATAGATAGATTTACCTAACTCTATTTTATACATAAGATGGGTATCTATGTTGATATAATATAAAGATTTAAATTAGTTTTATTTTAACTTATTAGATCTCATAATATTAATGGTTCGTGGATTTGGAAATTCTAGTAGGATTTAAGAATTTAGGTCGAATTGAATAGTTTTATAACTAAAAATAAATAATGTTAGAGGTAATATTGTCCATCATTAATATAGTGCATGTAAAAATCATCAATAGAAGATCTCGATGTTATGGGGAGAGATGCATGTTTAAATGTTCGTGGAACCGGTCATCATATCATATATGTTGCAGGTAGGTAATGATAGATTGATCATCATATGTAATATGATTAAATCAATATATATATATATATATATGGTAATGTAAGAAATAACGAAAAAAACATCAAATCAAGTAGATATGAAAATCATAAACTGGATTGAAAATTAAATAACTATATAAAAATAATTGCATATCAAATAACTATATAAACAAAAATATTGCATACAAATATAAAGACTAATTTCTCATTTATCATTTATCATTTATCATTTATGACTTTGATCAAATCTCTCATATTTTGTTGCAAAAGAGCCTAACTTATGATTATATAAAAAAATGCTGACGTCAAAATTCATACAGGGGCTTAAAAGAGCTCAGTAACAATTCTTACAAAATAACTCTTTCCTAAATATATTGAAATAACTTGGTTTGAGTAAATCCATTATAATTCGATATTGTATAAAAAGTGATTTTAACTAGTGTAGGAGGCATTTGCCTCTTCTTCTCCCTTACCAAAAAAAAAATGATTTTAAGTAGTATTTATAGTTGACTTTGATAAAAGATTAATTGAACGACGCACAATTTGGCTTAGATTTCTAAAACCATTAAAACTAACATAAACCACTAAGCATGACGACGAAAATAAAAAAATCAACGACCAAAAACATAAATAAAGAGCATAGGTAAATTATTTAGGTGAATAAATGTCTCTCTAACAGACTTTTTTTTTTCTTTTTTCTTTAAGTTTTTGGCACAAGTATAAAGAGACGTGTACAGTAAAAGGAAGAGTGAACAAATGTCAACACCAAAGAAGAGCCTTTAAAGGAAGAGAGCTTTTGTTTTGCACTCTTCCTCTTTTCTTCTTCAACTTTACAAATAGAAAACACACACAAAAAACTCCATTTTCTTGCCTCCAAATCTTTCATTTACACACAAAAAAGTTCATCCCTTTATCTTCCTCTCTCTTTCTCTTTTATTCATGCGACCCAAAAATGGAATCTTTAATGAGACTAGTCTTGGTTCTGTTTCCGCTCTTGCTCGTCTTCATCGTCCCTCTTGATCATGTTTCCTCAGAATCTATTAGCAGAGCAAATTTTCCAGATGGGTTTGTGTTCGGTACAGCTTCTTCAGCTTACCAGGTGACAATCTTCTTCTTCTTCTTCATCATCATCATCATCTCCAAACTGATCCAAGAAAGAGATGTGATTAGTTCGAAGGAGCTGTGAAACGATTTTGACAAATCGCAATATTTTCTTGCACGAAATCAGTTTGAAGGAGCTGTGAAAGAAGGAAAC
This sequence comes from Camelina sativa, assembly GCF_030686135.1. Taxonomy (NCBI): domain Eukaryota; kingdom Viridiplantae; phylum Streptophyta; class Magnoliopsida; order Brassicales; family Brassicaceae; genus Camelina; species Camelina sativa. The sequence continues at coordinate 44,431,568 of NC_141890.1, read as the reverse complement.
AAAGGAGAGAGCATTTGGGACACTTTCACGAAGAAACCAGGTATCAAATAAAAACAAACCCAGAGAACTTTACGAAGAACACAGAAAAATCAAGATTTCAGATGATTCAATGCTATTATTGTTCTTGATCAACAGGAAAGATATTGGATTTTAGCAATGCGGATACTACGGTCGATCAATACCACAGGTTTCACGTAAGTTTCACCTAAAAAAAAGAACACATTAGTTGACTTATGCTTGAAGATAAAAGTAGGGTTGCTTCTTGACAGAGCAAAACTCATCCAAAAATATCTAAGATAAGACGCAACAGGACATAATTGAGAGAATCTAAGAAGCAAGACCTTTCTTTTGTTTGTTTCCTATCACAGAGTGACATAGACCTGATGAAAGATCTGAGTATGGATGCTTACAGATTCTCTATATCTTGGTCAAGAATATTCCCTAGTAAGTCTAGTTCATTTAGCTGTGTGTGATAAGAGTATTGTTATTATCGAGTTGCGACGGGTCTATTAAACTCGGGTTTTGTTAACAGATGGAACAGGGAAAGTAAATCCAGATGGAGTTAAGTACTATAACAGCCTAATAGATGCTCTTTTAGTCAAAGGAATCAAACCTTATGTGACATTGTATCACTGGGATCTCCCACAAGCTTTAGAAGACAGATATGAAGGATGGCTAAGCAGAGAAGTCGTGTGAGTATATATGATCTTTTGATGAAAATGTGAAATGTTGATATGGTGAAATGATTAAGAAATCAAAAAGCTAAATAAATGGTGCAGGGATGATTTTGAGCGTTATGCATTCACCTGTTTCAAAGCATTTGGAGATAGAGTGAAGTACTGGGTCACTTTCAACGAGCCTCACGGGTTATCGATCCAAGGCTATGACACAGGGATACAGGCTCCAGGGAGGTGCTCACTTCTGGGACATTGGTTTTGTAAGAAGGGGACGTCATCGGTCGAACCGTACGTTGTAGCTCATAACATTCTGTTGTCTCATGCTGCTGCTTACCACACCTATCAGAGAAACTTCAAGGTAAGAAAACAAAACAGAACAAGTCTTATGATTCTAAGAGCAGAATAAAATGTGAGAATTTTCTATATGGAAGGAGAAACAACGTGGTCAAATCGGGATAGCATTAGATGCAAAATGGTATGAGCCAATGTCTGATTGTGACGAAGACAAAGATGCTGCTCGTAGAGCAATGGATTTTGGGATTGGATGGTAACTATAAGATCCTTTTATCTGTGAATATATGCATAGAAAAGCTAAAAGAGAGAAAGACCAAAGTGACATAATGAGATTTGAAACAGGTTTATGGATCCTCTAATCAATGGAGACTACCCAGCTTCAATGAAGAGTCTAGTGGAAAAGAGACTACCAAAGATAACACCAGAGATGTCTAAATCTATAATAGGGGCATACGATTTCATAGGAATCAACCACTACACCACATTATACGCGAGGAACGACAGAACTAGGATAAGGAAACTGATTCTACACGATGCTTCTTCTGATGCAGCCGTGATTACAAGCTGTAAGAAACAATACCATTTCTCATATCATTCTCATTACTGCTACAAAAACTAAATGAACTAATCTGATGTTTTCTACTCTTTGTTTGCTCCTAACTGTTTGTAGCTTATCGTGGAGGAGTAGCTATAGGAGAAAGAGTATGTATTTCTCTGATAGAAACCGAAGGTGTTTACTAAAAGAAATTAAACAGTGATTTGATGAGAAACTTACTTGAATCAGGCAGGATCAAGCTGGCTACACATTGTCCCATGGGGAATCAGGAAACTAGCAGTGTATGTCAAAGACATCTACGGAAACCCACCTGTATACATCACAGAAAACGGTAAATATCTCAAACCCCAAAATGTTATCCTCAAAAACCATCAATCAATAGAAAAAAAGTCATATTTTTTCTCCATCATCACAGGGATGGATGAGAAAAACAATCCATTCATAGACATGGAGAAAGCATTACAAGATGACAAGAGGATAAGCTTCCACAGAGACTACCTCTCAAACTTATCAGCTGCCATAAGGTAAGTAAGTGTTTCACTTAGCAAAAAAGATTCATTCTTTCACAAAAGAGTCTTTGAGTAAAAGAAAAAAACGTAAACTTTTGCAGGAATGATGAATGTGATGTAAGAGGATATTTTGTGTGGTCATTGCTAGACAATTGGGAATGGAACTCAGGATACACAGTCCGGTTTGGGATCTACTACATTGACTACAAGAACAATCTCACAAGGATCCCTAAAGCCTCTGCTAGATTGTTTCAAACTCTACTTAGCTCTTCAAGCAAGCTTTTACAGGAGAAGGCAACAGAACAAGAGTTCAAATTCCAAGAGAAATGATAGAGATCAAAAGACAGAGATAGAGTAGGAATTTTCATATATACACGGATTATTCATATACGGATCAAAGACGATTCAAGCCGAAACAGAGCTGAATCAAATGTAATTGATAAAAAGAAAAAAAAAACACCTTTTTAAGAGACATTAAAGCATAGTTACAGGATTAATGGCAACACGAGCTTGAGAGAAACACTGGAGACGATAACCATGGATTCACCTCCGTGCTCAGGAGCAAGAAATCGCCGGAAATTTGTTTCGGAGAGGGAGTGAGTTCTATAGCCGGAGTCATAGTTCTCGACGACGCCGTTTGGGCGATATATTTGATAAATTTTACCGAGTATGGGACTGTGAGATTTTAAAATTTCAGAAATCCCACCAAACTTTTTGTGATTTTCAGAAAAACCCACTCAATTTCAGAATATTTGTAGAGAAAAAAATGATGATTAATATTAAAAGATTTTGAGACAGTTTGCTCGAATTTGGTTGATTCGAATGTTTTATGTATCTGGATTTGGATTAACATGCGCCATTGAAATTGAAAGTTACATAAACCGACGATGAAAGAGGAAACCCAAAAATAACAAATAAAACATCACCGGGTTAGAAACTAGTGTATGATACCAAAGAGATTAGGCGTACTACCAATCACTATGGTAAAAAAAAAAAGAATTCCATGTACAAAGTTTTCACTTTGACTATGATTAATTGTCAATTGATATCATAAACGAAAGTGCTACTATGATGTGATTAAATGAGGCATAAGGAGATAATCCAAATAAATAATGTTTTTAACAGATCTTGGAGAGGAGAATCTGATGGCGATAAGAACTGAGATCGATGCCCCCATGACACCGGCGTCGGCGCTTGAGCTCATTCCTAAGAAGAAGTAGCTAGTGTTTGGTATTTACTTGTTAGTAAAAAAAAAATCTGGTTTTTAGTTATATTTGTGTGTGTTTAGTTTTATGTTTAAGTATGTAATGTTGGTTTAATCTCCGAGGGGTGCGCTAAAGGGATCTGTCGCCCTTAGAGCATCCTCAGCCGCACGTATCTCCATCGCATTCTGGACCTTGAGCGAGGCCTTGGTTTGTTGAGTCAACTCTGCCAACAGCTTCGCCGTTTCTCTTCGTTTGGAGCCATAAAACCTCATCGTCTTCATCATCATCATATCATCATGATGGAGAGAGAAGAAGAAAAAAAAATTTGGGGAAAGATTCGTTTTTTTTTTTATTTTGTTACAAAAGGCAGTCACACACAAATACTGACGTGACGTGTGGGTGGTTTGACTATTTTGGTTTATTAAAAACGAAGCATAAAAAGGTTTTGTTAAGGAGCTTATAATAATAATAATAAGTTATTTGCATTACATTATCAATGTTGCACTGTATTCAACTACTATTCATGTTAATCCGATACATAACCTCGTCTCTAAAATCTGTCAATATTAATCCTTTTTTTTTTTGTTTCTCTAAAGATTCTTAAAATTTGTCGCTTACAAGGTCATAGGATGAGGGGAGAGAGAAAGGGCCGCAGGTGTTTTCTATATAGAAAAAGATAATATACACACACAAATATGATTTTGTTCTCGCCGTTATAGTAGGGACCACAATATCTCATTTAATTCAACTTTTCCGTTGACCATGGAGGACTATTAAAAAAAATTTACACCATGCTCTAAAAAGTTGAAGCTTTCTATAAAAATTGATATTTCAAAATAAATAAAAAAAACCGGTCTCAGAAGCAAAGTATCTAGGCATCAGATATTATTTCTGTACCATGAAATTTTACATCTAATTTAAAATAACAAACATATATTACTCAATTAATATAAAAAGTATGTGTTCAACATACATATATAGTAAATTTACCGTATATAGTAAATTATATAATTTTAAAAATTTTATAATTCATAATTGATATATTTAAACTTAATAAAAAGTTTAAAATTATAAATATTTAAACATATTAAAATAACACAAATGAGTTATATTACATGACATGATTGAATTGATAATACTAATAAAATAAAATATTATTAATATGATACTTCAATATGTGTTAAATACTCATTTTACTATTTTAACAACATCAATATAAAATATGTCGAATCAAATTGATTTAATTATGATTGTATTAAATAAAAATTGTTGTGGAGTATATTGTGGATTATATACTAAACAACTAAAATTAACAAAAAAAAAATACATTAGCAAAATTAGTATTAAAATAGTACATTAATAAAAAAATAAATAAAAATTTGTCTCGCGGTATACCGCAGGTCATAATCTAGTTATATACTATAAATGTAACACCCCGACCGCCACCTCTTAGTGGACCCCATGTCCAATCTCAGTCCATGAGATCATCCTCCTTAATGCTCCTCACGTCTTCTCACTAGGCCCGTGAGCCCATCTATATCTGACGGTCGGTTTGCTATGTCCGGGAGGCTTTAAAGACTTGTTACCGTCCCTACAAATCACCACATCATTTTTCCCTGTGTTTTGTCCTCACTCGCACTGTTTCGACAGTCAATTTCCGAAAGGTCACCCATCCTGAAACTACTCTAGCTCAAGCACGTTTAACTCTGAAGTTCTCTCAGGACGCTTAAGCAAAAAGATAAGTGCACTTTGGAGACATAGGTGGCCAAATCAAATTTTTAAACCTCTACGCAAATCTCTAAAACCGGGTTGTCACAGTAAATTCGGCTTGTAGCCAGATTCTTAAGAACATTACTCTGCCACTGGATGATCAAAATCATATAAGCATTAAACAACTAAATTTGACAAAATGCGTATGCAATAATACATGTGATTACTGAGTTTCTCTCTCGAACTAGAGTGTGTACATATGCATGGCAAAATATAACAAAAACAACACGTGCAGCAACATTTTTAGTGAATAGGGGTGGAACCAGAAACACCTGCAATAATCTCTGATTTTGTGTAACCTCTTTGGCTCTATTTAGCCTAGTAAATCATTCCCAGTGAGAACTTCAGTCTGTAAGATTGGAAAAAAAAACCGTAACCGAAATCTTTATTCACACCAAAACTGAAATATGTTTTAAAATCGACTATATGAACCGAACCGAAACCAATTCATTCAAATTAACTAAACCAAACCGATTAGACCAAAAATCAATAAAACTATATACTACTACCTTATTATATACGTCTTTTTTTTTTTTTTTCAGTCTTATATACTAAAATCATAATTATTTAAAAAATAACTATTGATTTTACATGTTAACTTTGTTTTTTAATCACAAGCAAAACCAAAACATGACCGGAAACCGAAATAAACAGAGATTCAATTTTTGAAAGTTTTGGGAACAGTAAAGATAAACCGAAACTAATAAGGAGGACCTTGTATGTTTTTGGGTACAAGTTTCGTCTTCCTAATTTTGGATTCTCAATCTAAGCTTCACCGCGTCACTGTTTCCGGTCACCGGAGCTCCGTCTCTTCACTTCAATCCGACCAGGTTAGGGTTCGATATCTACACTGGCTACTGAGGAAGTGCGAGAGAAGTAAACAAACTTAAAAGTGATTAAAATGGTTAATGGCTTTCATTGTTTTTGGAGTACTGTACTTCGTGATTTTGATTCTCGGGTTTTTTTTTTTTTTTAAATCTTTTACTTAGGTTTTTGTTTGCATAGAATCAATGTTGGGGCTTGATTTGTGGAGTTTTCAGTGTTGTTTAATGGCTATTGAAGGTTTATCAAGTCCCCATTCTCTAAGGTTTTAGCTGAATGAGTTCAATTAATGATATGTTGCTTGATTCTTATCTGTAAGCACTTGCTATCATGTCTAGGTGAGCTTTTGGCTTTGCTTTAGAAATGTTTTTTAACTATGATAATATGAGAAAAGATGCCTAGAAATGAATGAGAGGTTCTATGTCTGCGACCTGTGTACTATGTACCCATCCTGTGTACTAATGGATGGATAGTGACTATAGGCAAAGTAGTTGTGAGGTTGATACCTTTGCTATTCTGTTCAGAACTTCAAAGATCCTTAACTTTATTAAACCAATTCAATGCTTGATGTTGCAATCTCTCTACACTTTTTACCTTCTGTTTTTCGAATAATTTACGAGGTATAGGCTTTTACCCTAGCTTGTAATTGCTTATTGACGGGTATAGGAGGAACTAGCAAGCTACAGAATCTGAACTATAATAATGGAAAAAATAGCATTCTACTCGTGTATGTAATTTTCTTTTTAATATTTACCATTCAATTCTAATTTCCGTATAGGATGTTATATATACTAACACGTCCTTATTATCGTTTATGATTAATCTCTTCCCATTTTTGTACACGGTAAACTTCCAAAGGATTCAGATGCCCAGAAAATTGAGGAAGATGACTTGATTCTTAAAGTGGGAGAGTGCTTAGAGGCAAGAAAGATGTAATGTTTGGTTACTTACTGCCGCAAATCAATGGGAATCAGTAGAACATCGATCTGACTTGCATTATTGTTTTCCCAGGAACGCTTGAAAGATAGGTCCACTCGGCCCACTGGTTCCTCACAGTTCTTACCCACTGGATTGACATCAGAGGTTTAAATTCTCACTCTTAAGAATATTGGCACAGAATTTTATACTCACCTCTCTATCCTGCTCTCACTTACTCGCAATGCTATTTCTACCTGATATTGGTACAGAATTTGACGAAAAGAAGCAGTGGCATTGCGAATGCTTCGTGCAGTGATGATGAAGACACGACTCAGATGTCTGGTTTAGCGCCTGCCACTAGAGGACGGAGAGGTTCATCGACTGCTAATACATCTCGCGGTAGAGCTAAAGCCCCAACCAGAGGAAGAGGCCGTGGTAAGGCCCCAAGTGCGATGAAGCAGACCACTCTTGATGGTTCTCTTGGTTTTCGCCAGTCTCAAAGGTAACTTTTTTAATTACGTTTAACCAGTTTAGGGTAGGATTCAAGGACGTGGAATGCTTTGATTGTCATCACTGGCTAGCTAATGTTACGTCCCTGCTTTGTCTTAAAAGCATATATCCATCTGAAGTAAATATTGCGTTAAACTTATCATGATTCTTGTGTTGATATTTATTTAAGGAGGACGATGAGAACACTAAAGGCAAAGGACGTAAAAGACCAGCTACTACTAAGAGAGGCAGGGGTAGAGGTTCTGGGACTTCAAAACGTGGTCGAAAAAACGAAAGCTCTTCTTCACTTCATAGGCTACTCAGCAAAAACGATGACGAGGACGAAGATGATGAAGACATAGAGAAGAAGCTTAACAGATCTCAGCCTCGGGTTTGTTAATCACATGATCTATTTTCCATTGTTTCATTGTTTCGTTACTTCGTGCTTATTTGCCGGTTTAAGCAAGTTCTTATGTTACATTTCAGATCAAAAGCTCACTTTATAGTACAACTTGTGAATGCAGGTTAGAACTTACAAGGAACTATGGAGCTCTAAGAAGATAAATCCATATCAAACCTGAGCTCTGACATCACAACGAAGCTTCATTTATCTGCTCTTTTCTAACGACCTCCCAAGCGAAATAACTTCTGAAGAAGAAAAACTAACACGAAAAAGAGTGTTGTGAGCTGTACAGAGAATTTTGTTTCTTGCTCTGTTAAGGTTTTGTTGTTTATGAACGAGGCAATATAGTTAATTAAATTTTCAGGGTGAAATCAAACCCCAAAAACGCAACAATTGAGCACTTTCTTCCACGGTTCCTCGACTTCATTGTGTGGGGACATGAGCATGAATGCCTTATCGACCCCCAGGTCCATTAAAATTTTGATTTTTGGAGTTATTGCTTTTAAATAAGAGTGAGGCACAATGTTCATTGCCTCTTTGAGCTAAAAGCGATTAAACTTTTGAAGGAGGTATCTGGAATGGGCTTTCACATCACACAACCAGGATCATCTGTGGCAACGTCGCTTATTGATGGGGAATCTCAAAAAGCCAAAGCATGTTCTTCTGTTAGAAATCAAGGTTCTTCACCTAACAATCTAAAATTTCATATTCACTTTGTTCCTACTGCTTAATCTATACACCTTCATGTATAGCTTTTTGCCTTTTTAATCAAGCATGTAAGCCTGAGTGAAAATACATGACTTACAGGGAAATCAATATCGTCCTACGAAGATACCTCTAACATCTGTGAGGCCTTTTGAATATGCAGAGGTAAAGTTTATTTTGCTTATATGTTATGGATGGTGGTGGCAGACTTCTTTGCTTACATATATATTCAGAGTGCAGATTGCTTAAAAAGGATGAAGGGGATATTGATCTCAATGATCAAAACTCAATCCTCGAACACTTGGATAAAGTGGTAACTATTCCTTCTTCTCATAGTTCATGTGGAGATTTTTCTCTCCTGCCTCCTTTTTGATTAAGTTTAGCAAGTCATTAAATTCCTATACTAATATCCTTACAAAATTGTTAGGTCAGAAGTCTAATAGAGAAAGCCAGCAAAAAAAGCTGTTAACAGATCAGAAGATCAAACTCCCATTGGTTCGAATCAAGGTAATTTGTTTACAAGTTTTATTCACTCTGCTGCAATTTCTAGCAACACTCGTATAATTAAACCTTTATTTTTCCTACACCACTAGAGGCTAGGCTCTGGCAGTCTGATGCTTGCACACGATAGCCACAAACACATGACTAAGATCTGGTTGAATCTCTTTCAGGTAGATTACTCTGGAATCCTCAAAGGTTTGGACAGAAATATGTGGGAAAGGTACCTAAAAATTAGTTACTGTGACATGATGATGACCATGTTAATATTTTCTCAGGACAGAAATATGTGGGCAAATCCTCAGGACATTTTAATATTTTCCAAGGCTTCTAAGAAGGGTCGGAGCGAAGGTCTGGACAATAGTGTATTAGCAATGTATTCAATTTTTTCGGGATTAAATTGTTGCTTATGCTTTTACTCTAGCTTGGAATTGCTTATTGACGGGTATAGGAGGAACTAGCAAGCTACTTTGTTGTGTGGGGTCGTTTGATATTAATGTATTGAGTCTAATGTTCATTCTGTTCTACTTTACTTTGTTATAGTTCATGTTTCTCAGTGAACCTGTAGCATCAGAATTCTGCCAACTCTACGTTTTATCTCTTGTTAGCATATCGGACACTTTACTGCAAAGTTCCCCTTTTACATATTGGAAGCGGCATTTTTATACTTTATTGTCTAGACAATGATGCATGTCCTGATAGTAGCACAGTTGGACCATTTTATTGCGTTTTTGTCTAGTTACTATATATTTCGATCTTCCATTTCACAGCCAACATCGATGATTCTGAGAGGCTTCGTCCAGAAGAACTGAACCAGCAAAATATAGAAGCTTTGGTAGCTGAAAGCAACCTGGTACATCCTGCAACCTTCTTTCCTTATAATTATCGTCTACCCCTGTAGAACTTCGCCACAGAAGGGTATAGACTTTGGAGATCTTTTGTGAACAAGGATGATAAAATAGCATTCTACTCGTGTATGTAATTTTCTTTTTAATATTTACCATTCAATTCTAATTTCTGTATAGGATGTTATGTATATTAGCACGTCCGTATAATCGTATATTGATTAACAAGATAAGGCAGGGGGATACGTTTCGGATTTGTATCCGATGCAGCAGGGCAATTAACAAACATTGAATTTATCATACAGCATAAAAATAGTTATTATTATTATTATTAATGGTGTTACTTTTCTATTTTAATAGTTTTTTCCCGTCATCTCTCTTTTTTTCACTAAACATAGATGCCATTTCTAATAAATCTTCAGTTTTGATGAAAGTATGAAGCAAGCATGTACATGTCACGTTTCAACTGCTAGGACTGCACAACTCCAAAAATATTACAAATAGATAATTAATAGAGTTTTGATTACAAATAAAAAAAAAAGTACTAAGAACATAAAAACAAAGTGAAAATTTTATTGGCATGGGCTCAAGATGCAACCTCAAATTCGACTTTGGACCATTTTAAGTTTTCATAAGCTTAAGAATTTGGTTTCAGTGGCGTAATTTTTGACAGGTGTAAGATGAGCTCATGAGCACGTTTCTTTATTATATAAAGATTAGTTTCCAAGAGAAAAGACCGGACAAAACTCCTAAACTCCCAAACTATACTAGTCTATATTTTGAGGTGGGATATGGTAGGGTGCCCCGTGGGTACAAAATTTACTTATGATGGAAGAACCACACAGAAAAACAGAGATACTTTCTTCGATATCCAAAACTTCCATGCGGTTAGAGCCCATGCCAGGAAAGGAAGAAGCAAGGACACAAAAAGGTTCAGACTTTGAAAGGAAAATGCGGAGATCTCCAATGTCTTCGGTGTAAAGAGCGTTTCCTTCTTCGTCAAGCTTGAAGACCATCACCAATTTCGTTTTCATTTTCTTCATACCACTGGCAGTGGTCTTCTTGTTCAACTTAACCAAGAACATTTCACCAGTGGGTCGCGACTCCACCAAGTGTTCACTCGTGCAACAGGAAAGCAAAAGCTCCCGTTTGCTCTTGGTCAGCTCAGGAAACTTTTGAAATCGTAACCTCTGAAACTTTGGTTGGTGCTTGTGCGTGCGAGGATCCCATGATCCTATGAGATGGCCTCCAGATCCGGGAATGCGAAACATCTCATCTTGCTTGGAATACATGACAGGGGAGGAGTAGAAGCAGGGATTTTCGATTCTGATGTTGATCCACTCGGAACGACTTTGAGCGGATCTACAAAAGCTGAGTTGAGGTCCCAAGAACTTGACAGCCACAATGCAGTCTTCATCCTCCGGAGAAGATGAGGACATGGCCACGTTGGTCGCGATTTGGGTTTGGCAACGAGGCAGAGTTACAAGCGGAGGCAGAGATATGCGTTTAGGGTCTGTATACGATGATGCATATGGGTTTAGATCATCTTGGAGACACACGATTCCGTCGTCCTTCAAAGTAGCTACCCAGCCATGAGATGCCCCTATCGTCACCATGGGATCACTATGCACCAACTCCAGGGGTACCTTCTTTTCCAAAGTAGTGCAGTAACGCTCATTAGCATTCATAATCATGAGTTTTCCGAGATCCACTCCACAAGGATAAGCGCTGACGATTGAACAAGGAGGAGTTTGCAGCGAGGATGATGAGAAGCCATTAGAAAGAATAACCGAGTATCTTACCAACAAAGGTTTACCAAGGCGGAGCCTCGAGAGCCGTCTTAGAAGCAGAGACATAAATGTTGCTTCTTTTTTTTTTCCTTTAGAAAACGCTAACTAGAAGTGAATCGGTGCAATATTTTTAGTTCGTCACACTTGAGCGAGTCTCTACCAAAGGTTTGGTGTTATGCATAATCGTGGATGCATAACTGCGAGACTCCTCTTCCATTCCAAAATTCTAGTTTACATTTTGAGGTGGAATGTGGAAAGGAGCCGAGAGTTCGCCAATATGAGTAATGATGGGGTAGGAATCATCCAGATGCAAAAATGTGTCTCCGTCCACATCCCAAATTAGGACGTTGTTTCTGCCCATGCCAGGAAAAGAAGCAGAAGGGACACAGAAAGGTTCAGATTTTGAGAGGAACATGCAGAGATCTCCAATGTCATTAGTGTAAACCGCGTTTCCTTCTTCGTCAAGCTTGAACACTAATACATCTTCTGTTTTCATTTTCGCAACACCGTCGACGATCTGAGCAGTCTTCTGGTACCATTTCACCAAGAAAGTTTCACCCGTGGATTCTGACTCCACCAAGTGGTCGCTTGTGAAGCACGAATACAGATGCTCCCGTTTGGTCTCTGTCAGCTCGGAAAGGTTTTGATAACGCACCTTCTGAAGCATGGGTTTGCGCTCGTGTTCACGGAGATCCCATGATGCGATTAGATGGCCTCCAGATCCGAGCATACGAAACATGTTGTCTTTCTTGGAAAAGATGATACGGGAGGAGTAAAAACAACGGTTATCGAAGCTTATGTTGTGCCACTTGGGTTTACTTTGAGAGGGTTTGCAAAAGCTGAGCTGAGGTCCAAAGAACTTGACAGCAACAATACAGTCTTCATCCTCTGGAGAAGGTTTGGACATTGACACGTTGGTGATAATCTCGGTTTGGCAATGAGGCAGAGTAACAAGATAAGGCAGGGGAATACGTTTCGGATGTGTATCCGATGCAGCAGGGTTTAGATCGTCTTGTAGTCGCAGAACTTCGTCTTCCATATCGAAAGTAGCTATCCACCCATGAGATGCTCCGATCGTTACCATCTCTTTGGTAACTCTCTTCATTATCAACTCCAGGGGAACCTTCTTTTCCAAACTAGTGATACCACCGTCATTAGCATAGCTAACGATGAGTTTACCCAGACCCCCTCCACAAGGAATAGCGCGGATGATGGAACAAGGAGGAGTTTGCAGCAAGGAAGTTGAGAAGCCATTAGAGAGAATAAGAAGAAGAGATGATCTCACGGACGCATATTTCCCTGGGCGGATCCTAGAGAGACGGCTAAGAAGCAGAGACATGAGATAGGAATTATGTACTTAGAGAAAAGCAAGAAAAAAAACCTAATGGAAGGAATTTGGTAATCTTGTCCAGCTAAAACCCTCGATCCATATAAGGTACTGTATAAATGGCCTTGGTCACCAAGTTTTGGTCTGACAACTTTTTTCTTTTCTTTATATTTTACTCCAACCAAATAAATGGACTTGCCCCACCAAATTTTCGTTATACACGAATTTATTTGGGAAGTGGACACAAATCTTGCTAAAAGAATTTGAGAGCAAAGCGTTTTTGGGATAAGAAATATATTTCTTTATATTTAGGTTGTTGTATTCATTGTATTGCTCGATCGATGTCTCACATTAGTAGTTGTATTGATTTGAATGACTAATGGTGGTAGTTGAGGAGGACATTGTCAACATTTGAATCGCAGTAGATGTTGTCAATTTGCGTATTATAAGCATAATTAGTAAACAAGATTTCCAGTCAACCATGTGTCTGTGAACTATAAGGTAAAATGGCAACAGATGAACATAACTACATAAGATAAGGTAAAAGCTCTTGTTCTGCCTAAACACGTTTAGATTCAGACGTTAAATCAACTTACAAATCTTGAGTCCTGCAAATGAAGTTTAAACGCTCCAGCAACATTCTTCTTTACCAGATAAGACAGTGAGGCGGGCACAACCTTCTCTTGTCTCATGCTACGGCTTACGGCACAAACTAAGGAAACTTCAGGGTAAAAGAAAAAAAACTTCCTCCAGACCAAAATGATAGACATAGTTGAAGTTTTGAATGCCAGCAGATTAAAGTTTTTAACAAACGATTCATGTTATCTCTCACTAATCTGTTTTTGCTTTCATAATATTGTAGACAAGTGATAAAACATCGCAAGGATCTCCTTATTTATAATATGAAAAGATCCAAAGACGGTTCCAAATCACTCCAAACAAGAAAAGAAAAAAAGTTTTAAACGATAACGAAGCAAAGGGAAAGAGAGATCACAGTACGTAGTTGTTTTTTTTCCGCTATATCGGCGAATTTCAGGAACAAAGAGAGATCTTAAGCACGTTTTAAAACTACCATGAAGATAACAACCACAGCTAAACCAAACAGAGAACGAGGGTCGTTGAACAACGTCTGCTTCTTGTCTTTTCCTTCCTCTGTTTCAGATCCTAACCCAAACAAACCCCCAAAGTAGGATGAGACGTTTTCCATCATTCTAACCACTTTTAGCTTCACGTCTTGCAGAATCTCCAAGATTTCTAGTGGCTTTTCTTCCATAACTTCACACTCGGTCGTGCTCGAACGTTCAGATTGGTCGTCATTATCAGATTCAACTTGAGAGGAAGCAGCTGACATATAGTAAAAAGTCTCTGTTAAGTTGCTTTTACATCATCAAGACATGTACACCAAAAGATTCACTAATTATAATTGAGTTTTCTTTACCAGTATTGTTGGTCTTGAGAAATTTCATAAGATCCTTATTCTCCATAACAGCATCCCAAACTTTTGGGTCACACGCAATGGAAGCAACAACAGTCTGTTAAAAAAAATAAAAACAATTAGACTCTCAAACATGTCAAAGAGTAAAAGCACTAAGCTTAACAAAAAGCAACTCAAAAGGGTTATATACCAAAGAAAGAGTCCAAAACCAACATACCTGCGCAGCCGTGTTTTCACTGAGAAAAGCAAATGCTTGAAGAGCAGCCTGTGGAACAGCTGACTCAACAGCTCTGTTCTCAGAAGATTGAAGACCAGACAGCATTTTAGAAACAGAACCACCATCATTTGATCCTTCTATAGCCGCAGAAGACGAATTTGGAGATGACATATACACCCTAATCCATTCATTAACAACCATAAAACCATACACATAAGCACAAGATCCATTTTCTAATTTCTTGAATTCTAATCAAGAAACAATGAAATGATAAAAAAACCAAACCCTAAAAAATCCACAAATCAAACGAATAAAAGAACCAAATCTTACATATTAATAGCTTCTTTGAGATCTTCAGTAGCTTCTTTAGCCTCTTCAAGACTAGGAGGTTTGCTGAAAACAACCCTAGGAATCGGCTCCTCTTCCTCAGCGAATTCCCAATCGTCCCAAACCGGTCTCTGCATAACCATCCCATCTTCTTCAACAGAAGGATGAACCACAGCCGTTGATATCGAAGCCGAAACCGGTTTAGACGTAGCCGTCGCCGCCGCTGCGGTTTTAACCCTAAACTGTTCAGACGCCTGAGAGAAGCCACCGAATCCTCCTGCTCCCTTGAATCCTCCTTTCGTAACTCCGATTCCAGCAACCTTGGCTGCCGTCGCCATCACTCTTCCTCCTCCCATGGTGATAAAGACGATTTCGATCACCGGTGAGATGATTCGGTTTCTTGATTTTTAGATTTTTTAAAGAAGGAGAAAAAAAGAATAATTAAATTTAATACCTTATCCGCGAAGGTAACAAAATGACGTCAGTTATAAAAATGGCCGACATTTTGATATTAATTAATTATCGTAATTACTGATTAGTTTTTCCAAATGTTTGATAAAATCATAAAGAGTATATATCTTATTAACGAATCTGTTTTGTTCATCTAGATTCGGTTTATCGTAATATTTCCGAGTTCAGTGCATATTTTTTTAATGATTCAGAAAAATCTTTTTGTTTTTGGGAACTATACAGAAATATATTTCTTTTTTTTATTATTTTCATTAATTAAATTTCAAGGATTACTTCTTAATCACGTAAAATTTCTGCTACGGGTTTTTAAAATAAAATGTTAATTTGCCTTGAATTCAGAAACTGAAATTAATGAGATGGTTGCGATTTTTTTGGGTTCCTTGGATGATGTTAAGGCTTCATGTGAGTTCATTTTTATTTTGTCGAGACTATTTTTATTTAACATTCGAAACGATGTTAGACTCTCTATACAAAAAAAAAACAAGTATAAGAAACATTTACTTTGTATCCGAAGAAAATAAAAATGTGTTTTTAATATATCTGATTTTTTGTGCGAACATTTCGATTCATTGATTGAGGCTTGATTGTACAAAGTTCGGAACCAATACAATTAACCATCGATAGTTGAACTTCAAAAATATTTAATGGGAATGTGCCTAGAATAAGCAAGAATGCAAGATTAAAAAAAATAAAAATCGAATCAAGGGACAACCGACGACTAAAACTGTGAAGCATCTTGCCTAAGAAGATATCATAACGAGTCATAATAATGCATCCCCACTTGGGGTAGAAAGCTGTAAATTGGTCACCTTCACTTGTGACATTGGTAAGCAATTCTACATTTGGGTAACAGGGTCTCGTTGAGTTCTGTTACATTTTCATGCCCCGTAACAACTGCTACACATAGATATAAAAATGAATATGTAACGTTTTGTGACGATATTTTCATTTTTTTGTTTCTTTACTAATTTCTACATCTGGTGCACAATGTTTATAGCCCTACCTTTTGTCAAAAATTGTTTTGACTTTGATGGAAGTTTGAAAATAAAATTTAAAAAAAGAGTTATATTCTTTGAAAAAGAAAAAAAGAATAATGAAAATGGTTGCATATTTGTAGAGAAATGAATCAATGATGAAGAGAGGAAAAAAATAAAGAAAATATGAGACTTTTCTTTTTTACTAACTCAAAAAGAAAATATAGAGTGTGTGCAGGATACAAATAATTTGTTTGAAATCCTGCACTCTGCATTTGGGTTGAAATGAAAAAATGAGTCCTCTTATCACTCTATACCAATTCATTGTTCTATGTTGCAATCTAAATTTGAGGTTCAAGTTTTAATAAGTTAATGTGCCTTTGTGTATATAAACAAGAACGAGTATTGTTTGATGATTTGGTCACGATGATCTGTTGCCAGAAAATGAATTAATTTTCTTTTGTGAGAGAAAGAATTAGTTAAAAAGTATTCAAAACTAACGAGGTAGAAATTGAATGAGAAGAATTGAAGTAGACCAAACTATTCAGAGATATTTTGTCTAGTATTGTTAAGTAATTATTATTATCTTTGTTCTACGTAAGTGACTTAGTGTAATGATATATAACCACAAATCCTCAGTGTGTACTAGGTTCGCAACTCACACAAATCATTAATGTACTAGGTTCACAACTCACAGTTACTGTAGTAAAGGAAAACATGGTTAATGAATTTTTCTTGATAAATGTTTTTATAAGATTTTACTTCAGTTTCATTAAGACCTAACTTTTTACAAGTTAATGCCCCTTTATATATGTAAAATTCAAATGAGCTCAACTATTTGAGCTTCAAATTCTCTATCTATTCTCATATTTCTCTTCAAAACACCTGAATACATAAATCCAATCATAAAATATTTGCTTTGAGTAACGGACCATCCAAAAAATCTTAGAATGAAAAAAAAGTTCATAGAAACAATGTAATTTGTATGAATTAAAATGTTATGTATTTTATGATTTTTTTTTCATTCTAAGATGTTTTGGATGGTCGGTTACTCAAAGCAAATATTTTATGATTGGATTTATGTATTCAGGTGTTTTAAAGTTCACTTATGTTTTTTGACGGTAAATTTTTGTTGCCGGAATTCGTCAACTATATTCAAATTAATTTACATTTAAACCAACCTTGTAATCCTCACAAACACACAACAAAAAACCACTTGCTACAAAACTATGACCCACTCGAATATAAGTAACTGATTGTCGAATCATGATATTACTAACAAAACATCAACAGTTTTAGTCAAAGATACTGAAATATATAGGATTTTAAACTTTTTTAAAAAAACACAGAATAGAACATTGGGAATCTCATCTTTACAAGAACTCTCAAATGAAATTATATTCTACTCATATAATTAACATACTAATCTTTCTGATTAGCTTACAAATTATAACTTTTCAAATAGACAATCGGGCTCTAAGGTTTTTCTCTCTACTTCTCACATTTGAGCTTCAAATCCTCTACTACCTCTTCTCAGCATCTTTTTCTTCAAAACACCTGAAAACATAAATCCAACCATAAAATCTTTGCTTTGAGTAACGGACCATCCAAAAATGTTAAAATGAAAAAAAAAGTTCATAGAAACAATGTAATTTCTCTGAATTAAAATGTTATGTATTCTTACCATTTTCTTTAAGTGGGGGGTTATTGGAACTAGCATAAGAGAACTGTGCATATTATTCATATTTGGTAGAGAGTAAAAAGATAACTGATAAATGTTTGGTAAAAGTTACTGATGGAAGTTACTGATGGAATATACTCCTCATTCAAACAAAAAACAAGAAAGCAAAAGAAGGAAAGGAAATGTTATGTCAGCAGTTACAGAGACAAGACTCGTATTGAAACTGGCAAATAATATCAGACAATAAAATCCAAAAGAGTTTTCAAAGTCATCGAAACATAAACGAGAAAGAAAAACACAACCCAAGCCCATGACTTCACGGTACCACATCATTTTCTCACAGGACACAGTAATAAGAATTTTATTTTTTTTAGTAATTCTAATAACGACGATCGAACTATAACAACTTAACAAGTGAAAAACATATATACACTACAACGGAGTCGGTATCACATTGATGATAGTCACGAGTGTTTTTTCTTTTTTTTTTTTGAAAATGTCAATTTTTGCAAGCAAACATTCAATCTAGAACTTTGCAAAGAAAACCATACATACTTGAATTTTTGTTGGGGTAAAAAAACAGCATTTATTAACACAAAAGAAAACTCTTGTTTTCACATTGTGGGATGTGTTTGGTCAGGTGTATCCAATTATCCATACATACATGTAGTTATATAGACTTCAATAACCTAAATTAGAACAATCAGTAACCTTCAAAGCCGACTAAATAGTTAACCAGACGTAGATAAATGCCAAATTTCTGATAATAGTTTTTTTTTTTTTAATGCTGGCAAAAGTTAAAATAGTTAAAACGAAATTTAAGATGATTTCTGTATTAGTCATCATGAAAATAAAATTAAGAAAATCCAAATATTGTTTTTATCAAAAAAAAAAAAACAGAGAAAAACTAAATTTAATTTGATTAAAAAAACTTACCGTAAGGGTTACACTTGGGAGGGTCTTCAAAGAGAGAGACCGAAAGCTGTTTATAGGCGACGCCGATATCAAACACAATGACGCCGGAGTTTGGATTCTCGACGACGATATCTTTCACCTGAAGCCACAAGAAGAGCTCTTTTTGCGATAGCCCTTCTACTCCGGTGAGGCTCCCATAGCTCAGATTCGCTCTCACGACGGCAGCGAAGTGCACGTTCGTCTCGAATTTGGCGTAACACGGCGCCGCTAGGAAAACCTCGAGACGACCGTCGTTGTGAAGAATATAAGAATCAACCTCTTGAGGTAACAGTCCCGCGGGGAGACCTTTTGCTCGGAGAACGTCGTGAACCGTCGGATACGACGGGGATGAGAGGGAAAAGGAGAGGAAGAGAGTGGTGAAGAGAAAGATCACACAAGAGATGAGTTTGTTCATAGCTTTTTCACTGAGTTAGACAGAGATAGAGAGAGAGGTGATGAAGTTTTTTATTTTACGGCGATGATTCAAGTGGGGGGGGGGGGGGGAGGAGGATCTTAAATGGGGAAAGAGGAGAAGCTGGAATGACTATTTTGCCCTTGGTTGGTGAGTGAATGGGGCCATATAATATGATAGATATGGTTAAGTGATTAAGTTCATAAGTTTCAAAAAAATTGGAGTAAAAATGGAAATGATATAGCGATTGATAGAGTTTCTTGGGGAGAAAAAAATTTCCCATGTGGAGAAATAATGATAAAGAGTGGTTGGACACACCAAAATTAGCTTTAAAACTTTAATAATACTGTGTATTTAAGTGTCTAATTAAGAAAAATATCTATTCATAACTAAGTAGATACATTGTGTATTAACCACCAAGGCTCCTATGAAGGCTTTTTTAGTAGATTATTATTAATTTTTTTAAATAATTAATTCATGAAAATTATTATTTTCTGAAATTGATATTTGTATCCTTCTAAAGATTTGTATTTATCTAATACGGATTTTGTTTATTTGAATTAGTGGCATCAGTTTTAAAAAAATTATAATAATAATTCATGGAAAGTAATATTTTTCTAAATTTCATATTTGTATCCTTCTATAGATTTGTATGTATCTATCTAATAATGTGAAGAAAAGTAAAAAAAAACGCTTGTGTGTTTTTTGTTTTTATTTGTCATGCAACAAAGCCATGTGTATAAAAATCAATAGTCTGATTTGTGTGTATTGTAGCATAAGAGAAATATAAAAAGAGGGACGTGCTATGTATGTATATAAATTAACTTTGATTGTAGGGTAATCCAACACCTAATGAGTATGAATTAGATGCTAGAAATTGATAGTTTAAGGAGTAATACAGAATGCTTCATCATTTACTTCTTGTTTATATTTTCCTTTTTTCATTTGTTGGTGATGAAAGCTTCTTACTAAATACACCTTAATCATAAGTAGTGCTCAATAGAGCAAGCAAATTTAAAACAAGTTGTATTCGGATTAAAAATGATGTATTTTAATAATATACGAAATACTCCAATTAGTTAGTACATTTTTTGCTTGGTTGTGTGATTCAATGTACATTATTATTATATAGTTTGACTGAGAATAAAAAATTTCACTTACGGTTATAAACCTTTTTCGTCTTTTAAGTAGTGCCACGTAAGCTCTGTGTCATATAGGTGCTTTTGCATGAAAGGGAAACAAAAGTAACGGTTAAATTTTGCCGCAGCACAAAAATAAAATAAAATAAATAATCCTCACTCTTTGAAGGGTAATATCGTCTTTGTAAGATTCGAATCGAATCTATCTCTTGTACTATATCCTAACTAAGATATATTTGGATTTTTTTTCCAACAAAAAAAAAGATATATTTGCTGAATTGAAATTTATTTCAAAAAATCGAGATAAAGTTCATAATATAACCTACAAAATCTTCTCTTTTAAATTTGCTTAATTAAAAAGAGTAATTACGGTAAAATTTGCTGAGATTATATTAAAAATTTACGGATATGCCACTGTGAGAGAGAGTCACGCGAAACACAGTTCAGTAGGGTCCAAAACTGAGGAAAAAAAAATGATTGCTTTAAACCAATCAGGGGGACCGGATTTTTTAACTTGACGATAGCTAATAGATTAACGCCACGGTGGATATTTTTGTACCGGTTACCTGGAGAATGAGTTGTCAATTGTGTTCGTAGCGGTCGTTTGTTTTGTGTGTTACTGTGGGTGACAGAAGGTAACCGGTTAGCTTGGCCCACGTGTGGCTCATGCAGCATTACACGCGTGAGACTTGTGTTTGCCTTTTGTTTTTATTTTTTTTTAGATTGTAGTTTCTGTTGGGTCCTTTGTAATTAATTAATTAATGGGAGTTTTATTAGAGAAATCATAACTCACCTCTGTGTGTGACACAAGATAAATTCTGTTTTATATGCATGGGACCTATGTATGTATGTATGTATTGGAGAAAATTCAACTTTTTCTTTTTTGGGTTTATTCTCAACAAATTAAGAAACTGATAAATGTTATGTTACTCACGTTATTTTCGTATCATGAAATATTTTGAATTACTTTTTAGGTTGATTTGTATGTAACGGACATGTTGTTCAACAACCAAGAGTATATTTCAATTGACAGTTATGTCCAAGTATTTGATTTATGATTTATACAATCTTTTTTATGTTTTGATTGACTATAGTAGTGAACATTTCTATATTATGAATGTTAGTAAAATAAATAAACTCTAACTATAGTTATGATATTTATCCCATCAAAAATTTATTTAACAAGTATAATAAACTTATATTTTCAACATTTTCAAGTTAGTAATTGTATGTTGTATTACTAATGATAATATATTTTTTTATAAGTTATTTGTCGGAATAATTGTTTCTAATTCCGACAAAATCTTATTAAGTTAAGATCGGTCTCTTAACGACAAACATATTTTGACCAAATATTGATAATATAAATTGTTTTGTAGTATATTAATATAATAAAATAGAGATTGTTAGTAAGAATGATCGTGAAACAATAATTAAAAGAAATAAATACATTTTTAAGTTAGCACTTGTATATTGTATTACTAATAATGATATAATTTTTTATAAGTTATTTATCTGAATAACGGTTTTAAGTTCCGACAAAATCTCATTAAGTTAAGATCGGTCGCTTAACAATAAACATATTTTGATTGAATATAAATAATATACATTGTTTACGTAGTATATTAATTTAATAAAATAGAGACCGTTAGTAAGAATGATCGTGAAACAATAATTACTTGAAATAAATACATTTTTAAGTTAGTAGTTGTATGTTGTATTACTAATAATGATATAATTTTTTTTATAAGTTATTTATCGGAATAATAATTTCTAATTATAATAAAATCTCATTAAATTAAGATCGGTCTCTTAACAACAAACATATTTTAACCGGATATAGATAATATATATTGTTTTTGTAATATATTTATATAATAAAATAGAGATTGTTAGTATGAATAATCGTGCAACATTAATTACTAGAAATAAATATATTTGAATTTATTTATCAGTACTTGTATTTTCTTAGTACCGACAATGATTATTATAATTTGTTTGATCTCACTAACGTTTTCTAAAACGATAATAATAGTTTTATTTAAGTTATTTATCTCAGTAATGATTTTTAACTTTGAACATGCCCACTTATAAATTTCTTTAAATTAGGTCGATCTTTTGGCATCAAGCATGCATCTTTATTAATTTCATCAAAATAAATCAACTTTTTGACATCAAACATTCTTCGTAATTAATTTTATTAAATTAGATCGATCTTTTGAAAACAAACACATTGTTTCCGATGATGGGTAATATATATCCAAATGTTTTAGACTTTTAGTATGTTTAATAGAAGTAAGTGAAGACCGCTAATAAGAATGGTTATGAAAGATCAATTCCACCAATAGTTAATATTATTTTTATAAAAATTATAATATTTCAATATAATAAATGATTTGATTTTACTAACGTTCTCTAAAAAGTATAATTACATATTTCTTTAATTTATTTATTTATTTCAACAACGATTTCTAACTTTGAACATGCTTTCCTATTAATCATATTAAAATAGATCAATTTTTTGGCGTCGAGCATGCTTCCTTATTCATTTCATTAAATTAGATCGATCTTTAGGCAACAATCACATTTTTACATATGATGAATGATCCTAAAAGGACAATTTTAAAAACAAAACTTATATAAAATTATTTATGAGTAATTTTTTTTACGGATGCAAAGTTGACAAAATTTTATAAAAATATAACCATTTAGTACAAAAGTTGGTTTTATCTCACCAAAGTTCTCTAAAATTGTAATAACATTTAGTTATAAATTATTAATCTTCTAATGTATGTTTCCTATACTCTTTTTCAGTCTTAGTGCCAAGAGGTGCACTTGCCCATCTATTCTTTGGGCTAGCTAGATAGATCATAGGAAAGTATAATTTTTAATGTTGGCTAGTACGAAATTTATGGTTCTTAAAGATCAAAACTTCAAATCTTCAGTGTATCAGAGTAAGCAAACTGAGATGGGAAATAAGACATAAAATAGCTATCTAGAGCAGGCGGTACAACACGACTTATATAACAAATGTAAGGCTTATGCCTAGCAACTTGTCTTTTTCATTATCGAATAAATTAATACCAGTAGCAACTAAATAACCGACCACACAATCAAGAAGAAATATGTCGTTATCAAAACCTTCATAAGCTTCTCTATAGTACTTCTTTTTCAAATTCTTCTTCACATTTTTATAACCTAAATACTAGTGATGAGTTATATACATATTTTAATAACTATTAGTTTTTAACTTTTAAACCAAAAAATGAAAATTTAAAATACCGAATGTTACCTTTCATTTTAGAAAAATCTATTCCAAAAACCAAAAAATAAAAATCTCAAAACCGAACATCATCAAAAAGAAATCTCAAACGAATGGTTTTATTCTCTCTCCTTCGAGACTTGTCCTTTATGGCGTCTCTTGGGTCTAGTAACTGCTCTTATTTTCTCCGGTGAAGCAATTGTCCACCGACATATTCCCAACGGAGTAATTTGCAGGCTTCCCTATGATAAGGTTGAGAATCACCTTAAACGAATTGATTCCATTTGCTTCCCTTTTACCAATCAAAACCTTTTTTCCCCCAAAATTTCAGATATCAAAATCTATCAAAATATTTCAGAAATTTGGGGAACTATTTCAACTTCGACTTGGAAGAAGAAGAAGCAAATATGGATAAAATTTTCTCTCGTCCATTGTCCCTCTCAACAGAGGTGTTATCTTCCGTTCGATGATGATTCGTTTACTCGTCTAACCATTGGCGGTGTTCTTCCGGTTACATCCGGCGTTGTCTTTCCCATGGATTCATATTCCATCGGCCGTTGTTTCATACTTATGCAATTTCAGGGGCAAATCCTAACGGCTTTGCTTTGGAAGAAACCACCATGGAGAATAGTACGAGATCTTGGTTTTGGAATCGTACTTGCCTCCACTATCAGTGCACATGAGGTTAGTAATTTACCATATATATGGCATTCCAAAATAGAACCAGTGCAACAATTATATGGATGTTGGAGAGACACACTGATATTGGAGGCTAGGAGGAAGGGATATTTATATGAAAAGTCGGTCAGAAAATATTTATCATTATGTCGACAATCATGGATATTATCTACAATTAAGAAAGATGTCATTTCTTTGTACAAGAGATGGCAATATGTATATGGTTTGCGATGTAACAGATGGATCACAACTACTGATTTTCGAAGAAATTATTGGAGTTTCAACAAAAAGATGATAACCAGAAAACGAAGATTGAAGACAAAGACAAAGAAGGAAAATAACAGATTTATTACTTTGTTAGGTATAAGTCTTACCTAGTAAAGGAAGCAGCGTGTAATTTCACTTTTTCGATTATTTCGTTTTACTTTACTATTGGTTGTATATGTATGTTGATGAATAACTATGTATTTTCTGATTCAAGATAATAAAATCAGGTTAACAAAAAAAAATCTCAAAACCTAAAATTTGAAAGATTTGGTTTAGCAGCATTCGGACCGACTCTCACAAAATTATCATCTACAAATTATAATGGGCCTATAGGATTCTTCTGGCCCAAATAAAGCCTACGAAAGGTTCACCATCTTCTCCTACTCATCGCAGATTCGACTTCGAGTCTCTCCGATGGATCTTATATGTAATTCGTATGCCAATGACTCCGACGACGAACCTGAACCAGTGGCCAACGAGCGTTTAACATCTGGAACCGCCGGCGCCGCACCTTCTATTCATCTGAAGCGTCCATATCCGTTCCCAGAGCAGCGACAGTACAAACCATCTCGTAGACCGTATCCTCCACCACACGGTTCCTATTCGGATCCTCAAACGAGCTCCTCGGTTACGTTGCCGGTTCCAGGTCGGTACGTATCAAAGAGAGAGAGATCACTTCTAGCCTCTATTTCAACGAATCCGAGTAAAGATCAGGGTTCCGATTTGAGTCAGAAACTTACCTCTAGCTCTCCTACTGGTAATTTCAAATCAAGCTTAATCAATTCGCTGTTAATTCGGATTTAGAATTAGAATTTAGTATTTGGTGTTAGTTGTTGATCACACAATATTAGCGTAATTGTTCTTCTTAAGTTTGAGTAAATTGCTTAGTGTTCGTTAATCTGCGTCATTAGCTTTTGTGGTTGTATCTGGCAATAAGTTACTAATAAGCTTTCTTAATCTCAGTACTCGGGAGTATCTCTGATTCTGATGTGCCTCGCCATGTTCTATCTTCGGTTACACATCGAGGATCCTCGTGGCGGACTGAAATGCCTAGTACGATGTCGATTTCGTTAACCGGACATACAAAGGCGGGTACTGCTATTGATTGGTCTACAACTCATGGTATGTTCTTATTGAGTCTCTACGGATTAAATTGGTTCTTGTTGGTGCCAATCTTTTTGTTATATCATCATTGGCCTCATTCATTTGTTCATTAGAGGTTATTTTGCAGTTCATCTTCTTGCTTCTGCGGGGCTGGATGGTGCTGTTTACGTTTGGAATGTGTGGAGCAATGATACTAAGAAGAAAGTACGGGGGTTTCTTCATCACAATGCACCGGTTAAAGATGTAAAGTGGTCAAAGCAAGGACTATCTTTGCTTTCTTGTGGGTATGACTGCACGTCGAGACTATTTGATGTTGAAAGAGGGGTGGAAACACAAGCTTTCAAGGAGGATCAAGTCATTGGAGTTGCTAAGTTCCATCCAGATAATTTCAACTTGTTTCTTTCCGGTGGGTCAAAGGGAAGTCTTAGGTTGTGGGACATTAGGGCCAACAAAGTCGTGCATGAATACGTTAGAGATCTTGGGGCAATTCTTGATGTTGAGTTTATCGCGGGTGGGAAGCGGTTTATCTCTTCAAGTGATGTGTCTGGGAGAAATATAAGTGAGAATGCTGTTATAGTTTGGGATATTTCGAGGGAGGTTCCTCTATCTAATCAGGTCAGTTTATCACTTTCAATAACCTTCTCCCTGTCATTTCTTCGAATTCAGTATTGAAAAAGGATTTATTTGGTTTGATGAAAAGTATATGTATGTCATTAGTAGAGTAGAATTTGTATGCTAACAGAGTTAACCTTAGATCGGGGAGGTAGAGATAAGCTGCATCTGTAGACATACAGCAGAACATGTTTATTTGTATTGAATTTTTGTAGTTGTTTCCCCCCTCAGGTCTATGTAGAAGCATATACATGCCCCTGCATCAAACGTCACCCGCAAGACCCAGTCTTCATTGCTCAATCACACGGAAACTACACTGCAATCTTCTCAACAAACCCACCTTTCAAACTTAACAAATACAAGAGATTCGAAGGTCATTGGGTCGCAGGTTTTCCAATCAGATGCAACTTCAGCCCGGATGGAGAAACATTAGTCTCTGGCTCATCTGACGGTTCCATATACATGTACAATTACAAATCCACTGAGCTCATTAAGAAGCTCAAGGCTTATGAACAGCCCTGCGTTGATGTCACATACCACCCCGTTTTGCCTAACGTGGTCGCAGCTTGTAGCTGGAATGGACAAGTCTCTGTTTTTGAGTGATCTCACAATGGTTAGTAGTAGTAGTACAAATAAAAAAATTATGGTCTCACCATTGTTGTAGTAGCTTAGGAGATGGTAGAAAACGAAATAGAATGGGGCAGTAATTGTAACCAATATCCCTGTTGATCTCGTCTAAGGTGATTGTATGATTGCAAGAAATTTCCAGAAAGAAAAAAACGATGGAGAGGGGACATGTTTGAAACTTTGTCAGAAGGCAAATTTAATCAATTTAAGGGTTTAACTTTTAAACGAGATTTTGTAGTGAATTTTGCTATCTGGAAAACGAGTCAGAAATTTTTCAATTATTACTATCCTGACTATGTATGTATGTGAGCGTGAGACTGACACCAAATATATGTTCTCTGATGTTCTCAGAAAACTATGAAATTTCTTTTGACTTCGTCTTGCTAACTACAACAAAAAAAAAAGAAGCTCTTTATATTTACTCATAGATGTTGGTGAAGTTTTGATTTTTCAGCCCATTTTCCTCTTCAGAGACTAGCTATTGATATTAGTGTATATAACCCTTTAGAATAAATAAAACATGGGGTGCACACAAAAAAAAAAAATAGAATAAGTAAAACATATTTATTGCAATCGAATTCATATCCTCTATATACTAAAAGAAAAGCATTCTGGAGAAAAAAGCTGATGTGTCGTCGCTAGAGAACTTAGTACCTAATTTATTGTTCACCCTCAATATTCCATAAAATTACATAAAACTGTCATTGCTATATATATATATATATATTTGTCAACTGTCACTGCTGTTCAATTTATTTATATACACAATATTTTGCTCCTATAAACTCTAAAATTAGTAAATATTATTTAAAAATTGATAAATATTATCTCTTACATATTTTCTAAATTAAAATAATTTTACTATGTATTGTAATACAATAATATAACTATATTATGATATGTAAAAATATATATATTTAAAATCATATCTTCAGAAATATAAATAATGTTACCTTTCTAATAATTTTATAAAGCTCTAATGATGAAAAAATCAAAGATCATTTAAAACTGGCTCAATGTTTATTCTTTTATTAAAAACAATAACTATATTTGCCCAAAAAAACATATGATCACCAATTAAAATGACATGAATATATAATTTAATTTGGATAACTATGTAGTTAAACATTATATATAAATATGTAGTTATAGTGTTTTTACAGAAATCTTTAACTTTAGAAAATCCAGTCCAATAAAAATGAAAATAAGTAATAATATTATAACAATATAATAGCTTAGATATATAGGGATCTAATGACCAATTAAAATTTATAAAATCCAGTGATATAATACCATAACTAAGACCAATTATATAAGGGATCTAATGACCAATTATAGTCTTCCCCCTCACGTAACAATTTTGTAATTTTATTTCTCCATCAATTACGGACACATATATTACTTAAAAAAACTAATAATATCCCAATTAATAGATTTCTCCTTAATAAAATACCTTCTCGTATCTCTTATATAAAATACTCACGCTTTATATCACATTTTATTATTTTCCCTTCTCTTACTATATTATTTACATTAAATTGTCATTAGTATAACTAAAGAATATTTCATTCAATAATTGAAAGAAATCTATACTATTAATTGGGGAATACACTTAAGGGTTAAAAAAAATCATACCAAATATACATGTTGCCAAACTGACCCAATTTACATATTAAGAAGAAAAAAAAAATTAAACAACAGATTTATTATATTTTAGGAAATCGTTCAAATTAGTTCCATAGTAATCAGGTTATGAGAATTTTGTGTTGGTATATTCATGTATGATAAAATATGGGACGAGAATTTTGGGAACAAGAATTCAAGCAGAACATATGCGGACATACTATTTGCTCATATGAATTACGAGGAATGGAGTTTTTTTCGGGTCAAAAAAAATTTAAACATTGCAATGAGACATATTAGACGGGTTTGATCGCTTGACAATTATATTTTTTAAAATATTATGCAAAAATAACTCCGCACGTACGTGCGGGTCCGAACCTAGTCAATTTGTATACGTATTGGATAAAAACATATTTTGAACAAAAGGAATGAAATATATATTATTACTCAATTAATGTGGCCAGTGGCCACTAATAAAGTGTGTTAGTAAGTTTGATTTCCCACCATCAACTTCATATGTAAAGGCTTTTGTTTTGGGCAAATTTCATATGTAAAGGCTTTAACCCCAAATATCAGCTTGCAACTTTGCAAGTGAGTGGCACAATACACACACACACAAACAAAAAAAACACCTATTATGTTTATGTCATTATTGTTTCTTACCTCTTCAACAAGTACAAATAATATATTTAGTAAAATAATACATGTACAATTCTAAACATGTATATTTTTTTGGTACTTGAAGAATACATCTATACTAGGTACCAACCCGCAAAAACCGTGGGCTGAACTTTTTTATGAATTTTTTTAATAATTTATTTTTTCATTATGTTATTTAACTTATTTATAAAGGTTTGTGATTAAAAAATCGGTTTGCTTATATTAAAATTTTGTATTTTAAAAATGTTTATTGGAAACATGTTAATAAAATATTTGCATGTAATGAATAAAATTGTTTAAACTTTTGTCAATTAAACGGAACTGTTATATATTTTATTCGATTTGATTTTTGATAAAAAATTTAACCCATGCTGGAAAAGTTTTTTTTGATAAAAGTTGTAGTTATATAGATTTTATTCGATTAGATTTTTAAAATCTTAGCTATTATATATATATATATATTAAAGTGCGAATTAGTTTTGATTCTAATAGATTTTTTTTTTACTTTTCTACAATTTATTTTATTTTATGTGTCCCCAATTTTCGTTTTTAATTAATTATATTTATTTATTTAATTAATTAATCTTAAGTAAAGTTTTCTAATAGCAATTAAATGTAATTTTTTACACATTTTGAGGTTAGTTTCATATTTGTACTTCCCAATTAATATAGTAGGACTAATACTTTTGCACCAGTTTTTGCTCAGAAATGTTTGTTAGAAGTTTTACATTGAATGCTATTTAATGCTTATATTCATAACCAAACAAGTTTAGTTAACTTTCTCTACTATCCTTATAACCAAACACAATAAAAATATTTTAAATATTCATATATATAATGTTCTATAATTAATATAGATATTTACAAGATTTATTCCAGATTAAAAAAAATTAGTCTCCTCTTTTTGATGTTAAAATTTAAATGTAGTGAATATCATATAATACATAAAGTTAATAAAAATGTGTATTTTTCTTGCATATATTGTGATTTAAATTTTTAAAAACAAACATATATTACTCAATTAATATAAAAATGTATGTTCAACATACATATATAGTAAATTTACTGTATATAGTAAATTATAAAATTTTAAGAAGTTTATAATTTATACTTGATATATCTAAACTTAATAAAAAGCTTAAAATTATTAATATTTAAATATATTAAATTTTCAAAATTACATAAACGAGTTATATTACATGACGGGTTATATGACATTATAGGATTGAATTGATAATACTAAAAAAATAAACTATCAGTAATATGATATTTCAATACGGGTTAAATCCTTATTTTAATGTTTTAACAACACAAATATAAAATATGTCGAATCAAACTGATTTAATTAAGATTATAGTAAACAAAAATTATTGTGCGATATACGACAATTTATATATTAAATCACTAAAATTAACAAAAAAGTATATTAGCAAAATAAGTATTAAAATAGTATATTAACAAAAAAAAATTTAAAAACTTACTTCGCCGTGTATTACAGTTATAATCTAGTTAGATAAAAGTATTAGAATAAAAAGTGGATGTGAATATAGCATAAAAATACAGTCGAGTTATGTAATATATATGTATATATTGTATATACCATATTTTAAAAACATTGATATCCTGAAAATTGTCTGAATTTTTTAGAATGTCGAATTACTCGTACTCAGCAGAAAATTGTTAAACATGCTGACACAAAAGGATAATGAAATGGCGAGACACGAACCTTTTCATGGGGAGCAATTATAGAAAGTGGGATTCCAACAAAAACAGAAAACAAAAAAAGAAGTCTCCTTATCTTTCACACCCCACTCACAAGTCACAAACCGTATAAATATATTGAAGGAATCATGCATCGATGACCAAAACATACACACACCACAAGTCAACAAAAAGAGGAAACAATTATCTTTTAGGATAACCCAATTTAGAAAACGTCTTCATCTTTTTCTTTTTGTTTCTTAAAACAAATTGTTCTCTCCATCTTGTCATTATTATACCTCACCATTTTCTTCTTCTTCCTCTTCTTCTTCTTTGTCTTCTTGATCGCACTAAGTAGACAACCAAACAGTTCATTTCCAAGACATTAATTGGTCCACAAACACAAAACCCTTTAAAGCTTAAAGCTTCCCATTACCAAAGCCTGTCTTCAAAATTTATAAGTTGTATTGAATGAATCTAATTATTACCTCATTTTCAATTTGCAAGGTGTCTACTAACTATTCAAGTGCACTATTGGAAACTATTGTTATCCCAAAAAAAAATATGTAAAAAATTAACCAAGTGCAATATTGGCAATTTTATCCTCCCAATAATATAACAAATTTTTTGAAAAATCACCATTTCAATTTTTTAAAAGATTTTATTGTCTTCTTGGACCTCATATTAATATATACCTTACAAAAGCCACTCATATACATCACTTTTAATAGATACGAATCGAATAGACGTGACATCAATCTGAAACTCTTCTAACCATGATGCCGAACTTTGAATTTTTGCGTTTGCTAATTAGTGACATGATTAAAAATATAGTAATGAATTACGTTTTGATCGAAATAGAGTTATCGAAAGAGTGTCATGTGGTCTAAATTGTCAAAAACATAATATACGAACTCTTTTCAAATGCTCTTTTGAAACAAAATTAATCTCATTGTCAAAGAATAAACACTAGAAAATTCCATCAAAAACAGACTTCTGCATGACGTATGCGCATATAATTAACTTTTTAACCAGCTTAGAACTATGCCTAGTCCAACACTGATCTACTAAATTATAGTCAAATGTGATTTGATCCGATTTGTTTGCCGGTTTTATTTCCCTCTCTACTTTTTAATTTTCATGGTCAAAACCCTTTTTCGCACACTTTTCTATATTGTATTTCTCATGTTGCTAAAATCTTTTAGATAATTCAATTCAAATTTTCCAGATTAGGGTCGAGTGTATGCGTCTAATATTCTTGCTATATTCCTAACCTCCCGTTTAATATTTAAATATACTGTTTTCTGCGAACATATTAATGCACCCTATACGCCTAGCTATTATGCCTACATCTATACAACTCTATGTTTTCCACTTATGTCTTGAGTTTGTTCCCCACCTTCTTTGGTCTCCAACAAAAGATCTTCTCCTTTTCTTTTTTACTTTGTTTTCTTCTTTCTTGTATCATAACAATCTATCATTTTCTCTCAAAATTATTGTCAGCTAAAATTAAAATATAAAGGGCACTAACCATTTCTCAAAGCTACAAAACTTCATTGCATCATCCGAAACCTCACCAATTTCTAAATTATTTTCCACACCCTCAACCCCACATATCTAAAGTTTTTTCAATGATACGACAAGAATCAGCAGAATTATGATTGCTAGGACTAACCCTGTCAAAGTCATGTAATATGCCATCGTGTAAATTTGTTAGATCATGGCTCCAATCACTATTTTATATACAACGAGAGCACATTAATGGATATATATTTGTTTTTTAATTTAATGTTAAATTATATTCAAAAGAAAATA
This sequence comes from Camelina sativa, assembly GCF_030686135.1. Classification (NCBI taxonomy): domain Eukaryota; kingdom Viridiplantae; phylum Streptophyta; class Magnoliopsida; order Brassicales; family Brassicaceae; genus Camelina; species Camelina sativa. The sequence goes on along the minus strand of NC_141890.1, from coordinate 44,398,801 downwards.
AACGTTTTTACAACTAGTGCAACAATTTCTGAAAAAATTTAGAAAATTACATCAGATTAATCTAAACCAGTCGAGATTGTAACCAAACTTGATATGCTTCATTATAGTGTCGATCCCCATCTTTCCGATTGCAGTAATTTGAGTCTTGATTTGCTTATCTGCCCAATCAATGAGATAATGAGATGGTGTTGATGCTTCTCCATGCCGTCGCCCATTACGCTCTCGCCAAAGTGTGTAAACAACCACTTGGAAAACACATCTTTGAAGAAAAGCTTCCACCCGTGATTGTTGCTGATTCGAGATAGAAGTAAGATTTGTCTCCCAGTCTGTTGTATATTGTATGCAAAAAAGCCCTTTGGCCAAAGCAGCCCACACCTCAGTAGCATAATGGCAAGAAAAGAAAAGATGGTTCCGAGTTTCTAGATCAGAGTGGCATAGGACACATGTACCATCCGTATCTCTGTTCCAGCAAAGCATATGATCCCCCGTGGATAGTTTGTTCAGAGCCGCCAACCACACACAGAAGGAGTACTTGGGCACCGCGTGAGCAAACCAGACCCCTTTGTGCCAAGCAACCACGTTCGATTCCAAGTGTCTCGAGTAGAGAACCCAGAGCGGAACATATCATTCTTGCCTTTCCAATGCAGACTATCAGGAACATCGCGACGTTGTAATCGTTGAGTGTGCAAAGCATCTTCCATGTCATTAAGGTGAGGTAGCCTATGCCGTCTCCTTCGATGGGTGTCCCATACTTCCGCTAAAGTGCTCTGTTTTGAAATCCCCATGTCAATGACTCCACGATCCCCTCCAATATCCATAAGCCTATTCATTGGGGACCAATTATCATACCAAAAAGAGGTTTTCTCCCCATTGCCGACCACCATGTTGCACAGTGGTTTAGCCATATCTCGATACTTCAGGAGTTTTCGCCATATCCACGATCCACGAGTCGTAGTATCGCTCACTGACCAAAAGGATTGGCAATAGGTTCATGTGAACCCATCAAACCCAAAAAGAGTTATCTTGTGACGCAAGACGCCACACCAACTTTAAGCAACCAACAACGTTAGCTTCCTTAAGAGATCGTAGTCCCAGCCCCCCCCCCCCAGACTTTGGCCTGCAAACTGAAGACCACGACACTTTCGCCTTATGACTGTTCATTTCCACACCAGACCAAAGAAAAGCGGAGCACAGAGAATCAATTTCAGCTAAACAGGCATTTGGTTATTGGTAGGCTGCCATCCAAAAGTTACATGTGCTCCAAAGGACTGAAGATATAAGATTTAATCGTCCTGCAAAAGATAGGGTCCGAACTGTCCACGAGCCAATTCGTTGCTGCAACTGTTCAAGCAGAGGAGCCAAGTCAGCATTGGTAAGCTTTTTGGTGATCAAAGGGAGGCCGAGATAGCGGATAGGAAACTGTCCATGAGCAAAAGAGAACCAAGTAGAGATTTGATCAGCCGTTGATGCAGGAACCCCCGCCAAAAACAGAGTCGACTTCTCCATACTAATTTTGAGGCCCGATAGTTTTACGAATTCATCAAACACGGCCACAATACCTTCCACATACCGCTCCTTCCCGTCCGAGAGAACCATTAGATCATTCGCAAAGCTTAAATAAGTGAGACCGAGATTCTTACAACGCGGGTGATACCCAAAACGACGTGCACCAGCGGCCTTATCCAACAATTTAGTAAGCACTTCCATACAAATAACAAACAAATACGGTGATAAAGAGAACCCTTGTCGAAGACCACGAGAACTCCTAAAATAACCAACCAAATCACCATTCACCTGAACAGAGAAGGAAGCAGTAGTGACACAAAGCATGATCCAATGCACAAAAGTAGGTGGAAAACACATTGCCGTGAGAACTTTCTATAAAAAACACCATTGCACCGAATCAAATGCCTTCGATATATCAATCTTGATGGCACAACGTCCTGATATTGACTCCTTATGATAATCCCTCACCAATTCAGTAGCTAACAAAACATTTTCAATCAGTAGCCAATCTTGAACAAAAGCTGACTGATTACCGGAAATAAACTTTGGAGGACCGACTTTAACCAATTTGCAAGGATCTTGGATATAACCTTATAGAGAACGTTACAACAGGAGATCAGTCTATAATCTTTCATTTCCTTAGCAAAAAAAGACTGTACTGCTAAAACAAACTCTGTCCCAATCAACCCCCATGCAGCCTTATAAAACTCAGCAGTGAACCCATCTGGCCACGGTGATTTGTCATTTGGCATCGAAAACAACACTTTCTTAATCTCAACCCCCGTGACAGTTCGTGTGAGTTGTTGAACATCCAAGTCCGAACACCGAAATGGCAACAACTGCTCCAAATCCTCAACCCGACTCCCTTCAAAATCACTAGGAACCAACTGAAGGAACTCCCGAAAATGTCGCTCTGCTTCAGCTTTAACCGCATCCTCTGTCGCAGCTATTCTCCCATCCGGACAAACTACCTCTTTGATGGTATTTATAGACTGTCGATTTGTCATTGCTCGATGAAAAATGTTATTGTTCTTATCTCTGACCTGCAACCAATGCAATTTAGACCTCTGTTTCAGGAATTTCTCCTCTAGCTAAGCCAGAAAATCCCAACGAGTGTATGCAGCATTCTCATCTGCCATCGCTTGGACAGAGAGATGATCCAAAGTCGCATGTTGTCGTTGACATAACGTGGAATAAGCCTCCTTCACACGTTTTACAAGGAAACTGAACCGGTCCTTTGCCAACCTCTGGAGTGAAGGTTTTAAGTCTTTTAGCTTCTTAGAGAATCAAAATAGGGTTGAAGTCGACAAGAAAAGTGGCTGTGTAGCTTGCCAATACTCATCAACCAAAAGATAAAATTCCTCCATCTCAGCGAGAGCGTTAATAAACTTAAAAGGTTTGCGAGAGGTTGAACCACTAGTGTCAGCTTTGAACAAAACTCGACAATGCAGATGATCGGAGCAGCCACCAGCCTCAAAAACACTGTAAGACTGTGGGAAAAGTCTTGTCCATGCATCATTTATTAAGACACGATCAAGTTTTTTCGAAATCAGATCATTTTCCCGCTTGTTACACCAAGTAAAAAGGGGGCTATGGTACACCATATCTGAAACAGAGCAGTAGTTGGTGTAACAAGCGGGAAAATGATCTGAGAATCCTGCATACCACTTGTTACAAACGGGTGGTCATCAACCTGAGAATGCTCCGCCATGTCTAAAGTTTCATTAAAGTCTCCAAATAGAATCCAAGGTTTACTTTGAATAATTGGAGAATCGTAGTGATCTCGCAATTCTTGCCAAAGCACCTTTCTTTGCTCCACTGTGTTCAAAGCATATACAAACGAGCAAAAAAACTCTTCCTCTTGATCTGGAAGTCGCACCGAGCAAGTTATCAATTGCTCACTCTTATAAAACGGACTAAGTCGCACATCTGGTCACCACATAACCCATATACGACCTCGTGGATTATGTTTATAATTCGTCATAACTGACCAATCTCGAAAGAGCTTACTCTGCAACCTCTGAGCCTTACTCTCCCGCACTCGAGTCTCCAACAAAAAACCAAATAGAAAATCAGTCCCTCCTACCTACTGCTTGATTACGGAATGTTTAGAAATTTTATTTAAGCCACGAACATTCCAAAAAAAAACTTGACATTAAGGTTAATAAGGAGGCTTCCCACTCTGATCCTTAGGGGCATCCCTAACAGAAGGAGCTAGAAGTTTGGAAACTATTTGATGAGCTGTTTTGGACTGACGAGGCAGAGATGGGCGCAATTGTACTTCTTGGCGAGCACCATGAAGTTTTCCTGCAGGTCCCGTGCCTAGGTCGAGTTGTTGAGTTGGTAAAACTGGTGCAACCGTAACAGCTGAAGTATCTGCCAATGGTGCATCCCCTTTTTCCTCGAGGCTAGGACCCGTGTCATTATCCCCCTCTTCCCCTAACACAAAGTATGAATTTGAAAGAAGAGAAACCGACGCAGAGGTTAAATCTGCAGGGCGTTTCCCCGGACTACTACGACCAGATTTTGGAGTGATCCAACTCTCCTCTCCCTCTCCAGCAACCTCCAAGCCAGTAGAGCTAAGCACACCCCGATCATTACCCTCCTCAGGAACACCCTGTTGTGTTGCAACCGCAGGAGCAGTCACTTTACCTGACACCGAGACTGATAAACTCTATTCCTCCAAACCTTCCGCTGATCCTACCAAACATGTTGTGCTAAGATTCCCCCACTTCTTATAGCAACTACACCGAGGCGGTAACCAAGGATATGAATACGTGACAGTGGAATCAATCTCCCCTTCCTCCTCACCCGTTGAAATAAACTCTTTCGGTAATTCCTTGGTTAGGTCAGCCTCGACCAAAATCCTTGCTTCATTAAAACTTTCACAGGCCTCTGTTTTGGGGTGAAGACTGATAGGCTTGCCCACTGCACTTGCCAAAAAACCTAGCCCCTTATCCGTGAACATTGTAGGTGGAAGATTGGTTAACTTAATCCACAATGGAATGGACTTCATTGCTGGCTGAGTTTCCTCTACAAAAGGAGTCCATTTAGAGACTATCATAGGGATGTCCATGATATTCCACATTCCCCTGTTCAGCACACGATGTCGCATGCCTTCTTGCCGAATACGGAACTTAACTGTGGTCTCATTTACCTCAAACACATCAATCAGAGAGGATCGATTTCCCAAACGCCAAATTTTATTCACAATCATGTGAATTTTACCAATATGAGGGGCTTTAGTGTTGAGAAACCTACCAATCACAAAGTCTTCCCAAAGCGGCTTGGCATCAACGAAAACGTCCCGCGGTACAAAAACCTTTGGTTGTCCATCAATCTCCGAGATTACAAACTTCTGGTGAGTTAGAACCTGCTTCGTAGCAACTTACAGAAACGAACGCTTCTTAGGCTGATCTTCTGTCACAGACTGAGCCGACGAAGAGATTTCCACTGCCAAATCTGCCGATACTCCTTCAACTCTCTCCATAGAACCAACACCAACTGCACTGAGTTTTTCCTCAGCCAGAACGGCCCTAGAACGGCTCGGAGCAGTCGCTGACGGCGACATCCATGGCCAGAAAGCAAGAAACCCTAATCGCCCTTTTTTAACCTTTACCACATCAGCACCCAAAGCCAAAGAAAGTTTTTTCTTAGAATGATCTTTTCGAAATACACTTGTTAGTTTAGTCGTGGTTAATCAATCGTTTTTCATATTTTTGTTAACAGATAAAATTGTTCATCATGAAAATAATGTGAACAAAAATATCAGTGGAAGATGATCAATTGTTGAGGTTTAGATCAATAGTATTTAATCCTCGAGACATCTCATATATTAGGGATAACAATATGATACAAAAACTTGAACGAGTATCCTGACAAATATATAATTCTATTTTTGTTTTTTTCAGTACGAGAAGTTTCAAATGCTTTTAGTTGAGGTTCAAGGGTAAACACTTCGGCCGGAATGACTAACAACAGTTGAGTCTTTTCGCCCACATCAAAAATTAGAAAAAGATCTCGCCTTATAAGATATTTAAAATTCTCTATTCATTTTCAATTGATTTTGAGTTGAATCTCTATAATCTAATATCATAAACCTATGTATCACAATAATATTACAATGGATTTAATTGACTGAGATGAGTAAAAAAGTAAATTATTTAGAACTTATTCAAAACATATCTTTATTTATTTTTATTTTTTTGTATATGGTAAGTCAACTAAACATTATTTTAAGAGATTTCCATACTTTTAACTATTTTAGAGTCAAAACGAATGTATTTATCAACTGTCTAACTAAAATTATTCTTTAAATTAAAATTAATCAAGTTTATTAAAAAGACCGTGATTTTACAAAAATTTACAGTCACGCCGTCACGGAGTCGCCCAAAAAAGAAATAAGAAATACATACAGCTACAAGCCTACAACCTTAGGTGAATAACTATGTTAATGGATAAGCGAAAATATAGAATGATGCAAAACAAACCGATGTAAATTGAAGTGAATGACATGAAATTAGTGTTTTAATGTGACACTCGTTCATATGATATAAACTAAAAGATCTAAATGTTTTTCAAGGAAAATGATATAAAGAGTACTTGGTTAATGGACCCACCGGTTATGGTAATCGGAGACATGAACCGATGGGCTTAAAGTTCTTACGACTTAAAAAAAAACTTAATTAATTTAATCGCTTCTCATTGGAGCTTAACTTCATGGTCTGAAGACATTTTGATGCATTCTTAATTAGTATTTACTTATTTGGGAGACTAATTAAATACCAAGTTGCTTTGTTATTTGACTTATTTGTATCCCAAAATCGATTCTTCACTCTTCAGTCTTTCGCTTAACCATGAGGACATGTCCCTACCTTACACAAAAATGCACCACCCTGCCTAATAGAAAAATAAATATATTTATTTTAAAAGCTTTACAACAGCTCCACTTTTTAAGACTTCCAAGTCGTAAAGCGTAAAACATCATAAAAGATTTAGACGTTTTAACTTTTAATTACTACTACTACGGTACTACCACACATCATGTTTCATTCTTAATAATATTCTACTCTTATATTGACCAACCGTAACCAGACCTATTAACTATAGCTTATTCCATTACAAAACTTACCACGCTTTAATGTAATTTTTAATTTTACCTCAAATTCAGTTGATGACAAATAATATGGATTGTGTGATGTAAACAGAAAAAGAGGGTTGTGTCTGACAGATATATCAGGCTCTATCTTATTTTTGATATGGTATTTTCACAACCTTTTCTCCCAAAATGATGGGGTTTTAGCCATTTATTTTGAATGATTATATGATCAATTTTTGACCAACTCGGTCAATTTTAGGTTAAATATGAATTTTCGCTAGAGTTGGATTGGTATATGTTAGGGTTTAAATACCATGTTAAGTTTCATAGGTTATGAAATCTAAATCAATTGATGTTAAATGAACTAGCGTGTGTCTGCTAGTATTACAATAAAAACAAAATCGAATTACAGTAAATCTATCGTAGGGCAGTTTTAATAAAGAAGTTGGTAAAAAAAAAAATCAGCTTTTTGCATAATATATGTCTATAAATAACAAAAAAAAAACTTTAAGCTAATTAATACCTTTTTGTTTAATAAAAGAATGGAATCTCATTCCATTTAGCGAGGTTTTGATGGTAATCTATTTACAAATTGTTATTATCATGTTAACACCCTAAGCTGCTACTCAGAAGACTTATTTATGCCTAGATAAACTAATTAGCATTGTTGGGTCACTATGAGATTGTAAGATCTATCTTTAGAGTTTAAAGTGTGCCTCTTTTTTTTTCGTCCCATCTTGTCAATCTTTCTTGGATACATATGAATGTTTATCCTTTCCAAAATTGCTAATCACGCGTGCTTTACATCGTGCCATTTATCTCAAATCTAAGCCTAAGTCTCAAACTCATGATAGTAGTCAGTGTGAGAATATATAATATAAAATGAAAACTACTAACATTAATTTCAAATATTATAACATTTGACTGAAACGAAATATTGAAAAGGTAAAACCGACACACTCATTTTTTATATTGTTGTTGCATGTGATTGGAGTCCATACCATCCATTTATTCTTCATTTAGTTCCTTGTGTTATCAACTTTGGTACGTCTTAAAGTGTATTTTGAATCATTCGGTCTTTGCTGTAATATTGTAAATTCCTATATATAGAAAATAGCAAGTTTGTTATATATTTGTAGTCTACATAGACCATTGTGTTGACTATAAGCCGTAAGCGAGCTAACCCACCTTGGAAAATTTAAGCAAATTATTGGGAGTCAATTAATTTCCTTCTTTCTTCGGTAAACTATGTCTAAACTAAAATTTTGGCATATGCATATCTATCATGCGGATTACACAATAGCCAATTATATGCGCATATTATTAAAATTTCTCAACCTATGTCATGAGAAATTTTGAATCCGAATAAACGATGCCAAATTAATAGATACAATGAGGGTCACGTTATGTTTGGTGAAACATTACTACTTCGGAACATCTTGCTTTCCAAGTTCTCTCTAATAGGAATTCATATTGTTTCATTAAAAGACTTCAAAATAATATTAAGCAAACTATTGATATATATAGATAGAGAGTTGGTCTAAATGATCAATTAATAAATTGTTACCCTCAAATTATTTAGTAGCCTACATTCGTATACAGATGTAAAAAGAGGACACTTGAGAGACAAATTCCCAAAGAAAACTGGTAATCGAAAGCATGTGTGGTTTCAACTTTTAATGGTAATAAATGAAGGGAAGAAAAGTCTTTTATTAATTATATATGTGTAAACAAATGCATGTGGTGAAAGCTGGAATAATGCTGAAAATTTTAATCCCAATATTTGATCTTTTGATGAACTATCTTACTTACCCAAATGAAGAGGATGAAACATTTTGATAGATAAAGATATAAAGACCAACAACAACACTATTTCAAAATACATGCATCGTACCCTAGAAGAAATGTTTTTGTCTTTAAAAAGGTGCAAATAGAGAAGACATGAAACTCAATTTGTCAAGGCTTCTTTCAATCGCAAGAATTTTTTTTGCCCTAGTTTCAATTAGTGGTTTCTTTTAATAGTTACCTCTCAATAAAGTCAAGGATAAGGATAAAGTCAACAGTACTTCTATATAATTTTGATATATGCACGACCGATCGATTTCAAGATCAATAATTGTCACGACAAGAGATAGAACTAAGATGTAGACATTAAGCTTTCGATGGGGACGATGCTAGAAGTGGTGTGGTAGGTATAAGTGTGGTAAATATGTTAACTGTGGTAGGTACAATCCGGATGATGATATCATCAAAATACTGGATGGTAAAGAGATGTCACATAACTTGGAATAAATTATTGGTGCATGCATTATAATGATGATAAAAAAATTGTTCAAACTAGTCATATTTATATATTAAAATTGATTGTAAGAACAAAGAGAATTGGACATTTACTAGTTTAGTCGTTTATAAATCATCCTTCTTTTTTTGTAAATATATATGAAGATGCTGTGTGCCCTTACAATATAGACTGGCCATAAGATCAAATATTTATCCGATCCATATATCTCATTTCTTGTAGTTATATTTAAACTTTAACACCAGATAAAACTAGAGACTTTAGAGCTAAACACAGCAATGTTATTACTACCGGTCCGGGTCAATAAGATATTCAAATTGTAAAACTACTTAAACTTTTGTCGTATAAGAAGGTGCTAAAGTTTACCTCTCTCTTTTTTGTTTTCTAAATCTAGTGTATAATTGGTATAAATATGTAAAAGTATGGAATTATATCGTGTTTACGGGTTAAGTTATCAGTAAATGAAATGATAATATTTAGAAGAAAAAATAAAATGGCACCTTGTGATGATAATGGATGACGAAGTGACGCATCGCATTGGAATCATGCTTTTAAAGAAAGTTTTAAAAATCAAATCAAACCTTTATTTATTTGTTCGTGATTTTGTTTTTACCTTTCCGTCCTGTAATATTGTCCTTCCCCTCGTTACCAAATGTTCAAAAGACAAATTGATGTTCTGCTTTTATCATTTGAAAGCTTTGTTGAATATTTTGTCATTTCATTTCTCACTCGTTTATATATATATATATATTTGTGCCATTGTCTTTCTGCTGAGACCGTACGATCTTCTCGTACAAAATAGTCAAGAACATATTCACATTGAAACCCCTTCTTTCCAATTACGATTCACCTCCCTTTGAGGTTTCTAATTTAAACATGTTGTAACGGACATACAAATCAAAAGTCTAGATGCATGGTGGTTAAATGGAGAAAGCTAAAAAAATCCTTACTGATCTGCCAAATTTGTATGGCCGAAAAGCAATTATATATGCCGCTTAACCTAAAAGTTGAATTCAATATTTAACGAAAAATTAATGATATTTTTTAAGACAATATTTAAAACAAATAAAACAGTAAATAAGCCAAGTAATTGGTTTATTCCATTTAATAATATTTACAATGTAGAGCCCCAAATTTGGTGCTGAAATCAGTGAATGATTTATGAGAAAATTTTACAAAATCTTTTTTATGACCTATATTATATGTATTGCGTTCCTTTATAAACATATCACACATATGAATCGAGTAAAAAGAAGAAAACTCCATGATTTATGTCACTATTATAGATTCCTCCTATCTACATGAAAAGATGAGAAATGGAGTTTTAAAACACAATCTCCAAAGCCCTTTTCGACTGTCAAAGAGAAACCACTTTCTCATGTGGTTTTTTGAATCTTCCCTACCCAATTAGAATTAGTTTCAGTCGTCTCCACTTTAAATCTAAATTTATAATCTTGCTTACTTCCCTTAATTATTTATATAATTTTAACCTCTTCATCAGACACGGTCCTACCTTCACGTTACAGTACACTAATGTATTATAGTTTTTTGACCAAAAAATGTAAATATTAAATTGATAGATTATGCGTAGCTTTCAAATGCATGAGGTATTGAGGTAAGTTTTATTTGTATTTGTATTTATCCGTATGGACTGGTATGAGAATTTATTCAGGTCTTTCCATGGAAATATAAACTTTTTTTTTTCTTCTTAAAGATGGATATATAACTTTATGACGAGATTGATAGATCATCTTAATATACGATATAGAATGCGACTATGCGAGACCTGGTTTGAGACAAATGTATTGGGAAATCAGAGTGAGTGTTATGAGATAATTCCACAAAAGGTCCGGCAGATCATATTTTTACATGTCCAGTGGATGGCTCCTGGTTAGTTGATACTTGATAGTGTCATATTTTTACATTTCTCTTTGGTTTTTTTTTTTTTTTTTTTTGAAAAAGTTCTCTTTGGTTTTGGATGGTTCAATAATTTGTCCAACAATATTGACATGCGAACAAAAAGTTTATCGAAAAACTTGACTACTTTTAACTCCCAACAAATGATAGAGGAACCCAGTAGTTAATGGTGATTTAAGAAAATTAGTGTGTATAAGTCACAACTAGCTAGCTAGGGTTTTGAGTTTTGACTACATCTCACGGGATCGGTAAACAAGAAACAATTAGGGACCACATCATTGATTTCCACGAACTAATGTGATAGTACTATTAATCAAATTAAACTACTTCATAAGCAGTAGTAGTATATAAGTATACTTAAACAGTAAATTATTAAATAACGCAGATATCCTATGTGCTGTTCCCTGGAAGTAAATCATAAAGCCATCTTTAAACATTCAACCATCCACATGCACGTTGTGACACCATCATTATAAGTTATTCGAAAATTCAGCAATTAAATAATAGCATAGATTATCAGCTTTAATTATATTATCTGTTCTCGTTCCTTTTTCAGTTTTCAGGAATATTGATTTGCATGTACGTAGCTGTACGTACTACGTAGGTATGAAAAAGATACAAAACTCAGATATATTATTGTCATTACGTACTAGTTTTTCTTGCTTTACGAAAAATATATCACGTGCGACGCATATGATTTATAGGTTTAGGTCGAATGTTACATGCATGGACGAAACTAATATTTTCTTAACTCTAAACACTTCAACTGCAAGAACTTTTTTTTCCATCCTCCACAAACAAGTTACAAGAAACTTACTTTCACCAACAAAAAAAAATGTTACAAAATAATTAAATGCACATCATATTTCACTTGGTTTGGGCGATTTGATATCCTTCACTATCGTAGGGTCATTATTTACTTAATCTCAACTCTTTTTGTAGTTGTTTCTAATGTGTCAAAGATATTTACTATGATACTGACTCATCCACGTATGGCGATACAGTGGTGCGTGGTCTGGCTAGGACCCATGGCGTAAGTAAATTCACTATAAGCCTAAACTCTGCGAGTGGGCTACTTGATAATTTAGGTTTACAAAATTTTAAAAGAAAAAAAAAATGACATCTTAAGAGAAAAAAACAAAGGGAGTCACTGGTCAAAGATATGCAACGATCTGTCGGTGCCTCCCATATAGCCCTTTCCGTATAGCACAACAAAAACTCTTGTGTTGCTTTGTGATGAAACGTATAGAGAGTCAGAATCACCAAGTACATAAAATAAAAGGTCCAGAAAACTCCCTGCACTAACTTAGTTAGAGATAATGAAAGGGTGCGGTCCTACCTTCCCTCTCGGTGCACCCGCTTCCACCTGATTTTCAGCCTATCATGTGGGGAGCTCCCACGTGGCTTGACCGGATGTTCCGTGTCGGAAACAAAATTCTTAAAACGATCAAACCTCTTCTCCAGTGTATTTAATTTTTGTTGTCATTATTCAGATATTGTATAAGCTTGGTCTAGCTACTTTTTTCTTGAAATTTCCTATTGGATTTAACATTTATGGATCATCCCCGGAAATAACGGATATTGCGAGCCTAAATATCAACAAAAGGGTACAAAAATACGGGCTGGATTGTGTTGTCATATTGTGATGTTTTTTACGAAACTTTCCATTGCGAATTTTACATATAAAAATGCTAAGAATCCTTTTAAAACCAAATCATATATGCATAGGAAAAAATAATTCAGGAATACTAGTACGAAGTTTGACCTTAATTAACAAAAAGCGTGACTACTTTGGAGAACTTAACTTTTTTGGTAAGTCAAAAACTGTACCTAAGTATCTGACTTTTCAATAACATGGAAAGAAATAGTACATATTTAAACACGAATTAAAGATTGTTACGCTATATGAACGTCTACGCATATACGTTATTTGTTAGGCACCGATTTATAACCTAAAATATATATCAGTCACTTTCTAGCTATGTGCACCTCTCCATTAATTAATACTGCATGTCTAGTACTTGATTTAGCCTTGATCATATGTTTTTTTTTAAAAAAAAATCTAACACATAAATTTGATTATTACTTCTTTTATACTGATTTACGTTTTCTCTACGGATTTTCTAAACGTTGTTTGATCGTATGTTTAGTTTTAATATATTGGTTTTATTTTATATTTTATCAGTAGCTTTGATTGATGTTGAGTTTTGAAAGATATTCTTCGATTAAACATTGTTGCTTGTCGAATAAATTTTTGACTTAATTGTCAACGAAAGAATATATATTCTTTCTCTGATAGGACAAGTAATTCTAATTTCTAAGTGTTTTATAATTAAATACATATGGACATATAATATTAATATATTATAGATATTATTTTTCTTTTCAAATAAAACGGCTCATCACAAAACTGATAGTATGAGAGAAATTTCGTTTGTCTTTGTGAACACTTGCAGATTTTCATTAATCCTGTATTTGGTCGGATAAATTGTCTATAGCTATAATTTTAATTTACAGTATACTTCTTTTAAAGGTTAAAATAAAATCCATTATTAGCAGACTATATATCTTTATGTATAGCGTCTTTCAATTCGTTAGCATCTTCTTCTAGAATTTGCTTGCACTATATAGTAGAACATTCCAAAACAAACAGTACTGAGAAATGAGAAGTTAACTAGATAGACAAGAATATAAATTGGAAAGCAAATGACACACTTTGACGGGAATAATATCTTTGCTATATATTACCACCTTGTTCTCGTATCTCATTCTAGTTAATACCAAGACTAGACTTTGAGCTCAAATATTACTATCCCCGATGTGATAATTCAGTAGTAATTAACAAACTTTTAAACAAATTCGAAAATTTAATTTTCATTTTTGCTGTGTTTGTTTTATTAAAATGTTATAAAATTATTTTGAAAATGTGTTCACACCGAACAAAATGTTGAAAATATAAACTCATTTGATTTTCATGGATGACCAAAATGATAACAAATCAAGCAAAAAAAAAAGTCGCATGAAAATAAACTACGTGAAGGCACCAAACTAGTAGTAGTAAACACAAAGTACACGTGTCAACCAATCACTATGGAGTCCAGCTGTAATGGTCCCTAGTGCGATACATTGACCATAGCGTGAGAAACTCGAAAGCGAACGCCGTTATTTGTGTGTGTACCGGGAAACGGAAGATGGTGTGTTGTGTTGTGTTAGCTTAGGGTTTTAGAAAAGTCTCTCGTGGGAGGAGAGGAGCTTTGCTGCCGGTATTTTGTGGGACAACTCCGTTAGAAACTACTGCGGATTCACCGGGGTATTGCCCGTTTCACGGTCCTGGTCAACCGGGTAAAAATATCCCGTTATAAAATCTGTGCCTTGATATATATGCCCTTTTGTATCTCTCATAAGCTCATGTTTGCTTTTGTATCTTGTCTCATTAATTAGTATAAAAATTATTATAGTTCCTAGTATGTGATTTCGTTTCACTTCGAGTTGTGTCGTTCTTGAACTTATGCAACATGATCATTTTCATCAACAATATAACATTCTAGTAAGTTTTAATATGGACCAATGACATTAGGCTAGCTATTATATGTTGCATGTTGCATGATCATTCCATGACCCTTTTTTTTTTACAGCACATGATCATTTCATTTAAGGGAATAATTTAAGTAAAATCAGTGGGCAGAAAAAAATATTCAACCATACTTTATATTTTTATTAACTAAAAAATAAAGTGGGCGAATTCGAGAGTAGTATATATACAAGTTTGAATGTCCTTAAACTTTAAAGAACCTTTTCTCTAAGCCAATACGGTAAAATCAAATAAAATAAAATTTCGTCGAATAAATAAAATATATAAATACCACTTTTTTTTGTAATGAAAACGAAATAAAAGAATTAAAATTTCAATTAAACACGAATAGTAAGCCGTTCACTTAAATCCTGGATTTAACATAATGCGAAAGTACATTTACACCCTTCGATATCTTTCTTCTTCACCTTCTTCCTTCTTCCTTCTTCCTTCTTCCTTCTTCCTTCTTCCCTCTATATATATTAACCCTTTCTCTTCCATTCTTCCTCACACCCTTCAAGCTTCAACAAAACCAGATCAAGCTTCTTCACCGATACCATATCACTCTTCTTTAAGCTTTCTTCTTTTTTCTTAAGTTCTCTCATTTCGAATCTTGTAACACACAAAAAAAAAAAAAAAACCTAAAACGATGCCTGAGGCACCAAAGATCGTATCTTCTTTTGAGGTTTCTGATCAGAGCCTCGCGGAGAAGAATAAGAACAAGCTCCAATTCATCGAGGACGTGACAACTAACGCGGATGATGTCCAGAGACGAGTTCTTGAAGAGATCCTTTCACGTAATGCTGACGTGGAGTACCTCAAACGACACGGGCTCGGAGGACGAACCGACCGTGAGACATTCAAACACGTCATGCCTGTCGTTACTTACGAAGACATTCAACCTGAGATCAACAGAATCGCTAATGGTGATAAATCCCAAATCCTCTGTTCTAACCACATCTCTGAGTTCCTCACAAGGTTTGACCATTTGATCTCTTTGTTCCTCTCTTACATTTTCTTGATTCTTTACGTTTTATAAAGATCCTCTGTTCATGCTTCTCTCTGTTTTGTGTTCTGTTTCATCACTTAGGCTAAGTTTTAAGATTCGAATCTCTAATGGGGTACTCAAAAAAACCTTTATCCAAAAAGAAAAAAAAACCACAACTTTTTTCTGATGGGTCTACTTTTGTCGAAATCATTGGAAAAAAAAATATGCTTAACATGGTGTGGTTTATGTTGATTTGTGTGTAAACAGTTCTGGGACTTCTGGTGGAGAGAGGAAACTGATGCCAACAATAGAAGAGGAACTAGACAGAAGATCACTACTCTACAGTCTTTTGATGCCTGTGATGAACCAGTTTGTTCCTGGTCTTGACAAAGGCAAAGGAATGTATTTTCTCTTCATCAAATCCGAGTCCAAGACACCTGGTGGTCTCCCTGCTCGTCCTGTTTTAACCAGTTACTACAAATCCTCTCACTTCAAGAAAAGACCTTTTGATCCTTACACCAACTACACAAGTCCCAACCAAACCATCCTTTGTCCTGACTCTTACCAGAGCATGTACTCTCAAATGCTTTGTGGTTTATGCCAACACAAAGAGGTTCTTCGTGTTGGAGCTGTCTTTGCCTCTGGTTTCATTAGAGCCATCAAGTTTCTTGAGAAACATTGGCCTGAGCTTGCCCGTGACATTAGAACCGGTACTCTCAGCTCCGAGATAACTGATCTTTCTGTTCGTGAGGCCGTTGGGGAGATTCTTAAACCGGATCCTAAGCTTGCTGATTTCGTCGAATCGGAATGCAGGAAGACCTCTTGGCAAGGGATCATCACTAGGATTTGGCCAAACACCAAGTATGTGGATGTGATTGTGACTGGAACAATGTCACAGTATATTCCAACTCTGGATTATTACAGCAATGGTTTGCCTCTGGTCTGCACAATGTATGCTTCTTCCGAATGTTACTTTGGTGTGAATCTCAGGCCGCTCTGCAAACCAAGCGAAGTCTCTTACACTCTCATACCGAACATGGCCTATTTCGAGTTCTTGCCTGTTCATCGGAACAGTGGAGTCACTAGCTCAATCAGTCTTCCAAAAGCACTCACTGAGAAAGAACAGCAAGAGCTTGTTGATCTTGTTGATGTCAAGCTTGGTCAGGAGTACGAGCTTGTAGTCACCACCTATGCTGGTAAGAAAACCAACCACCTTTCATTGATTTGAACTAAATCTGATCATCTTTGATTGATTTGATTTAGATGGAATCTTTAGTTTTCATCTACTCATATAAGATTGAATTATTGTTGAACCTTTTCTTGTTTTGTGATCTTTATAGGACTATACAGATACAGAGTAGGTGATGTCATAAGCGTGACTGGTTTCAAGAACAATGCGCCTCAGTTCAGCTTCATATGCCGCAAGAACGTGGTCCTAAGCATTGACGCAGACAAAACTGATGAGGTTGAGCTTCAAAACGCAGTTAAAAACGCGGTAACACACCTTGTTCCGTTTGAAGCTTCCCTCTCCGAGTACACTAGCTATGCGGACACATCATCTATCCCGGGCCACTACGTCTTGTTCTGGGAGCTCTGCTTGAATGGTAACACGCCAATTCCTCCCTCGGTCTTCGAGGATTGCTGCTTAACCATAGAGGAATCACTTAACAGTGTGTATAGACAAGGAAGGGTCAGTGATAAGTCCATTGGACCGTTGGAGATCAAGATTGTCGAGTCAGGGACTTTCGATAAGCTCATGGATTATGCAATAAGCTTAGGGGCTTCGATCAATCAGTACAAGACACCAAGGTGTGTGAAGTTTGCTCCGATCATTGAGCTGTTAAACTCTAGGGTTGTTGATAATTACTTCAGCCCCAAGTGTCCTAAATGGGTCCCTGGTCACAAGCAATGGGGGAGTAACTAAAGAAGAAACTTTGAGGAAGAAGAGTCTCTATGAGTTCTAGTCCCATTTGAACTGTTTTTGTAATCAAATGAATATCGATGAAAGCTGATTAATTATATATCATGTCTTGTGTGTCTAATTTTAATCTTTATTTTAATTTTGCTCTACTGTTTTCGTTATAAAATATGTTTAGCTCCTAGTCATATGTACATAGCCGGTGTATGTTATCTCTTGTTGACTCTTTTAAGTTCTCCAGCCTTTCAGAAGTTTTAATCCAGTTTTACTGTTCTTGCAATTAGACAGGGTTAAAAGTAAAAAATTATCATTATTATAACATACATTACATTACGCATACGATGAGAACTTTACTTGTTTTGGTACTTGCTTCAAAAGGCAAAATCATCATAAAGCCATAATTCTCTCTGATTGTTATGCGTTTTTAGTAAATTACACTACTATAGTTTTCTATAGACCATCGAGAAATGAACAAGAATCATCAAAAGGTTCAAGGATCGAAAAAGAGATTATTTTTAGGCTTCAAGGAATATAATTAGTTGATTAAATAATAGAGAGCATGTAGATGATACATTTTCAAGTTTTCATGTGTTAATAATATTCAGCATCTTCATACATGGCTATTATCTAACTCTTTTTGCATTCTAACAGTTTACAACATATATAAAGATACTATATAAATTATATACATCATCTTGGAAGTAGCAAAAAAATATGACGAAATTTTGCCAAGTTGTGAGAACAACTGTTCCCTGTGTCCATCAGAGACCACAATACTGGCTTGAAAATGCTTACATTACTCAACTCAACTTAAAAGTAAAGAAAACAATTTACACCTCAAAAAAATGGCAAAAAATCTTTTTTTGTAATCGAACGAACAAAGACAGACAAAGACGTTGTATAATGTATATACAAATTATCTAACATTATTGTTTTCGTTTTCAGATTTTAATATTTTATCTACGTGTTGCGGTTGCAATACACATTACACACAATGGCTTCTGACTTAATTCAGAGAAAGATGTTTTAGTTTGAAATTACTCAAGTAGAAAGTGACAAATTAATATGTACATGCAACCGATTCTTATATTATTTTTTTCTAAGTATAGTCATAATTAGCAGCTAGAAACTATTGTAAGATTTTAAGATAACCAAGATCTCCATAAACAGTTGACTATTTAATGAATGTAGTAAGTTTATTTTTATTTTTTAAAATTGAATGTAGTAAGTTTAGATTACGATGATATTTTTCTTTTCATTTTTAAGAGGCAAAAACAGAGATTAAAGACATATATTTGTTTTGATTATTGGTATCACCATTCACCAACATTTTTTATACTCTTACCTAATATTGAAACCAATTTTTGTTCACAATCATTATCATGGACTACAAAGAGAATGACATAAACTTTCAATGATTTTGGTATGGCACAAAACCGAGTGTCGGTTATTTGCTGGATTTGTCACGTGGCCATTCAGACAATCACTCAAAGACATACTTACACGTGTGGCTAAAAAAATTTGTTTGTTGACCTTTTTCCCCGAGAGACCACTTAAGGTACACCGCACGTGCAGCGCAATTAAAACTTTGTTCCCTATCTGGGCTTACAGTGTAGGCTCATTATATTCTTGGCCCAGTGTTTCTGTAGCAGTAAAAACGACAGTGTATTATGATGTGTTCCGGATTTCGAATTTTCCTGTCTCCCTGTTTTAAATTAATATTTTAAATTCAGTTTCTTTTAAATAGATAACACAACAGTGCCTCGGTTTTTTTTTGTATGACAAATAATTTTCTAAAAATGTTTTTCATTTTATTACTTAATTTTGTTTCATATTTTATGCTGAAATTTCTCTGCTAACATGAAATTGTATATGCTTATTCGAATAATAAAGAATTTAAGTGTTAGTTTATGCCACATCAGAACAATATCATGATAAGTATAAACAATTATTGATCCGAATAGTATAACTACAAACATACTCATCATGGGCCGTTGACAGTGGAACGTGTATTTATAGTATACATTTTTGGTAAAATATAGATGTACTAAACGTATTGTATACTGACATAAACACATACACATACTGACATACAGTGACACACAAACCACAAACATTACTCTAATGCAATGTTTGTATGTCTCCTGACCTTTATTGCCAATATCATCATCATAATGTACATCTTCTTTCACGTAATTTTCATTCATTTTCCTAACCAAATTGGTTAACCCACTGCCTATAACATTATTTTATTTTCCTAATTTCCTTTTCTCCTATACTGACATAATGTGAACAATTTTTTTTTTAATGGGTGAAAGCTGTAAAGAGAAGTAACAAATTATACAAGTGTAAATTGAATTAGATAGTTTACCATCGTTTGACCAGAAAAAAAAAACAAGATATAGTTACCATCGTTTATACCAGAGTAAAAACAAGATATAGTTACCATGAAGTGTTGATGGTGGTGTAATTTCGATTTCAATATGGGACGTACAAGTTATCTACTTATGCTGAAATCACTAGTAATTGAAGATTTCATGATTTGTCAGTCTTTTTCGATTTAAGAAAACTTAGCTAAACAATTCATGTCCTATAGCTAGCCGGACTCTTTGATGGTTTGTTTCGGCGTGGGATCAGCTCAGTCTCCTTTGATGGTTGTGCTCGTGGTGGGTATGGATTCCGGTGTAGCTAGCCGGACTCTTCTCGCTTTTCTCCCTTTTCAGTGTTGGTGTTGTTCCAGTCCTTGGCCTTACCACGGAGCTTCTGTTTCTTCGTGTCGTTCTCGGTCTCTCCTTCAACGGTTTTCTCCTGCTTCTGGTCCTATAGAGTGAAGGACTTTGGATCTGTGGCACAAGTGGAGGCTTCCTCAGCGTTAATTTGCTTTACATTTGTTGCTTTTGGTTGTTCTTGCGGCTGTTAGGCTTGCCGTGGTTGGGTTCTCGGTTCTCCGGTTAACGGCGAGTCTCCTCTGCTTTGTGGGAAGACGTTGGTGACAGTGGCGTCTTTCTTAGCTGCTAGTTTGTGGTTATGCGTCGGGTTCCCTTTTTCTCTGTTCCGGTGGTTCGTTGTTGGTATTTGTCATTTCGTGTAACAGTTTTAGAAGTAGCGTCAGACCCGGGTGGAATCTTCAGGAGAAGAATAGAGGCGGCGCTTTGGTCTACATGGCTTTGCTTATCCGTGGGAGATGGTTCTTGTCGTTTGCGATGGGAATGGTGACTGGAGGTGGTTTCTCTAGTTGCCCATAGATGCTCCTGTAACAGTCGGATTTGTAAATAAGTCCATTGTTGTCATTGCGTTTTTGTGTTAGTTTGCAGGAGAAGCTGTAGGCGTCTTAGGAGGTTTTGAAGGCTGGCCTCTATTAGGGTTTGTTCGTGGCAACTAGGATGGGACTCCAGCTTTTCGGAGTTATGGAAATCATGCAAATTTTTAAGTTTGGCACCTTGGAATCAGTGTTTCTTCTGTTTTTGCTTTGGTTTACGTTTCATATTTAACTGTTTTGTTGTTATCTGTTTATTCTGTAGATTTTGGTATTTTTTCTGCTACTTCATGTACTATAATTTTCTTAAGACCTATATCTTCATCTTACCGAAAACTAGAACTACAAGGACCCACAAAAATAAATAAGCAATATTTGGAAGAAAACAAAAACTAAAAAAAAGAATAAGAAATGGCATCGTCATTGGAAATTATATCTTAGTAGATACCATGATTCAACGAACGACATGATACTTTTTTTCTGGGTCATGTACATGAATCAACTTATACCTAACATTGTGTTGCCACTCGTTCATGCAGCAAACTATTGAAATTGGGATGTGATCTTTGGGAAAATCGATATTTTCATACTCAGTGAAGGGGTATATTGAATTTCTACCCCAGCTTTAACAATGAGCAAATCCATACATTAACTTAAATAAAACTCAAATTCACTACCCCAACTTGTAAAACTGTGTTGAATCATACACAAGCCGTAACGGTGGTAAAAAACCGTTAACGGCTGCTTACGTGGAAGCCACGTAAGAAACGACGTCGTTTTGAGAAACAAAAGAAACAACTTCTTTTTCTCAAAACGACGACGTTTAATGCTTCTTCTTCTTTTATGCTTCTTCTCAAAACGACCCCTACCATCTCCGTCTGCTCATCGGCGTTTCCTCTAGCTGGTGTTGGCTAACTTAGTGCATCAGTTCGATTGGAGATCACCAGTTGAATATATAGAAGATCAAACCGGTGTCGTTGAATATAACCGGTATGGTGATTCACCGCTTGTTCCCTCTTTAAGCTAAATGTGGACGTAATAGCTGCAATTGCTTTAACGGCAACAACGATACCTCCTCCGATGATGAATCAGATCTGTTCGGTGGTTCAATCGACGGTTGCGACGCTTCTGATCATCTCAAGGTAAACAATCACAACAAATCTATCACTTGTTGTTCCTTCTTCTTCTTCTTCGATTTCTCTTACCTAATTTTGTTAATTCCTCGATTCTGAAATTCAGACTTTGATCCCGTGCATAACCGTCGCCAAGAGGAATCTGTTAGCCGACGCGACGAAGATTGTAGAAGATCGTATCAGTGAAACGAAAAGACGATATGAAGAAGATCGTCAACGAAGGACTCTTATCTCTTAACTACGATTCTTCAATCTACAAATCTAAATGGGATAAATCTCCTTCCTTCCCAGCTGGTATTAACACCTTCTTCTTCTTCTTCAACAACTTTTGTGTGACTGACTGACTAATGAATTTAATTTTTGTGCAGGTGAATATGAGTACATAGATGTGATAATCGGAGAAGAAAAGTTAATAAACGATGTAGATTTCCGATCAGAGTTCGATATAGCGAGACAGACGAGTGGTTACAAGTCTCTGCTCCAATCTCTATCGTTCATTTTTGTCGGAAAATCAGATCGGTTGAGTTTGATCGTGTTTTTGATATTGGAAGCGGCGAAACAGAGCTTGAAGAAGAAAGGGATGCATTTTCCTCCTTGGAGGAAAGCTAAGTACATGCGATCTAAATGGCTTTCTTCTTATACGAGAGCTGGAGGAAACGCCGATGAGCAGACGGAGACAGTGGGGGTCGTTTTGAGAAGAAGCATAAAGGAAGAAGAAGCATTAAACGTCGTCGTTTTGAGAAAAAGAAGCTGTTTCTTTTGTTTCTCAAAACGACGTCGTTTCTTATGTGGCTTCCACGTAAGCAACCATTAACGATTTTTTAACACCGTTACGGCTTGTGTATGATTCAACACAGTTTTACAAGTTGAGGTAGTGAATTTGAATTTTATTTAAGTTAATGTATGGATTTGCTCATTGTTAAAGCTGGGGTAAGAATTCAACATACCCCTTAGCTGGGATATGAAAATACCGATTTTCCGTGATCTTTGTTATTATATTAACTCTTTCTTATTGTATTTAAGGCTACATCTCTGTTCATGCCTACGAAAAATGTTACACAGTATAGCTTGATTATATAAGGAAACATATGTATCGCTTAGGTTTCTGTCACTTTGTGCAATGTTTAAATAAATCTAAATTCTAAGCGAAGAAACCATAGTGACCCTCACGTTTAATATATTAGTTTGAAGACTATTTCAGATCTAAAGACTATATCGCTCATCGAGCGACATTAAAAAGAACAGGCATTTACTGGTCTCTTCCTTATCATAAAGTCTTTCAGATCCAATAATACTATATCAATCCACAACCGTAGTAAATTGGTAGAGCATATCCATGAAAATATAGATAATTCCATCCATGAACTAATTATGATCCTTTTTCTTCTATATATCACAATATATATAGATAAATAATGCTGTTTTTGTCTAGCTTAACTTTATTTATGTAGTTCATACGTAAATGTCTTTTTGGAAAGTTTATGAAATATTATTCTTATGGATTTATTAGTCATGAGTCTACTGACCATTTTAATATATCCAAGTTTTTCTTTTCTATTAGATTGTTTGTGTGTGTGTGAGTCGAGGAATTAATTGTACGTACTAATCTATATCTACACTATCGTCTAAGAATCCTTCAGTAATCCTCGTGTTGGAGCATATTCGAATCCATGATGCTCAAGCTTAAACGAACCCTTATAATTAAGATTAAACTAATATCAAAATGTTCCTGTAGTAACTCCGGGAGTCCGGGGTACGGTTGATAATGAATGAAATAAGTAAAGAATTGCTGAACATTGTAAGGTATTAGGTATACTGTACATTTGAGTATAATATTATGCGTGTGTGGATTAAGAAAATAATTTTCTCTTTTTGTGATACAAAAAAAACTCACTGAGTTTGGAAAAGCAAAGGAATAATAAAAATTTATCAAGAGCGAGCTATTTCTAGTTTGTAAAAGATCACATGATTAACAGTATAAAAGGGCCTGGCCGATATAAAACAAGTTTAAAACGCTGATTGTAAACGTCAAGCAACACTTTTTTTTATTTTTATAACCAATAACTTTTTTTTTGTCAGACCACTTGCGATTTCATTATTCAAAAAGAGTTAAGGACTCTACAAGCATTGTTTAGGCTACAATATAGAAGGGCATTTTCCAATGCCAAAACAACAATAAGATAAAGCAGAGATAGAATTAATCGACAAGAGATTCTTGAGAGCTTTGAGCCAAGTTCTTGGAGGAGCTTGATACATTTGAGGTCAAGATTGCTGACAGGCTCTTCCATGAACAAATCAGTGGATGAGGAGAAAGCCACGGTCATAAGACAATTTGGCGTTTAGAAGGTATCAAAGCTTGGCTTCTTACCGGTTGGAGTACACGGAGAAGGGGCTTGATGATAGGTCGAGATTGGTTGGTAGTAGGGATGTCAAAATGGGTCAAAATTAATGGATTGACTCAAACCAAACCAATCCAAAAACTTATTGAGTTGATAATTTGAGTATTAATGGGTTAATGAGTCAAATTGGTTTATGAGTTTAGTGGATTGGGTTGAAATAGATTGGATTAAAATGAGTTTAAGGGTTGACCAAAACCAAACCATTTGATTAATTTTGAATACTAGATTAAACCAATTTTTCTTTCTGAACAAAACCCATATTTCATTTCTTACGAAGATATTTCTTATTTCATTTCTTACGAAGATATCAATACTTTCGATTTCGATTTCGCTCTCTCTCCCACTTCGTCTTCTTCGATAGACTCAGACTTCGGATACATGGGTATGATCTAAATCTTGTCTCCCACTTAAACCCATTTAAATTATGTTCTCATGCTTCATATTTTTTTGATTTGTTTCTTTTGTGGATTCGATTAATTCCGTGTTTAGCTTGATTCGATTAAGTGTTTAGCTTGATTCGATTCGATTGATTCTGTGTTTAGCTTGATTCGATTCGATTGATTCCGTGTTTAGCTTGATTCGATTAAGTGTTTAGCTTGATTCGATTAAGTGTTTGTCTCTAATGGTTTAAGGGTTTTAGCTTGGTGTTGTTGTTCTAGCTGTGGTTTAAGTGGATGTGGTGTCTCTAATGGTTTAAGGGTTTTAGCTTGGTGGTGTTGTTCTAGCTGTGGTTTAAGTGGATGTGGTGTCTCTAATGGTTTAAGGGTTTTAGCTTGGTGTTGTTGTTCTAGCAGTTATGTGCTAGTTATTTGCTATATTGTCTCGTTTTGGGCTGATATGAAATACGATTTTTTGTGTTTTGGTTTGCAGAACAAATGATTGATGAATTGAATGATGAAGAAGAACCCCCTAGTGGTCTTGTTGGACAATCATCATCATCAAGTGCATCACAATCTAGAACACTAGTAAGTTCTTCTCATCATGAAAAAAGAAGTAAGAGGTCATTAATGTGGAATTACTTTGTAATAGAAAAATCTGATGATGGTGAAGAAAGGGCTTATTGTAAGAAATGTCCAAAGAGTTATTTGTGGCAGCCTACTAGTGGAACATCTAATTTGAAAAGACATTATGAAAAATGCTCACTAAATGCTCCCAGTAATGTGCAAGCTTTTTTATGCACTCGTTCTTGGATACATGGTTACAAGGTGGATGGAGAAGGTAAGAAATACTATAGTTTATCAGTTTGCTTTACTTGGATTAGTTTGAATTACTTAAATTTTCTCTTATAAATTGTAGATGACAATGGCGAGACTGTTATTATTCGATCGGATCCAAATTCTGTGGATTCTTCCTGCCCTACAAGACCAGAGACTTAAAACCGCCATCATTCAGAGGTGAAAGTTACATAAAACCGCAGATTAGTTTTTATGATGTTTTTATGAGGATCATAAGGAAGAGGATTCATGTGCGTGTGGAGCATGTGCAGGAGTCCAAGGTGTCCAGAGGAGTCCAAGGTGTCCAGAGCAGTCAAGGTGTTAGCTCATTTAGCTTACTTGAAACTTTGTTTTAAAATTTATAGTTTTTTGTATTGACATGTATTGCAGTATTGGAGACATATATCATGTTTATGATAAACAGTTTATGTATAAAATTACATAAGCTTTGATGATTTTATAAAATTACACAAAGACTAAATTTCTGATTATGATATAATATGGATCAACTCATTTAGCCCATTAATCCATTAAGCTAAATGAGTTTGTGGGTTGATCCTAACCATTTGCTTAATGAGTTGAGTTGACTCATTATCCATTTAATACTAAATCTCTATGGTTATGGGTTGGTTTGGGTTGGTTTACCCAACTTGACACCCCTAGTTGGTAGTTCTCTGGAGCTTGCAGGTAGATGCAAAAGTTGTCACAGGATGAAGACTGGCCTTGGAAGCAAAGCCGTAGCCAAAGAGGCCACTAATCAAGATCCATATGTCAGCCAACATCCAGCAAGAGGGTTCAAACGACAAAGCCAAACGAGATACAAATGCCATGATTCTTAGAGAATTAAAGCGAGGCCAAAGCAACAATGATGAATTACTCCTCAAATGGAGTCCATAGAATGTGTAATCTTGATCACACCATTGGCTAAAATATGGCTTTAACACATGAAACAAGGGATCATATATGGACTTACATGGATTTAGATATGGAGCAGCAGTTGAGTGGAGGGTATTCCCGAGGCTAATAAATTGGGCATGATAAGGCTCGATGATCACGGGACATGGAGAAAGGGGGTTGTGGAGGTGTCGGTAACCACCGTTTCCTTTGGTGTGGTTAGAGACTAGAACCGGAGGTCCCGAAAGCTTTGAGCTTTGATGAACATGATTCGTCGAGGACTTAATCCGGACCAGGATTTGCAGTTGAAAATAGTTGACCCAAGATAGTGGTATCGATAGAAGATGTAATTTATGTCGAACATTCTTACACCCATCTCTAAAGAACCTTGAAGTCGGGTTTAAACGAAGTTCCGAATTTTTGTACCTGGGTTTATAGGTTGAGGGCTTTGCGTTTGAAAAGCTTAACGGGCCGAAAGATGAGATAAGACCCACCCAAGTAAACCCTAGTTTCACAAACGGATACCAGGGAGAAAGATGAATGCGGCGGCTGACCGTACAAGGCAGAGAGCTTTATGGGGCAGGGAACTCCTCTGTTGAGTGACAGATCGAAAGGAATAGCCGGTGGTCATGGTTTGATTCAAGGTTGGAACCTAGGTCCACTGGAGAAAACCCTAGATTCATAATTGCTTGCCAAAATGAGGATTGAAGGAGATGTCTGCCCGAACTTGTCAGAGAGATTTGCGATGCATGAATCTTCTCATGTGCTTGAGGGATCAGCGGAACTAGACATTGGCCGTGAATTGAATCAATTTGGGAAATTAGGTCCACTGGGAAAAATCCTAGTTTCTCCAACAAACGCCAAGGTGAGGGAGAGTTGTAGTGGAGCTTCTCCGGTGAAAGATAGATCAGCCGGAACGTACACTGATTGGGTTTTGGGTCGGAGGCAGAAGCGAAAGGAGTCAGAGAAGGGTTAAGAAAAGATAAAAAATGGGGGGGGGGGGAAACTTGCACAAAAGAACACTAAGATAAATAGAACGAAGACAAAAAAGAAATGTGCCGGTGAAATCTCGACGCCGGCGAGCAGCAGCTCCACCGGCGTCAGAAGGGTTGGTTAAAAGGAACTCCTTGGAAATCATGTCTGGGAGAGTTTTTTCTTTTTTTTATTTTGTTTTTGTTTATAACCAATAAACTATTAACTTAAAAAAGAGTTAGGAATCATTGTTATGAGTGACTATGTTTTTTTCTTTTCACGGCACGGCTCACTGGCCTTATGACACCCACAAGGGGAAGAGGAATTGCATCGAACTCCTGGTGTTTAGCTACCCAGTCAGTCGTCATAGCCACTTGGCTTATGGGGATCTCTTTGTCATTGTTCTGAGTGACTAATGAAACATTTAGTACTTGAAACCATTTCAAGTCTTCATTTTCGCTGTAGAGTTTTAGTAATTGCAAGTAATGTCAACACTAGTTTTTTTCTACATTACAATCCAACATTGGTTTTTTTTTGGGCCACATTTGCTAGTAATGGGACTTTACTGGGATTCAATAAATATTGCTCTCTCACTTTGCATCTTTCTTTGTTGTTTTTTTATGATAAGTTGCTTAAAGTTTTAATATTTTTTTTTTTTACAAAATATATCATTATATTTCTGATGTAATTTTTGTTAGTAAGAAGTTCAACATTATATGATAAAAGTGTAAAACGAGAAATAAGTTAATGAAACCAAAAAATTCAAGTATAACAAAAGTTAACTATAAGAACAATGACGACGCATCTTTTGTTTGGAGTGTAACACAAGTACAAATCATACATATCTATACGTAGAAACAAAGACAAGAATTATTGCTGTGAAATAATATCATGTATTTTAAGATAATAATTAAACCCGAAAAATCACAAAAGTCCCCAAATTCAAAGATAAAGAATTATATGATTTATAAAAACAAGAACCAAACTGTTCTTATTGATACCATAATCGTCCTGAGCTCTAAGCAGTAGATCCCTTGAGCTTCTTGGTGATAGTGGCAATGTACTTGCCTTGGTGAAATGCTTGTTGGAGCTCCAGCTCTGTTGGCTGCCTCGAACCGTCTCCTGCAAATGTTCCAGCTCCATATGGGCTTCCACCTTTCACATACTCCATCTCAAACATTCCCGCGCCAAATGTGTAACCAATTGGGACAAATAACATCCCGTGGTGGACCAGCTGAGTTATGGCCGTCAATCTATAGATTACAGAAAACGTTTTCGATAAGTATATATATAGATTGTAAGAGATGATGCCAAGTGTTTGTTCTTGATGAGAACTTACGCGGTGGTTTCCTGGCCACCACCTTGAGAGCCAGTGCTGTAGAAGATACCAGCTGGTTTACCAGCGAGTGACTGAGTCCTCCAGAGTCCACCAGTTGCATCTAAGAAGGCTTTGAACTGAGCAGCCATCATACCAAATCTTGTTGGGAAGCCAAAGACAAACCCATCAGCTTCAGTTAGCTCGTTGGGAGTGATGATTGGGGATTCACTCTTTGGTGGTGCGCTCATCTTAGAAAGTGCTTCTTCTGGTAGCGTCTCAGGTACCTATGGCCAACAACAATTCATCAATTCCAATGATTCACATAGATTTATATAACTTAGAATATGCAACAACACATGTTATTGTAAAAGAGTTGCAGCAAGAATGAGGAAATCCAAAACCTGGATAAGCAGAGTCCAAAAAAGAAACATGTCCTCTTAGTCAAATCAAGTCAGTGAAGCAGAACACTTAATGCCATATACCAAGTAAACAGGCAGAGAAGAGTAATGCCATATAGAAACTAAACAACGCAGAGAAGAGTGATGCCATATAGCAAGTAAACAAGGCATGGAAAAGTAATGAATCTCTCTATGAGTCTAGAAATTGCAAAGCAGATGATCAGTCAAGAATCCAAAATTGAGGAACTTGAAAATGGAAATGGCCCAAACTACTTTAAAGACTCAAATCATAGTATTAAAGACACTTCATAGCCTTAGCTTGGCTTGGTAACTAAGCAAGAGTACTTCATCAACAGAAACAAAGTAGTTAAAGCCCTTCTTCTCACCTGCCATAGCTTGGCTTCAACACCTTCAACAGAGGCAGCTCCTTTCCTTATCTCTTCAGCCAATTTCTCCACATGACCATACATAGAATAGTACCTGCAAATGTCAATTGACTAAACTTGAGATCAAACCCACCAAAGCCACTTAAGATCAAACCAACAAGTGGAGCTAAATCAGGATCCATAAAAATTCAGTATCAAAGATCCAAAATTGAATTAAAAAAAATACCAACGAAACAACATATAAAGCAAATTACTTTATCAATAAAAGTGGAGTTTCAAGCAGCCAAAATCATAAATCAAACCATCACAAAGTAAGAAATATTCACATAAATCAAACAAAACAATTGAAAAATTGAGTTATATAAGATCAAATCAAATTCAGTGAAGTGAATCAGAAAGCGAACGCATGGCTTAAGAGCGTAACCCATCATCAATTAGCTCCTAAAAAATCGCAAAGTTCAAAAAAAAAAAAAAAAAGTGAAACTTTAACATACACGATATATACTTTAGTCGCCATCGTAGTACGTCGCTCGTTCTTCTCGAGAATCTATGAAGAAGATACTAAAATACGTTTTAGAGAGATTGATTGATTGTTCAACGATCCGAAAATGGAGAAAGCGTATTTATAGAGTGGGAGAAGATGATCTCTGTGTTCTTCTTCTTCTCTATCCTTTTTTTTTTCCTTTTTTTTTTCCAAATACTTTTCTTAATTTCTTTCCCGGTACTCTTGATTTGATTTCGTCAAATTCAACCCCCAAAAAACTATTTGTTCAACTTTAAGTGACTTGTGTCATTGTGTGTGTACAAAATAAAAATAACAAATATTATGTTTGAATATACACCCCATAGTTTCTAATTTATATTAATTTCCCTTATATATTGGCAATTAAACTTTGGTCAAAATACAAAATCAAACATAACATTTGTTTAGTAAAATTTTATATAAAAAAAAACATCAGTTTGAAGAAACAAAATGTTACGCCTTATCTTTAAATATTAAATAGAATTCACGAATTTTCATTATTATATTTTTTGGTAGAAAAGGAACATTAATACTAATCGCATGGGCAGTAAAAAAAAAAAAAAAAAAAAAAAAACTAATCGCATGATGTCATGTTTTTTGTTTTGTTTATACTTAATTAGCTAACAAATTAAGAAACAAAACTAACGGGGGGGTTTTGAAAAATCGATTAATAGTAGGGGGTAGACGTGGTCAAATAAAAACGCAGTCGTTTGGCACCTGGTCTTTGCATTGGATGGAAAAATAAAGAAAAGTGGGGTTGGTGCGGGAAATGAAAAACCTTGGTTTTATTTTAAAAATAAATAAATGATAAAAATAACATAATAATGATGATATATTGCTGTCACGCTCATCATCATCATGTTCGTTTTCCCTCAATATTGTTTTTAATTTCTGTACATAAAAAAAAAAATAAAAAAAACAGAGCTTTCAGCTTATACTTGTTTTCTCTAGAAGATGTCTTTTCAAAACCTGAAATTATGGTGTTTATCTATTCAAAAATTCCATGATTAAATAACTAATCAATCTTAACACAATATTGACACTAGATGTTAGTAACCAACATGTCATAGTTCTAAAACTAAAATATTTGCAATACAAAATGGAAGATTATATATTTTAATAAAACTTTTTTTTTGAGCAAAAATTTTTTAATCAAACTAAAGTCGTCGTAAAATCACAAATTTCTGGAATTCAATTTTTATTTTATTTTTTATTTACCACACCAATCATTCAACCTCATTTTAGTTACACCTAATGCATAGCCAGCACATAATTCACCACTAATTTGAATCATAAGTTATAAGAAAATATGGATAAGATATTTATGGAGAAGGATTGAGAAATTGAGAAAGTGAAACAAGTCAACGAATATGGTCCGAGCCCCATGAAGACAACACCGAGTAGGTGTTAAATTGACCGGAGGGTAGGGTCCAACAAATATTGTCCGTCCGATCTCCGATGAAGACAATCTAGATTCTAGCCATTGGATCTCGTTCTCGACGGCTCTTTGATTCAATTCATATTCCGATTTCAAGCTCTTGCATCATCGCTCTCGTCATTATTATTATTTGTTCTTTTTTTGACTTTTAATTTTCTACATCTAAGCATAAAACTACGACTATGCATCTAATTTTCCAACCAATAATAAGTTAATATATAACACAGTATAAAATTACAACTATACGTTGTTTGACGATAGATATATACTATATATAGTAATAGTTGTGTGATACGAGATCAAATAAATGAATGTGGACGTGATTTTGACGGGTCATCCTATCAAATGAGTATCGAATGCGTTATTGTTTTTTCTTCGTTTGCATAATCATGGTGTCAGCACTTGAGTATTTCATTTCTAACTACTAGGAAAACGTCGACATAGATATGAGAAGCATCATGTCATTTCATATTGTTATTTAAGGTAATAATGCATTTCTAGTTTTTACTGGTGTTTAAGTTCGATGTGCCAAGTTATTATTGGTTCTTGAGTCTATATGTAAAATATTTATTGGTCACTAGTTATAATTACAATCCATGGTTGTTGTTTCATACTTTCAGACAAAAGAGGAAGCGCAAGAAAAAAAGAAAAGGAGAAGCACTCTCTTATCTTTGTTTTCTTAAGTTTAAGTAGAATTAGTTTTTGAAATAAGATAATCAACCTTATTGTGGAACTAATTAAGTATTCGAAACTATGTGTTCACTCATTACTCTTGGAAGGATTGGATCCACCTGTATATGTATATTGTAGATTTGTAACATATAATCTTCGAATTACTATTTTTAAGTTTTAATAAAAGTATTAACCAGAAGATAATATGATGTATAAACAAATTAAGATAAAAAGAAAATGATAAAAATGCCAAAGTTGGCCTGCGATTCAAGGATGCTTCGCTTTTACACCCCATTTCTTTTATAATGATCAGTTCACCCCTTATTCTGCTGGATATGTCGTGGAAACAAAGTGATCGGCTTTATATAACTTTATTGACCAAATGAAGTGTCGCTTAAGATACGTACATGCATGATTTGGTCTTCTCTTGCAGGATCTCATGAACTGCATGGCTACACGCATTAGCCTACCTACATGATGATATATATACACTCGCAATGTGCAACCTATATTTTGCTTTATAAAAGAAAATTGACCAATGAAAAGTAGAAATATGATCAGGTGGGTTGAAAGTTGAAACTATACTCACAGATCTAATAATTAAATGTGGACTTTGATGAGTGATGATGTGTTAAGACGTTTGTTATAAATATTTTTATAGCCTCTCCATTTTCTTTATATGTGAAAGGAAAATTTTATTTTATTTTAGTTGGCCATTTAATTTTTTTTAGAATTTTACTTAGCTCTCCAAAAACAAAAACCCAACTGTAAAACCACAAGATCTACTTTATTCAAAGACAAATCTTGTTTATATATAACATGAAGATCCAAATGTTTAAATATTATATGTTTATGTTATTTTTTCTCGCTCTATAGGAGGAAAAGAGCAACACATTTGCAAAAATCAAAGAGGCTCAAATATATAGTCATAGGCCATATCACATTTTGAATATCTTAGACTTAAAACAAACAAAAAAATCTTCGACAAAGAAGGATATATAGACTCTCTACATCTCAATCGAATAATTTCGTCAAACAAACTGAACATCCCTACTTCACATACACTTGCATTACAAAAAAAGTGAATATTGTGACCAGAATAATGTGACTATTCTTTTGGTCTGAATATTATAACAATTTACATACAAAATTGTGACATATTAACATGATCATAAATGCGTTACCATTTTTAGCCGTAATATTATGACTGGCATAGATACGTTACCGTTTAGTCATAATATTATGACTAAATTAAAGGTATCTAACTTATGTCACTATTTATGTCAAATTTGTTACAAAATATATAGTCACAAATATAAATACGGATTTGTGACCAAATATGGTAACTAAACTATCAGAGTTCTGTGACTAAATTTACGTCATTACTAGTTATAAATGTTTTGTAACTACTCGTTATAATTAGTCACTATTTCAGTTAGTTTGGTCATAAATTATGTCACTACCTTTGTGACTATAATAAAAAAAAAAGTAAATTTTAAAATTAAATAAGAAAATAACTTCAATTTAATCAAATACAATGAATGAGATTTCACTACAAAAGAAAAATGCATTAATAACACATTATGATAGCACGATTTCTACAAATGAGATTAAAATTGGTTTTGGAGTATTAAATGTAACACTACATAATGTAATCCCCTGACTGATTAATTATTTAGAGTATAGTACTTAATTAATTGCCAAAATAGGACAGTGATAAACATGAACATAATCATCATTGAATTTTTTTTTTTTTGAAACATCATTAAATTGATTGCGCAAGTCGGGAAAATGTTCACATAGGACATGCGAGTCATAGTTAATGTGTAATTTTTTTAAAAAATATACTAGTGATGTGTAATTTATCTTGTGATGGATAAAAAATTAAGAGACGTTAAATTATATATACATGCAGATGTTTGGTTATTCTTTTTTGCGTAACCCTGATTTTTATATGTATCAGTTAATAATTTGGAAAGACTAGCAGCCCCAGGAAAGCAAGCCACCTCGGAAGTCTTTTTTC
Source organism: Camelina sativa (assembly GCF_030686135.1). Classification (NCBI taxonomy): domain Eukaryota; kingdom Viridiplantae; phylum Streptophyta; class Magnoliopsida; order Brassicales; family Brassicaceae; genus Camelina; species Camelina sativa. The sequence goes on along the minus strand of NC_141890.1, from coordinate 44,364,878 downwards.
ACCTTGAATAACTATCGATAAATTAAGGGCTTATATATAAACTAAGAAGTCTTAAAAATATAGCAAACGATCGAGTAACGACTCTTTTTTTTTGACTTCCCTCATTTCCTTTTTAGGTCCAACCATTTCTTATCACATATCATGAGATCCAAAATTAACTTCGAACTATATAGACAGAATCAACGAACTAGTATGGTCTCGTTTACTAGGAATAAATAAGTTAGGCCTAACAGTTTGATTACTTAACATTTGTTATATATAAAAAAAATCTGTTTTAAATCATATATGTAAAACAGAAAATGTGTATTTTTACAAATGCAATCTTCTATAAGATTTTATGTATATTCCAATTCTACTACAAATCATATTTACGTATATAAATATTCTCTCGCGCTGTAGCGCAGGTACAATCCTAGCAGAAATACAATTTACTAAACATTTTTGGAACATTTAGTACGTAATTTTGAGTTAGAAAAATAGTTACAAATATATTTTCTCTCAAACTGTACCTAATTTTAGTCACCTAATTGATTGCGAAATCGAAATCTCATTAATTACTATCTTAAATTAACAAAATCCAAAAATATTTCCTTCTAAGATTTGATTACCAAATTAATTATGGTTAATATTTAAAAAATTAGAAGAATATACCTTAAAATCTACCCTAATCGAGGAACATGTAAATCTACCTATAAATATATGTTAGTTATTATACCTTCCACATTTTATTTGCTTCATTTCTCGATTAAGTTTTCCAAATGGCTTCGCTACTATGTTTCGATTTTTGTGTAACTCATAAGCTTTGTATAAATGTAGCTACTTGGTTTCAACTTTTTTGTAACTCATAAGCTTTGTATGAACCATTATTTATTTCATTTGCATGCCAATATATATTCCAGCTCGATTTATTATATTATACTACATATACATCATATATACATAACTAAAATAAAACTTGTGCAACAAATGTATACCTTCTTTTTTAAGGGCAGTGATTGCTCTGTTAAGAGTTTTTTTTTAATCTTCATAACTGATATCTTAAATTCAGATTTCACACAAAATTGCACATTTTAAGCTGATAAATTAAAAATATATTAAAATTTTATGTTGGACCGATAATACCGATGAAAATCTAGAGAAATCTTTGTCCGCAAGAACATGGTTTAAAACTTAACAATCATATAGTACCAATTTTGGTGTTGTCTTCTCAAATCATATCCAAAAATTGTGGAGGGTTCTAGATGCAATAATTGCTTCTTTACATTTAACTGGTTTTAAAGGTACCGCAATATCTTTTTCGACTTCATCATTACCATGAAGGATAATAACATCAATTTCTTCTAAACTCTAAACTTCTAACATTTATCATTTTTACTTGGATAATCTGGTAGACTATTGACATCAATCATATTATGATAGCCAAAATTATAAAATAAGAAAATTTTATAAAAATATGAATGAAAACAAAAGTATCTTATTTCATAATAGAAAATTTTCAAAATTATGAAAATAACAAAGATAAATTAATAATACCACTATAAATTAATAACATTTCATGGTCCCGACCTTATTAATTTATAGAAGTTTTACTGTATTAAACTAATTCAGTTTTTGATGACTAAATTTGTTTGATATTTTAGACATATAACAACTACAATTAAGGTAAAGATTATTATTTCAGAACTTGCATTTTAAAGTACATAGCCAAAAACAAATGCAATATGTACAAAAATGCAATATAATCCAAGGGATTTAGCATAAATAATTTTATACTGAAGCTTCAGTTTAAAATTTTAGCTGCATATTTTAACCACAAACCAATATAAAACTATTCCAAACTAGAAAGAAACCACATTTTTCACTAAATTTAAAATGTGAGAAGTTACATGAATAAAACAAATTTTGATTATTTTACATACAAATTTTATTCAGAAACTAAACTATTTCAAATATTAACTAAATGAAATTTTAACTCAGAATTTTTATTCTCAAACTATATTTGTATTTTACAACTTAAACTACAAACAACGACCATGTATATGTAAGAATTCTAGATTAATACAAAAAATGATCTGAAAGTATTAGTTGATATGGTTTTTGGATTTAAAGTTCTATTGTATTATAATCTTATATTATAAGACTTTACAATATGTGTAATATTCTAAAATTTACTTCTTTATAACATATTTTTAAAAAATTTAATCAAATCTACTATCATGAATTTTGAAGTGTACAAGAGTTGGTTTTCGAAACCCACAATCATATGGTAGAGCGGGTTATGATTTATATTTTCACGAATGCAATCTTTACGGGTTGGTTAGTCAAAATATATATTGTGAGTGTGTTTTTACAAATACACATTTTTATAAATGTAATTTTTTAGGGATTGGTCTGTCTAAATATACATTTTGAATGTGTACTTTTTATAAATGCAATTTCTTATTGGTTGGTTCATCAAAAATACATTGTAGATATATATTTTTTACAAATGTAATTCTTTACAATATTTTCATATATTCCTATTTTATTACATATTATATTATATTTGTAAATATTTTCACGCACTGCAACACGAAACCAATTCTACTGTTCCCTTATATACACGTCAGTTAACCATTCTATCTAACCAACTAATTACAAGGAACCAGTAAGTAAACCGGGTTCTTTATCCACTGTTCTTTAGACTTGCCGACCAAGTTTTTTCATGACTATATATACAATCCACTCTCTCTCACTCTGTCACACTCTCTCGGACACTCTCTCTCGCTCTCTCTCTTACACAAACTCTTCATGTTTGGTAACGTTGGCTCTAAGATGTCTCTCGCACGGCGTTTCCTCACACGGTGGACACAAGTACCGACGACGACGACGAGACGTTTCAATTTTTTAAAAAATTATACTATATCATAGTTAATGTGTATTTTTTTTTTTAAAATATACTATCAAAAAGCAACCAAAAACTTCCTTCCAATTTTTGATAATGTAATCGTTATTAATTATGGAGTATATCTCTACTTGCACCTTATATTTTTTCTAATAGCAGTCTTCAAAAATTCATCTCCGTCCAAATTTTTTTAGTTGTTTTTACTTCTATTTTCTCTTTGCTTTTTTTCTGATTTTGTTTTTTTTGTACTTAGACGGAACTTGAGCTAATTATATGAGATTAGATTGAGTGATTAAAGGAATCATGCACACATCCTAAGAAAGAAAATGACTGTGAGGAGTCTTCATGATCATCAACAAATTTTTTTGATTGGATATCATTCGAATAATTTTCATCTCTACATATAATGCTTTTTAAAATTTCTTTAGGTTTTCAAACCTAAAAGCACATCAATGAGAAACAGAAAACCTATTGATTATAAAGTTACAAATTCATATAAATATGTAAGCATAACGAATACCCTCCATATCACTATGTTAATCGCGTCGATTAAAAATTATTTTTAACAATTGATATGTTTACATGCATTATGCAATTCACATAGACTCTTCAATTCATTTCCGAATGTCTCTCCACATTTTGTTATTGGCACCACTATATCCGTTAAAAGACTCATCTCCTACAAGCATATTCCTTGCCTCAAAGATGGTTTGCTTTGATAAGGCATATAATATATTTGTTGTGGTAATGTCTGCTTTGATTATTTCCTTTCCAATACAATCTCTAGAAACTTGAATATCACTTAATTCCTACAACATTTTTGTAATGTCAAAAAATCATTTTGCTATCTTTATAAAATTTTGTTTATAACAAATTGATATTCTGAATTCGTCCTTTTGTGAGCGATTTTAACGGGATGATCTGATTCTGAAGTCCTTTGGTTCAAGGGGCACCACATAACTCACATTTTACCATCTTGTCATCTTTTTGATGCAAAGCAGCTCCAATAACCAAAGCACCAAAGTTGCCAACGATTTATCCCGACACTTGATGCTTTAGCCACATAACTGTATTGATGTCTTAGCCATTAAGCTGCATATCGATCGATAGTCTGACCAAGTCGAGAAAACAAATACCTTTTAATCAAAACCTAATATACTGATGTCTTGAGTCCATCTCACATCCTATATAACAGGACTCGGTCAAATTGATTAGACACTATCTTGGCAGAAAAATATACAATATATATATATATATATAAGTTAGAATATAATATTGAGTTCTCCAAATTTGCATTAAAAAAATTCAAATGAGAAACATTATCAACTTACGCACTATCTATATCAAATTTGTAGAATAATTTTCGAATGACTGAATACTAATGATGAATCAAAAAGTCTCTTTATATAGAAAATGATCCATGTAACTCTTTTATGCAGTAGGATTTCTACTACTATGATGTGTTATGTTGATACTAAAAACATGCAAGAAAATGCAAATGAAATAGCAAAGAAATTTATGACGCTCGTTTGGAGGCTTCCCACACATAGAGGCGAATAAGACTTCTTTCTGGCCGTGCTTGTGGGAAATATTATGGCATGGATTGTTTATTTAGTTTCAATTTAGTTTAATCGATCGTATGTTTTAAAAGTTCTTTAATCTAATTTTTGTCGATTTGTTTTTAAATTAGTTTAGTATTACACATTAATGTTTCGAAGAATTTTAATTGTTTGTTGTACATTTAGATTTTTATAGTTTTTAAATGGTTAAACCATGGATCTGTTGAACCTCTCTCCAAGAAAGTTTCGACATGTAATTTCGCCAGCAAGCAACTGATAGCTTTCTAATAAACTTTTTTATAAAAAAACTTTCAAAAATTCTAATCAAATAGGTTGTAAGAGTAAACTGAAACCAAACTAAACCACATAATTTAGGTTTAGTTTGGTTCAATTTTTGGGTTAAAGTCTTTTTGTTCATTCTAGGCCAAATCTTAGTGATTTTTTTTGTAAAACAAAATCGCCAAAATTTTGTGACATTTATATTTTCACTCTAAAGATATATTTATTTATCATTTTTTTCGGTCAATGATTACAAACGAAGCCTAAACTAAAAAGTTTTGATAAAATTATCCTTTGCTATTTTGTTTCTCGATAGTTTTTCCATATCGTATTAATCAAACAGTTTCTATGAGCTGTAACAATAGTGGAAAATGGAAAATCAAAGAGAGAATAAAAACAACATTATTAATTTATTATTATATTGTGAATTGTCTTCTTTTAATTTTGTAAGAAATTAGTTAAAAGACTCTGACAGAGAAAGAAGGTTCTCTCTATCATTGCCGGTGACTACAATCGGAAAACTCTTCCTCAATCACCTCCGTCACAACACACCGTGACGCTTCCATCAGTTCAGGACTAAGTCTAAACATGAGAACACAAAACTCCATCTGATTCAACGCACCGTCTCGATCGAAATCTCCTTCGTTGATCATACATCGAACATCTTCGTCCGTTAGATCTCCGAGTCCAAGAACCGTGGATGCGTTTCTTCGTAAACTCTCGAATGTGATGACTCCTTTGTCTTTATCCATAAGAAGCTCGAACCCTTTGCATAGCTCTTCGATTAGACCTTCTCCACCGAGTTTTCCAGCCATTGTTGGGAAGAAATCGTGGAACTTAGTGGGTTCTTGATCTTGTTGGCTTGGTCTTGTTGAGGATTTGGGTGATGCCATTAGAGAAGAGAGGATTGAGAAAAAGTGTTATAGTTTATGAGAAATAATTGATGGGTTTTGTTTGTGTTTGTGAGTAAGTTTTATATAGTATAAAGGAAGATAATTTGGTATTTCCAAGAAGGAACATCCATGGAACTTGAAGCCAACTAAGCTATAGGTAAGAGAGAAAAAAGATCTTCAAATTCTTGGTTTCTTCTTGGAAGCTCACGTAAGGTTATAAATGTCTTTTTCAGTATGGATGTGATTGTTCCCACGGGCGGTGCGTAGTGTGAAAAGCTAAAAGAAGAAAAAATAAAAGTAGTCTGTTCCTTCTTTATATGGAAACAAAAGTTACATTTTGAATGTGAAGTTTCTGCGACTTTCTTAGGCAACTGACTTTAGATTCCATTTATTGAGGAAAAGGTCAAAAAAAAAAAGAATCTGTTTTAGTAGATTCCATTGATTAAGGAACGTTCTGTTCTAGTATTTTGTTATAATTGAAACAACACAATTGAGAAAATGTTCATTAAATATTCGCCAATAGCAAGACTTTTTGGTGAACAGCCAAAAACCCCCGACAATGCTCACTCAAACTATCGATCAAATGGTATATAGGAATCGACTCTCAAGTCTAATGTCAACCATAAAGGAAATGCACTAACGGAAACTCTCAAGTGTTGTTGGTTAGGCTCATGACAAGTCTAATCTTTTTCTTTGACTTATTTTTCAATCTTTTTAAGATTTTTTCCTAGAGGTATTAAATGTATACAGAGTTATTTAGTTGAATAAATTTTGCATTTATTCAAAAACAGAAGAGAAGGTATGTAAATTATTTTTCTTGATGTAAATGTAGTTAGGTGAGAAAAGTCTCCAAAATAACACGTTCACGAGTTCATAGTGACGTTTGGGTGCGATAATCTATATATATAAAGTACACTTTACTCATTATTGGTGCTGCCACCTCAGCATATCTATATGTTTAATAAGCCCATAGTACTTCAGAAACCCCATATTCGTATGTTTAGTTTTCTAGAGTCTTTGGAAGCCCATTTTAAAATTTCTTTTAGGGCCCAAACTATTATTATTCCTATAACATGTTGTAGACATAAAACCCTTCCCCGGAATCGCTTCTCCTTCGTCCGCCGTTCGTCGACCTCAAACGCCACGCCTCTTCAGCATTCCTGACTTCCATCTCTATCGGTTCGTTTTCCTCTGAAACCGTTATTACAGTCTTTCAATGCTTTTCCTTCCAATTGAAGTCCCACTACTTTCCCTTCAATTGGTGTTACTTGAATTGCTATATAATGCCATAAACCCATTTTCTCCGATTGCATTCCTCTTACCATTCCTTCTCTCTCTGAAATTGCTTCTTACTAATATGGATTCCACTGCTGTTTCATTCGAAAATCTGAAAGCCGGTCGCCTACACCAACAGATCGTTGGAAGGATGCTTCGTCACTGGCCTGCCCCAAACGTTAAAAAAGGAGGCTAACTAATGGGAGTGGACTTCCTACTCATTGATGATAAGGTTTTTCTCATCTCAACTAGATTTCTCAATCAAACGAATCTCCAACTCACCACCAGCCTATAAATAAATCAACGCAAAGTCTAAACTATAAGTCACATACAAGTCGCCAAAAATGCAAACAAACACGGCATACTCAATTGAAGAACTACCATACGATGTGCTGGGAGAAATTATCTCTCGAGTTGCACGGAGGTCACGCACAGACGTCAGGCATGTTATGCAAGCATCACCACATCTAACCAAAGCAGCACAAGATCACCGAGTTTACAAGCATATCAACCTAAGCCCACTAGCAATCAATCCCCTAGCAGCACTCAAGAAATACCAAGACCTCATGCAAAAAACCATTGCAAGTGGAAATGTGGAGGCACACTACATCAAAGGGATCCAAGAGTATTTCCACAAAAACAACACAGAAGAAGGATTGGCACACTTGAAAAAGGCAGCAGAAGTAGTTAGGAGAACGGTATTTACCTTTATGGAATTGTCCAGTTGTGCAGGGGTGAGACAGAAGAAGGGAAATTTTGGCTAGACAAGCTAGGCTGGAAAGAAAACAAGGCAAAGAGTGATCAATGCTGGAAAAATATCAAGAAATCGTTACACAGAGTCAATGTCCAAAAACTCGAGTGTTACTACACTACATTGGCAGAAGTCCGTCCAACAATCATTTGCACCCTCAATGATATGGAGAATAGATGCGAACAATGCTACTACTTCAAACAAATGATCAAGTTTGTCTTTTTCTGCTAGCTTAAGGCAAAACAATAAGCCTAACCAATGTTGTCAACCTCTACAATTTCCCAAACTTCATAATAAAGTCGTAGTTTTCCTAAACGTTAAACAAAGAAAACGCCTCCAAAAAAAAAAAAGAAACAAGAGAAGAAGATTAAGTAAGTGAAAAAAATACAAAGAATAGAAAAGATAGAGAGAAAATGATAAATAATCCCACCAGTTACCATTAAAACACAAAACAACAAAGAAGATCAACAAATTTAGGAAGAGCTAGAACAAAGGATCTCTATAACAACTCAAATACGATCTCTATGAATATTAGCATAAACGTATGGAAACAGGTCTTCAGATTCAGCAACACTTGTAGAATTTAAAAACTCTCATTCGTAAAACAAGCCTCCTTTTAAAAAATTGATAAAACAACTCAACCTGAAAACTAAAAACACGTACATAGAATAAGGGAAACACAGCTAACAATTAAATTAACATGACTCAGACTAATATATACAAAGAAATTACGAAGCCGGGGAAAATAAATCAACCAAAACAGACAATTATGTGAAGAGAAAGATGCTAATATTCAAGTTCGAGATTATCTACACAGAAGACCTAAATTCATTGAATAGCTAAACCAGCGAACATAATACTACACCTCACAATTTTTAGGGGACAAACCGCAAGAGAGGAAAACTTTTAATTTGACAACACACAATTCACATCAGATCGAAACCCACATTCTGGAGATCAAACGAAACAAAATTAAAACAAAAAAAAAAAACCGCAAAACAATTCAGAAATTAAATCTGACATGAAACCCAAGAAGCAAAATCAATAAAGCCCAGATTTGAAGACGAACAAAAACTTAAACGGAACAAAACCAGCAGAGAAGAGCCAATTACCCCGTACAGATGCGAAGCGCAGACAAAAAAAAAATTATACATGACTGAACAGGACGAATGAAGAAGGATTTGCAGGATGAAGGAAATTCATTCAAACCTCAACCAATACTGTAGATCGGGAAAATAATTACTCCGCTATCCGTTCAGACAAAATCGTATTTTCAAAGAGAAGAAACACAATTACATGAAAGGAAACCCAATAACAACCATACGGCCCAACATAATTCTTAAGTATATTAAAGAAATTAAGGCCCAATATCAAACAGAAAAATAAAACGAAATTAAAATTACATTTAATCAAGTAATTGAAATCCCTAAAACATTTGTCATCAAAAACCACAAACAGATTCCTCCAAAAACAAAAGCATTTTGAAAAATTACAACAACGAAAGGTTAGTTATTTTGACTTAAGCAACAAAAAATATTACCTACAACAACAACACAGATAACCAATAACCTAATGGAAACCAAAAATGAGAAATAAATTTAATAATAAAAAAAGAAAGGCTAAACCAATAAAACAAACTATAACTATACAAAACTAAACTTCAAATTCCATATTTTATTAATCCAAAAGAAAAAATAACAGTACTTAAATAAGTCCAAGATTTGTAAAATAGAACAAGAAAATACAAACTTGGAAATAAATAGCAATAAAAAAACAACAAAAGAACAAAGAACAATATACAAAAAACCATAACCACAACGAAAGACGGGTAAAAACATACAAAATATCAAACTAACAAAACAACCAAAAAAAAACAATCTCATAAACTTTTCGCGTGTAGCGCGGATCAACAGCTAGTAAATTAAGAAATCGAGTTTTTTTGGTCGTTGATTGGAAGACATTAATCTCTTCACATCTTGATTGAAACTTCGTTGTGGTAGACAGAATATTCCACTTGGTCTGCCCGTTCTATCGCATGCCTTTGTTTTACTATTATTGATTACTCCAACCAAATCTCTTCCTCATTGGATAATTTAATCACTATCGTTATCCATAATCTTACTCAATAATGAGATGGTTTTTTTTTCTTCAAAATTATGTATCAAACACTTAATTAGGGTAAATAAAATAACATGACTTGTATAATTAATGAAGCATACACATTCAAAGTCAATATATTATATACGAAATCTGATGAAAATTATCAACATATGAAAGTCTTTATTTTGTTATCTTTACATCTTTATTTCTCTATGATTGACGCAATTATAAAGTTTCTGTGGAAACGACTCTAATGTTCTTATATGCTTTAAAATTAGCGAAACAAAATTCCTCCAAACCCTCAAAGATGGGAACCAAACACTCTTGCAAACTCACCGACACGGTGTCGTTTAACTCTCTTATCATTCTCCCATGCTTTTCTGTTTCTTGCGTCATACTCTCTCTCAAAGACAGCAACTCCGGTCCAAGCATCATGTTTGCCGTCCGACCAGAATTAGTTTCCGGAAAAACAACCGCGGTTCCCCAAATCTCCGCCACTTCTTTCGTCTTCCTCTCTAACTCCTTAGACAATCTCTCTGTTCTCATCCTCTGTTTCTCTTCCTCTGCTTGCTTAAACCCTAACCCTTGAAATCTCGATCTCATTTCTTCAACAGCACTCAACACTTTCATCTCATCAACATTCTCAATCTCTCTTAACCACTCGCTGCAAACCTTAAATATCTTAGGAGCCTCGGTCTCCGTTTCATCTTCGTCCTCCATGATGTTTCGGTTAAGCCACCTGTTCAAGAGGTTAACGAAACCTCTTTGTTCATCGATGTAACCTCTCAAAGATTCTCTGTATCTTCTAATTTGTTCTTCAACCTTCTGCGTAGCTTTCCTCGAGCTCGATCCATTTTCAACAATATGAACACAAGACTTGCTTCTAGTGATCACTCGAAACTGCTTGTGGTGACATTTCGCCAAGAATCTCCACATCTTTTGGAATCCGTTGATGATCTCAATCACCTGAACCGAAAGCTCTTCGTCTCTTATCTTATGAATTCTCATCGAAATCGATTCAACTGCTCTAACCGAGTCATTAATCTTGGATAACAGGCGTTTAAGCACAGTCTCGGCTTCGTCAATGTCGCTCGATTCTGCTCCGTTGTTATCAAGAGTCTGAACAATCTTGTACGCTTTGTCATAAGCAACCCTAAGCTTTTCTTCAACTTTAACTTCTTCATGAAGCTTATTTTCCCACATACAAAGCTTCTCTAATGTCATGGAGAGTGTAACAGGAATATCATCAAAGCGAAAACGGCGTGTCAACGGCAAATCACGAGTCGAATTCCCGGAACTACCAAATACCTTTGAAGCAAATCCCTTGAACTGTGACCCCAAAGGTTGATGGTTAACAACTCTGCTTACTTCAAGCAACTCAGAAACTTCACTATCACCCACAAGTTTCTCGCTTATACGATTGATCCTTTCTACTACATTCCTAAGATCAGTCAAGGACAAACCAGATGTTTCCGAAAAAGAAGAAGAAGACGACTCATACGCTTCATCAAAACCATCCTCCTCATCTGATCTTGTCACTTCTTCAGTAACACTCTCTGGAGTTGCTTCTTCGGTCTCACGCACGCAAGTTTCATTAGAGTCATCAACCTCACCTGAAACTTGACCATTACAAGTGTTTGCTTCGACATCTATCTTATCAACTCCACTAGCAACTGAAGAGCTTGCTTCAGCATTCTTCTCCTTCTTCTTCTTCTTCTTTTGATTCTTTCTTATAAGAGTACTACCATCATCACTTTCAGGTTCCAAATCAGGAATCCCTTCTCTCTCCCTAATTTCTCTAAATCCATCACTCTCAACCTCATCATCTCTTTGATCCGGTACTGTGACATCATATTGTGTTATATCCTCGGGGGAACCGTACAAACCAAATATATCATGATAACCTAGGAAAGGGTTCTGTTCATCAGCAGAAGAAACGTTTTTCGAATCTTTCCTCTCATCTTCATTTGGATCATTCACGCACTTTGCCCCCTCAGACCCTAAACCTTCTTCACTTGACTTCTCCAAACCCTCTTGACCATTGTTACTTGAACCACAAGTTCCATCTCCAACCACCTTTACTCCCGGATTCTGATCGTCATTGTTGCTCAACGGAGCTGTTTGAGACTGATCACATACAAAACAATCAGAATCAGAATCAGAATCCGAGTCTGATTCTGATCCAGAACAAACCAGATCGCTACTTGACGAATCATCATCCGAATACGGAATCACAACCAATTCCTTATGAACAAACTGGTTAAGACCTCTAGTGAATTCTACAAGAGATGTAAAGTAATGAAGATGAGATGTCGCTAAGTGATACCTAGCATCTCTCGCTGCTCTGATCAAATCCTTCCTCTCCTCACACAGATTCAACAATGGAGTATTATAATCTCCCTTGGAACCAACAATACCCATTAATCTCTTTTTCAAAAAAAAAACAATACCCATTAATCTTAAACTTCCTTGATGAATCTCTCTCGAAATCGGATAAAACCCTAATTTGATTTCCTCGCTTTAACAACCGATCTTTCCTGGATTGATTGAGTTGAGGTTGTACCTTTTGACGACATCACTAGAAAGTTAAACACTAGTTTGGCAGAAGTACGAGTCGATGAACCCTAATTCAAAAGCAAATTCGATTTGTATTGTATAGCGAGGCGAGGCTAAAATATTTCTGTTTAGGTAATCGTGTTGAACCGTGTTTTGATGATTACCTTTTTTTGTTAGTGTTAATAAATAAATTTTAGAAAAGGAAATTTGCAGCTAAATGGAAAAAAGGAAAATTTACCGTAAATAAGGAGATAGAACAATAGGTTACATGTAGTTAATGTTGGGCCATTAATGTTTGGGGGCACGTTATATATAATTTGATATTAAGAGCTAATGATGGAATCTGTGAATTAAATTTCGTAGATCAACGTAACATTGTTTTATTTTATTTTTTATTTTGAGGACTTTGAAGTTAAAAAAGACCAAAATTAATTTGCTTCGATTAATCTCTATTCTCTATACACTTATTTAAGCAATGTTATTAAAGTTTAACCCTACAAACATGTGGCATATTACAAAAAATGACATTACATTTTAATTTATTTAATAACTAACAAAATAAAAGTTTATATTGCTTTATAAAATAATAAAACAATATTTCAAAATTATTTAATGAAATTATTTTACAAATCTATTTATTGTTTCAGATATATTAGGAAAAATAACAAACTATTTAGAATGATTATAAAAATTAATCTTATTTATAAAACTAAGATTAAATATTTGCAATCCTAAATCGTTTAATAATGACAAATATATTTTAAAACTAAGAAACAACATTGCTTATATTTTAGAAATATAAAAATATTATATCTAATTTATTAAATATTTTCTCGCACTGCAAATCGAAAGAAATCACAAATATTATATTTTATTTAATATAATATATACAACTAAAATAGATAAATTAAAAAGTTAAATCAAGATTTCTAAACACGACCGCTTCACTACGGGTTTCATTATATTTTCTGGATTTTACTAAATTTGTATAATTCACGGATTTAAACATTGTATCATGTACCAAAGACGGGTTAAAATTAGAGTATGAAACTAAATAAATTTAAATGTAAAATATCATAAAATGTATATAATAAATCAAATAGAATTTCTAATATTATTTTATAATTAATAAATTATCGTAAAATTTTCGCAAATATTTTTCGGTGCTAAAACTATCTAGTTTCCTGTTTATTAAGTAAATAAGGTCTGCTGGACAATGATGTGCGATATCATATAATTTGTTGATAATATCAAATCGTATTGTTGATGTTAAATTACATAATTTGACACACTTAGTATAAATTAACTCTAACTAACGAAATTGATGTGGAACACTTTTCGGTGTTATATTATACTACTAGATAGATGACGACAGTGTCACATATTCAAACCCCACTTAAACCGAAATTGTATATTTATTATACACGTTTATATTTGTCACGTACGTCTACATTAGAGCATCATTAGTCGAGTACCTCTCCTAAGTTATTCATAAATTAATTAATCATATAATTAATACTAATTTAAGTAAAGCAACCTTAAGAATATTTTTGCAAAATCATTCCTTTACTAGAGAACCCAAAGAAGATTGCTCAATCTTTTAAATAATAATTTTTTAATTTATGTTTAGTAATTATCAAACTTTAATAATCTAAAATGACAAAACAATTATTAAAATTTTTATATTACATAAAACTTTGGAATATTAAACATATTTTACAAACTTTGAAATATTAAACATATTTTACAAAATTCAAAATAAAGGTTTCTTTTTTATGGCTTTGTTATATTTACATGTGAAAACTATTGTAAGATAAAAAGAAACAGAGAGGTTTTTTTTGTGTTCTTCCATAATTTAGTATATTACCTTTTGTTGCAGAGTAGATGGAACCAAAAGAAAGCTATACAACCCCAGCAATAGAAGACATGAACACGATGTTCCCACTTCCGGAAGTCTTAAGCAGAGGATGCGCAAGCTGGCTCAGATGATAAGCAGATTCTAAGTTGGTCGAAATATGAAACGAGAAATTCTCTGCTGTATAGTCCACCGTCGGCTTTGACCGAATAGCTCCCACATTGTTTATCTTATGATCAAAAGAATTCATTAAAACCAAGATTTTGGGGTAAGTGATGAAGAGTACATAAACCCCATTGTCAAGCTGATTCTGGGGTAAGTGACGAAGATCATACCTTTTCAACTACGAGAATCCACTCCCAATGTCAAGCTGATGAACACCCCTCTTCACAATTAAACCCCATTGTCCAGTTGATATAAACCTCGTACAAAATATGGCAAAAGAGTGAATGTTAATCACACTATAACATTAACAAAACATCAAGCAAAAACTCAACTGTACTCCTAACAACAACACACGGGTCACAATCAAAAAACATCTAACATTCTCACAATCAAACAAGACAAAAAACGGTTAAACCCTATACTACTAAACAGACATGAGAAGTTCATACCTTCTGATCATAGAACAATGAACAACAATCAAACAAGACAACAAACGGTTAAACCTATACAACAAAAGTTCACTGTCTTGTAAAGCACCATAAATCGGAAAGTGTTATTGTTTGTTCTATTAGGAGAGTTTAAGCATGATTACCTATACAATCTAAAACACAAAGACAGTTCATCCTTTACAATCTAAAACACAAAGCTCCAACCTCACACAACACAAGGAAATCTGTCGTAAATCAGACAAACAATCGATTTAAGCCCCAACCCGTAAACCCTCCATACAAATCACAAACCAATTAAACATCAAACAGTACCCACTCTCACAATCAAAGAGAATTTTACCTAAACCCTAACATTAACAACGAGATCAATAATTAAGTGATGAGAATACAAACCTTCTCTGTCTGATTCGTCTCCCGGTGGACCTCGTCGTTCACATAAGAGCCATCAGAAGTAACCGCAGAAGGAGGTTGGTCGTCGTGAGAACCGAAGCGTCACATCTCACGCTTAAGTCTATCGGAGTGGCCATCGTCTTCCTCAACCACCAACCCTCCACTTTTAGCCGGATAAATCAAAGGATTCGCGGTGATTTTCCGGTTTGCTGTATCAATAGGTGGCGATTTGCCGTTTTGTGTGTGATGAGAAGAGAGACTCGGGGAAGAAGAAGCAAAAATGAAAAGAAAAAAAAAATTGATTTTATATTTTTTGATCAGCCATTCACAATGAACCACGTCGCCGTTCTTAATGGTTGCTCAAAGTGCTTCGGCAAGTATAGATTCTCATGTAAATGGACTTTAAATAGATTGTTTATTCATGAATTGGGACCTAAACCCAAAAGAAACGAAGAGAGTACTCCTCAGTAAAAATGGTCTAAGGATTGCTCAAAGTGCTTCAGCAAGTATCGATTCTCATGTAAATGGACTTTAAATGGATTGTTTATTCATGAATTGGGCCTCAAACTCAAGAAAAATCAAGAGAGTACCCCTCAGTAAAAATGGTCTTACATATCTTTAAGATTGATATATAGAGTGACATTTGATGTTAAGTTCTTCAAAATTTGATGTTAAGTTCTTCAAAAATAACTAGATGTAATTAATTTAACTAGTTCAAAGTTCAAACGAAACAAAGCAATTATTAGATGGTGTTATGTGCTTGTTTTAGTTCGTAGCCGGTTGGGATCTTTATAAACATTTAGGCCATTAATGGTTTTCTGCGATAGTTTTAGCTTTAATCTTCCAAAAAATCTATTTTGCATTCGTTAAAATTTTCAAAAAACAACTTATCTTTTCTTTTTTTTCGTTTTCTCTTTCTTTTTTTTTGTACGTAAAGAAAATACAATCTGCCAGCAAGTTATCTAGTTTGTGAGAGTGTTCTGAATTTTTTTTTCAAAAAAACAGAAAACAAAAAAAAAAAATCCAATTTTATCTCCCTCAAAGACAATCGATCAAATTTTATCTTCTTATTTTTTTTGTAAAGAAACTTAAATCAACACCAAAAAAAAAAGAGAGTTAAAAACAACTAAAAGCCAAAAGTCAAAAACTATTTTAAGAACTACAAACATTCATGGCCTTAATTAGTTTGATGATATACTCACATAGACCAACTAAATTGGAAAAACTCACTTGGGGAATCACAAATCCAAAATATCTGAAATCTTTAAGACCTACAAACATTCATGGTCTTAGTAAAAAACATTCATGGTCTTAGTAAAAAACATTCATGGTCTTAATTAGTTTGATGATATACTCACATAGACCAACTAAATTGGAAAAACTCACTTGGCGAATCACAAATCCAAAATATCTGAAATCTGAAATTTGCATTTGGAATATGTTTGGAAGAAACCAATCTTAGTAACTATATATATATATATGATTGAATGATAATGCAGGTATATATGATTATTGATTAGTTAGAGAAATTCGGTTCAAAAACTAAAAAAACATATGATCAAAGTCATCAAACTTTTTTTTGTTATCACAATTTGTTGATCACTCATATTTTTGCTTCACCCTGATGAAGAGGGATGTATCGAACTGCTTAATCAACTTTCATTGTAATTAACATCTCTTTCAATAAATCTTAAAAAAAGACTTGAAAAAGAAAACATAAATGGAAAACAAGGAAAATAAGGAGTAATTCGTGATGTATATATGTGTATGGAACTTGAGGCTTCTTTCGAAGTTGTTCAAAAGTTCTCATCCACACACATTTTAAAAGTAAAAAACAAAACCCTCTAAACTCCAAACGCCTCCACTCATCAACTCCTTTTAAGGCATGTGGCTCTCAAATGAAGACATCTCGTGTTTCTTTGATTCTTCAAAGTTCACACTTCACCCCTGCTTCACACCACTAATCTTCGACACGTAAATTTTTTCTCAAGCTTGTTTAAGTAGGCCTAGCTCGCTCTACTTTTCTTTTTCCCATTTTTATATACGTATTATTTGTTTTTCATAATAACTTTACATATTTTTTTAGTCATATGATGTTATTATACTTCTTGAAAGTTGACATTGAAAAATACATAATTCGACCGAAAATAGAGATATCTTCAGACTCTAAAGTTCAAAAGAGAGAGTCTAATTCTGCGAACAAAAGATAAATCTCCGAAAACAACTAAAAAAAAAGTTACAAACCGAAATCGAAAGAGAACGAAACCAACAGCTAAAAACAGAGGCATACTAACAATGATAACTAAAGCAAATGCTATGTCTAAACAAACAAATCAAACTTATCTTCTGAAGTTTCTGTGAATGAGCTGTATAAATGCTGCCCTTGGCCAAAACATCGATCAACAACTGCCTCCTCCTATCATCACAATGAGAGATGATCTCTCCTAACCGGACTTCATAACCTGACAAGTAAATACCTAATTCAGAACCTTAATACACTTCCAGATGCGGCGAGACTACTGATGCGTCAAAGAGCGCCTTGATAGAAGCCATAAAAAAAGCAAACCGACATCCTCCAGATTCGGAAACGCTTAATACAAGGAGCGAAACACAACCACTTTGATGAGCTTCAAATTCCAGAATCGACACTCATCTACATAGGTTACCATCACCATCAACTTCCACCTAAGAATAGAAGGATCTGAAGCAGAAAGCCAAGCATACACTTCACACAAAAAAAAACCTCTTCTTAGAAAGGAGACGAACTAAATGGGAAAGTAATAGGTAGAACCAGGCTAAAGGTGAGCGGAAAAACAAAGGCTAGTGAAGTCTTCTTACATAACACACACAAGTCAAACTAGCGGCATCAAAACAGCAAGAAGCACAAGAGCGAGAAAACAAATTTGGGTTGTGAACAGGCAAAAAACAATGGTTTGTCTCTGTAGATATCAGATCCGGTACCATCCTCCTTGCATAGACCACGAACCAAACAAATCTGAAATGCTCGACCGCTTCCCCAAGACTCCCAAAAGCACAATCTGATTGAACTAAAAAGAAACCCTAATCTAAAGGCTCAAGTTTGAGCAAAGTTTTAGTGGATTTCCGAGAACATCTCGGTGTTAAGATGGCAATTGGGCTCTTGTTGGGCTCTTGTTAGTAGGCATTTTATCTTTATTGTGTTGTGTTTAAGTATCACTCTCAATCGTTTGTGAATCTTTATCGAAAAAGATCATCAAAGAATCAAACTCTTGTTCTCTCTTGTTCTTCTCCTTTCTCCTTCCATTTCTTCTGATTTCTCACCTTCTTCTTCTGTTTCTCATCTCAATTCTGTTACTTCCTTGATAAAACAAAATCCGGTTCTATCAATTGGTGCTTTCATTGAGAGATTTTACGAACTCAAGGTGACTTGTAAAATGAATTTCACTCAGGAGAGTTACGATCTTTTGCAACAAATGTTAGCTCGTGTGGATCAGATGATGTCAATGATCGGTCACAAGGAAGACATCCAGAGCTCAAAATTTGAACACAACACTTTGAAGAACACAAAAAAACTCTCTCGGAAATTCTGTCAAACAAGTGGTGTGCATCTCAACCCATAAAGTTTCTTATGATTTTGGGGTTTCTAAGATTCTGCGTGCAAGGGTTCCTGTCAAACAGAGTTACCACAAGGCTCGAAAACGAAGAATGAAGAAAGATCACCGTTCTCAATCATTACATCTAGCTTTCCGAGTTAATTCTCCAAGAAATCAATTGTATCTTGGAGATGATAGGTTCAGTTCCACGGTGGTACTTATGGCAAAGGAAAAGCAACAAAGAGGAACTCGAAGAGCTCTTTTCAAGCATCGATTCCACCAGTATCAGAAAAGAAGGTGGAAGGAGAGATATCAAGTTGTGGTAGCATCATTCAGATCGAAGCATTACTCTTGGGTGG
Organism: Camelina sativa; assembly: GCF_030686135.1. Classification (NCBI taxonomy): domain Eukaryota; kingdom Viridiplantae; phylum Streptophyta; class Magnoliopsida; order Brassicales; family Brassicaceae; genus Camelina; species Camelina sativa. The sequence goes on along the minus strand of NC_141890.1, from coordinate 44,345,791 downwards.
TTGCTAAGAAAAAGGTGAGAAACAGGTATCATACGTTCTCGTTCCCACCTTTGAAGCAATTGAATGTGACTTTTGATGACCTCAATTCTTCATCAACACCGGATTCTAAAACTTACGCGAGATCTCCAAAGCTGGTTTTAAAGGTAAGCGCAAGTGGGATGAAACGAAGATTCATCTCCGCGAAAGGTTCTAGAAAGAAGAACACAACGTTAGCAACATGTTTGGCAAATTACTGTATGCGTTTTGGTTCTTGTTCTTCTGAAGCTAGAAATTGTTTCAAAAAACTGCAGAAAAAAGGTCATGGAATTCCTTCTCAAGAGAAGAGAACAGTGGTGAAGTTGTTTTGGTATCCTCCTCAGGACTATTTGTCTCATTGTGTTGATGGGGTGATTTCTCACACTGTTGCAAAATTCATCAGTGGAGAACAATCTTTGGTGTGCCCTCTGGCCAAGCATTTGAGGAAGATACTGGGTACTTGTGAGAAGCAAATCACTGGCTCTTCTATGATTGCTAGAGTTTTCGGGAATGAAAATAGGCAATTTGTGTCTATTATCAAACATCAAGTTTGGGAACCTGGGGGATGGTTGGTTAAACAACTCATCGATTTTAAAGAAGCTAATCGTATATGGGAGTGTGGTGGTTCGGAGTTTAGACAATGTATGTGGTATTGGCTAGAGAAGGATTACAAAGTCTCTGAAGAGTTAAGATTGAGGCTGAAGCTTCATAAGATTGAAGAGAAGTTTTTTGACTCATATGTTTTAGGCCAAGTTTGGGATCCTGGAGAAATCATAGCTGAACAAGTTCTTCTAGAAGGGTTAGTGAGATTTAATGGCGGTGATAAAATGTTAAAGCAGCGACTGAGGTCTCAGGAAAGCAATTTTCAAAGAAATTTAAGTACGGCCAAGGAATTTCAAGTGCCATTCCAGGATCGACTGTGTCACTATGTTGAGGTTCTGATCTTAGTGATTCAGGCTAGTACTCACGAGAGGTTGTGTCACAATCTTGTATATGCTAACTATTATTGGGAACCAGGTGGGTTCTTGGGGATAGAAGTTCTGAGGGTTTGATGTTGGAAATTTGATAGGGATAGAAGGAATGATGAGTGGATAGAATTGATCTTTTTCAGGGTTCTTAATAGTAAGTTGTAAGCCCAACTAGAATTGTATGTCACGGCGTTCCATAGTGCTAAGGAACAGAAGCTGCTGCTCAAACATCATGGTTTAGAGATGAAGGAACCGTCATTGTTTGAAAAGCTTTATGGGAAGTCATCAGCTGGAAATTCTCTTTGTGGAATTGGTCAGATGCAAGGCTTATGTTATAGAGATATTGGTTGTAGGCCAGAATATGCAGACAAAGAGTGGGCATATAAGGGGAACATCTGCTAACAAGACTAGGGAACGACACTCTGGATTTGCTCTAGCAAAGCGAGTGTGGGAGCCGGGTTAGATCCTGTTACCATCTAACTGTATCCAATGGGAATGGTTCGAGACGATTCACAACTCTGATGCAACTACAAGGCTAATGCGAAGACAAGAAATTAAAGACGGGATTTCTTGTTTTGATAAGGATGGAGAGCTGAAGCGAAGTACTAGAAAGGTTAAGATGAGGAGTGAGAATGAGCAAGAAAGAATCAAAGATGGGCTCATACGCAACGGTTTAAGGGATGTTTACTATCTTGAGGACAATATAGTTTTTAAAGGGGTGAGAATCACTACTAGTGGAGAAAGTGTCGATGTCACAAAACAAAAACTTTTTATGAGTCGCGAAAGTGAAGAGATGAAGCTAAGTGCAAAAGATCATGAAAAGGCTCCAAGGTTCAGAGTAGACAAGTTCATCGAAGGGGAGTGGGAATTGAAAGTAATTGTCAAAGGAAGCAGGCTGATCAGTACTTACTTGGATCAGATTCAGCTTGCACCAATAGGGGACTTGCTATGCTTTGGGGTTGTTGGAACAAGCTTGGAGAACACTGAGACCAAATCAGGCCTAGCTAAACGGGTAATCCTCACTCATGAAGTTTCTCATTCTCCCAAGCCACCGGATAAGTGTGTGGTGAAAGAGATGGGAGGTCGTCTATCTGATGGATCTAAGACAAGTGGAAGACAGAATGTGTTTATGGTTGCAGCTCCCACAAGATTGCAGGTTACTGTTCTAAAGTGTTGCAATTTAATGGAGAAGATTGTTTCAAGGTTGGTTGCGTTATCAGGAAATCAATCCACTCGGAAGTACCAGCTGTGGAGAGAAAATTGAAACAGTCTTTGTTCATTAAAAAGGTATTTAATGGGAGTCTCTATAGCAAGACTAGTTTTGCAGGTGGAGACGCACAAGCTCAAGTAAACAAGGCAATGATCAACTTCATGGTGTTTCAGTTCCTGCCACCATGAGGACATAGTGGTTCTAAACGAAGGAGTATTGTTAAGATGGCAATTGGGCTCTTGTTGGGCTCTTGTTATTAGGCCTTTTATCTTTATTGTGTTGTGTTTAAGTATCACTCTCAATCGTTTGTGAACCTTTATCCAAAAAAATCATCAAAGAATCAAACTCTTGTTCTCTCTTGTTCTTCTTCTTTCTCCTTCCATTTCTTCTGATTTCTCACCTTCTTCTTCTGTTTCTCATCTCAATTCTGTTACTTCCTTGATAAAACCAAATCCGGTTCTATCACTCGGCCAGATGTAGTGACCCAGAATGGGTCGTGAACTGGATAAATTTGCTGTGTGTTCTTTACTGTCTTATTACTTTCAAGCTTTTACTTACAAACAAGAGAACAGAACAAGAGAGTTGAGAGAGCTAATCCTGAGTTACAAGATTTAAGATCTCACTAAGTGTTCTTAAATCCTCACAGTTAGATTAGGAGTTATATTTGTCCTATATAAATAAACTTACGGTGATAGTCTAAGAAAACAATTTCGTCCGAGTGTAGCTCAAATCCGAGTCTTAAACTGCTAAATGCCTAAATCTTACATACCAGAATCGATCTAACCAATTAGCAGACGATTATACCAAGTACCAACACTTGCATGTTTATTCATTTTACTGCTAACTTTCATTCATTTCAGTTGGAGACTTATCATTTAGTGGACGACTAACAAAGGAGATCAATTTCTCTAATTATTTTAAAATAAATCGCTTAACCAAGAACATAAATTAATCAAGTAGTCTTTTTCGGTGAATAGATGATTTTGTTGTTATGTGGATCAAACCACATTTCGAAATCGACCATCTACAAAAAGTCAAAAACCGTTGTGATATTCTTTCAACCACATGTAAAAACTTTAATTTAAATGACAATATGTCAATATCTATTACTTAAAACAAGTTTTGGAAACGAATCTCAGCTTCTTGCCTTGGATCAACCTTTTTTTTTTTTTTTTGAAATTTAAAAGCTTGATCAAATTGGTTAATTAATGGGGAATAAACCCGGTCATGCCTTTTTATCGGGGTTTAATATTTCTCAGTTACACATTTTTTTAACCATTAGCAAAATAACAAGTACAATAGTGGTTGATATTTGATAAGAATGGTTTACAGATATTTCTATGAACTGACATATATCAATCAGAACACACATATTAAATTCGATAATTTATATACCAAATTGCCAGCAACCACGTTGATACATGGATGGACACCAACACCAAAAATTTCCCAACCCAATCGCATAATTTAAATCAGTATAAATTTTTTTGACATCGTCACCACTAACACCACAAACGATACTGAATTTTTAAAATCAGAAACAAAACCTTATTCACACAAAAATACTTGGACCAAGACGAGAGTGAGGAATATTTAAGAAGGAAAAAAAAAAAAAGAAGAAGTGGACCCCACTAGACGTGTTTTGTAAGGTCGAGACAACTCCCAGGTGGGGATCACGTGGCTATAAACTCTATTACAGAACCCGATTCGTCCACGTCGGATAAACTCAGAATCTTCCTTCTCCTCTTTACGAGGCTGAGATCTCTCCACGTCATCAACTAAAAAAATCTGCCGCATAAATATCTCTTTCTTTTTTAACATAAAACGAATCATATCTCGCCACGTAAGAGGAGCCTTGTCCCCCCTGGTACATGATTTCAGGACCAAGTAAAAAAATAAAACATAAACAAAATTATTAATTTCTCCTAAATTTAAGTAATCGAGAATAATACTCAACCGCAGAAGCCTCTTAAAATAATTTTTCCAAAAACTAAATACAATAATTATCCCCACCATAAAAAATTTTAAAGTTTGAACGAATCCTTAATCTTATTCTAATAAATTTAGCCCAATACATTTTTATTAAAAACGCGAAAAATCGTTTATAGGTAAATAAAAAGACGAATATACCTTTTAAAAAGAATTAAATCACACAAAACGCGCCACGAAATTCTCGAGATTTTTTGCTTTCTCCCCTTATTTGTGTCCGCAGAAGAAACGAGAGAGAGAGAGAGAGAGAGACAGAGAAGCAAAGACCTTTATTTACCAAAGAATAATACTTCATTTTGTATCAACAGAGATAGAGAGAGATCATTAATAATGATGATGGGGAAGAAGAAGTGTGAGTTATGTAGTGGTGTAGCGAGAATGTATTGTGAGTCAGATCAAGCGAGTTTGTGTTGGGATTGCGACGGTAAGGTTCACGGAGCTAATTTTCTTGTGGCGAAACACACGCGATGCCTTCTCTGTAGCGTCTGTCAGTCGCTAACGCCTTGGAAAGCCTCGGGGCTTCGTCTCGGCCCAACTGTTTCTCTCTGCGAGTCTTGTTGTTTAGCTCGTAAGAAGACGAACAAGAAGACGACCATCGCTTGTTGCGATCGGTTTAGTAGTGAAGACGGTGCTGAGTCTTATGATGAGGATGAGGAAGATGAAGATGAGGAAGAAGAAGAAGAAGAAGCGGAGAATCAGGTTGTGCCGGCGACGGCGGCGGGACAAGAACTTCCGGTGGTGAGTTCGTCGTCTTCGGTTAGTATGAAAAGGACGAGACATGATCTAGATCTGAACTGCTCTTCCGTTGATGATGTATGAATCTTTCTCTTTCATTATTATTAAGCTAATCTGTGTTTTGTTTGTTATTGAAATTTGCTAAACTTAAAAGAGTTTTTTTTGTTTTGAAAAAAAATGCAGGAGGAGAACGAGTCATCTCGACCACTGAAACGATTAGCCTTACAGAGACGATGAAGAAGCTTCGTCTAAATCAACGGTTGTGATGAACTCCGTTTTGAGATTAGAAGGAGGAAGGAGGAAATCTAACGGTTAAGAATGAATGATGCTGATTTTTGTATGGTTGATTTAGATTATTAACCCTCACCGTTCGTTTTTACTAACAATACTTGTTTTAGTGAGTTGAGTTAGTTTTAAAAAAATCATTCGTTTGCACTTTGAAGCTTAATTTCTTAGCTGGTTTGAAGCTTTGTATGACTATTATTGCTTTTGTTATTTGTTTTGAAGCTGTTATGTTAACATATAATAATATATATTCGTCTGTGAAGTTTAGAATTTAGATAACATGAAAGAAATATGTGATTGTGATCATCCTACTATATTAATTGGAAGTATAAATATAAAACTAATCTTAAAATATGAAAAAATTACATTTAATTACTATTAGAAAAACTTAATTAAGATTAAATAATTAATTAAATAAATATTTCTAATTAAATAACGAAAATAGGAGAAACATCAAATAAAATAAATGGTAGAAAAGAAAAAAAAAATTTGTTAGAATCAAAACTAATCTGTACTTGAAAATACTAATAAATAAGATTTTTTTTTACATGTTGATTATTTTTTTTTACATGTTAATTATATTTTTTTTACTTACTTCACAGCTATAGCAAAAATTTCAAAAAGGTTTAAATAATTTTATTCATTAAATGCAAATGTTTTATTGACAGGTTTTCAATAAACATTTTTAAAATATAAAAATTATAATATAAACAATAAATTTTTAATCACAACAATTATAAATAATATAATAACAAAATAAATTATTATAAATTTTTATAAAAAAAAGTTTAGTCCGCGGTTTTGGACGAAATAGTACCTAGTATAATATTAAGCAAGACAAATCAGGTCTACTTTGCCAACATGAATCTTTTCTTTTTGTGTGAAATATTACAAGGATTACCAACCACAAACTATAATTCAATAATTATGTCATTTTTACAAATTATATTCGAAAATATATGTGATATTGATTGGCAACACATGGAGCTTACATAGTCGTTAGAAGATATTTATTTCATTTGAGTCCTCTCCCTCTCTTTAAAAGTTTTATTAGTTTTATTCGTCAAGAGCTTTGATCCTATCGTGTCTTTGTCTATGAAAATATATAAAAAAAACTACCATGATCCAAGTGTTTGATGTCTCCTCCTCCTACCATACAATGATAATGAATTACTCGTAAACGGTAAAAACGAATTAACATTTTAAATAAGAATTTAATTCATGGTCACTTGGAGAAGTGGGCGGTGAGCGTCGGTCTAACTAAATTAGTTTATTCATTTTAATTAACTAAAAAAATCATGTGGTTCTGATTGCGTCTTTCCAGTCAAACAACGATCGTTTAAGCCGGCTTCAGATACTATGTTAGAGATTAAGGATAACTATAAGACTTTTCGATTTGGATAAAAGACCACCTCCAATGCAAAGAAACTCTCATGGAATTTTAGTATTATTTTAATTGTAAAGTTTGAAACTTTCTAAGTTAAGAATCTCTTAAAGATTAATTAAATTATATGTCTCCAATGCTAGAAACCATTTGGAGCTCTTAAAAACAAAAACAAAATATTTTGAAAATTATAATATTTTTAGTAAAATATATTTTGTTTAAATTTTTAAACATTTTATAAAACTTAAATTTTGAAACATACGATTATGTTGTTACTGTATGATTGTGTTAGGTTGTTGGTTCTATAATGTCATGTTATTGTTGAATCTTTGGTTATTGTTTTTATTGGTTATTGGATTATTGGAATTGATTTATGTTATCAGTTATTGTTTATTGAGGCTAGATTGCTATTGAGTATTGAATCACTAAATATTAGGGTTTTAAAAAAAAAGGTCAGGTTGTTTATAAATAATCGCTAGAAATTAATAAATTCTTTTGGTCCCTAATTTGACCATTGTAAAAAGAACATAATTCGATAAAATAATAAGATATTACTTTTTTTAGAAATTTTATGTAAATCTATGGCCCCATCAATATCAAAAATTATATTTATATAAATTATAATATATATATATATATCTAATAAAATTTTGTTTGCTTATTCTTAAATTTGCATTCTTACTAAAGTTCACCTCTAACAAAAAAAAATTATAAACAAGAATAAATTATTAAAGTATAAGAAACTATAAAGAAAACTCTAGAATATATGAACTATAACAAAAATTATTTTTAAATATAAAAATTTCAAATAGATAAATAGACAAATCTCTTCGTAATTTAATATTTTTATTAATTTATTGATAAATTAAAACCTTTATAAATTAATAAAATTTCACGGTTCCGAAATTATTAATTTATAGAGGTTTTACTGTAATATACAGCTTATTTTATCTTTCTATATCCAAAAAAATAGTGGTGTTAGTATTAATAATTTAGTTTTAACCTTGATAGTGAGATTTGTCTATTTTTTCACATATGATACCAGCTCTGACTTGATTGATTAATTTTGTTTAAAGAGTTGTATTTGTTTGTGTCTCTTACATCTTGGAAAGATCTTGTTTGTGTGTGGTTAAGGGCTTAAGGCGAAGCTAAAAAGGTTTAAAATTGTGTAAACGTTATAAAATTTAAGTCTTTAAAGCTACATACATATATATCTCCCAAATTAGACTATAGTGAATTAAAGTATTAAAAGTTTCCAAAAAAAAATCACATCCATTTTGTATAGAAAAAATTTATTAATAAAAGATTACAGTCACAATCCCTGTTTTAGAAATCGCTAGGCGCTAGTCGGGCGGTCGGGATGGGCCTAGCGCCTAGCGAGAAAATCAGAGATTAAACGGGGATTAATCGGGGACTAGTTTTAGGGTTATTTTATTAAATTAATAATAAAATAAAAATATATAGTATTAAATCTATGTATAATTCTGTTTATGTTAAAATAAAAATATTAAATAAAATATAAAACTATATTATTGTCTTTAAAATTACGGTAAACACATAAAAATGTAATTTTAAAAGAAAATTTATGATTTTCATTAAAAGTTTGTACATTAGTTATTGTAAAACATTATAAACTCTTAATTTAAATGTCTAAATAACAAAAAAATACATATTTGATTTATATTTGGCTCTAAAAGTAATAATTATATACCAAATTATGCGGTTAGTAATCGGATTAGACGGTTATAATCAAATTAGACATATATAATTGGATAATCGATGCTAGGCGGGGATTATTCATTAATCGAGGCGGAGAGGGTGGGCCTAGCGATTTTGCGGGGTGTAATCGGTGCTAGGGGGGATTTTTAAAACAAGGGTCACAATGTATAACTAATAAGTTGAAAATGTGGTGTTGCCGTTGAAAATGATTTCCAAGTTGTTGTCTTGTTGAGTTTCTTAAAAGTAAAAATAGAAAAGCCTAAAAGAATAAAATTGTTTGAAAGACTAAAGTATAATGTTGCCATGTTGGCGATCGCAAGTATGAAAAATTAACATGTTGTAGTTCAAGTTTGTAAAATTATATTACCTAGTTAGCGTATTTTTGTTGTTGGTCAATTGTTTGACTTTATTTATAACCGATAAGAAATAGCGGACATGATTATTGACCGGTTTAGTTTGACATCAAAATTGCAATTTTGATATTTGATTGACTGGCTAAAGTTTGGTTAGAATCGGTTTAGAGTTTGACCTTGCATTTTTGCCAACTTCTTTCAAAGCTATACCCCAATCCTGCATAGCCACACAGCAAAGCTACTCTCTAAATCTCAAAAAGCTTGTACATTTTGTATTGGAAAGAAATAATGGAAAGAGTCATTACCACAGCAAAGCTAGAATCTCCTTGATCAAAATACACAATCCTCATGGCTTTGAGGCAGAGAATGTGCTCGTAGGAAATTAGCCTTTTGATGGAGATAGCAGTCCCAAGAACAACATGTGCAGAGACTGATGCACGCACACTTCTTCTCACAGCAAGCTCAGCGACAATACCAATAAAGCATCCCATGTTCTGAAGTAAATTCATAATTTGAGAGATGAAATGAAATCAGCCAACAAAAACTAGAGTCGAGATGAGTAAAAGAAGAAAAAGGAAAAGCATACCTCGTTAGCCTTTTGTGGGTTGGGACATATGTATAAAGCTTGAGTCGCAAAGATTTCTGGACTGATTCGGCTGAGCATTCCGAGCACAAAGCATTATATTATTCTCGAACCATCGTATGCTAGAGAGACAAGATGCTTTTAAGGCGGTGTCATGATCAAGGACAAACACACTGCTTGTATGTTGCTTGGACTTGCGAATCTCATGTTGAGATATAAGCCCTTCAGCAAAACGGGTGATAGATTCAGATCTTCAAACGCAGCTGCTCGTGGGGGTCTAAAGCAAATGTTTTGGCTGCTTTATGGGTGGGCCAGCCCTGAAGGTAAGACATAAAAAATCATACCAAGTGAACTGAATTTGAACTTACCCAGATTCTAAGTAGAATGAAGAAGAAGTGGAGAGAGCGAATTTGAATTTCTTGCAATTTGGTGAGGGAGAAACTCAAAGGAAAAGAATGAGGAGGAATATGATATTCCTCTTTATTCCAAATTTTTTTTACCATTTGATAGTAATAATTTTCATAATGTTTTGACAGAAAAAATAATTTTGATATGAATTTCATGTTAAACTAATCTTAATGCTATTTGAAAACTATATATGAATAGTAAAATAAATTTAAGAGACTCATGTTTGTATTGTAAATAAAAATTAAAAATATTTTAAATTACCTTAAAATTTTAATTGTAGGTTAATATTAAATATTAATATTTAATATGACATATCTAAAATTTAATTTACAATTTAAAAACAAAAAAAAATCATTGTATATACATTAGACGTAGTATTAGTATTATTATTGAATTTGATTTATTTAATATTTAATATATTTAAAAAGATTTTTTTATTGTTTGGTTACCATTTACTATTTAGTTTATTTTCTACAGATTTTTTTTTCATTCATCGAAAATTGTTTATTACATTCTGCATTATTCTTTTTTGTTACATTCTGCATTATTTTTTTTTGTTTCTTTTCTTTCTCTATTGTTCTAATGGTTACCAATAGGAACCAATATACACCTTATTGGCGAGTTTGAGTGGTGATGATGAAATTAAAACATAGCACACCAAACACACCGTTTTCTATTTTTTCTCTTTCAAAAAGGGCTTACACGTTCCACGTAAGATGTCGCACCCAGGCGCTAACGGTCTTTTTTCACCTTAACACCAAGCCACGTCAGCGGTGTCTTTCTTTTCTTTATGTACATTTTTATTTACCCCTTGAAATATTATTAATCTCTATACACACCTTATTTTCTTTATGTGCATCGTTTATAGTATCCGCCGGTATCCCATAGATTTTATTCCATTTTATTTAACTGGTCAAAGTATCCTAAATAAATTTATTCCTTCGTAAATTATAGATTTACATCCCGACGAATACTCACATAGTACTCTGTAATAAATAAGAATTTAAAATGATAGCTAGCTTTATTAATCATGTCTTCCTAAATTGTTATATAAACCGAATTTAACCAAGTCAACAACCCACAAAAACCACAAGCTCCAAATTGGAATCTTATTATGTTCCAACTTCCAACCAAAGCAAACTCTCAACATTTGACGTCCTACCGGTTTAAAAAGTTGACTTTGACCTATTGAACGTAAACCGGTTTTTATTTCTCAATTTCCCCACCCTTCCTAACTAACTCAAATCAATAACTTGAAATCAAACTCATAATGTAATATTATTTTTACTCGTCACCGTTTTTGACTCTATACACCGTTAAGAATCATATACCTGTTTAGCTTGACACTAAACCAATGCCATTTTGATCTTGGTTTAATGATTTAATTTATATCGAATTGAAAACTCAAACTCATCATCATTGTGATGATTTACCAATTTTACCATATATACACTCCAACCATATGAAATCTGGCGAATCGCCCATCCTAGTCTACTAAAGTTTGCTAATTTAGTAATTAGTCTCACATTTTCCGTTTTTTTTTCTTCTTCTTCTTTTAAATGTTTAAACTTTAAAGTAAAAAAAAAAACAAACCAATAAAATTCACTATTTACATGGCCAATTCTCATAAATACCAATAACATAAGTTTTTTTTTTCTTCTTCAAAACTAAAATTAAAATTAAAATCTTCAAACTAAATCCTAAACACTAACTATATCTTAAATCTAAAACAGTTAACTCAAACCTCAAAAAGAACAAAAACAAAATCTAAAACATTTAACAATCAATTTTTGTGTTTATGGTAACTAATTTTTTTTGGTGGTATATGCAAACATAATACTTACTACTCGTGTTTTTTTTTTGGAAACAAACTTTGCAAGTGTGGTATTTTGAGATATTTCTCCAATTACATTATAATTATCATTAGTGGGAGTAACTATGTTTTATAACGGACATGTTAACGAGAATCAGAAGCCCCGATTGATCAAACTACATATAGAAACAAGACAACTGATACAGTTCTTACGAAGGAGACTGACGTAGCCCCAAAAACAAGACAACTGATACAGTTCTTACAGTTCAATTTTTTTTTCTGCAGCTAATTTTGATAGTTTTTAATGATTTTGTTTTCGTTAAACACATGTAAAAATATTCTTTCTTAAAACCAAATAAAATATTATTTGTTAGTCTGCTTAAAAAACATAAATAATTGTTTTACTCTAAATAATTATATAACACATGGAAACAACTTTCAAGTATAAATATATCTCGCTCTATAACAGGTTATCTAATCAAGGAGGTCGATAGTATAACCGGACATGTTAGTATTTGAATGTCTCGTTCATGCTTTACTAGACTTGTACTAGGTGTTAACATCCAAATTGGTCCTAAATTAAAGGAGATAATTTTAAGTTTTTAACTATTTTGGTCCGTCGCCAAGGACGGTAGAACGTAGAGTTTCGTTTCTAGGGAACAGAAGAAGAAGGCTTTTAAAAAAAAAACCCAAACATACTGATAGAGTTAAACTAAGAAAATAATCTTTGGGTTACGTCTTTTTTTTTCATGTTGGTGTGGGTACGTGAATTACCAGCTTGTAGCCTTTGCTTCTTGTTTTTTTTTTGTCTTCATTTCTTTTATTGTTAACCATTAGTGAGTTGTTCCACTATCAGCTTCATTCTGTTTTTTTTTTTTTTTTTTTTTTTTTTTTTTTTTTGTATATTCTGTTGCAGCAAGATAGAGTAGATGCCATCATATTCAATGCATGTGCCGTTGCTGGTTCAACCAAGGTCACATACTGACTTTCAGAGATCATGAATCAACTCGCGAAAGAAGAATAAGTACTCTACTTCACCAGCTGAAGAAACCAGGTACCAATTTCATTCTTTTCACAAAAAGCTTTTACCCTTATGGTCTAATGAGTTGATTGGAACGGGAACGAGTTTACTTAGATGAAACGAGCAAGTTTCACTATGTTGGTGGTGGTGATCATGGAAGAGACAAGCATCTCATCAAAGAGTTCTCTGATCTGAAGAAAGAGTTTTGGGATGAGAAGTTTGCAACGAGCCCTCACGCAAAAAGCAAAGAGGATAGGGTGAATAAGAGTGAAAAGGATGAGATAGATGAAGAGGCTTTTAAACAGGGCAAAATCAAGTACAAGTGCAACAAAGAAGAAGAAGAAGGACAAGAAGCTGGCTAGACAGAACCGGAGAAAGAATCCCAAGTCGCCGACAACTCCGGAGGAAACACCGGTGACGTAGGAGGAAGCTGAGGTGACGGAGGAAGAAGAGGAGGCGACGGAGGAGGAAGCTGAGGTAACGGAGGAAGAAGAGGAGGCGACGGACAAGAAAGTGGAGGCGGCAGACTAGAAGGATGAGACGGCAGAGGAGGAAGATGAAGAGTGAGAGAGAAAGGTTTAAGAGTTTAATGTTAAGGGTAGAATATGTAATCGATGGAGTATCTTTTTAATTTTATTGTTAAGCGAATCTATGTACTCGTTCTAATGTTAAGGTAGAATATGTAATCGATGGGTTTTTATATGTTTGTAATCGATAGATTATCTTAATTAATTAATGAAAAAAGAATTTGGGTTAAGCCATGGAAGCTTTTTTCTTCATAAATATATCTCCACTTAGAAATATGTCTTTGTCTCTCTGTCTCTCTCTCTCTAGTTTGAATCGAGTCTGCATAAATCTGAGTTTCTGATTGGGTGAGTAGTGATGTTTGATGACTTGGGTTATCAGTACTAAAGCCTTCGAAGCCTTTCTTCATAATCTCCCATTAGAAATCTGTCTTTGTCTCTCTCTCTCTCGTCACGTCCACTGGCCAAAAATCTGGATCTCATCTCAGACGGTTATTTTCCTCAAGATTTTGTTTAATGTGAGCAGAACCGTAGCGATAGATTTTACCCTTATGGTCTGATGAGTTGATTGGAACGGGAACAAGTTTACTTAGCTGAGTTGATTGGAAGAGAAGTCTTATCCTTAACCTCTCTCGGTTCCCTCATTTTTATTCAAGGTTATCAATCAAGTAAGTTCTTGAGTACATGTTTATGTGACACTTGAGAGAGTTCCTTGATCTTTTTGTTCATGGGCAAAATGATGGATGGCCGGACTTCTAACCTTCTTTCCCGCTTGTTTTGTCTCCAGGCAGGATCTAGAGCAGCAATCGTGTTCAGTATATATGCCTGGACAAGACTATCTCAGCAGGTATTCCTATCCTCCTGAAGAACGTTTTACGTATAGTCGACTGATCAGTTTCTTACCCTTGGTTAAAGCTCTCACTTTAAACTTATAAAACCCATCTGCTAACTTTGTCTGATTTACAGGACAGTGCAGTGCGACAAGGACATAAAATAATAGGAAGATCCACCTGATAGAAACCCTGTCTAATTCTTTTCTTCCACAGCTCACTTTCTCTTCTGTAGGGTTTTCTAGTTTGTACACATCTTAGTTTCTGTGAACCGTCAGTTGAGATGCTTTATATCAAATCAGATTATGCCTTTATGTTGTGGGTATTAGATCGATCTGGAACTGATACTGGAGAGAGAGAGAGAGAGAGACAGAGACAGAGATTTTGTGTTAAAAAAAAGTGCTATTGTTTTTGCAGCATACAGTGCCTTGATCCTTGCCCCACAGGTGGTGGGTTCCTCCCACTCCCTTCTGATGGTATTAGTAGGTTCGGGAAACTTATTACCAATTACCATGCAGTGGAGAGTCGAAAGGCTTAGAGCTCTCAAAGAAAGTGAAGGCTCTGGTGCAGACGTTTGAGGACGGCGTCGAATCCATGGCCAGATCTTGTGGATCTCGGTTGGCGACTTCGTGTGTCGTTTTGTCTCCGGAGGGTTTGGTGGCTTCGGTGAGCGGTGAGGGTTTGGGGCTTCTCTTCGTTGAGCTTCAGTGATCGGGTTTGCGGTTTTCTTCTTCAGATCTTACCTCTCTCAGACCAGCCACGGCGGTGCCTCGCAGTAAGGTGTGGTGTCGTTTGTCAGGTAAGTTTGGGCGGATCTTAATGAGGGTTTTGGATCTGCAAAGGGACGACAGTGGTGGGGAGTTCTCTTCTCCGGTAACAGTGGTGTGGTATGTCTCCCATTTGATGCGGTTGTGGCGAAGGGTTTGGTGGTCGAGAAGCTTCTGATCTAGTCGCGTTTGGTCGCGGTGGAGCTTTCTCAAGGCCCATCCACTCATTCGGAGCTGCGGTCTGCGGCGGAAGTTGGTGGGAGTCAGGAGGGTTTGTTGCTTAGCCGCGGTGGTTAACCGAGAAGTTTGGCACCTTCTAGGGCTCTCGTGGGTTACGGGTGATAGAGGATGGATTTAGCCATCATCCTCTGTCAACCGCCATGATTCTTGCCTCCATCGGACCGGATTGAAGAGTTTTCCCTGAAGCAAACGGTGGTCGCCGGAACTAGAAGAGGGGTGTTAGACCTGAGTAAGAAGGTTGCTAGGAACGGGACCTTACTTTGTAGAGCCTAAGATCGGAAGCTTGAGCATGCCGGAAGATCTGTAATAGGTCAGGTGGCCCACCGGAGAAGAAGCGATGGTGGATCTTGGTTGCTTCTGTCATTGGCTTCGATTTGGTTTTCCGCCGCAACGTTGTTGGTCTTGCAACCACTGGCGATAGTGCTCGAGCTTCTGTCTTAGGTCTGGACCATTGGTCTGTCAGCAGGGTCTGATCTCTTTTTCCGGTGACGGAGTTGTTATACCGTTTGCTTCTTTTTGTAACTGTTTGAACCTTGTAAGATCTCAAAGCCCAGCCCGTTAAAGGGTTGGCCCGTTAATGTATATAAATATTTTAATTAAAAAAAAAAAAAAAAAAAAGAGTCTATATGCATATTGGGAGAAATGAACTGAACATTTTCTTTTTAAGTTAAATTGTGGCAGTTTACTAACTGTGTTTTATTTATGTGATGTCTTAATGACTAGTTTCCGCATGACCAAGCGCTTTAAAAAAAGAGTTGTTTTGTTGGTTGAATATGATGTATGATGTTATCATCATTGTCAAGTGCTTATACGGTTTTACCCATTGAAATGCCTTTCTAATTGTGGCAGTTCATAAGACTTGGGTATCTGATTAGGATATGAAACTGACATAGAAAGAAGTCCGCTGAAGAGGTACGTACGGGTCTATTTCTCTGTTGTTATATCGATAGTGGGTTTACTTGTTGTTAATTACACAAGTAGTAAATGATGTTCGATCTGGATGAAGGAGGGGAGAAGACGGAGATTTGAGGGATCCAAAACTCGGATGATTAAAAGCAAGAAGAAAAGATTTGGTTCGCTATCTCCATTCTCCATAATCCAACAAGTGATTCGAAAGTGAGTTTGTTTTGTGTGTTGTTGTTTGCCATTTTCCGACAAGCTTCGACATTTTGTTGGTCGTTTGCCATTTTGTGTTGTCGGTTTTGTTATATCAACAGTGGGTTTAGTTCTTTTGTCGGTTTTGTTATCTCTAAAACGAACGAACGAACATATGAGAATGAAAGATAACAAAACCGAGAAAAGAAGTAAACCCACTATTGATATAACAAAATTGACAAGCTTCTCCATTATCATTTACGTATATGTTCGTTTTCAGTTTTGTTGGTTGTTGTGTTCCTTAGTAAACGGCCATACATAACAAAACAGATACTAGTAGTATGTAAGAATGGAACAAATGTTGTTTTGAGAAAAATTTATATTCATTTGCTGGAATCGAGATTGATTAGATATTAATTGTTGAATAAAATCAGATTTTGTTCCCACCCTAAAAACTTGTTCAGACAAAAAAAAACAAAAGCTTATCTTGTTCTCCTCTCCCCATCTCAAACGATCAAACTATATGAGAGACGTGATTTAATCTAGGCCCTTGGTTGTTAGTAGAGACTTTGGATCGGGTGGTTGAGATTTTAACGAGTAAGTACAACATCATCAGTAGATAAAATATAAAGGGAGGGTAAGCAATTGGATATAGGTTTTGATAGGTAAATGGACTAATCGTAGGGCTGTGGTTTGGTTGTTTGTTTTTCGACTCTCTCTGTACGTTTTTCTAGATAGATGCAAAAAATGGTAATCCAAAAACTTGGTGGGCAAGGCCATTTTATTCCTACAGTAATGGTGTTTAAAAGTTAGTGGAAAAGATGTCAACATAACCATTTCTTCAATTAGGGTTTTTATTTTCTGTGAACAATTCCCAAAATGTCTCAGCTGCTTCTCAGACGGCTGTGCTTTTCGAAACCTGCGTCCGTGAGGTCTTCTTCTCTACTTCTCTCTAAGGGCTTCTCATCGCCCTCGTTGCAAAACCCTCCTTGTGTCGTAATAGGCGCTCGTCGTCGTCGAGCTTATGACGATTTTGGAAGCCTCATCATTTTCTATGCTAATGATGATGATGAGATTTACTTGGATAAGAAGGTGCCTATGGAGCTGATTTATAACTATGCAACTGTAACAATAGGGGCATCTCATGGTTGGGTTGCAACTTATAATAAGGACGAAAGGTTTCTACGTCTCCGAGATGATCTAAACCCAAATGCGTCGTATGCAAATCCGAAAAGCATTCCCCTGCCTCCTCTTGTTACTCTGCCTCATTGCCAAACCCGGATCGTCACCAACGTATCCATGTCCTCTTCTTCTCCTGATGATGATGAAGACTGTGTTGTGGCTGTCAAGTTCTTGGGACCTCAGCTCAGCTTTTGCAGACCCGCTCGAAGTCACCCCGAGTGGACCAACATCAGAATCCGAAACCCCTGCTTCTTCTCTTCACGTGTCATGTTTTCCAAGAAAGACAACATGTTTCGTATTCCCGGATCTGGAGGCCACCTCATGGGTTCATGGACACACAAGCACGACAATCCCAAGTTTCAGAGTTTGCGATTCCGAAACCTTCCCAAGCTGACCAAGACCAAACGGGAGCTTTTGGATTCGTGCTCCACCAGCGAACATTTGGTGGAGTCCCCAGATGGTGAAACCTTCTTGGTTAAGTGGTACAGGAAAACTGCCCCCGAGAAGAAAGATGGAAAGGTGAGACTGAAAACAACAGCTGTGATGGTCTTCAAGGTAGACGAAGAAGGAGGAAACGCTGTTTACACTCGAGACATTGGGGATCTCTACATTTTCCTCTCCAAGTCTGAACCTTTCTGTGTCCATGCTAGCTCCTTTCCCGATCTGTGCTCTAACCGCATCGAACTCATGGATTTCGACGAAAGCGTTGTTGTCGATCTGGCTGATGATTCCTCCATGATTGCTGGAAATGCTCATTTCTGGACACCTTACCATATTCCACCTGGTTTTGAAGCCCTTGATTAGTTCCATCTCAATCTCGCCAAGCAATAGACTAGTAGTAGTAGTAGTAGTAGTACAACTAGATTCCACTGTTGCAATTGGCCTAAGCAAGTATTCACTTTCCCCTTATAGCTTATGTACTAAGTGGTTTAGTGCCAGCTGTTGTTCAAGTTGAAACCTACTTCTTTTCAAGTTAGTAATGAAAATGTTATGATCTTACCTCTGTTTCGTTTCTGGCCTAAGAGCCTATCGCTCTTCTTCTGGATGCCTGTATTGTGAGCAACTGCTTCTTAGTTAGTACCTTGTTTGTGAAATCTTTGTACCACCACTTGTTATACCTTGCTAATAATGTCTGTGCCTTTAAGAATCATATTGAAACGGGTCCAGGGCTAAAGACAGAGAACTCATTTTGAGGTAAAGAGATATACGGAAACATATTGTGATGCTGGTGGTGCAAACTTAGACTGGCACAGCCAATTTATCTATTGATGTCACATATCTATTGTAGTTATACTTTATACTGTTTTAATTAAGTCCCTGATGGAGATTTATGTCCCCATTTTGTTTTTTCCATAGAAGTATGAGAAGAGAAGAAGGATTCCCATCTGTTAAACCTAGAAATCAACTTTGGTCCTTGCAGTCACATTTGATGAAACTTCTCTCAGTTTGTTATAGCATGTGCATTTACTTGTTAAATAGAAGAATTAATTCTCCAGTGACTTCCCGTTGAGAAAGGATTACCTAATTAGTGAGGAAGTATATGTCTCACTTTAAAAAAACAGAGCATTTCTTTGTTTGCTCAAAAAGCGTGTCGATTTTTCTCTCTTTGGGATTAGGCTATGCTGATGATGTTAAGTAGTAACTCCAACACATTTTTATGGGCAGTGCTTGTCTCAGTATGCTGCCTTGGCCAAAACCGAACTTGATTGGCACAGCCAATTTATCTATTGATGTCACATCAATATCTGTTTTCGTATGCCCTGCTGTTTCTGTTCTGAATCCAAAATTAAACAAAAGGAAAAAAATCGTAACGGGAAGAAATTACTTACTCTACATTTGCAAAATAAATTAGCCTTAATAACTTTTTGGTGTTTAAATTTTGTGTGTGTGTTTTTTTTTTTATATAACTTTTGGAGAAATCCATCTTTCAAAACTTCATTCAATCCTTATAATTTATCTAAATTCCAAAAAGTCAAACCAAAACCATAATAATTCAACCAAATCTTTATTTGATTTTAACATTAACTAAAATCTAAACAGACTCAACATTCATCCTCACACAATAGAACAAACCTAAACTACCAGTCTTTATTAAAGCATTACATGTTTGATGTAGAAAGCATTACATAACCAAATGAAATCCATCAACTTAGTCACACACACTCAAAACACTCCTCCGGACATTCCGCTAATACCCTTGCTTGATTTGTGTACCTTTTCAATCCCAAACACATGAAAGAAGAATAATCAAGATAAATGTAGACAATATAAGCTTACAGATATCGTTGATGTGAACCTGACAGAGATTAATGTAGACAATATAAGCTTACCTTGATGATGCGAAGAGGGTGAGGTGAACCTGACGAGATCCCACGAAGCATCACTCATCTGTGGTAGAAACACAGAAACATTGTCATTTGGTCAGATCATCGTACACAGAAACATTGTCATTTGGTCAGATCATAGATATATAATATATTTACTGGAATAACCCTTTATTCACAAAAGATATTTCAATGTTTGAAGATACACAGAGAGACGAATCACTAATAAACCATGCAGCTTATATGTTGTTAAATCGTAATGCAGTATGGTGAAGATAACATATGTAACCTTCAGATTATGGCCTTTTTACCTTATCAGTATACATTCAGATTCTTTTTACAAATGTTCTAGTATTAACACCAGTGATTGCCTTTTACTGAAGAAGCAATCTACTGAACTCAGCAAGTTTTCATCAGAAAGGTAATACATCTCCATTAGATATACACATTAGTCGTAACAGATAACCTTTTTTCCATATTACGCAACCAGATTCTTTCTATGAGTCCCCATGCATTTCCAGTTTTTTTTTCTCTGTAAACATCCCCGTTATAATAATATTTCCTAGTCGGATCAGAGAAAAACAACAACAGAAACTTCTACCCACATCGAAGATTCCTTTCAGAAATATGAGGTGCATTCAAGAGTTACATATATCAGCTTTATCAGAACAATGTCCCTATTTGATTTTCAGCAAATATATTCAGAAATATGAGAAGAATTCAAGATTACAAATAGCAGCTTAGAAGACGGTAATTTGTTGTTGTCTTTTTCTAAATCAAGATATATGATACTTTCATTACATGCTAATTACAATCAATGTCGCCTCAAACTAAACCCAACAGGGGAAAAATCAAAGAAACAAAAGTACCTAAAAAACATTCATTCTCCAAGGGCCAAAAGGATTTTTCTTCTAGATTAGTATTGTAAAGAGTATTCTAATCTAAAACACTGATATGATTTATTCAGCTCCATATGGATCTCTACTTGCACTTAATCGAAATAGTTATCTTAATTAAGCTATCTAATTTTTCTGTATTACCATCTAATCATCTATGGCAATCTAATCACACAACATATTCACAAAAACACTCACTATCGAACCTAAATCTAACATATATATACGGAAAACATCCATGAAAACAAACTACGAAAGCATCTAACCTTTGATGTGTTCATGATGAGCAACAACATCTTGATCATCATCATCTCCAGCAGACTTGACAGTAACAACAGGGACAGGTGGTCCATCACGATCATCAGGATATCTAACCACAACAACGGGGCAAACACAGTGGTGAACACAGTAATCACTAACGGATCCAAGCTTGCCATCGCTTCCTCTTTTCTCAGCACCAAAACCTCTACTTCCCATAATGACAGCACTAAGACCAAGCCTCTCGATCTCAAGACACAGTCTCTCCCTCATATCATGATCTTTCACTATATGGATCTTATGCGGAAACCCTAATTCCTTCAACGGCTTAGCTAGATCCGCAACTTTGGATGAAGTAAAAGCATCAAAATCCTCCTGGCTAGGCTGGGATTGAGCGTTTGGATCTTCAACAGAAGGTTGGGTTTTGAGAGGGAGAGGTCCCCAGTCGGCACCGAAGAGGACGGAGGTTGGAGAAACGTGGAGAAGAACAACGGCGTCTCCGGGACGGATGTAGTGATCTACAGCCCAGCGAACGGCGAAAGAACTTTCTTCGGAGAGATCAACGGCGACTCCGATTTTACGACGAGCTCCGGCGGTTGGAGTTGGAGTTGCGGCGGAGGAGGGAGTGGAAGAGGAGTGGTGGTGGTGGTGAGAGTGACGTGGTAAAGAAGGGTGATGGATCTTGATGTTGGGAAGCTGAGGATGATCGGAATCTGGATTCATGATTTACTCAAAGAGATATTTGTTTTGTTCGTCGGAAAGTGTAAAAAAAACGAATTGAGAGTCTCAGAGAGGTTTCTCTCTTTTAACGGAGAAGAATAATTAAAGAGGACTACAATCTCATATCCCATCAAAACAATTTCTCAAAAATCCTTCGATAATAAAAAGACAATATTACTCTTAATGAAAATTGTTAAAAATTAAATATAACTAAAGTAGTAAGTTCAACAAACAAACACAGTAATTCAATAGTTGCAAGCTCCATGCACATCTAATACAACTAGAATGTTTAATTTTTATTTAAAAATTGTTAAAGGAATAGTTTCATCATTTCATTAAAGAAGAGGAATACTTTAGAATTAAAGTAGATGGGTAGAAAAGAATTCATGGAATTAAAGCACAAGAAAATTAAATTCGTAAATCCGTGTTTTCTCGATTTCTTTAATATATATATATATATATTTTTATTTTGTTTTTTGTTTCTTTTATCGGCAACTATCAGTAACTGTGTAAATTCACAAAATATCACATTTTTAAACCTTTTTCAGAATAATATTAACTTCTTTTTCTTTTAAATACTACAACACAAATGATTGCTTTAGGTTTGGATTACATATTTTAGTTTTTTTTATAGTTTAGTTATTAAAAGATAAGGTTTAGTATTTAGGATTTAATTTTTTAAATGTTGAAATTTAGTGTTACTTTGGTGGTATTTTTGGAAAATAATATATTAACTAAACAATCATGAATTTTATTAATTAAAACAAACTTACACAAAAAAAAAAGAAAAAAATTAATGGTCATGACTCATGAGCTTACAAAAAGTTAAATTAAAATCAAACTGATTTGATTAATGGAAAATGAGTAATAAAGTGGATTAGATTTAGTAGCGGACACATTAACCATTTAAGATAGTATTTTTTTAAATAAAATAATTAAAATTTTAAAAGGTTTAACCGTACGTTTAACTGTGCAGTTAACCGTATATTGACGATTATGATTAGTAGTATATTCTTAACCGTAATTAATCTATTTTTACGGTTAATAGTTACGGTTTTGAACCGATTATAATCCGGTTATGGTTTATAAATGAACCGGTTAAGATTAGATTTTGGTCGTGCCTAGATCGAGGACTAGTACGTTCTAAGATCAGTGACTCAGATTTAAGTAGTTCAAATTTTAATACATCGGAGATGTTTTAAGATCTGAATCCCGTCGCCTCCTTTTCACCACCAGATCTCCGTCGCCGGCACTTACCGAATACGACGAACTTACCACCGGAAGTTATTGTACCACCGGCATAACCTGATTCTCCGCTTCAATCTTCATCATCCTCCTCCTCCTTATCATAAGACTCAGTACCATCGTCTGCAGCTTGAAGTCTCATATGTTCCGTCTAGATCGGTAACTCAGATGGCGAACTACTTGGCTCAGTTCCAGACGATTAAGAATTCCTCCGATCGTCTCGTCGCCGCCGGTAGAATTCAATTCTCCCCAATTTCTTCAAATCTATACGTTTACTACATTCGATTAGGATCTTACTTCGCATCTTTCTTTCTTTAATTTTTGCCACATTTTTGCGATGTCTTGGTTAGATATTAGTGGAAAGTTTCTCAATGTAGTTGAAGGATCAAATCAGGTGATATGAATCTGAATCCGATGAAGTACTGTATTCACAATTTGATATTGTTGGTTGTTAATTGCTTCATTTTGAAGTCTTCTTGAGCTTCTCTATACTATAGAGAGTTAGAAGGGAAGCTTGTAGTACCGTTGTTGAAGATATACCCTCATATGATTAAATTATTTGAATTGTGGACTTGTGATTATATTTACTCAATAACTTGTAAATGGTTGGTCTGAGTATACTCATATGAAGCTAAAAAGTGCTTAGAAATGAGCACCCTTTCCTGAATTTCTCTGAAATTGGAAAGAGAGAGAACTGATCATGAGGATTTATATTGTTCTGACCTTTAACTCTACTTGTTCGTTAGTGTTAAGATGTCTTCTCTTTCTTGTTGTTCCCTTTGCCAGTGATCTTACTCGTTGTAATAGTATTTGCTTGCATTTTCTTTTACAGTGGAAGATGTGTCTGATCTGTGGCCTACAGTGAAAGGTTTATTTGAAGAACATCAGCCATTAAAAAGAGCGTTCTTGACAAACAAGACTCGAAATCCGGTTTTTATTGAGAACTTGCCGGTTGAATTCATATTAACTACAGACGCGAGACTTCGTAGTCGATTCCCGCAGGAGCAATATTTGTTCTGGTTTCGAGAACCATATGCAACTATAGTTCTTGTGACGTGTGAGGTACTTGTCTTGTTGATATCTTGTTTACCTCGTTTCTCTGTATCATTCTTGGAAGTGGAGAGTAGTCACTTGCCAGAATATGAAGCAAAGATGATATTCGTTTCTACTTTCCTTTGCTATAAGAGATAAGAACCTATGTCTAGAGAGCAGGCACCGTTTGTATAGTATATGGTTTCTGGACTAGGTTAGATTTATCACTTGTGTGGTTCGACAATTTTGGTCTTCTAGCTTTCCTAAGCATACTTTTGACCTTGCAGGATCTTGATGAGTTTAAAAACATTCTCAAACCACGTCTAAAATTAATTGTTCAAAATGATGAGAGGGAATGGTTTATTGTATTTGTATCTAAAGCTCATCCAAGTAATGATCAAGCAACTAAGTCTGTCAAGAAAGTATATGCGAAGCTTGAAGTTGAGTTCAGTTCAAAAAAGAGAGAAAGGTAAGCAATGTAGATTAGACTGTGTTTTATGCTTTTTTTGCTTCGATACAAGTAGGCAAGAACAAAAAAAACACCGTGCCAGATTCCTAATGAGACTTGATTGCTCCTACTATAGTTCTGATAAAAGTAGATTAGTTTAATCAGTTTTAATTAATTATGGATGCCATACATAGTCTTCATATGATAATTTCTGCAATGCTTTTAAGGTGCTGTAAGCTGGATGTACATGGCCCTGACGGAAACTTTTGGGAGGATCTGGAATTAAAGATTACCGAGTGCATCAGGAATACCTTGGATAGGCGCGCACAATTCTACGAGGATGAGATACGCAAGCTCAGTGAGCAGCGGTTTATGCCAATATGGAACTTTTGTAACTTTTTCATCTTGAAGGTTAGCTCTCTTCTCAATTTCTGAAAGGAAAGTGAAATGTGGCTTCTATGTAGATGAACAAAATGGTTTAAAATCCTGTTTCTTCCATTTTGTAGTTAGATTTTATACTGTTTTAAGTAAGTCCATGATGGAGATTTACGTCCCCCTTTTGTTGTTTCCATAGAAGTATGAGAAGAATTCCCATCTGTTAAACCTAGAAATCACCTTTGGTCCTTGCAGTCACATTTGAGATGAAACTTCTCTCAGTTTCTTAAAGGTCACAATGTTTTTCTTAAAGGTCTTACTGTTCTATGCTATCTCAGGAAAGTTTGGCTTTCATATTTGAGATGGCTCATCTTCATGAGGATGCATTACGTGAATATGATGAACTAGAGCTCTGCTATTTGGAAACAGGTTTTTTTCCTACCTTTGTATCCTTCTCTTGCAGATCCGTGGCAATAAAAAATCGATGTTTTTGTCTATTTGGTATATATATTATTTTGCATTTGTTAAGTTAGTAGCAGGAAGATAGATTATATGTAGTTTTATATTCTTAGTTCTTGACAAACCTGACATGTATCTTTATCTTTTAAAGCATTTGGGAACAACATTCATCCAACAAACTGATTACTTTTTCCGATATTTTTTCTTAACAAATAATCTATCATGCATTACCTTCAATGCAGTGAATATGCCTGGGAAACAGAGGGATTTTGGAGGATTCGACAGTGAAGATGACCAAGCTGCGCTGTTGAAACCAGGAAGCAAACCATTGACACAGATTGTGCAAGATGATTCTTTTAGAGAATTCGAGTTTAGACAGTATCTCTTTGCCTGTCAATCTAGGGTTGGTGAACACGAGAGCCATCATATTGAGTGTCCTTTTCTGCTTTCACAATTGTAGCTTTACTTTAACAATTTTTTCATTAGCTTACCCCTTTGTGTTTCTTTGCAGCTGTTGTTCAAATTGAATCGTCCTTTTGAAGTTGCATCGAGGGGATACTCTTTTGTTATTAGTTTTGCAAAGGCCTTAACCCTCCACGAGGTAGCCTATACTGTAACTAAAAAACACGCTTATTATCATACTTCTGATTTGTTGATTTGACCGACCTTGTTTTCTCTCTTCTTTTTTCACTTTTGTAGAGTGTACTGCCCTTCTGTATGCGGGAAGTTTGGGTAATTACTGCATGTTTAGCGCTGATTGAAGCAACTGCTTCTCATCACCATGATGGAGTGGTTGCACCTGATATAGAGAAGGAATTCTACCGTCTTCAGGGTGATCTCTATTCACTTTCACGGGTTAAGGTAGAAATCTGCTTGCTTTTAAAATTTGTATAATGAATAAACCCCTTGTTTCTCTTCCCATCTGACATCCTCTTTCAATTTCTGTTGAAGTGATATTCCATTTGTCTATGTCACAGTTAGCTAATTGTCTTATGTGATGTCATACTAGTTTCTTTATGTCCAAGCACATAAACAGTTGTTTTGTTGGTTGCATATAAAATCTAATATGAAAATTATATTTGAGTGCTGATACCTTTCTGATCATGGTAGTTCATGAGACTTGGATATCTGATAGGATATGGAACAGACATAGAAAAGAGTCCACTGAACAGGTACGGGTCTATTTTTGTTATAGCATGTGCATTTACTTGTTAAATAGAAGAATTAATTCTCCAGTGACTTCCCGTTGAGAAAGGATTACCTAATTTGTGAGGAAGTATATGTCTCACTTTAAAAAAACAGAGCATTTCTTTGTTTGCTCAAAAAGCGTGTCGATTTTTCTTTCTCTTTGGGATTAGGCTATGCTGATGATGTTAAGTAGTAACTCCAACACATTTTTATGGGCAGTGCTTGTCTCAGTATGCTGCCTTGGCCAAAGCCGGCAGTCTGGCCATCTCTTCCACAAGATGCTTCCTCTGAGGTGCTTGAAAAAGAAAAGGTATAATCTACATATGCCGCGTGATGTGTTATCTATTTGATAACATTCGTATTGTAGCCAATCTCATGTTTTACATTGGTGCTAAATTGTACTTGCATGACCTCTTGTGGACACTGGCATAATTTTCTTTACCAGGGTATTGTGTGTAAATGTTGTATATGTGAGATCTAGGTCTGTGTAACTATATTTACCATCTGTTAATTTTTTTAGAATACTTATCTCCTTGTTTTGGTACAGACTATTCTCCAAGCAACTTTAAGGACCAAGCACTTTGGTATTCAACAGAAAGCTTTACCTCTTGAACCATCTGTCCTTTTACGTGTGGCTAACAGAAGAAGGGCTTCTCTTTCTACTGGAAATATTCCTGAAATATTTGATGGGCGCCCAAGTTTTACCGAAGGGTAATGAAATTTATAAAATTCTGTTCTTTAGCCGTTCGTACTTTCAAGTGTTTTAACACTTAAATCTCATATATCTTCAAAGTTTCCAGGAAGTATTGCAAATCATCACCTTTTGTTATTCTTTGAGGAACTAAAATGATATGTTTATATATTCCGACAGATCAGGTTTAGAAGCATCTCCGAGAACACCTTCATCTCTTAAAGTACAAGCAGCTTCTATGTCGAGAACAAATTCTTCACCTGGAAACTTTGAGAGTCCCCTAGATAGGCCTATGCGGCTTGCTGAAATTTTTGTTGCAGCTGAGCACGCTCTGCGACTTACCATTTCAGATAATGATTTGTTGAAGACATTGTCATCTATTCAGGATTTTGAGGTAGCATGCTAATACCATTTACATGAGGGCAGGGAAGCTTCTGATATTTATGCTGCTCTTTCTTCTAGCTTCTCATGTATAAGTTTTGTTGTGGCAGAATAAATATCTTAACCTAACTAAAGGTGCTGCCGAAAACTATCACCGTTCTTGGTGGAAGAGACATGGAGTCGTTCTTGATGGGGAAATTGCAGCTGTCTGCTTCAAGCACGGAAAGTATGATTTGGCTGCAAACTCTTATGAAAAAGTTTGTGCCCTTTATGCGGGTGAAGGATGGCAAGATTTACTGGCAGAAGTCTTACCTAATTTAGCTGAGTGTCAAAAGATTCTTAACGATCAAGCTGGGTACATGTCATCTTGTGTTAGACTACTTTCGTTGGATAAAGGTTTATTCTCGTCCAAGGAGCGGCAAGCTTTTCAGTCCGAGGTTCTTACTCTTGCACACAGTGAAATGAAGAACCCAGTTCCCTTAGATGTGTCATCGTTGATCACGTTTTCTGGAAACACTGGCCCTCCACTTCAGCTGTGTGATGGAGACCCTGGGAATCTATCTGTTACTGTATGGAGTGGCTTTCCTGATGATATCACCCTTGATTCGCTTAGTCTTACTTTGGTAGCCACCAACAACACTGACGAAGGCGGCCAGGTTTGCCTCCATTAGACATGAATTTCTCGTTCTTTTCCTCTATCAAATTTCTCATTCTTAAGAACTTTGTATATGGACTGGGTTTCAGGCTTTAAAGAGTTCCGCTGCAACTGTGCTAAAGCCCGGAAGGAATACTATCACTTTTGCTTTGCCTCCACAAAAACCTGGTTCCTATGTCTTGGGAGTCGTCACTGGCCAGATTGGGCGCTTGAGATTCAGGTCTCACAGCTTTTCAAAGGGTGGTCCCGCAGATAGTGATGACTTCATGAGTTATGAAAAGCCAACCAGACCTATCCTGAAGGTACACGATCTCCCAATTTTAAGATATTAGTTACTGCTTCTGGAGCGACAAGAAGCATTAATTACATGCATGAGTAGTGATACTCTTATGGACACTTGTTTCCTTTGTTGATACGATAGAATTCTTGTTCTTTAGGTTTCCAAACCAAGAGCTCTGGTCGATCTTGCTGCAGCTGTATCTTCTGCGCTGCTAATAAATGAAGCCCAATGGATTGGTATCATAGTACGTCCAATTGCTTACTCACTTAAAGGCGCCATCTTGCACATTGATACTGGTCCAGGGCTAAAGATTGAGGACTCGTATGGCATTGAGATGGAGAGTTACATGGACACAGATTGTGATGCTAGTGCATCAAAACCTGATGTTTTTGTAGAAGATAGTCCTGTCCCTCCGATACGGGATTCAGAGGTGCTTAATCTTTGCGATGGTAAAATAGTGTTTTCAGATTGGGCAAGCAATGTGAGTTCTATTCTATGGGTCCCTGTTCGTGCATTGAGTGAGAAGCTTGCTAGAGGGTCATCTTCAGGTTTGCAGTAAAAAATGATTTTCTGATAATTACATATTTGTGTCACATCCTCTGACCAATGATCATATTTCTTTTGTGTAGTCAATCCGCTGAAACAAGATATTTTAGAGGGAATGAGAACTGTAGCTTTGAAACTTGAGTTTGGGGTTCATCATAACCAGATATTTGAGAGGTATTTCTTCCTTGGTGTGGCAAATCTTGATCATTGTTTGCATCAGAGATTTGACATGACTGAATCATTCTTTTTCTCATCATACTTTCTACTGATTTTCTTATGTGAGTGAGTAGAACCATAGCTGCACATTTCACCGACCCATTTGATGTGACCACAAGGGTGGCAAACAAATGCAATGATGGTACTTTGGTCTTGCAGGTAGCCAACTATAGCTCTTTCAAAATTTAGAAGTCTTATCCTTAACCTCTCAGTTCCCTCAATCTTATTCACGTCCACCCAAGATTATCAATGAAGTAATTTCTATCTACAGGTCATGTTACACTCCCTAGTCAAGGCGAACTTGATAGTTCTTGATGCTTGGCTTGATCTTCAAGATGGATTTGTTCATGGACAAAATGATGGAAGACCGACTTCAACGTTTTTTCCGCTTGTTGTGTCTCCAGGATCTAGAGCAGCAGTCGTGTTCAGTTTATGCCTAGACAAGACTATGTCATCAGGTATTCATATCCTTCTGAAGAACGGTCAATATGACTGAGATTTTTACATTATATCTTACTTTTGGTCAGACACACTTAAGCTAATAACGCCATTTGCAGCTATTTATGATTTCTGAACAAAAAGTATTCTAATAGAGATTTGGCAAGAGAATTCGATAAGGGCTTAGGAAGAACCACTTAATAGTGAGCCTACAATCAGGATGCTTTATATCGAATTATGCTAGTATTTGGGTGATTGCCTTTTATGTGTGGCTATAACCATACAGTGGGATTTGCATATGAAAACAGAGGAATATAATCAGTTTTATTAACTGCAAACTAACTAATTGTGTATACGACAGAAGGGAAGGATTTGCAACTACCAGAGAGCATTCTGAATATCAAATATGGAATCCATGGAGATAGAGCAGCTGGGGCACACAAGCCAGTGGATGCAGATAACTCTGGAACTGATACTGAAGGGAGAGATTTGGTGTTCAAGAGTGCTATTGTTTTGCAACGTCCAGTGCTTGATCCTTGCCTCACAGTTGGATTCCTTCCACTTTCTTCTGATGGGCTTAGGGTCGGGAAACTTATCACAATGCAGTGGAGAGTGGAAAGGCTTAAAGATCTCAAAGAAAGTGAAGCCGTAGAACAAGAACATGTAAGTGATATCCAGATCGAATTAGCTGATATAGCTTCCTATTTAAATAAAATATTACTTTTTCGTAAGAGTTTTGATTGCTCTCACCATCAATCACTATCATTTTCTAATTCACCAGAATTTCCCTTTAAATCGTTAGCTCTTTTTCTTTAAAATATCGGCATGTTCATCAACTATTGTTGTTATATTTACACAAGGATGAGGTGTTGTATGAAGTCAATGCAAATTCGGAGAACTGGATGATCGCTGGTAGGAAGAGAGGCCATGTCTCTCTCTCAGAGGAGCAAGGTAAGTAATAATTTCTTCTTCTTACTTGATTTAGTGCAAGAAACACTTTGCATCCAAGTGATGATATGTTACTTCTTTTGTCGTCTGGTAACAATATTACAGGTTCAAGAGTAGTAATCTCGATACTGTGTGTCCCGTTAGTAGCGGGTTATGTCCGTCCTCCTCAACTCGGGTTGCCAAACGTAGAAGAAGCAAATGTAAGCAGCAATCCACCGGGTCCTCACTTGGTATGCGTCTTGCCTCCACTTCTAAGTTCTTCCTACTGCATCCCTGTCAAGTAATTAATAGAAGCTCGCTCTTTTTATAAATGTTTTTTTTAAGAAAACATTGTTTCTATGTAATTTTATTGGTTTGCGATCATATAAGTATCAGAGAATTGAGTTCATGGGAATAGCAATGATAAGAGTGGTTTTTTCTTATATTTAAACCGTGTACACTGCATGCGGATTACTGAGTTTTGCTTATATTTTGATCAACAAGGCATTTAGTATTTAAAATATTCGGGCATCCATGTCCATGTGTATATGGATTTTTTTTTGTCTCGTGCTGTTATTATTCTCAATGTTTCCTATTCACATTACTAGCAGTTTGCACAATAGAAGATTTGCAGTTAAAGACAATTTGCCTATAAAAGGAGATGATCCGACAGTGTTCTATATTGTACTTAGCCACCATCACAACAGGAGCACTTTGATTTTCTTTGTACATTTCGTCCAAAAGCATAAATTAAAATAGGGTAGTACGTATTTATTTTCATGTTTCTTTTAGCGTAAGTGTGGCGAAGAGGACCAATTTCACAAGATAAAATAAGTGAGACCAGTGGTAGATAGACGCATGAGATAAGTTATTTTAGGCAGTACAAAAAAAACATTTACTTAAACCTGAATTTGGCTGACGTGGTAATAAACCTTTTATGTACAGTATATACTTAAGGTAATTCAAGTAGATTTGTTTCAATACTCCACAATATCAAAAAACTTGGTGGGCAAGGCCATTTCCTCTGTATTAACTAATGTAGGGTTTGTTTAGGTGGGGAAGAGTACCAAATTTTAAAATTAGGGTTTTTCATAATGTCTCTTCTTCTTAGCCGGCTACCGAAGCTCTGCCGTGGGAAACCTGGGTTGATAAGATACTCTCTTCTGATTCTGTCTAATGGTTTCTCAACTTCCTTGCGGCAAACGCCACCTTGTACCATCATCACCGCTGGTTATTGTGGAGAGGGTCTTAAAAATCTCGTGATTTGTAATGCTAATGGATTGTGCAGCGTTGATTTGGAAAAGAAGGTGCCTACGGAGCTAGTGGAGGAGAATGATGCAACTGTAACAATAGGGGCATCTAATGGCTGGGTAGCTACCTTTAAGGACGGCGTGGTGCGTCTACAAGATGATTTAAACCCGTTTGCATCGGATATAAATCCTAAACGCATTCCCCTGCCTCCTCTTGTGACTCGGCCTGGTTGCCAAACCCAAGTTGTAACCAACGTAGCCATGTCCTCACCTTCTCCCGAGGATGAAGACTGTGTTGTGGCTGTCAAGTTCTTGGGACCTCAACTCAGCTTTTGCAGACCCGCTCAAAGTAAATCTGATTGGACCAACGTTAGAATCGAAAACCCCTGCTTCTTCCCCTCCCGTGTCATGTTTTCCAAGAGAGATGAGATGTTTTGCCTACTCGGTTCTGGAGGACACCTGATTGGATCATGGGATCTCGGTAAACACACGAACAAACCAAAGATTCAGAGGTTGCATTTTCAAAACCTTCCCGAGCTGACCAGGAGCAAGCAGGAGCGCTTGCATTCGTGTTGCACGAGCGAACACTTGGTGGAGTCACGATCCACTGGTGAAACGTTCTTGGTTAAGTTGTACAGGAAGGCCACCGCCAATGGTAGGGTGAAAATGAAAACGAGAGCTCTAATGG
The DNA here is from genome assembly GCF_030686135.1 of Camelina sativa. Taxonomy (NCBI): domain Eukaryota; kingdom Viridiplantae; phylum Streptophyta; class Magnoliopsida; order Brassicales; family Brassicaceae; genus Camelina; species Camelina sativa. Next base: position 44,313,653 of record NC_141890.1, on the reverse strand, counting down.
TGTTCAAGCTTGACGAAGAAGGAAACGCTATTTACACTCAAGACATAGGAGGTCTCTGCATTTTCATCTCAAAGTGTGAACCTTTTTGTGTCCCTGCTAGTTCCTTTCCGGGCATGTGCCCTAACAGCATCGAACTCTTGGATGTCGACGAAAGGGCCATTGTCAATCTTCATTATTCTTCATCTTCCATCAGAAGTGTAAATTATACGTCTGTGGCCCCTTATCATATTCCACCTCAAAATATAGTCTAGCTAGCTACTACTTTGAGAATTGAGTCCTGAATCCACAATTAAAAGCTTATCTTCACGAGTAGTTGGTGTAACAGATCATAGCTAAATCTATGTATGTGGCTTTTGTTGTTCCAGTTTTGAACTTTCTGAAATTCATAATATTGAATTTGCCCCTTCACTTTAAAAGTCGTTTTGTTGGTATTGGCTCGCTGAAGTTACATATCGTAATAAAATGATATGTTACATTGTTTATATACATGTCTACATATAAGCTTTAAACACAGAAAACAAGCTCTTATCAACTTCACCTATCGACTCTGCTAATACAACTAACTTAGTTTGATTTTTGTTCTTATGTCCATCTATAACTCTGCTAATGATATGTTTGTTCTCATGTATATGTCATCTCCAAAGTCGTCGTCCGCCATGGAAGGATCAAATGAAAGTGGTTCTGTTTGCAGAATGCTCTAGTGTAATTAAAGAATTAGTGAACAACACAGAAACTTAATTTATAGGGTCAAAGCGGAAGTATTGCTGATTAAAATATAGAGTCCCTTTACTGATACTCACACTACTATTTGGTCAAACATTTGGACCTTCCAAAGTAAATCAAAAGTCCTGATGATCAGAAGTATAAAAGCCTGTTCAAATAAAAGAATTAGAAGCAAAGAATGAGCAATACAGAAACTTAATTATAGGATCAAAACTAAAGGTAAATTGAGTAGAAAAAAGAGAAATAAAGAAAGTGAGTTAAAGCTTTAGTAAGTTTTGTTTCAATTTTACTCTACAAATAAATTCGTAACTGTTGAGTAAGTTAAAGAATTTGAATTGGATCAGTAAGATTTATATTAGCCACTTTTATTTTCTTAAGAAGGGTCAATATGACTGAGATATTTTGCTTTGTATTAGTTTTGGTCGAACACACTTAACTAATAGTGCCATTTACAGCTATTTATTATTTGCAAGGACTAAGATTTGGTTAAGTCTTGTCTTGTGCTATTTTATTTTCAATGTTCCCAAAAAAGAAAATAAAAACCGGTTTTACTTTCTGATATCCCTATTTGGGTTTGTGAATAAACCAAATCGAACGAACCAACTTTTTTGCTAAGGTTTTACTTCCGACTTATGGTTCGTTAATTCTCGCAGACCAAGACTAACTCTAAACCGACTACACTGAGTAAAATCACTAAACACACAAGTGAACAACGTGTACCAATAATAAACTACAAATGTATTAATCCTTCTTCCAAAAAGTTTTGCTGTTAGGTTCCATTTTTACTCCACCAAAATATCCAAAAAGATTGTGTGACTTAAAGTCTAAAACTTGGTGGGCAAGGGCATTCATTGTATTAATGGAGGGCTTTTGGTGCAAAATAATGAATATTAGGGTTTTGTTTTTAACTCTCTTGCTCTTCTTCACTAAGAACATCTTATTAATGGCTCTGCTTCTCACCCGGCTGTCCAAGCTCTGCCTTGGGAAACCTTCGTTAGTAAGATCCTCTCCTCTGCTTCTCTCTAATGGCTTCTCATCTTCTTTGCTGCAAACCCCTCCTTGTTCCATCGTCAACGCTTATCCTTGTGGAGCGGATCTCGGAAAACTCACCATTAGTAATGCTAATGACCGTGTCTGCACTCATTTGGAAAAGAAGGTGCCTATGGAGTTGATGGGGGAATTGGGAACGATAGGATCATCCAATGGCTGGGTAGCTACTCTGAAGGACGGCGTGGTTCGTCTCCAAGATGATCTTAACCCTTTTGCATCGGATACAGCCCCGAAACGCATTCCCCTGCCTCCTCTTGTAACTCTGCCTCGTTGTCAAACCCAAATCGTCACCAACGTGTCAATGTCTACACCTTCTCCTGAGGACGAAGATTGTGTCGTGGCTGTCAAGTTCTTGGGACCTCAGCTCAGCTTCTGTAGACCCGCTCAAAGTAACTCCGGGTGGACCAACATTAGAATCCCACACACCTGCTTCTTCTTCTCCCGAGTTATGTATTCCAAGAAAGATGATACGTTTCGCATTACCGGATCTGGAGGCCATATCATCGCATCATGGGACCCTCGCACACACAAGAACAAACCAAAGTTACAGAGGTTACGATTTCATAACCTCCCTGAGCTGACCAAGACCAAACGAGAGCTTTTGCATTCGTGTTGCACGAGCGAACACTTGGTGGAGTCAGGATCTACCGGTGAAGCGTTCTTAGTTAAGTTGTACAGGAAGGCCACCGCCAGTGGTACCGTGAAAATGCAAACGAAAGGTCTAATGGTGTTCAAGCTTGACGAAAAAGGCAACGCAGTTTACACTCAAGACATTGGAGACCTCTCTATTTTCATCTCAAAGTCTGAACCTTTTTGTGTCCCTGCTAGCTCCTTTCCTGGAATGGGCTCTAACATCGTCAACGTCTTGGATGTCGACGAAAGCGCATCTGGCACTGTTAATCATTCTTACATCACTAGTCGAAATTGTACGCCCGAGGCGCCTTACTATATTCCACCACAAAAAATAGTCTAGCTAGTAGTTTAAATCTGAATCTGAGTCTGTAGTCTTTTCTCTTTCAAGCATCCAATCTCTGTAACATTGATGATAAGTGCTGTGATATCATTTCTCTTCCAACTACATTATGTTTAAATCCAGTTAGCAGCAATCATTCATTTCAAACTCCTCAACTCTTGATTTGTTCTCCATAACTCATTTCTGTAGGCTTAATTTCTAGATTTTACTGATGTTAGTAACCAACGATTAGAGGTGTAAATTATACTTTCTGTGGCCCCTTATCATATTCCACCACAAAAAATAGTCAGTCTAGCACTTTGGAATTGAGTCGGAGTCATGAATCCACAGTTAAAAGCTTGTCTTTCGAGTAGTTGGTGTAACAGATCATAGCTAATTTGATGTATGTCGTTTTTGGTGTTCAAGTTTTCAAACTTTCTAAGATTCATAATATTGAATTTGTCTCTTCACTTTAAAAGTCGTGTATTGACTCGCTGAAGTTACATATATTGTAATAAAATGATATGTTACATTGTTTATATACATGTCTGAATAAGCTTTAAACAGAGAAAACAAGCTCTTATCAACTTCACCGATCGACTCTGCTAATGCAACTAACTTAGTTTGAATTTTTTTCTTCTTATGTCTATCTGTATGACTAGCTAGTTGCGAACATCTGTTAGTGTTATAGTGTGTATATTCATCTCCAAGGAAGGATCAAATGAAACTGGTTCTGTTTCAAAAGAAGCAAGTAATGCTGCTGTTGAATCAGCTGTTCTACAAGTTACCAGCCTGGGAATGCAATTTGACAATATAAAAGTGTGAGAGATCTAATGCCAAATAGAAGATCATCATCATTCATGCATGCATGGTAAGAAAAACACTCCAAGAAAGAAGAAACAAAATACTCTAGTGATTGCGTTTGTGATATATATCTGACACTAGTAAGTATAAAAACGCATACAAGCAAGCATGAATAGATCAAAAGATATATGTTACATGGTTGTGTTACTTGTGTAGTGTATATACAAGTCTGCATGCAGATAAGCTTAAAAATAAAAGAAAAAACAAACTCTTAATTAACAACTTCACCGACTCAGTTAATGCGACTAACTTAGTTTGAAACACTTGGTTTGATTTTTGTTCTTATGTCCATGATCTGTATGACTAGCTACATACATCTGTTAGTCTTAGGGTGTATATGTCACCTCCAAGTCGTCGTTGTACATGGAACTTGGAAGGATCAAATGAAGGTGGTTCTGTTCCCAGGATGCTCTCTGTTTTTCAATTTTATGAGAGGAGAGCTATTCTTATAATTTTGTAGATTATTTTAAGTAAACTTCTGATAAGAAAGATACATGTAAATCGAGTTACGTACACTAAAAATAACGAGAACATAGTGTGCCTAGCTACAGTTAATAAATGATACTTTCTCACTTTCAAAATATAAGATATTTAATTGAAAGTAAGTAGATTAAAAAATGATCATTTTAAAAAAAAATTCAACCAATTATAAATAAGATTTTATAATATAAAATATTAAATTAATATAAAAATAGCATAAAAATTTGAAAATATTTTATATTATAAAACAAAAAAACTTCAAGGAGTATATTTTTCGTATAGCTCCGATTAATTAAAACGTGTTGTTTTATTGATTTTGAGGTTAGGATTGCAGTGTATTGAATAATTTGTATGCAAGGGATATACTGTATGTGGTTCGCTGACACTTAAAAAGATTTAGACTCTTACAATTGAACTGTATAACAATAACAGTTGGTACGTGATAAAGTATTGTATATTAATAATTATAATTCAAATAATAATATACATCCTTAAAATCCACATATGTATTGTATACGATTACTCTCTCTCTCTTTCTTGCCTCTCTCTAAAAACTTATGTGGATCCATTCGTTTGTTCAAAGCTTGAGAAGATACCCATTCTCTTCAAAAGCTGGTGCTAAGATTGCCCAAGCTAGAATGAAATAGAATGATGAGAGGTAAAGAACACAAGATGTGATTATGAATTAGACTCTCACGATCATAATGATCATAATGATACTATATGCATTCTCTTATATAGAGATATGATTGAGCTATAAGTTTCCTATTATAATATGACTGAGGTTTGTAGTTTATATCTTACTTTGGTCAAACACACTTAAACTAATAACGCCATTTGTAGCTATTTATGATTTCTAAACATAACGTATTTTAATACAGATTTTGGCAAGAGAATTCGATAAGGACTTAGGACGATCCACTTAATAAAACATGTCAAACCCCTGAACTCTTTGTCATCTTCTCTTCTTCCATAAATCGTTTCTGTAAGCTTATCAACTTTGCACAGATCTTATTTCTGTGAGCTATAACCATTCAGACAGTGAGATTTGCATATGAAAACAGAGAAATATAATCAGTTTTATTGATTGCAAACTAACTAATTGTTTATACGACAAAAGGGAAAGATTTGCAGCTACCTGAGAGCATTCTGAATATCAAATAGGGAATCCATTGGGATAGAGCAGCTGGGGCACACAAGCTAGTGGATGCAGATCACTATGGAACTGATACTGAAGGGAGAGATTTCGTGTTCAAGAGTGCTATTGCTTTGTGTTGTTAAAGTGACTTGAAATCTCTGAAGACGTCTACAAAGATGTAAAAGACTGTGTAAGACGTACAAGGCTTTTACTAGGCTTTTGTAGAGACCGACTCAAAGCAACTTAGGGTTAGGGTTTTGGGGGTGTAGGCGGCGCAGCCGCCTGTACGGTGTAATAGATTCTAGAAGATTCACAAGATCTTTTATTTCCTATTGTATCGGGTTTTTTGGAGCCTATATAAGGAGACTAGGGGTTTGTAAGGTTGTTCATCAGATTAATAATATAAACCCTAGACAAAGGGTATTCGCCTCAAGAACACTCTGTTTTTCTTTTCAAAGTCTTTCTTATTCTGTTTCTGATCATCCGAATTCACAACAACTGGTATCAAAGCGCCAGGTTCAATGATGAGTTCTGTGAAGTTTGAGGTTCCATGTTTCAATGGAACAGAAAACTTCTGTCTCTGGCGGACCCGGGTGAAGGACATGCTGAATCAACAAGGGGTGAAGAAAGCTTTGTTAGACACAAAGCCAGAAGCGATCTCGCAGGATGACTAGGATAAGATGAGGGAGAAGGCGGGTTCAATGATACGAACATGTCTTGGAGATGAAGTCGTGCATCAGGTTCTAGAGCTCAGATCTTCAAAAGAGATCTGGGATAAGCTAGAAAAGATATAAATGTCGAAGTCCCCATCTAGCAAGTTGTACCTGAAATAGAGGCTGTATTGGTTTAAGATGGCTGAAGGAGCAAATCTGGTCCAGCATATTAACCAATTCAACCAGATCACTGGAGATCTAGGGTGTGTGGGTGTTACAGTTGAGGACGAGGATAAGGCCATGCTGTTGTTGTGTTCTTCGAATCCTGTATATGAGTCGTTGGTGACTGCACTATTGGTTGAAAAAGAGACGATAAGTCTGCAGTCGGCTACAGACTCGCTGCTTGGGCATCATAACCGACGCCAACAGCATGGTGGTGGTAGCAGTGACAACCCTCAAGGTGATGGACTATATGTGAGTATAAGTCAAGGTAGCGGAGTACAGAAGAACAATGGAAAGCAGAGAGATGGCAAGATGAAGAAGATAATCTGTTATAAGTGTCAGAAACCAGGACACTATAAGAGAGATTGTCCTCTGAACAAGGAGCAGAACAAGACGGGAGGTTCATCTAATTCTGTGAACGTGGTTCATGCAGAAGACGCAGTGAAGGTCGAGTTCGATTTGCTTGCAGTGACTACAAGCAATCACACAGCTCTATGGCATATGCAGTTGGGGCATATTGGAGAGCATGGTTTGTCTGAACTTCACAAGAGGGGTCTTCTGGATAGTTTGAAGAATTGTAAGATGGAGTTTTGTAGGTTCTGCGTGATGGGGAAGCAGTCCAAGGCATCTTTCAAGACAGGTCTACACACCACAAATAGTCTTTTAGACTATGTGCATTCTGATGTGTGGAGGCTACACAAGAACATTCATTAGGAGGAAGCAAATACTATGTCATCTTTATAGATGATTTTTCTAAGAAGGTTTGGGTTTACTTCATGAAGCAGAAATCTGAAGTTTTTGAGAAATTTAAGATTTGGAAGGCTGAAGTGGAAAACCAAACAGGGAGGAAGATGAAGTATCTGAGGTCTGATAATGGTACAGAGTATACTAATGGATAGTTTCAAAAGCTGTGTGAGGAGCAGGGTATTCAGAGGCACTTTACAGTGCGGAAAACACCACAACTGAACGGTGTAAGTGAAAGGATGAATCGTTCTATTGCAGAGAAAGCAAGGTGTTTGCGGTTGAATGCAGGACTCCCGAAGATCTTCTGGGCTGAAGCAGTATACATGGCGGTCTACCTCATCAATAGATCGCCAAGGGTTTCTTTAGAAGGAAAGGTTGCTGAAGAAGTCTAGACTGGGGTAGACATTGATCTATCAATCTTGAGAATCTTTGGATGTCCAGCTTATGTGTTAGTTCCCAACGATGAAAGATCAAAGCTGGATTCTAAGTCCAAGAAGTGCATTTTTCTGGGTTTTGAGAAAGGCGTGAAAGGTTTCAAGTTATGGGATCCTGAGGTTAAGAAAAGAGTGATCAGCCGAGATGTGGTGTTTGATGAGCAGTACATGCTGCTGCAGGCGAGTTCAGAACGAGTTCCTGTAACCATTGAGGCTGATACTTGTTCAGATATAGCGGAGGATGAAGAGGAGTCTAGTGAAGCTAGACCAGCAGTGGAAGCAGATGAGCAAACCCCTGAGGTGGAGCAGTCTCCTAAGGTGGGGAAGAAGGGTAATCAGATACGTACAGAGGGGAGTTTGGCTGCAACCAAGGAAAAGCGTGTAGTGAAGGCACATGTCAGATATGGGTATGAAGATATGGCTAGCTATGCTCTGATGATTGGTACAGATGATCCATCAAGTTTTCGTGAAGCTATTAACAGTCCTAAAAAGGAAGAATGGATTGCTGCTATGACAGAGGAGACAGTTAGTCTGAACAAGAATCAGACATGGGAGCTTACAACACTTTCAAAGGGGAAGAAAGCAATTGGTTGCAAGTGGGTCTTCAAGAGGAAAGCAGGAGTCTCTGAGAAGGAAGTTGTGACTTTCAAGGCGAGACTAGTAGCGAAAGGGTGCTCACAGAGGGCAGAGGTTGATTATGACGAGATTTTCTCCCTTGTAGTTCGACACACGTCCATCCGTGTTGTGTTGGGACAGGTAGCTTGCTGGGATTTGCATCTTGAGCAGATGGATGTGAAGACAGCGTTTCTCCATGGGAATTTGGAGGAAGAGATCTATATGGAGCAACCTGAAGGGTTTGTCAAGTCTGGAGAGGAGAAGGTTGTATGCAGACTGAAAAGATCTTTATACGGGCTGAAGCAGGCTCCTAGACAGTGGTACAAACATTTTGATACTTACATGTTGCAGATAGAGTACCAGAGATGTGAGTATGACTGCTGTGTTTATATGAAGAACGTTGGTAACAATTCTCGCATATTTCTGCTGTTGTATGTTGATGATATGCTCATTGCTGGAAGCAATATGGATGATATTGTTGAGTTGAATGGGCTATTGGGAGAAGATTTTGAGATGAAGGATCTTGGTGCTGCAAAGAAGATTCTTGGGATGGAGATTCGCAGGGATAGGAGTTCTCAGAGATTGTGGTTATCTCAAATAAGCTACATAGAGAAGATACTTGAAAGGTTTGACATGAAGAATGCAAAACCTGTGTCTAATCCTCTGACGAATCACTTCAAGCTCTCAGCACGCCAGTGCCCTATTTCTGATGAGGAGATCAGAAACACGGCACAAGTTCCTTATGCTAGTGCAGTTGGTTGTCTGATGTATGCGATGGTTTGCACAAGACCAGATTTGGCTCAAGCTGTTAGTCAAGTCAGTAAGTACATGTCTAAACCTGGGAGGGAGCACTGGAATGCAGTGAAATGGATTCTCAGGTATTTGAAGGGTACTACAGATCGTGGTCTCATGTTTGGAGGACATGAGTGCAAGGCAGAAGTCGTGGGTTTCGTTGATTCAAATTATGCAGGTGATCTTCATAACATGAGGTCTACAACCGGGTATGTATTTACTCTTGCTGGAGCACCTATAAGTTGGAGGTCTGTGTTGCAGTCTGTAGTTGCAATGTCAACCACTGAAGCCGAGTACATGGCAATGGGAGAGGCAGCTAAGGAGGCATTATGGGTTAGAGGACTTGTAATGGAATTGGGTGTTGAGCAAGGTGGAGTTCAGCTACACTATGATAGCCAGAGTACTTTATATCTGGCAAAGAATCAAGTGTATCATGGTAGGACAAAGCACATTGAGGTAAGATATCACAAGATCAGAGAGTTATCAGTTTCTGGTGTGATTTTACTGCAGAAGGTGCACACGTCTGAGAATGCAGCTGATATGTTGACCAAGCCAGTCACCATGGAGAAGTTTAAGCACTGCTTGGATTTGCTCCAGGTCTTTCATTGCTAGATGAAGAAAAATGGTTCCCCCAAAAGCTAACAAGGATTTGAAGTTGAAGTCAATGAGATTTCGTCGTCAAGGTGGAGTTTGTTGTTAAAGTGACTTGAAATCTCTGAAGACGTCTACAAAGATGTAAAAGACTGTGTAAGACGTACAAGACTTTTACTGGGCTTTTATTGGGCTTTTGTAGAGACCGACTCAAGGCAACTTAGGGTAAGGGTTTTGGGGGTGTAGGCAGCCGCCTGTACGGTGTAATAGATTCTAGAAGATTAACAAGATCTTTTATTTCCTATTGTATCGGGTTTTTTGGGGCCTATATAAGGAGACTATGGGTTTGTAAGGTTGTTCATCAGATTAATAATATAAACCCTAGACAAAGGGTATTCGCCTCAAGAACACTATGTTTTTCTTTTCAAAGTCTTTCTTATTTTGTTTCTGTTCATCCAAATTCACAACACTTTGCAACGTCCAGTGCTTGATTCTTGCCTCACAGTTGGATTCCTCCCACTTTCTTCTCATGGGCTTAGGGTCGGGAAACTTATCACCATGCAGTGGAGAGGGAAAGGCTTAAATATCTCAAAGAAAGTGAAGCCGTAGAACAATAACAACATGTAAGTGATGTCAAGATCGAGCAGCTTTCTATTTAAACAAGATATCACTTTTTCGTAAAGAGTTTTGATTGCTATCACCATTAATCACTATCAGTTTCTAATTTACCAAACTCTCCGTTTGGATCAACTGTTGTTGTTTTATTTACACAAGGATGAAGTCAATGCAAATTCGGAGAATTGGATGATCGCTGGTAGGAAAAGAGGCCATGTCTCTCTCTCTCAGAGGAGCAAGGTAAGTAATATTTTCTTCTTCTTGTTTGTGTAATTGCAAGAAACACAATTTGCATCCAAGTGATGATATGTTATTTCTTTTGTCGTCTGGAAATTAACAATATTACAGGTTCAAGAGTAGTAATCTCGATACTGTGTGTCCCGTTAGTAGCGGGTTATGTCCGTCCTCCTCAACTCGGGTTGCCAAACGTAGAAGAAGCAAATGTAAGCAGCAATCCACCGGGTCCTCACTTGGTATGCGTCTTGCCTCCACTTTTAAGTTCTTTCTACTGAATCCCTGTCAAGTAATTAATAGAAGTTCACTCTTTTTATAAATGTTTTTTTTTAAGAAAACATTGTTTCTATGTAATTTTATTGGTTTGCCATCATAGAAAAATCAGAGAATTGCCTTCATGGGAATAGCAATGATGAGAGTGGTTTTTTCTTATATATAAACCGTGTGCTGCATGCGGATAACTAGATTTGTGTATATGGTTTTTTTCTTTGTCTTGTGCTGTTTCTATTCTCTATGTTTCCATGTAGGTCATATTCACATACTGTTAATGTCAAGCCACAAGCCCAACAACAAGCTCAGGTCCAACAACAAGAAACGGCCCAAGTCTCACACAAAGGTCAACGGTTCAAAACCCCTCAAGAGTGCGACAGGTCACTGCAACCTTCTCTGCAACAAAAGAAGACAAATGTGCAGGTTACACAAAAGGAACAACTGATCAAACCTGCAGATTCTCTGAACATGGTACTATCAAACCGTTTTGGTCCCATTGAAGCAAGTGGCTAGATGATTGACAGATGTCACAAGATCCTATCAAGGACCTAGAATGTTCTTTACATAGTATAAGTATCAACACCTTGTATAAGCAAAAGCTAAGTTTGATTCAATACAAAGTTTACCTACTTTCAAACTTCTTTCTTGTTTATTCACATAATATCAGAGCTTTTCAAACCTTAACCGGTGCTGTCATGGCAGAGAATCTTGGCTCCTACCCATTTCCTTCTACTCTTCATGTTGCAAGCTCAGTTACCATTAAATTGAGTGATAGTAATTATCTTCTGTGGAAAACCCAATTTGAATCGTTGCTTCGGTGTCAGAAGCTTCTGGGGTTTGTCAATGGGTCAATCCCGAAACCATCGGCTGTTGTAGTTACCAACACAACCAATCAAGCTGTTGAAACTCCAAATCCGGCATATGAATCCTGGATCTGTACGGATGAGCTAATCAAGTCATGGATCTTTGGTACTCTCACCGAGGAAGTTCTCTGTCTGGTTCACGCTCTCGCCACATTATAAGATGTCTGGATGTCTCTTGCCGGGAAATGCAACAAGAGCTCCGTTGCTCGCGAGTTTGAACTCCGTCGTCGACTCCAACTTCTGAACATCAAAGGTAAAACCTTTACCAATTATTGTCGCGAGTTTCGAGTTGTTTGCGATAACCTGAGTTCGATTGGTAAACTGGTGGACGAAAATATGAAGATTTTCACCTTTCTCAATGTGTTGGGCCGTGAATACAACCCAATAACAATAGTTCTCCAAAGTTCTATGTCTCGCACTCCGGCCCCGACGTTTAACGATGTCGTTTTGGAGATCCCTAGCTATGATTCAAAGCTTCAATCGTATGAGTCTCCCTCCGATGTTTCACCTCATCTAGCCTTTCACACTCAACGCGTGGGATATTCCGGGTCAGGACAGAGGGGTCGTGGCTCTGGTCGTGGCCGCGGAGGATATTCTACTCGTGGCAGAGGCTTTTCTCAGCAAGTAAGCTCCTCTGGCTGGAACCACTCTGGTAATTCTTCACCTCGTCCTGTTTGCCAGATTTGTGGCCGTACAGGTCACGTTGCTCTTAAATGCTGGAATCGGTTCGACAACTCATATTAGAGTGATGAGGTTCCCCAAGCTCTTGCTGCCCTTCGTCTTGCAGACCCGAGTGGTAAAGAATGGGTTACTGATTCTGGTGCTACGGCTCATATCACGACTGCTGCTGAATCTCTTCAAACTACGATGCCATACAATGGCCCTGAGAATGTCATGGTGGCTGATGGGACTTTCCAACCCATCACACATGTTGGTTCTACATCACTCACAACCCCATCATGTAGTATTCCTCTTTATGATGTCCTTGTTTGTCCAACCATGGAGAAATCTCTGTTATCGGTATCCAAGTTGTGTGATGACTATCCATGTGGAGTTTTCTTTGATTCTAATTGTGTATATATTATTGATTTACTAACTCAGAGGGTTGTGACAAAAGGACCTTGTCGTGAAGGGCTTTATGTGTTGAAGAATGTGGAATTTGCAGCTTTCTACTCAAATCGTCAGGTTGCAGCTAGTGATATGGTGTGGCATCAACGTTTGGGACATGCAAATTTTCAGATTCTTCAACTCTTACAATCTAGCAAGGCAATTACCGTTAATAAGAGCAGCACTACTTCCGTTTGTGAACCTTGCCAAATGGGAAAGAGCACTAAGCTTCCTTTTTCTTCTTCTAGTTCGTTTGTTAAGGAACCACTTGATCGATTACACTGTGATCTATGGGGTCCATCACCAGTTGTATCTGTTCAAGATTTCAAATATTATGCAGTTATTTTGGATGAGTTTTCTCGTTACTCTTGGATGTTCCCTCTCAAGTCCAAATCTGATTTTTGTGATGTCTTTATTGGGTTTCAAAAGCAAATTGAAAATCAGTTGGGTAGAAAGATAAAGATTTTTCAAAGTGATGGTGGTGGTGAGTTTATTAGTACTCGGTTCAAAACTCATCTACAAGATCATGGAATCCAACACTTGCTCTCTTGTCCATCGACTCCTGAGCAAAATATGATGGCTGAAAGGAAACATAGACATCTCGCTGAGCTTGGTTTGTCTATGCTGTTTCAGAGTAAAACTCCACTCAAGTTTTGGGTTGAAGCTTTTTATTCGGCTAATTTCATCAGCAACTTGCTTCCCTCTCCATCCCTCGGTCCGCAAAGTCCTCATGAACTCTTGCTTAAACAAAAACCTGATTACTCTTTTCTTCGTGTGTTTGGCTCTGCGTGTTATCCATGTCTGCGCTCATTTACTCAACACAAGTTTGAGCCAAGATCGCTCCAGTGTGTCTTCCTTGGTTACAATGCACAATATAAAGGGTATAGGTGTCTCTATCCTCCTACAGGTCGTGTTTATATCAGCCGCCATGTTATTTTTGATGAGAATTGCTTCCCCTTTACAGACCGATACAGGGGATTGGTGACACAACACAAGACTGGCACTCTTGGAGCTTGGCAAGCTGCTGATTCGTCCATTCCGCCCCGTGTTCTGCCGAGTCTTTCATCACACATTACGAATTCTCATCAGGATTCATAGTGGCTTGAATATGTTATGGAATATCCTCAAGATGCTCCCTGTTATGCTACTCCATCTCACAGTTCTGAGCCGGATGTTTTGCTGTCCCCAGGTGAGGTTCCCTCGTCGGATCAGTCTACTGTGACTAATGATGCTCTTGCATCTCCGGATCACGTCTCTGCTCCTGACACTACTGATTCTGTTCAGTCTGCTCATCCTATGATAACGAGGTCTAAAGCCGGTATTCACTGTCCAAACCCACGGTATGCTCTTGTGGCCAGCAAAACTATCCCGTCTCTTCCCCAAACCGTTGCGGAAGCGTTAAAACACCCTGGTTGGAGGCAGGCTATGTTAGATGAACTCAACTCCATATATGAGAACCACACTTGGGATCTTATTCCTCCGACTGCAGCAATGAATATATTGGGTTGTCGCTGGGTCTTTACTGTTAAGCTAAATGCTGATGGCACTGTCAACAAGCTGAAAGCTCGTCCTGTGGCCAAAGGCTTTAACCAAGAAGCTGCTGTGGATTTTACTGAGACCTATAGTCGTGTTGTGAGGACTTCTAACATTCGAATTGTTCTCTCTGTTGCCACATCAAAGAGTTGGGATATCACTCAGTTGGATGTGAAAAATGCATTTCTACATGGCGACTTACAAGAAAATGTATATATGATACAACCTCCAGGATTTGAAGATGTTTATAAACCGACTCATGTATGCTCGCTAAGAAAGGCTCTTTACGGATTAAAACAGGCTCCCAGGGCCTGGTTCGACAAGTTCAGCAACTATTTCCTGGAATTTGGATTTGTGTGCAGCAAAGCGATCCCTCTTTGTTCACTTATCGTCGGAATGGCGACACGCTGGTTCTCTTACTGTATGTGGACGACATACTGTTGACTGGTTCGAATTCTACACTATTTAAGTCCTTGATTGCTGAGCTTAGTTCACGGTTTGCAATGAAAGACTAGGGAATATTCAATATTTCTTGGGTATTCAAGCACAAGCTCTTCCTCTTGGCTTGTTTCTTCATCAGGAAAAATATACAGAAGAGATCCTTCACCATGCGCATATGTCAACATGTAACTCTGTTCACACTCCTCTGCCTCAACGGTCTTGATCATGTTTTCAAGGATACTAAGCCTTTTTTGAGCCCTCTTTCTTCAGAAGTCTTGCTGGGAAGCTTCAATACTTGACCATTACTCGTCCTGATATTCAGTTTGCTGTCAACTTCATTTGTCAACGAATGCACTCTCCCACTGAGTCAGATTTTAGTCTCCTCAAACGGATTCTTCGCTATCTCTGTGGCACTTCGAAAATGGGTTTGCATCTCTACAAGAACAGTCCTCTACATCTTGTTTCCTACAATGATAGTGACTATGCGGGGTGTAAGGATACTCGTCGATCTACTTATGGGCTCTGTGTTTTATTGGGCACTAATATTGTGTCCTGGTCTGCAAAGCGTCAACCTACAGTGTCTCGGTCCTCCACCGAAGCTGAGTATCGTCTCTCGCTTCCACTGCTTCTGAACTCACCTGGACTGCTTCGGTTCTACGTGATCTTGGTATCTCTCAATCGTATGCTGCTCTTCTCCATTGTGATAATCTTTCTGCAGTCCACTTGTCTGCAAATCCTGTTCTTCACAACCATTCCAAACACTTTGATGTTGACTATCATTATGTCCGTGAACAAGTTGCACTTGGTCTCCTTGAGGTTCAACACATTCCAGCCAAACTGCAACTTGCTGATATCATCACCAAGTCCCTTCCACGACCATCCTTTCAGCGCTTACGACACAAACTGAATGTGCGTCTTCCCCCACACTCAGTTTGCGGGGGGATGTTAATGTCAAGCCACAAGCCCAACAACAAGCTCAGGTCCAAGAACAAGAAACGACCCAAGTCTCACACAAAGGTCAACGGTTCAAAACCCCTCAAGAGTGCGATAAGTCACTGCAACCTTCTCTGCTACACAAGAAGACAAATGTGCAGGTTACACAAAAGGAACAACTGATCAAACCTGCGGATTCTCTGAACATGGTACTATCAAAACCGTTTTGGTCCCATAGAAGCAAGTGGCTAGATAATTGACAGATGTCACAAGATCCTACATTGTATCAAGGACCTAGAATGTTCTTTAGGTAGTATAAGTATCAACACCTTGTATAAGCAAAAGCTAAGTTTGATTCAATACAAAGTTTACCTACTTTCAAACTTCTTTCTTGTTTATTCACACATACTAGCAGTTCGCACGATAGAAGATTTGCAGTTACCAAAGCATGCTGAATTTATATCCAACATGGTGACAGAGCCACAATCTTTTAGCTCCAAAACTGCTCACAAAGCTCTTCCTGTGCCAATTAGACTCTCGACCATAGCAACAGAACAGCAAAAGAAAAAACAGAACAAGGGTGGGATATTAAAAATAAAGAGAATAAAAGCCAACATTAAGACCAAATCTTTTTCAAAAATGTAGAGTTTAGATATGTTTTCTGGTTTGCAAAAGATTAATTGTTTGTCCGAAAGCTGAAAATGGTTTGGTGTGAAACCAAACTACATTTGAAGGATTAAGTAGGAGTTAAAAATGATTATCACCCTACAATGGCTAAAAACCAATTAGTCAGTCTTTTTTAACAATGAACTCCAAATCTATTTGCATGTCTCTATTTTATTTGAGTCAAAAAGGTTAGTTGATGTCGAAGCGGTTTTTAAAGGACGTACAATCCATTTAACATTTATATATGGTGACCCAGTTCCAAAGAACCGTGATTTGGTTTGGGAATGCTTATTAAGGATTGGTTCTTCTCGATCCCCTCCTTGGTTTGTTGTCGGTGATTTTAATGAATTGACGGGAAATCATGAAAAAGACGAGGAAAGCTACGACATGCTTCTTCGTTTCTTTCTTTTAACGAAATGATTCAGGATTGTGGTTTTTTTGAATTCTCCTATCTAGGTGATTGTTTATCTTGGTGGGATAAAAACCGGTCAGATGTCGGTTGGATAGGGCTTTAGGTAATGAGGATTGGCATGAATTGTTTTCCGACACAGTTAGAGAATATTTGCAAATGATCGCTTCTGACCATGAGCATCTTATAGTTAGCATAGGTACGAAGAAGCCGCAGGGGCATAGGAGTTTTATTTTTGATCGGCGTTGGGTTGGTAAGGAGGGTTTAATGGGCGTCATCGCATCAGGCTGGGACGGGGACCTAGAGCAGGGTCCAACTAATTTTGTGGATAAAATTGTGAATTGTAGATGGGCGATTTCTCGCTGGCGCAAATCTTAGTTACCATTTGGTAGGGACACAATTGAGGATATTAAATGGAAGCTGGAGGTGGCCCAGGAGGATGATTCAACTTCTCCATCAATCATCTATGATTTACACAATCGCTTAAGTGAATCTTGTAGGGATGAAAAGGTCTACTGGTATCTAAAGAGTCAGAATAAATGGATATGCGAGTGAGGGATTAAAATTCCAAGTATTTTCATGCCTAAACAAAGCAAAGGTGGTCCCGCAATCGGATTATTGGTCTGTTTGACAAAAACGATATTTGGTCAGCAAAGGATGTTGATATATGCAATACTGCAATATCTTATTTTGAGGAGTTGTTTACTTCAATCAACCCGAAAAACTTTTAGGAGGTCTTACTAGAGTTCAAACCGGTTATTATAGATGAGGACAATGTGTGGTTAACAGTTTCAGCTACAGAGGCTGAGGGTAAAACGGCTTTATTTATGATGCATCCGAATAAATCCCCTGGCCCATATGCGATGACAACTTTGTTTTTCCAGAAGGCATGGAGGGTAGTTAAAACAGATCTTGTGTCTTTGGTCAGTCAGTTTTTTGGAAGGGTGTTTTTCATCGGAGCTTCAATAGAACGCATTTCTGCCTCATTCCTAAGATGGTAAAGCCAACCTGGATGGCTGAATTACGTCCTATTAGTTTATGCAATGTGGGCTACAAGATTATTTCAAAAATTATGTGTCAGCGACTTAAGAAAGTTTTACCGGGTCTTATCTCTGAGACTCAATCGACTTTTATCCTAGATCGGTTGATTTCAGATAATATCCTGAATGCTCAGGAGATGTTTCACGGTATATGTACAAATCCGTCTTGTAAAGGGAAATTTATGACAATTAAAACAGATATGAACAAGGCGTATGACATGGTGGAGTGGGCTTTTGTTGAGGTGTTACTACAAAAAATGGGGTTTGCGGAAACATGGATAGCATGGATTATGTTTTGTGTTTCTTTGGTTGAGAATAAAGTTCTTTTGAATGGTCAACCATAGGCCTGAGCATAGAAACTGTACCCGAATACCCAACCCAAAAACTGACCTGAAAAACTGGGTTCAGATTGGGTACTGATTTACTTATAAAACCCCATTGGGTTCTCTTTTCCAATACCCATGGGTTCGGGTTAGGATACCTATCAAACCCAAATATATAAATATATCTAAAAATATTTATAATATTTAGCATTAATATAATTCAATTACCCAAAATTGTAATTGTAATTTTGAATATTTCAATTAGTTTTATACCTATATATAAAAAATAATGAAAATATCAAAAATTATTTGTTAAATAAGGAAAAATTTAGCTAAATTTAATTCAATTTAATTAGTTTTAAAGACTTATTTTCGAATACCCGGTAGTTCGGATATTAATCGAGTTATGAAATTTGTAACCCAAACCGACCCGAATCTGATAGTACCCAAACCAAACCGAACTTATATATCAAAAAAATACCCAATGGGTTCTATTTTTTCTAAACCTGTTTACCCAAATCCGATTGGGTTACCCGAATGCCCAGGCCTAGCCAATCAAATGGGTTGATAGTTTCGGAGGTTTTAATTGCAAATATTCGGAAAACGGAGACGGATAAACTTATTATAGGAATGAAAGTGGCGCATAAATTCCCATCCATCACGCATTTATTGTTTGTCGATGATAGTCTTTTCTTCTGTAGGGTTATTTTGGATATTTTAAAACAGTATGAGTCTGTGTCGGGACAACAAATTAACTTTACAAAATCTTCAATACAGTTTGGTCACAAGGTCGATGAGACAACAAAGGCGGAGATGCAGGGGATTCTTGGGATTACAAATTTGGATGGTATGCGATCTTATCTTGGTTTACCAGAGAGCTTGGGTGGGGCTAACACGAAAGTTTTCTCCTTTGTTCAGGATTGGTTGAACTGTCAGAGAAATGGTTGGACGGTCATTCTGCTTTCGAAAGGGGGAAGAGAAGTGATGATTAAGTTGGCGACAACTGCTGCTCCGACGTTTCTGATGTCTTGTTTTCTGTTACCAAAAACATTACATCTAAACTCACTAGTGCAGTGGCAAAATTTTGGTCACTTAGTCAGGGGTTATGCATTGGCTTGCATGGGAAAACTTATGTGTCAGTAAGCAGTTGGGCAGGTTAGAATTTAGGAACATTGATGATTTTAACACGGCTTTGCTGGCTAAACAATTACGACGACTGATTGAGGTTCCAGACTCACTGTTTTCCAGTGTTTTCAAAAGTAGGTACTTTAGAAATTTGCATCCTCTCAATCCAATTCGGTCATACACTCCATCGTATGGGTGGAGGAGTATGTTTTCCGCTCGTTCTCTTGTAAACAAAGGACTTATTAAAAGGGTTGGCTCGGGGGTTTTCATCTCAATATGAAATGACTCCCGGATACCAGCCCAATTCCCGAGACCAGCTTTAAGTAAGGCTCCGTTTCAAGACTCCACTCTCCAAATGACTCAATTAATTGATCGTCATCTGAATACTTGGCATATGGATCGGCTCAGGGAGTATTTTGATCTGAAGGATGTTTCTTTGATTTGAGTTATTCCTATAGGAGGTTTTCAAAAGGCAAACTCTTTTGGTTGGCATTTTACAAAAACAGGAAAGTATACGGTTAAATCAGGTTATCATGCGACACGCCTGGCAGTCCCTTGGACTTTTCAAGCACCTGGTTGTCGTCCGGAGATTTCTCCCCTGCTGGTCAGAGTTTGGTGGGTTCGTTGTCCACCAAAGATTCAACATTTTATGTTGCATGTTTTATCAGGTTGTGTTTCGCAAATTGGGACGGCAAGGTATTGTGTGTGATTTGGGTTGTGTACGGTGTGGTGCTGATGAGGAAACAATTAATCATGCCATTTTAGTTTGTCCTTCGACTCGACAGGTTTGGGCTTTAGCATATATGCTGGTGGGACCGATATCCTTCCCAACAGAGTCTGTGTATGCTAATGTTAACCATTTTTTTGGGCCAACACAATCCTGGGTCTCAGGTTTTGACTTTTCCTAGGCTTATGAGATATATTTAAAAAGCAAGGAATGCTCGCGTTTTTGAAAATGTTGATGAGCGGCCTGAGGAGATTGTTCGGGTTGCAGAAGGTGAGGCATTGACATGGCATCAGGCTTAGGTGGAAGGCGTTGATGAGGATTCTCCAATTTCTTCTTTATCTTCGAGCCCCCGGCAGAGGGTGGCTGTTGCTAATTTCCCGCTGTTTTCTTCAGGTTATTGCTGCTTTGTTGATGCATCTTGAAAAGCGGATGAGTCAATTGCATGTGCGGGATGGTTCTGTTTATCTTCCCACGATGCATCGCCGATTAGGGGAGCCACCAATTTCCAGCGTAATCTCTCCCCTCTGCATGCTGAAGTTGAAGCGTTCATCTAGGCAATGCAATGTATGATTGGCCTTGACCTCCGAGATGTGGCGTTTTACACTGATTGTTCAGACTTGGTGAAGATGGTGTTTAGCCTTCGGACTGGCCAGCTTTCTTGGCGTACCTTGACAACATTCAGCTTGACAGGGAGAAATTTTCAACTTTCTCTTTATCTTTTATCTATCGAAATGCAAATGTAAGAGCAGACTTTCTGGTGCGTCAAGCGTGTCTTTTCTCTGCTTTATGTCTTGTTTGTAAACAATTTTCCACTCAATTACCTCGTTTCTTTTGTTTTTTAAAAAAAAACTCCAAATCCCCTATATGTTAATAGAGAAGCACTCTCACTAAAAAGCTGAGGTGTCGCGCTCACTGAGCTCTTGTACCATTTTAATAAATGCCCTTACTTCTTATTACTATTTACTTAAATATGCTATTAAAATATATGAGTTAATGTTTTTTTATTAGTTTTTAAAAATGAAAGATTCTCTTCAAGAGAATTTGTTAAAAATACCCTTTTTGGGATACCCATTTTCAAAAATACCCTCTTTTTTGAACATTTTCATTTTTACCCTCTTTTACATAATTTTAATGTATTAAATTCATTTTTAATTTTTTTTTTAAATTTGGGTTCTCATTTTACATTTAGGATATAGTTTTGAGGGGTTAGGGTTTAGTATTTGGATTTTAGGGTTTAGAATTTAGTGATTTTATTCATAGAAAAGGGGTATTTTTGAAAATGACCAACATGAAAAGGTAATTTTAAAAAGTGACATAGGAAAAGGAGTATTTTTGAAAATCCCCCAAGATTCAATCAACTTTTAAAAGCCGGAAATATATTTAATTATCACTTACATAACCTATTTAATTATTAAAATTAAATTATATTTCTCAAAAAAATTATAAACCATTTATTTATCTTTTGAAATGCTAAAGTTACTCTCCTATTTTGAAAAAGTCTGATGACTATTCAACTATTTTTTTTTTTAAAAATAAATGATAAATTATCACATTAATCATAAAAGTAAATTACATACCAGAAACAATATAAACTTATTCACCGACTTAAATTTTTGAAACGCAAAACTTACTCTCTGGTTTCAAGTATTAAAAATTAATTATCACGATATAATCTTAAAAATAAATAACATTTCACAAACAATTTTAAATCTATTCACCAATTTAAATTTTTGAAAAAGAAAAACTTTGTCTTCTATATAAAAATTCTAATGACTATTTATATATATGTGACTCAGCAATCTTAACATGGTATCCATGTTATTTATTTTTTTAAAAACCCTACGACAATCATTTTTCCTATAAGTTTTCACCAGAACTACACTCTTTGATTATTTACCACTTTTTATACATTTTTTTCATTGCATTTTTACACTTAGGATTAGTTTAAATTAATTCTATTAGTCTAAAAATATTGTTTTATCTATTTAATGGCATAATAATATAGATAACAATGTGAAACATAAAAGATGTGAATTTAATTTTAGAAACACAAAAAGACAATGAAACTTTCTCCACCACGTTGAAATTCTTTTTCACGTTTAAATAGTTCAAGGGTGAAATGTATTACACAAAATAAACGCAAACTTGAAAAAACGAAAAAAAAAACTTTACTTACAAATTTTGTTTTACAGAAACAAATCTTAAATCTCAAATAATAATATTATTCATAATATTTAATTTAAATCGATTTATCTTGCACTATGTGCGGGTTGGTACCTAGTCTACTTTAAATCTAAATAGTTATGTTTTTTTTTGAATTGACCAAATAGTTATGTTTTGACTACATGTGCCACTCACATCCATCTTTGTAGAAATTTTATGGCTCTCTAAAAGTTTGAAAGTTAGGTATTGAATCAAATTATTATGCAGCAAGTGTAGCCATATAATCAAGGAGAAATTACTTTTAAAAGGAGATGATCCGACAGTGTTCTATGTACATCATTAATTATAGAGCACATACACACATCTTAATTCTAGTAAAAAAGAAGTACAAATTTAAGAATGTCCAAAATTATTAGTTTAATTACTTCAATTGCCACTGAATTATTGTTTTTAGAAAAAGAATTTCAAAATCAATAAAGGCAATTTGGTATTAATGAAAAAAATCATTTGGACCATCCAATTATAGAATCCAAGATCCATGTGTATTTAATATGGATTTTACCTAAAATACCTAAAAATCATTAATAACTAATTAAAAATAATAATTGTAAAATACTTTAATTTTGAGATTAGTATATTAAAAACTACCAAGCAAATTATTTTGGTAACAAAAAATAATATTTTATCTATCTCATCAAATGTATACCTGTTAGTCATACGACGAATTTCATTTTAAAAACCATCATAAAATCTTTAAGGGATTATCATTTGAAAAAATGTATATATTTATCCATATTAAATTTATATTTTTTAAAAATATAAGAAAAATATTGTTAAATAATTTTGAAGTCTAAAATTATTTTATTTTATATGCGATATTCCATTAATAATAATATATGTTTATTAGTTGGAATTAATAAAAATATTTCTTAAAATCTTAACAGTAATTTTTAAACATGTAAATGTATATATTCTTAAATAATCTTATAATTCTTCTTAATTTTCGATAAAAATCAACATTTTTGGTCATTATTTTTGCTGGTTTTAGGGAATAATCAACTGAAAGTCATTTTCGGTCGTTATTTTTACTCCAATTCAGATGAGGTTTGTGAGTTATTCTAATTTGATAAAGCACTTTAAATAGGGATACTAAACGACTAAATTTTACATAGATAACGGGTTAAATTTAACAGAACACTAAAAAGTTATATCATATAATCTAATACTATTAAATATAAAAGTAAAAGAAAAATTGTCGTGCGGGTTATATCCTATAATGTAACAAATATTATGTATAGACCTTCTTACTTTTCAACAACTGATTTTATGCACATCAAAACAAACAAAATAGTATGTATATCAATATGTTATTCAGCAAAACAAAACAAATCTAAAAATTTATATATTATTGTAAATCAAAACTTTTAACTAAATGTTATAAATTTTAAGTTTTGATTATATAAAAATTATAATCATAATCCCGCGGGTCTAATACTAGTTACCATCACAACAGGAGCACTATCCGTTCAAATAGAAAGCATAAATTAAGAAACCTTTTATGTACAATATCGAAAAACTTGGTGGGCAAGGCCATTTCTGTAAAGGATCGTCTGTATTAATTAGTGTAGGGTTTTTTTAGGTGGGGAAAGCGAAAAACCATTGTAAAAACTACAAACATTCATAGTCTAATACTCAAAACCATCTGAGCTAGAATTATTTTGTTTAATAATAGATCATAATGATTTGGTTGAATGCACAAATTAAAATTAGGCTGACGTGGTAATAAACCTTTTATGTACAGTATATACTTAAGGTAATTCAAGTAGATTTGTTTCAATACTCCACAATATCGAAAAACTTGGTGGACAAGGCCATTTCCTCTGTAATAAATTAGTGTAGGGTTTTTTTAGGTGGGGAAGAGTACCAATTTATACAAAACTAGGGTTTTTCATAATGTCTCTTCTTCTTAGCCGGCTACCGAAGCTCTGCCGTGGGAAACCTGGGTTGATAAGATACTCTCTTCTGATTCTGTCTAATGGTTTCTCAACTTCCTTGCGGCAAACGCCACCTTGTACCATCATCACCGCTGGTTATTGTGGAGAGGGTCTTAAAAATCTCGTGATTTGTAATGCTAATGGATTGTGCTGCGTTGATTTGGAAAAGAAGGTACCTACGGAGCTGGTGGAGGAGAATGATGCAACTGTAACAATAGGGGCATCTAATGGCTGGGTAGCTACTTTTAAGGACGGCGTGGTGCGTCTACAAGATGATTTAAACCCGTTTGCATCGGATATAAATCCTAAATGCATTCCCCTGCCTCCTCTTGTGACTCTGCCTGGTTGCCAAACCCAAGTTGTGACCAACGTAGCCATGTCCTCACCTTCTCCCGAGGATGAAGACTGTGTTGTGGCTGTCAAGTTCTTGGGACCTCAACTCAGCTTTTGCCGACCCGCTCAAAGTAACTCTGATTGGACCAACATTAGAATCGAAAGCCCCTGCTTCTTCCCCTCCCGTGTCATGTTTTGCAAGAAAGATGAGATGTTTTGCCTACTCGGTTCTGGAGGACACCTGATTGGATCATGGGATCTCGGTAAACACACGAACAAACCAAAGATTCAGAGGTTGCAATTTCAAAACCTTCCCGAGCTGACCAGGAGAAAGCAGGAGCGCTTGCATTCGTGTTGCACGAGCGAACACTTGGTGGAGTCACGATCCACTGGTGAAACGTTCTTGGTTAAGTTGTACAGGAAGGCCACCGCCAGTGGTAGGGTGAAAATGCAAACGAAAGATGTATTGGTGTTCAAGCTTGACGAAGAAGGAAACGCTATCTACACTCAAGACATTGGAGACCTCTGCATTTTCATCTCAAACTCTGAACCTTTTTGTGTCCCTGCTTCTTCCTTTCCAGGCATGTTCTCTAACTGCATCGACTTCCTGGATGTAGACGAAAGTGCCTTCTTCAGACCTAATTATTCTTCCCTTAAAAGTATGAATTCTCCGTCTGTGGCCCCTTATCACATTCCACCTCAAAATATAGTCTAGCTAGCTACTACTCTGGAATTGATTCTGAGTCATGAATCCACAGTTAAAACCTTATCTTCACGAGTACGTAGTTGGTGTAACAGATCATAGCTGTATGTGGTTTTTCTTGTTCCATTTTTGAAACTTTCTGAGATTCATAATATTGAATTTGTCCCTTCACTTTAAAAGTCGTTTTGTTGGTATTGGCTCGCTGAAGTTACATACTGTGACATAAATGATATGTCACATTGTTTATATACATAGGCCTAAACAGAGAAAACAACTTCACCAACTCTGTTAATGCAACTAACTTAGATTGATTTTTTGTACTTGTGTCTATATGTGTGACTAGCTACACATATTGTTAGTGTTAGGGTGTATATGTCATCTCTAAAGTCGTCGTCGTCCCCCGTGGAAGGATCAAATGAAGGTGGTTCTGTTCTCGTGTAATTCAAGAATTAGTGAGCAACACATAAAGTCCTGCTGATTAAAATATAGAGTCCTTCACTAACACTACTATTTCGTCAAGCATTTGGGCCTTCCTAAGTAAATCAAAAGTCCTGATCAGAAATATAAAAGCTAAATCTATGTATGTGGCTTTTGTTGTTCCAGTCTTGATCTTTCTGAAATTCATAATATTGAATTTGTCCCTTCACTTTAAAGTCGTTTTGTTGGTATTGGCTCGCTGAAGTTACATATATTGTAATAAAAAAATGATATGTTACATTGTTTATATACATGTCACATAAGCTTTAAACAGAGAAAACAAGCTCTTATCAATTGAATGAACCAACTTTTTTTGCTAAGATTTTACTTCCAACTTAGTTATTGGTTCGTTAATTCTCGCACACCTAAGACTAACTCTAACCCGACTACACTGACTAAAACACACAAGTGAACCAGCCTAGGAATATAAACAACAAATGTATTATTAATCCTCCTTCCAAAAAGGTTTGCTGTTAATTTAAGGTCCATTTTTTACTCCACCAAAATATCCAAAAAGATTGTGTGACTTGAAGTCTAAAACTTGGTGGGCAAGGCCATTCATTGTATTAATGGAGGGCTTTTGGTGGAGAATAATGAATATTAGGGTTTTGCCGCTAAGTAATTAGGTTTTGTATTTAACTCTCTTGCTCTTCTTCACTAAGAACATCTTATTAATGGCTCTGCTTCTCACCCGGCTGTCCAAGCTCTGCCTTGGGGAACCTGCGTTAGTACGATCCTCTCTTCTGCTTCTCTCTAATGGCTTCTCATCTTCCTTGCTGCAAACCCCTCCTTGTTCCATCGTCTACGCTTCTCCATGTGGAGCGGATCTCGGAAAACTCACCATTAGGAATGCTAATGTCCGTGTCTGCACTCATTTGGAAAAGAAGGTGCCTATGGAGTTGATGGGGGAATTGGGAACGATAGGATCATCCAATGGCTGGGTAGCTACTCTAAAGGACGGCGTGGTTCGTCTCCAAGATGATCTTAACCCTTTTGCATCGGATACAGCCCCGAAACGCATTCCCCTGCCTCCTCTTGTAACTCTGCCTCGTTGTCAAACCCAAATCGTCACCAACGTGTCAATGTCCACACCTTCTCCTGAGGACGAAGACTGTGTCGTGGCTGTCAAGTTCTTGGTACCTCAGCTCAGCTTCTGTAGACCCGCTCAAAGTAACTCCGGGTGGACCAACATTAGAATCCCACACCCCTGCTTCTTCTCCTCCCGAGTTATGTATTCCAAGAAAGATGATACGTTTCGCATTACCGGATCTGGAGGCCATATCATCGCATCATGGGATCCTCGCACACACAAGAACAAACCAAAGTTACAGAGGTTACGATTTCATAACCTCCCTGAGCTGACCAAGACCAAACGAGAGCTTTTGCATTCGTGTTGCACGAGCGAACACTTGGTGGAGTCAGGATCTACCGGTGAAACCTTCTTGGTTAAGTTGTACAGGAAGGCCACCGCCAGTGGTACCGTGAAAATGCAAACGAAAGGTGTAATGGTGTTCAAGCTTGACGAAAAAGGCAACGCAGTTTACACTCCAGACATTGGAGACCTCTCCATTTTCATCTCAAAGTCTGAACCTTTTTGTGTCCCTGCTAGCTCCTTTCCAGGCATGTTCTCTAACATCGTCAACGTCTTGGATGTCGATGAAAAGGCCACTGTCAGTGTTGAGCATTCTTTCATCACTAGTCGAAATTGTACGCCCGAGGCGCCTTACTATATTCCACCACAAAAAATAGTCTAGCTAGCTACTACTTTGGAATTGAGTCGGAGTCATGAATTAATTCACAGTTAAAACCTTATCTTCACGAGTACGTAGTTGGTGTAACAGATCATAGCTGTATGTGGTTTTTCTTGTTCCAGTTTTGAAACTTTCTGAGATTCATAATATTGAATTTGTCCCTTTCACTTTAAAAGTCGTTTTGTTGGTGTTGACTCGCTGTAGTTACATTGTAATAAAATGATATGTTACATTGTTTGTATACATGTCTCTGCATATAAGCTTAAACAGAGAAAACAAACTCTTAACAACTTCACCGAGACTCTGTTAATGCAACTAACTTAGTTTGATTTTTGTACTTCTGTCTATCTGAGTGACTAGCTACATATATTGTTAGTGTTCGGGTGTATATGTCATCTCCAAAGTCGTCGTCTTCCCCCATGGAAGGATCAAATGAAGGTGGTTCTGTTTCAAGATTGCTCTCTTTTTTTTTCTGAGAAGAGAGCTAGTAATGTTGCTATTTAATCAGCATGCATTAAATAGCATGCATTTGTGATATAAACACGTGCGTATACGAGCAAGCATGTATAGACTAAATACAGTAGAAGAGATTAGATGGTCTAGATACTAGACTCTAGTAATACAGAACCGATTAAGAAACGAAGCAGCTCATTTATGAGAGGATACATAATAACTAAGTTACTTTGATGACCATTACAGAAAAAAAAAAAAAAAAAAAAAAAGAAGAAGAATCAGATCTTTCAGTGGTATAATCTAATAGCTTTAGCCAAATTAATTGATATGTTACAAGTCTGCATAAGCTTAACAGAGAAAAGAAGCTCTTAACAACTTCACCGGCTCTATTAAAGCAACTAACTTAGTTTGATTTTTGTACCTGGTTAGTATAAACAGTGAACCAGCTAGCGTACCAATATAAACTACAAATATCTTACCAATATAAACTACACTAACTTACTTATTAGTCCAAGTTTTGCTGTCAATTTTAGGTTCCATTTTTACTCCACAAAAATATCCAAAAAGATTTGAGTGTGACTTAAAAGACTAAAACTTGGTGTTCTGAGTCATGAATATAGTCTAGCTAGCTACTACTTTGGAATTGAGTCCGAGTCATGAATCCACAGTTAAAAGCTTATCTTCCCGAGTAGTTGGTGTTACAGATCATAATTTGGCGTATGTCGTTTTTGTTGTTCAAGTTTTGAAACTTTCTGAGATTCATAATATTGGATTTGTCCCTTCACTTTAAAAACTCGTTTTGTTGGTATTGGCTCGCTGAAATTACATATTGTAATGAAATGATATGTTACATTGTTTATATACATGTCTACATAAGCTTTAAACAGAGAAAACAATCTCTTATCAACTTCACCTGTCGACTCTGCTATACTTCGTTTGATTTTTGTTCTTATGTCTATCTGTATGACTAGCTAGCTACATATCTGTATTACTTTTAAAAGGAGATGATCCGACAGTGTTCTATGTACTAAGCCACATAGTGTAGCACATACATACATTACCATCACAACAGGAGCACCTTGATTTTCATTGTACATTTTCGTCCAGATACAAAATCTAAATAAAAAGCATAGATTTAAAATAGGGTAGTATTTAATTATTTTCATGTTTCTTTTAGCGTAATAGTGTGGCGAAGAGGACCAATTCCATAAGATAATGAGTGAGACCAGTACATGGTAGATAGATGCATGAGATAAGTTATTCTAGGCATTACAAAAAAAAGAACACACACACACATTTACTTAAACCGGAATTTGGCTGACGTGGTAATAAACCGGAATTTGTTTCAATACTCCACAATGTCGAAAAACTTGGTGGGCAAGGCCATTTCCTCCTTGTAGACGATCAATTTCAATTGGTGGATTAATTATAATTCAACTAATAATATACATCGTATAAATCCACATATTGTATACGACTACTAGCTCGCACTCTCTCTAATCTTATATAATCTACCATCATCTGATCTCTTCCAAGTGAACTTCTAACTGGTAACATTCATTTTAATACTAGTTACGCCTAGTACTACATTTTGATCAACTTGGACTAATCATGCTTACCTTTGTATTTGCAAGTCACTGGAAAGTGAAAGTTTGTCTCATTATTGATTATTCATTAATTAAAACCGCCGTCATGCTTAATTAACTAATAGTACTAGTAGAGAAGTGATTAGCAAATCATCAATTTCAGTGAAATCTAAGACGAACATGGAAACTTATTAGCTAACCATATAAGAAAAACCGGTTTTAGTTTCTGATACCCCAGTTGGGTTTGTGAATAAACCAAATCGAATGAACCAGCTTTTTTGCTAAGATTCTACTTCCGACTTACTTATTGGTTCTCGCAGACCTAAACCAGCGTACCAATAAACGAATATTGGATTAATATTTTATTATTTATTAAAGCGGTGCAGTGATGACCACTATAGCGAGAGCCTCTCTATAAATCCATATCCGATCACTCTCTCTCTCTCTCTCTCTCATAAAATCACATATCTCTTTTTCTCTCTAAAAAAAACACCAAAAAAAGCATGTTGAAAAAGATTTCTCCACCGATTCCAAGGATACGTTCTATCCTTCAGAGCTTGGGAAATTTCCCGTTTTCTTCCAAAACTGATGACAAAGATGCTCAAGCTTTGGCAGAAGCCAAGGATGCTGAGAATAAGGAGCTAAGGGAGAAGGAGGAGGAAAATGAGACACTTATTGAAGACGTTCAGCAAAAACATCGATTACAAAAAAAGGAGAAAAAGAGGCAGGACAAGGCGGCTAAGAAGCAGAAGAGGTTGGAAGAGAAGGAAAAGAAAGATCTGGCGTATAAGGAGAAGATGGAAAGAAAGGAGAAGAAGAAGGAAGAAGAGAAGAATAAGAAGGAACAAGAGAAGAAGGACGAAGAGAACAAGAAGGAACAAGAGAAGAAGGACGAAGAGAACAAGAAGGAACAAGAGAAGGAGAAGGAACAAGAGAAGGAGATGGAGAAGAAGGAACAAGAGAAGGAGATGGAGAAGAAGGAACAAGTTGAGAAGAAAGAGGAAGAGAAGAAGGATGATGAGGACGAGAATAAGGAGGAAGAAGAGAAGAAGGAGGATGATGAGGAAGAAGACAAGGAAGAAGAAGAGAAGGAGGACGATGGGGACGAGAACAAGGAGGAAGAAGAGAAGGAGGACAAGGAAGAAGAAGAGAAGGAGGATGATGAGGAAGAGTAAGTTTAGTATTTGTTTGCTTAAGGATACCCTAATCTTGCATCCTTCTTTTCGTTTTGTATCTTTATTTAATCTTGTTTGCTGAAGGATACCCTAATGGCCTAATCTTGCATCCTTCTTTATTTCCATTAAATGTGAGAAAACCGACAAACAAAAAGACTGGTTAATTAATCTCCCATTGTGTATAATTGTTTTTTTGCTTGGAAAAAGATCATGTGGCTAAGACCAAAAAAGTACGGTCGTCGTCAAAAGTGATGTTTATTTTTCTTGAATTTACTGAATTAGTGACTTCCTTAATTATAAATTGATCAAATATTTCTTTCTTTTTTTCCATTATTTTACGTGATGCTACTACAACTTAGACGTTTTGCGTATGTGAATTAAGTAAAATGTGTGTGATTAAATTAGCCATAACAAATTATAAATATTAGGTATGGGGGACACAAAGTCCATGCACGTAAAAGAATTATCTTGAAAGCTGCTGTTTGATGGTTTGAGTGAGACTATCTCTCTCTTCACAAATCCTCATAGGTACATTACTCACTATTCAGATTGTGCCACGTGGTCCGACCCTACTAGAATTATTAGTTGTTTTGATGAAGGCTAGAAAGCAAATATCAAATATGTCCAAGCCTTTGAAAAATAAATTTATATTTGCACTGTTAGTCCAAAACAAAAGTAATGATTAAAACTGTGATGGTGACTCTGTGTGTACTATATCCAAAGATATGCAAAAGAATACCGCCGTTGTTGCACTGTGCCACAGAGAGAGAGTACTTGTCGGTCACGTGATGAAGTGAAGGAGGAGGTCTCTTATTTTTGGGAGCCTTAAAAATATGAGATATTTGGTATTTTAGACAGTTTTAAAAAAATAATTGTAAAAGTAATACAATCACTATTTATAATGAACAAATTCTACATTTTTTACTATTGTCTACTATTCATCAACATTTTATATTTACAATACATGTCATTGAGTTTCTGATTTTTTTTTTAATATATGTTTTCTACAATTTTAAAACAAAAATACTGGCTAATTAAAATTTGTTTTCTAAAATTTTAAAAATGTATAAAAATCTATGTTTTTTTCTTTATAATTTGATATGCATTTTGTTTGATAATTTTATTTGATAATGTTAAATATTTTTTACAAATTTTATATCCGTACACATTATTAAGTGTACATATGTCTGTACACACATCTGTACACATTATTAAGTGTACAGATGTCTATACACATTATTAAGTGTACAGATGTAATTTGTTTAATTCTTAGGTTTTCAGATATATGTATTGCAATGATTTTGTACAAATTACATCTGTACACTTAATAATATGTGTTTGTACACTTAATAAGGTATATAGACATCTGTAGACAAAATAAGGTGTACGGATACAAAAGATGTATATAATATATTTTAAAATTATTAAATAAAATTTATATCAAATTGTAAAGAAAAAATATAGATTTTTTTGTATCCAAAAAAATATTATATTAACAATTAAAAAACTTTATTTCTCATCTATACACAAACCTCTTTTGGTAATCTTCTCACTCAAGCCTATGTCCCACAATCTCTCATATCTCACACATTCTCTATTACACAACACCTATTTTTCTAATTTTGAATAGTAAATGTATTAGTTTGTCAATTAAGTTTAAAAGAGGTACTAATATGCCAAACAAATCCTAAAAATATTTGGGTTTGTATATACAGATTGGCTTTGCTTGTTTTCACTGTTGCGTCACTCGGATTTCTTTTCTTTAGAAATAAAATAAAAATTACGTTGTAGTGGCCAAATTAAAATAGCTATTTTTCTAAGAGAAAAGGTAACTTGTTAAATATGTAGTTTACTTACGATATATGATATATATTATAAGATAAATTGAAATTTGTTTATTATTCTGTAATGTAAAAGAATATGTGAAGTGACAACTTACTTTGTGTCCCAGGAAAGACCAAAGCAGGTCCACAAGGTTACAAATACCATCTTCATATATCCATTTCTTTTGTTGTGTCCTACTGACCCGTCTAATGTCTATATATATTATTATATTTATTTTCCTCTGATTATAACTCATAAGACCATAATTATTTAGCCTTCATCAGATAAACCAAAAATGGCTAAAGTGGTTTTTGCAAATTGGATATGTTTTCCATGTATATATCTCTATCTATTTATTTATCTAATTTGTATATTTTTTTCATTGGCAATAATACCAAATAAATACTTTATTAGCTGGAGAGAGTAGTAAAGAGGTCGACAATATTAAGGTCGGTGTCCTCAGTTTCCTGACGTCCCTAAGGTCCCTTGACCAATTATAATGTGACACCTTAAAAGTGTATCAAAAAATTATTTGCAGAGAAGAGAGTAACATAAAATTTATGAGTTCGTTTGTTTGCTTATGAAACAAAAGGCTCTTCATTTTCTTCTTTCCGGTTTGCTTTTATCGTTTTTATTTATTTAATTCATCGGTTTAAAAGGCACAGAGACAAAAATATAAACATATCATATCACATCCTCTCACATAATCATTATTAGTTGAGTACACATGGACGCGAATAAAGTATGAACAAAATTAATCTTATTATTAAATATAAACACATAAATCTAATTATCTAAATATGAAATACCACCACATGGGTATGTAACAAACCGTATGTTGAATATAAACATGTAAAAGCCGTAGTTAATTTATTACTACTTACATATATACGTACTTGTATCAAAATTTTGTTGCGTCAAATTTTTTGGACTTATTAATATACAGAGAAAACATAGACACAATTATACATTTGTATTACTTTAAAAATTATCTACACAATTTGTAACTACGTCATTTATACATGATCCGTAGTATGATGCATATATATATGGTCCATAATTGTTGCATATGCATAAAGCATTAAATGCGATTTTCTTTGCTTCCGCTGCATGCATGTATGTTCCGACGATTTGATTAGGTTCATTATTTGACATCCTTGTAACTTTGATCAAGACCGTCTCAATAGATAAAAGACATAGTTATGAAACCCAAGAAAAATTCGTTAACAAACCTGATAAATTATTGTGAAATACATCTAATAAAATATGCCCAAATTAAAGAAAAACCTTAATTAAAAACATGAAAAAAATAAAAAAAAAATATCAACTTTTTTTATATACATGCACGTGTGGTATTTCGATTACAGGTTTATATGTTGATTTAATGATACTATAATATGATTATCCGGTTATATTTGCATGATCCCATTTTTTTAGGACCTCACTCGTTCTCCCGCTACCACCCGTAAACGCAATGTTTACAAGTAGTAGTGGTTATTAGTGATTGGTACCAATCACATAAACTGCTTCCAAACGCTCCAAATCTCTCTCAATCGCTTTAAACCATTGAATTTCTAAAACTGTTTCCCGCAAGCGTTTGCGGTTGCGGGCAATTGCGGTTGAATTTTTTTTTTAACTTGAAACAAATCAATGATAATAAAATATTTTTTATATATATCTTTTATCTAACTATTTTATTCATTAAAGATTGGAGAAAATAAAGTACGAATACGATTGAGAATATTAAAAAATAAAAAATTTGAAGAAAAATAAGATTTCAATTCACAATAACTTAGAAAATTTGATGTAAATTTAATGACACATCGCACATATGTTCAAAAAAATCTAAATAAATATAACATTTCATCAGAAATTTTAAAAATAAGATTATTTTTTGAAAAATATATAAACAAATCACAAGTCTTCTCAACTCTCGTTTGATCATTACTACTAATGCAACTACTGCCCCACGAAACTTATTGAGTGTGTATGATTTAAAAAGAAGATCTACAATCTAAAACATATATTTGTCATTTATCAAATTACTTGATTAAAGTTTTGGTAAAAATCCAAATGCAGAAAATAATAAGTATTTCAATATGAAATTTATTTGTTTTTTAAATTATCATTTTAGTATTTTTTTAATAATTTTTAATTATAAATCAAGTTTAATAA
Source organism: Camelina sativa (assembly GCF_030686135.1). NCBI lineage: Eukaryota > Viridiplantae > Streptophyta > Magnoliopsida > Brassicales > Brassicaceae > Camelina > Camelina sativa. The sequence goes on along the minus strand of NC_141890.1, from coordinate 44,279,475 downwards.
AAAATTTGGTCTTTTTAAACATTTATTATGTTTTAACTGCTATTGCACTCGCTGGTCAACCATTCGTAAACTCCCGCAAACGTATCCATTTTAAAACGCTAAAATAATCATTCAAAACGCTTGAAACCGCAACAATCCACTTCTGCAATTTCTCGCAAACGCAACCACAAACGCTGCTGTTGAACCAGTCGGGCCCAGTTGATCAACATGTGTATTCATTATGTTAGGATATATAATAGTCTGTTTTACCAAAAGTTTGTTTTTTTTTCCAGGTTTATTTAACGCAAGTAAAACTTTGTTTCCCTCTCCCTTCTATCCAATTTTGCAAAAATCAGTCTACGCCATTTTGTGCGTTGTATAATGAGGGCCAAACAAATCATATGTAGACATGAAGATATATGGTAAGAAAATAGCAAATTCTGAGGCTTTGGTCTTTCCATATCAAGGGCACCTTTCTGGGCACAAGTTGTCACTTTTTCTTAATTCTTTGTTTACATCACAGAATAAAATACATCCACACACACACATGCGTTAATAACCAAAACTAAGTACACGAAATAAACGCTAGTTCTAATGAACCCTTTAGTTTGTCACATCTCTCTTTAAAGTCATGAACTTTAGTTTGCCACATCTAATAAGAGGGTAAAAAAAAAAATTGTATAAGATGAAAAGATTTAAAAGCTGTTTTTTTCTTTTATCGATTCAGTGTTTGAAAGTACTCGAGATCATGGAGTAACGTTTTGGTGTGTGTAATAGTTTTTTTGTATATTGTACAGTTTTAACCATTTGCTTCTTCACACATTGACAAAATAAAAAAAAAGCAGTCCACACTCCACATCTCAGACTGGACAAACACTTGAAAGTGGTCCACACTGAACATTATATTCAGATTTCTTTCTTGGTGCAACAACGGCGGACTGACTTCGTATACTTTCCATCATTACTTTTTGTTTGTTTTTTATCCGTAACAAACTAAAGGCATGATGAGACTAACTCTAAATTTCTAATGGGGGGGACAACACGTGGCAAAATCTCAGTAGTGAAGAGATAGTCTCAAATCATCAAAACACCTCTTTTTTAAATTTGTTTTCTTTCTAATTACACACACATTTTAGGTATTCAAATGCACAAAACGTTTTAGGTTGTATCATGTATATAGAAAAATTAACATTTGATTTATAGATAATGTATGTAAACCATTAAAAGAAAAAAAGAGTCAAATTTTTTTGGACCGTTTTTAGTATAATACTATAATCTAACGAAAGGCCAAACGGTTTTATCCAAGCAAAAAAATTATCTAGACCCTACCAAAAATTATCTAGGGGAACAACTAGAACAGAGCTCCAACTTCCGTATATATATATATGTTCAGTCTTTTTTTGTCTGTTTCTGACATTTAATGTTATCCAAACATATAATATAACTAGAATAATAAACACACAAACTTAATAATAAACACACAAACTTAAAATGTCCAACCAATGTCTTCGTTTTAGATTCACAACAAACATACATTTTTTTGTTTAACTTGTTTTACACGTCAGCAAATGTCGCCTTCGTTTAGTTTTTATCTATCACATCTTTCTTTTTAAATTTATTTCTCATTGTCTTTTTTGTTATTCTGATTGGTTCATTAATTCTCATACCCACATTATATGTAACTAACAACTCTTCTCTCTCTCTGTCTCTATGCTGCTATCTCTTAACGATACCATATAATCTTTAGACGACGAATCGATGAACTCAGAGTTTGATATATATATAGAAGCTAGCTGCCTAGCGTTTTAATGCATGTATGCATGGCGATGAACTCAGAGTTTGATATATATATAGAAGCTAGCTGCCTAGCGTTTTAATGCATGTATGCATGGCGATGAACTCAGAGTTTGATATATATATATAGTATTATATATAGGCTAGCCAACGTTTTTGTTTTCAGGTTCAATGTAAAAAGTGTTTTGGAATGATATAGAATTGATATCTAAAGAACTAATATATATGAACTTGAAAAGAACTTTTTGCAACAACTTAATTTAGAATGTTGTCATCTTCCTCATCGATCCATAAAAATGTTTCACATTCATAAAGATGAACACACACATTATTAAGGTTCCAGTACCACCAATAATACCAACATAATAAACGACACATCAAGATCAAAGTCCTCAACAGACTAACATAAAACATGAATTAAAAAATTCAGGGTTTCATGGTAGAAGCAAAGAGCTCGAGCATCCGGTTACCACCCATATCCTGCTTCTTAATACACAAAGATTCTCATCCATCTTAAATAGCCTAGTCGTCACCAATTAATATAAGCGCGCTTGACTCTCTCAAAAGCATCCTTCTCACATAACCAGACTGGATCGAGCTTCTTCAGACTAGAAACAGAGGAAATGGTAAACATGTACCTTCCTGTTCAAGATTGGAGAGAGAGGAGCGAGATCCTCCGTTGGTGTTTTCTTAACGATACTTCAGAAAGTACACCTATTCTCTGATTCAAAACCAAAGGCATACGAAAGCCCGCTCAGTAGCAGGGAAGCAAACAAAACGACAATTTCGAGAGTCAAGTGTGACAAATCCAATATTATCTCAAATTGTTGGAACGACAAACACATGCACCAAGGCAATTATATGAACTGTTACGCAAACTGGTAATAGTGAAATCTACTTTTGAAGATATAAAAATTGTGGATAACGCATGGCTCAGAATACATGACACGTTATGAGAGGAAGCAGGGGTTTGCGATCCTTATCACATGTATATATACGATTAGACGAGGTTTGTTTCTTTGATATTTTGTTCACATCATGTATACGGTTCCATCTCTTTCTAATTGTGGTTTCTTCCAACTTGTCAAGGTTACTTATATTTCTGTTTTAATTTACCTCAACTCAATCTATACTTTTTGTGATCTCACGTTCTCACGCTTAGTCGCTTCTACGTCTCAGCCGATTACTTTCCTCGGTAATTCGAGTTTACATACACTAAAAATAACGAGAATAAAGTGTGCCTAAAATTGATAAATGATAATTTTGTAATGTTCCGATTAATTACAACGTGCTGTTTCATTGCAGTACTGTATAATTTGTATGCAATGATGTGACAATTGAAAATTTTAGACTCTTACTATTCAAGCGTATAATAACATTTTATACATGATATTATTCTGGATTAATTATGATTCAAATAATAATATACAATTCATTAAGGCAGTGTATTGATGACTATATATATTAACCAGCCTCATATAAATCCGATTATGAGAGTGATTTTTCTAATATTTAAGCCGTGTGCATTGCATGCGGATTAGAGAGTTTTGCTTATATTTTTGATCAACAAAGCGTTTATTATAAAACATTCGGGCATCCATGATCCATGAGTGCCGTGCTTACTTGATATAAAAAGGGGCAATAGCCCTAGGCCACATCCCCAATCATACTTTTTTAGGCCACATTTGATAAATATTTTTTAGAATTTATTCAGTTAATTTTAATATTCAAGTGTTTTTAAGTAAAAATTTGATCTTTTATCATCATTATCTTTATCTTTTTGTTGTCATCTTTTATACCTCATAATATTTGATCCAAAAAATCTATGAAAAAATATTTTAACCCAAATTTTAGATAATATATTGATTAAACTTTTTTAAAAATAATTAAAAAAAATTTAGCCCTAAGCCTCTCAAGTCGTTGGCACGGCATCCATCCATGTAGAGGGGTTTTTTTCTTTCTTGTCTTGTGCTGTTTTTACTTTGATGATTCTCAATGTTCCGAGAATCGGTAGAAAAGAATACCGGTTTTGGTTTGTAAATAAATAAAATCGAGTGAACCAACTTTTGCTACGAGTTTACTCTTCCCACTTGTGGATCTTGTATCGCAACTAACACCAGACTAACTCTAAATCGACTACAATGACTAAACACACAAGTGAACCGGCGGACCAATATAAACAAAATAGAAAATGAAAACAGAACAAAGCCAAAGATAATACCAAATACATCTAATAATTTAATATTGTAAACATAACCAGAGATATATGTTAAGGTATAGAAAACACCACACACAAAATAACACACTTGCAACGCGCTAAGCAAACACTTTAATCAATCTTATAAAAACTCTCGTTTCTTACAAGACTTGAAACTAAGCTCACTTTCCTATCTATCTAATATAACACTCTGTGTAGATCTAAAATAGTTAAAAACACACTCACCTTCAAAGCTTTTTGTGTTCGCTTGAAAGTTTACAAAACTCACAACTTTTATCCCACGAGTGCTAGCTCTTTTTGCGGCTAGCACTAGTCTACTTATATCTCCACAAACGATCTCTAACCTAGATTTTAGTGTATCCTAACTAAAAGGAAATATTCCTTATCCCTAAGACAATATCCTTCCGTATCTCTTCTAATCAAATATACTCTCAATATCCTCGAGTTATCTTGAACTCTTCTCCCTTCCTTCTCACGCATCTTGTCATTGCGTCCCACAAAATATCTCCACGTCAGCACGCCACGCCACGTCAGCATAGCAATCCTCTGAGACACTCCACAGCCTCCTGTTACCTTCAGAGCTCTGATGCACTATCAATCTCCCCCTTTTTGACTGAACTTGTCAAACAAGCATCCGTTGCATTTAACCTGTGAAACACAAACAACCAACAAAGACCAAAAACATGCACAACTGTACCAACAGTGCATCACATCTCTCAAAGACAACATACAGTTAAACGATCACCGAATAAACAATGAGACCAATCAAAATGTTAGACAAATCCAAAAACACGTCTCAAACTAAAAACGGGACACAAGTCTGAAAACTAAAACTACAAGGAGCAGCAAAAATAAACAACAACAAAAAAAACAGCTCCCCCTCAGCTCAAACTCCCCCTCAAGCATTTGAATCAGACTCATCTCCCCCTGCTTGTTTGGCACAGATTAGTCAAAAATATCAATAACAACAGAGAAGTGCACACAGAGCAGTGACTACTTACCAGCTTCCAAGGCGTCTTGCAGTATTTGAATGGCCAACCAGATGACTTTGCGCTCTGCAGACGAACCACTCCGAAGAACAAACTCCATAGGACCAGAAACGGTTTTCTTCCCCTTGGTCTTCTTCTTGTCCTGTGACTGAAGACTCGGAACAGGTCGCTGAGCTTCCAAGAGCCGATGGATGAGACTGGGAAACGGCAACCAGAAACCTGATTGAGCTTGAAGACCCAACTGGATAATCTGATCGTAGATCATCCTCCCAAAGTCAAACGGAATGCGATGCATAATCATGTAGATCACCATTGCTCTGTTTGTCAAAACGTACCCGGTGGTCACCGTGGGAGACCAGTTGCTGCAGCATATCTTATGCAGATCCTTGATGACCGGGTCCTTGATTGCTATTTACACCAGCTGCTTGCAGGGTTTCACTTTGCCACCAGACAGAAAAAGAGCGAGGTCCTCCTCCAAAATAGCAGCTGTCTGCAGTCATTGTTCGCGCACATCAATAAATTGGAGACCGAACAAGGCATTGATGCGACTTATGGAAAAATCATAAATCCAATCTCTGACAAGCACATCAACCGACTCCCCCTCAACCTTAACCGCTGGGAGATTCGCCCAAAACTCATAGACCACATCAGAATCATAAGATCCAACTTGGGTGATGGTTTTCAACAGACCAACGTGATCAATCAGCTCCCTAGCTTGATCATCTACTCCCAGAGAGTAGCAAACTTCAGAGGCAAGGGTTCGAGAGGCAAAGAAACCATACCTACGAGCAGCGTCAGAGGATATGAACCGTTTTGAGTCAAACTCTTTTGAAGGAGCACCACGAGAAGTGGAAACACCCTTTTCCTTGCCAAGAGACAGACGCTTGGAGTCGCGGCTGTTGACATCAGCAGTCGATTGTCGCTTGCACAGACGGGATGAGATTCCCTGATTTGACAGACCGGGCACAGGAACATCACCGGTGAAATCAACCACCGGAAAACGAGAGGACAACTTCCTTGGCGGAGAAGACGAAGAGTTGCATGTGTCGTGATCCTCCTCGATGAAAGCAGGCATGGGCAGCGGATTATCTGGTGTCAGGGTTGCTGAAGTCAATTCGTCTCGGGGCTTGTAGACGATCATCGCCGTGGTTGGATCGATCGGAACATGCGGAGACGGCGGAGGTAGGGTTGACGGAGGGGTGTGAAGCTCCTTATCCGAACTAGAATCATAGTGAAAGCCACTAAAGACATATTTCATGATGATCAAAGGTTAGAGCACCAAATCAAGAGAGAAAAGAAGTTAGAAGTTTAATCGACAATGAATTGAAATTGCAAAGATGATGAGGAAAACTCAAAACCCTAGACACTCCTTTTATACACCCTCGTGTGACCTAATGGGCTGAAGTGACTCGGCCCAATAAACATATCAACCCTGAAAACACTCAATGAATCTGTTAATGCACATCGAATCTTTTTCCCTTTTCATCTCATATGCATTAATCACAGGACCTTCATAAATCACATTCTTCACCCCTTTAAAGAAAACATAATCAGTCCATGAACCAAAACATCTGATACACACATCCACTAAGAATAAACGTGAAAGCACCCAGATCGAGAAAAAACACATGTCAGCAGAATATATATGTATATATATATATATTTGAACATAAAACAAAACAAAGCACTACACATACCTTTGCTGTGTCAATCACTTGTTTAGAACCTTTGCCAGGAGCTATCACGACCTATTGAATTGTTGAAAATTAGGGACTTGTTGCATGTGGGTAGTCTTTCACACTGACATGCCTTTAGTCTAAAGTCCCTCCCAACATGTTAAGGCAGTTGAAGATTCTCTCTTTGAAGATCACATATATATATATTTATATATATTTTTTATATTTCACTCACCCTTCTGATAGCTGTTTCACCATCTTGAACATCAGTGACATCACTTGATTTTTCAACCACTGATCCCAGACTTGTTATCCAATCAGACCATTAATCATGAGGATGTATGTGCATGTCTCTTCACAGCTCTTTGACCTCCTTAAGTCATGACAACATTTGACAGAATGGACAGACCGGCATGACAAGCAGCTATTTCCCACAGTTACTTTCAAAGTGCTGATTTTCTATATATTCTAGGATTTCCATGATCTGTCCTAGCTCACGTTCCTGTCTCAGATCAACACAGCTCAGGCAAATAGATTAGAATTCACAGACACCAATGGACTTCCTTAGATTTACAAATTTGTTGAAGTCCAAAGGCTTGGTAAATAAATCAGCTAACTATAAATCAGTGCTCACATGGTCAATCTCAATCAGTTTCGTCTCAACTAATTCACGAACAAAGTGGTGTCTAATATCAATGTGTTTGGTTCGTGAATGCTGAACCGGATTCTTGGAAATATTTATTGCACTCAAATTATCACAATGAATTAAATGAGTATCAAAATTCATACCATAGTCAGAAGCCATTTGACGCATCCACAGGAGTTGTGTACAACAGCCAGATCCTGCCCAATCAGCATCACAATACCCACTCAGAGCGGTGTTGGTATCCTTTGTATAGAAAATACCAAAGTCTACAGTCCCTTTGATGTACTTGATGATCTTCTTTACAGCTAGTAGATGTGACATCTTGGGCTTGGCTTGATAGCGTGCACAAATCCCTACTGACAGACATATGTCTGGACGGCTAGCAGTCAGATACAGCAGGCTTCCAATCATTCCTCTGTATAATCTCTCATCTACATCCTCTCCTTCTTCATCCTTTAAGAGTTTGTCATTCGTGCCCATAGGAATCTTTGCTTCTTTACTCTTTCCTAATCCAAATCGCTCCACTAACTCCTTGGCATAGGTGCTCTGAGATACAAAGATCCCATCAGCCGATTGTTCAACTTGCAATCCCAGAAAATATCTTAACTCTCCCACCATACTCATTTCAAACTCCTGAGACATGCTTTCCACAAACTTTTTTACCAGAGGTTGACATGTGGAACCAAAGACAATGTCAGCTACATAGATCTGAACAAACATCAGATCATTGTTGCTGTTAAGAATAAACAACGTTTTGTCCACACTTCCTCGACTGTATCCTTGGTCCATAGGGAACGTATTCAACCTCTCATACCATGCTCGTGGTGCCTGCTTTAGACCATACATGGCTTTCTTTAGATGGTAAACATGTTCAGGATGCTGAGAGATCTCAAAGCCTTTTGGTTGCTCGACATAAACCTCCTCTTGGAGTATTCCGTTTAGAAAGACACTTTTAACATCCATCTGATGCAAGGTGAACTTAAGAGCGCATGCCATACCAAACATAAATCTGATTGACTCAAATCTTGCTCTCAGAGCAAAGGTTTCATCAAAGTCAATTCCCTCGATTTGAGAATAACCCTGGACTACCAACCTTGTTTTGTTCCTCACAATGCAGCCACTCGCATCATTCTTATTCTTGAATATCCACTTCGTTCCTACTACATTGACATTAGCAGGACGCTGAGTGAGTTCCCATACATCACTTCGTTCAAATTGTTCCAACTCATCTTGCATAGCAGCAACCCAGAACTCATCACGAAGTGCCTCCTTGTGATTCTTGGGCTCAATAGTAGAAACAAAACATGCAAATTGCACTACTTCAGAGTCCTGAGAAACAGACTCCGGAACAATAGCCTTTTGTTTCTTTCCAGCTAGCTAAGCAAAATCAATTTGCTTTCCTCTAGTAATTCTACCCCCCCCCCCCCCTTGAATCGCACTTATAACATCAGTAGAGGAGTGATTACGATGAACCTGAGAAGATACAGGAACCGAATCTGAAGATAACACATGCCTGTCAGAGACAATAGGACTGGTAGATTCTGGCTCAGACTTCTCATCATCAGTTACCAGGTCTTTGTCAGAGACAATAGGTACCACTGCAATCTGTAGGAAGGAATTATCATCAAACACAACATTGTCAGTCTCCTGAACAGATCGCATGCGTTTGTTGTAAACCCGAAAGGTAGTGCTATGTCCAGAATAGCCCAGAAGGATGCCTTCATCACTAAGACTTCCCCTTCCATAACTCATAGGGAGTCTTAGTGGTCCCGGGGCAAACATACACATGATTGATGTTATAACAGGATGTGTTCACCGCTTCATCCTAGAACCGTTGAGGAACCTGATTTCCATGCAGCATAGCTCGTGCCATCTCTTATAGCGTCATGTTCTTACGTTCAACAACTCCATTTTGTTCTGGTGTTCTTGGTGCAGAGTATTGATGAGTAATGCCTTGATGCCCACAAAATTGTTCAAACTTGTCGTTTTGGAACTCTCCACCATGATCACTCCGAATGGTTTCGATTGAACACTTCTCACTTTTGATCTGCAAAGCAAGTATACGAAAGCACTCAAGTGTATCAGATTTATCACGAAGAAATCTTACCCAGGTGTAGCGAGTGAAATCATCAACCATCACAAAGATGTATCGTCGGCCAGATATACTTTGAACTTGGATAGGACCCATCAGATCCATGTGAACCAACTGAAGAGCATGGCTTGTGCGAATATCTGTTAAAGGACCATGAGATGCCTTGATCTACTTGCCCTTGTTGCATGGTCCGCATGTGAAATGTGGATCGCTTTTTAGCTTAGGCAGTCCATGTACAACTTCTTGTCTTGCCAACTTCAGCATTGTCCGAACATTCAGATGACCAAGTTTCTGATGCCACAACTCTGTTTTCAACTCAGCGGTTGCATTAAAGCATTGCATTTCAGATTTCCACATATAGCAATTATTCCCAGATCATTTTCCTCTGAGTTTTACAGACCCTTGTTGATCAACCGCTATACAGTCCTTCTTAGTAAAGGTAACATCCAAGCCTTCATCACAAAACTGACTGACAATGATCAAATTAGCCTTCAAACCATCAACCAAGAATACATCCTTCTGATGTGGTTGAGTGTTACCACTAGTTGCACCCTTTCCTCGGATAGTACCCTTTCCTCCATCTCCCAACGTGACTTTCCAACAGCAATATCTTTTATATGAGACAAATTGTCAAAAGCACCTATCATGTGTCTGGAGCACCCACTATCAAAGTACCATTTGGCCTGATCAACCTCAGTTCTATCGGCTGTATATGCAACATTACAATAAAGATCATCTTTCCTGACATACCCTTGTCTAACTCTTCTAACAACTGGATAAAAGCTGCCATGCTGCACAAGATTTGACACACGATTCTGAAACTTGTAGCACTGAGCCTTATGATGATTTAGATGACCACAATACCAACATCCTCTCCTTCTGCTGAGGTGAACAGAGTGCTGAGCAGGCTGTTGATAACCATGTGAGTCATACGACTGTCTTCTCGGCAACCCATGCTGCACACTCATTCGCCTGTGATTTGGATTCCGTTTAGGGAACTGATTATGTTGACCGGTTGATGTAACCTGAAACTGTTCCTTCAGTTTCGGCTCAGAGTTCTGCCCTTTAACAAATTGAATAGACTTGTCTTAGTTGGCTCCTTGATAACCCAGACCCCACTTTACGGTGCTTGGTTGTCCAGTACTAAGTAAGGTATCCAGATCTTTGATACCCTTACTTAGCATTCTGATGTTCTTCAGTTGTTCCTCCAATTGTTTCTCAAGACGCAGAGACTTGGCTTTTTCTTCACTCAGTTCTTTAGAAAGCATTTCAACATTCATTTGAAGAGTATCTCTCTCGGTAGTCAACTCACTGATGTGATGAGTCTTTTGCAACACAGTCTTGATAAGGATCCCTATATGATCTTCCATTGACAAGCATGCTGCACACTCACTCTCCATCTAAATCAGATTCAACCTTCTTATCTAAGTCTTCTTCTAACAACAGAGCTTCATCTTCTTCATCTTCCTCAATAACCCCCAGCAGAGCCACAAAATTGTTCAGAATTTCACCTTTGTTGTCTTCTTCATCTGAATCGCTTTCACTCCATGTGATGTAAGACTTCTGTTTGTTTCCTTGTGACGGACAGTCAGTCTTGGTATGACCATAACCCTTACACCCATAGCATTGCAGAGAGTTCTTACGTTTGTTGTTTGGACATTCAGCCTTGTAATGCCCATACCCTTCACACTCAGCACACTGACGCTCCGACTTATCACCTTTCCTGAACCCCTTATCAGAATCAGCGTTTGTGAGTAACGTTGTTCCCTTTTGCTGACCTCTCTCCATCTTACGGAAGTACTTCTTCACCAACAGACCCACTTTTTCTTCGTCTGCAACCTCCTGAGATTCAGCAAGTTTCTTTTCTTCTATAGCTTTCAGAGCAAATGATTTTGCGTTCATCTTCTCTTTCTTCTTTAGTTGCATCTCAAACGCCTGCATCATCCCAACGACTTGATTGTACTTGAGCTCATCAGAATTCAGGGACATATCAATAGCAGATCTGTGAGGTTGGAACTTGTCAGGTAAACTTCTGAGGAACTTCTTGACCAACTTCTTGTCCTTGTATCGTTTTCCCAAAACAACAGATTCTTGTGCAATACCACTCAAACAACTGCTATAATCAGCCACAGATTCGGTTTTAGTCATTTGTAAATTTTTAAAGTCAGATGCAAGATTTTCCAGTCTTGTGCGCCTAACTCTACATGTGCCTTCAAATTTGATGACCAGAATGTCCCACGCCTCCTTGTCTGACACACATCCTTGAACTTGATTGAAAATGTCTCTTGGCAGAGATTTGAAGATGACTGTCAGCGCCTGCGAATTGTGCTTGGACTCTGCCTTTTCTTCATCTGTCTACTTCTTCCTGTGTTTTGGTACCAGTTCACCTTGTTCATCCTTCTCAGTATGGTGTGACCAGCCGTCCTCCACTGCAAACCATGCTTCCATGTTGAGGCTCGAGATGACCTGCTTGATCGAAACTTTCGAGTAACCAAAGCATTCCGGATCCAGTTTCAATGGTCCTTGTAACGCAACAAACTCCAGGGATTTCTCCATACCCTAGTTGCAAGATCTCACCTGTTGAAAAATATACCAGAACTTTTTATCAGGTGTCTGCTCTGATACCAATTGTTAAGGTATAGAGAACACCACACACAAAATAACACACTTGGAACGCGCCAAGCAAACACTTTAATCAATCTTATAAAAACTCTAGTTTCTTACAAAACTTGAAACTAAGCTCACTCTCCTATCTATCTAACACAACACCCTGTGTAGATCTAAAAGAATTAAAAATACACTCACCTTCAAAGCTTTTTGTGTTCGCTTGAAGGTTTACAAAACTCACAACTTTTATCCCATGAGTGCTAGCTCTTTTTTCGGCTAGCACTAGTCTACTTATATCCCCACAAACGATCTCTAACCTAGATCTTAGTGTATCCTAACTAATAGGAAATATTCCTTATCCCTAAGACAATATCCTTTCTTATCTCTTCTAATCAAATATACTCTCAATATCCTCGAGTATATCTTGAACTCTTTTCTCTTCCTTCTCACGCATCTTGTCATCGTGTCCCACAAAATATCTCTACGTCAGCACGCCGCCACATCAGCATAGCAATCCTCTGAGACATGAGACACTCCACAGCCTCCTGTTACCTTCAGAGCTCTGATGCACTATCAATATATAATCACGTCGTATTATTAAATATAAACACATAAATCTAATTATCTAAATATGAAATACTACCACATGGGTATGTAACATATATACCGTATATATGTTAAATATAAACATGTAAAAGCCGTGCGTAGTTAATTTATTACTAATTACATATACTTGTATCAAAATTTTGTTGCGTAAAATTTATTGGACTTATTAATTACAGAGGAAACATAGACACAATTATACATTTGTATACTATAAATAAGTGTAGCTAGCCATCTTATTCTCTCTAAATAAGTGTAGCTAGCCATCTTCGTTAGCGTACATTAATCACGAGTTTTTCAAGAACCGCTCCATATGGAATAGCTAGCTTCTACGATGGAACAAGGAGGAGTTTGCAGCACGGTAGATGAGAAGCCATTAGAGGGAGTGATCAGAAGAGAGGATTTTACAAACGCAGGCTTCCCAAGACAGAGCTTTGAGAGTCGGGTGAGAAGGAGAGAGACATAAATAAGATGTTCTTCGTGAAAACTGAAGAGCAAGCGAGTGAAAAACAAAACCTATTAATATAATGAATAAACCTCCGATCCATTAATATAGTGAATAAACTTTGATGTGTACATACTTATGAATATTTTTCTTGGTGTAACAATTGCCAAAAATCTGACAGGAAACCTTTTTCTGGAACAAGGAATACATTTATATATTTGTTCCAATTTTGGTTCGCCGGTTCACTTGTGTGTTTCGTTCGGATTGTAATCAGTATAGAGGTAGCCTAAGTTTGCTAAATCGATCAAAAGTGTAAGAAAAAATGGTTAATTAAAACGGGTCAAAAACAAGATATATATCATCAACAATTACAAATAGTAAACTAAATATCTATCAAAATTTCCTTTTCTCTTAAAAGTTACCTACATATTTTTGGCCACTACACCAAAAAAAAAAATTATAATGAATCATGTTATGTGATGTACGTCATCGGGTCAGACCAAAACAACATAATTTTTATTTTAAAAATCTGAGAGACGCAACAGTGAAAGAAAACATATAAAGCCGAGCAGTGAATCTCTAAAATACAAACCCAAAAAACATCTTTGTCGATTTTGATTTTGTAGGTGTAATGAGTAGTAAGGAAGGACAGCTGTCAACTTGTAATTGGTGAATTTTCCTTGTAAACCAAGTTTCTCTCAGCGTTGAGGATCTCTTTCTCTCTTTGGACAAAAAAAACAATCAATAAAAACATTAATGTCAGTATGTAAAAATCTCTCAATTTGACGATTTGACGACCAAAAAAAATAAAAACCTGTTTTCTTTTTCTTTTTCTTTTTATTATTTTTTTTTTCTATTATGTTATATGTTTATATATCGGGTCTTATGTATAGTTACATCCATGTCGTTGATGAGGGTGATGACATATTTGCTGATCTACAAACACTACTAATTTTGAGTTATACAGTAGTATTGACCTTTTTATTATATATAATCTAAATTTTCATAACGATTCTATTTAGATTTAAACTTTGGACTAATCATGCTTGCCGTGTATTGCAAGTCAATGTAAAGTGAATGTTTTTCTCACTGAATTCGTCATGTTTAACACTAAATAGAGAAGTGATCAGCAAATCAATTTTCTACGGAAATTATTAAATTTATCGTTCATTTCCATTACAATTGAATGTGTATGTTAGTTTGATATATTTTGGATTTGGTTTTGATTTTGTGTTAACTGATGAATTAGTATATATCATATCTGATTTAGTAGTTTCCAGGAATGTTGTTGTTGCTAACATCTTCAATCATTTGCATGAGCCTCTCGTACGTCTTCACTTGTTGAGATCAATCGTAGGGTAAGAGCTGTTTTGTCTCTTTTACCTACCTCCTTGTATCACATAGTTTTTAAAGACTTGATTATATAATACTTCTTGGGTTCTTCCATTTGTTTGTTGGAATAGGCCTCATGACATCCAATTTCCGCGGTAACTCGTGGGTCGTGGCAAGACGGTGTTCTTGGCACTAACTCTGCTCAAGATAAGATGGAACTTTACTTACCAATTTATAATGAAAGATCAAAATAAAAGATTTTTTTCTACTCGTTGGTCGTGGCAAGACGGTATAATAACAATTCGTACGTGATAAAAGAATATTCTGGATTAATTATGATTCAAATTATAATATACAATTCACTAAGGCAGTGTAATGATGACTGATCTTATATTTAAACCGTGTACATGCATGCGGATTAAAGAGTTTTCCTAATATTTTCGATCAACAAGGCGGCGGTTATTATTAAACATTCGGGCATCTATGATCCATCCATGTAGAGGGTTTTTTTTTCTTGTGTTGTGCTGTTTTTACCTTTTATAATTTTCAATGTTCCACGAATTGGTAGAAAAAAACCGGTATTGGATCCCGTTTGGTTTGTAAATAAATAAATTCGAGTGAACCAACTTTTGCTACGAGTTTACTAGTTTACACTTCCGACTTGTGGATCGCAACACTAGACCAACTCTAAACCGAATACACTGACTAAGCACACAACTACTCAAGTGAACCGGCGGACCAATATAAACAAAATAGAAAAGAAAAACAAAACAAAGCCAACGATAATACCAAATGTGGTGCAATTTGCAAAATCTCTGTCAGAACTTTGAGTTTAGATCTGTTTTCTACTTTCCAAATCAGATGAGATAGTAGTGTTATTGGTTTGAGAGTTTTAATGACTTTAAAAGTTATATGTAAAATGTTGTTATTTAATCAAAGCTTTTTAAAACTCTTTAAGAATTTGGTGTTATTGGTTGTGGATTTATAAAAAGTTATCTAAAATCTTGATAAATCTAGTGTTATTGGATTAATAGTTTTATAAAGTCATTAAAAGTTTTATGTTATTCAAGTAAAACAAAAGAATCTTGGATCGTTAATGAATTAAAATTTTATGTTATTGGTTTAGAATTTTATATCATTTCCTTCATAACAAAAGTAATGAAAACTGTGAAGTGACCTTAGTGCAGTGGCAGGAGGTAAGTCCATTTGTAGAAGGCACCATCACACCCGGGATCGAGTCCCGGTTCCTACGAATGTAGGAATTTGGCTAATAGGCCGGCCAGTTGTGGCCCAATGGTTGACAAAAAAAAAATCATGAAAACTCTTTCATCAAATAGAGAAATTGTGAATCATAGAGTCCATGACTTTTTGTTATTCTTTTGAATATAGTAACTTGAGATTCTCTTGAGATTTTATGTTACGTTTTGAAGGATCGGATCATCGGCCTCTGATTACCTCTTTCGACCCTGTTGAAAAACACCACAAAAGTCTGTTCCGTTATGACAGGAGATTCAAAGATAACCCAGAAGTGAAAAATCTTATCCTCAAAGCCTGGAGCCTGAACTCTACAGCATCGATTGATCAACGTATGCATCTTTGTCGACTAGCGATCATTAAATGGAGCAAGGAACAAATGTTGAATAGCAAAAAGGAGATCCTTTCCCTTAGCGAACAACTTGAAGAAGCAATGTGTGATGACAATGTGAGTCAGTCCACCATTGATACCCTGAATCAACAACTCCTTACGACTTATAAACAAGAGGAGGAATACTGGAAGCAACGAAGTAGACAGCTGTGGCTTAATCTTGGAGATAAGAACACAAGCTATTTTCATGCTGCAACAAAAAACCGACGAGCCATCAATAACATATCTGTGTTAGAATCTTCCTCAGGGTGCAAAGAGTATGAAGAACAGGAGATTGTTAAAGTCATATCTGATTATTACCAGGATATCTTTACCTCTCAATCAGGGACAAGAGATAAAGTTGTTCAGGAAGCCCTCTCAACTTGTGTCTCACCTGAAATGAATTTGATGCTTATAGCTATGCCCTCCCCATCAGAAATCAAACAAGCTTGTTTCGCAATCCACGCAGACAAAGCTCCAGGCCCAGATGGCTTCTCAGCAAGTTTCTTCCAGTCAAATTGGGATTCGGTGGGAGATGTTATTATTGCGGAGGTCCAAACTTTCTTCATTTCGGGCAACCTACCACATAAAAAAAACCACACCCATGTCAGACTCATTCCAAAAACCACAACAGCCCAAAAAGTTTCAGATTACAGACCTATTACTCTTTGTTCTGTCTACTACAAAATTATCTCAAAGCTTCTGGCCAAAAGACTCCAACCAGTGTTGCACGACTGCATCTCTGAAAATCAATCCGCCTTTGTCCCACAGCGTGCAATCACGGATAATGTGTTAATAACACATGAAGCTTTACAGTACCTAAAGACTTCGGGAGCTGAAAAAAGATGTTTCATGGCAGTTAAAACAGATATGAGTAAAGCCTATGACATGCTTGAATGGGATTTTATAAAAGCAGCTATGGAAAGATTAGGTTTTCATCAAACCTGGATTCGATGGATCATGCAGTGTATCACAACGGGAGTTTTCATCTCAAAAGTCCCCAATTTTTTTTTAGAAATCTCAAAACTCCCTTCCCGAAAAACAATTTCTATTAGAATTATTTTTAATTCAAAAAGTATGCCTATTACCTTACTACCCTAACAAAAACAGAAATATTACATGTATTACCTGGGCTTTATCCACCCATCCAATATCTATTGGATCTAATCCACAAACATATAATTACTTATATTTTTTTTTTAATTCTAAAATCAAATAACTGCTACATTTTTTTCTCATCGTTCTCATCAATTATTTCTCAAACTATTATCTCAAAATCGATTTCGTGAAATTTGAAAACTAGGTATTTTGTTATTATGTTCGATTGGTAAGGAAGATGTGTCAAATTAACAAGCTTTGGAATTATAATTTGTGAATTCTGGGTTTATGTTCATATTTAAATTTTTGGGTAGTAATACTAGTATAACTAGGTAAAACTAGTGCGATTTTGAAATATTAATAGAACTTGGTAATACTTCGTTTTACGTTTATTGCAAGATTTCAAAGATAACTACTCTCTAGCTACTCCAAAATGGCTAAAACAAGGTGTGGAAAAAGAGGACGAAGATTGCTCAAAGTTCACAAACAACATACATCTTCGCTTCTCATGATCAACAGACATTAAAAAGACATTAACATCCTCATCATCATTAAGATCACATTGTACTGATGCTCCTACTAGTAGTGGAGTGTAGCTCAACTACAATCTAACGTGACTTTCAACAAACTCAAGCTTCTTGTATATCATTGCTTTTAACATCAACAAAGTTATATCCATGGCATATGTCATGGCATAGGTTCTCTTTAATTGTATCCTGCCAAAACAATTCCAAAAAAAAATCAAGTAGTAATACTACTAGTTTAATTGGTTGTACTAGATTAATAAATATTACCAGTTTTACTAGTAATACTACATTTACTAGTATTACTAGTTTTACCCAGTCGCAATTATTGAAAATCGAATTGAATGGTCTGGGATTATAATCTCTACAATTCACTATGATTCAACAGTAAGATTCATTTCTTATCAACTAAATAGCACAATCGACCCATAACCCATGGTAAAACACCCAATTTGCTAAGTATTTCAAGCAAAATCCAATCTAAATTTCCAAACTTAAAAACCTAACCCTATTTAATCAAGAATGTATTCTTATGTTGAAGAATACACCTGCATTTTGAAGGAGACGTGAACTAAAAAAAGGTGAAAAACAGCAGGGATGGAGAGCTCCGGTGAAGAAACAGAGACGGTGGAGACTGGAGAGCTCCGGCGAAAAAGGATGGAAAATGACTGAAGAAGAAAAGAAATCGTGATTGATTATTTTTTTAGAAAATAAAAAACAAAAAAAAGGAAGGAAGGGTAAAATAGTCTGCACATATTTCATTAAAAGAAAGAGGGATACAAAGAATAGAGAGGGAGATAGGAGATTTGCTAATTTTTTTTAGGGATTTATGAGATGATCCCTCATCACAACGGTCTCCTACTCCTTCCTGATAAACGACCAAGCAAAAGGTATGGTTAATCCTCAACGCGGAATCCGACAAGGAGATCCACTATCCCCCTACCTCTTCATCATCTGTAGTGAGGTGCTGTCGGGGCTTTGTTTGAAAGCACAGAGAGAGGGTAACCTAGTTGGTATCAAGGTGGCGAAAGGAAGCCCTAGAGTTAACCACCTCCTTTTCGCAGATGACACTATGTTCTTCATTCGAGCCGACCAACAGAGCTGTCGAAACCTCAAGAACATCCTCCATAAATATGAGATAGCCTCAGGATAGAAAATCAATCAGATTAAATCCTCTATTACCTTCTCTGCAAAAACCCCAAAAATCATGAGACAACAAGCAAAGGAGGTACTTGAAATCCAGAAGGAGGGAGGCCAAGGTAAATATCTAGGCCTACCTGAACTTTTTGGCAGAAAGAAAAAGGATCTATTCACTTCTATTGTTGACCGTATAAAGCAAAAAGCCCTCAGCTTTTCTTCACGTTTCCTATCCACGGCTGGGAAACTAACCATGCTCAAGTCAGTACTCTGGGAAACTAGCCATGCCAACTTATACCATGTCGTGCTTCCACCTGCCTGGTTCATTATGCAAATGAATACAGTCAGCTCTTACAAGGTTTTAGTGGGACACGAATACTGAAAAGAAGAAAATGTCGTGGATTGCTTGGAGGAAAATCACAAAACCGATAAAACTTAGAGGTCTGAATATCAGAGATATCAAACACTTTAATAAGGCTTTACTGGCGAAACTAAGTTGGTGCTTGTTAACTAAACCGCATACACTCCTAGCGAAAGTACTACTAGGTAAGTACTGCAAAAACATACCTTTGCTGGAGTGCAGGATCCCATCCTCAGCCTCTCATGGATGGCGGAGCATCGTTATGGGCAGAGAGTTATTAAAGTCTAACCTTGGGAGAATAATAGGGTCGGGAGCTAACACATCAATCTGGCGAACCCCTTGGCTGTTTAGCAATACCCCCTTAGCTCCGATAGGACCACCAACTGAAGCCTCATAGAACCTTAAAGTCGCTGACCTCCTCCTGCCAAACTCCATAGACTGGAACTTGGAACTTATCAAACTCATACTTTCAGCTTATGAGAAAGAAATGCTGCTGCTGAAACCAAGTTTTCAAGGAGCAGAGGACGTTTGGGCTTGGTTACCTACCAAAGATGGCTGCTACACGGCAAAATCGGGATACTTTGAATCCACAAACTCTGAGGCCGATCCCCCGGAAGATAACCAAAACGCCACTACTAGTGAGGATCCCTTTAACTGGCAAAGAAGTATCTGGTCACTTAAATCCTCTCCAAAAACCAAGTTACTACTCTAGAAAGCTGCATAGAACGCCCTCCTTGTACGTGCAAATCTTCTCCATCGATCAATCAGCAACTCAGCTAAATGCCCACAATGTGATGAAGAGGAAACGATCCTACATTTGTTCTTTCATTGTGATTTTGCACGCCAGATCTGGACAATGATTCCTGTTAAGACACCAATCCATCTGGATACTATAACCTCAATAAAACAAGGTATCGATTTGTCAAATAGACTTATCTCCTTACCACCAACTGGTGTGGGAACTGGACCAATCGCCCCTTGGCTATTGTGGTCGATCTGGACTACCTGAAATCAACTAACCTTCAGCAAAAGACGGATCTCGGAGGAGGAAACAATGCATCTAGCCTTGGCAAGAGCCAAAGAATGGCAAAATGCAGACTCCTCTTGTGTCAGAACCGATCCACCCCAAAAACCCCACCATGGCCCCTCAAATCTTAGCTTTGCACTTATATGCTTCATCGACGCCTCTTGGAATGACGATGCTGCAGGTTTAGGCTGGGTGATCAAGGATAAGTATGACCTAGTAAAATGGGAAGGCTCTACATCGATGAATCATTTAGGTTCCCCATTGATGGCCGAAGCACTGGCAACTCTTACCGCGGTAAGAGTTGCACTTGAATCGAACATCACAGAACTCTCTTTCGCTTCGAACTCGCTCATGCTGGCCCAAGCTCTAAACAAGAAGATCTGCTTAAAGGAACTTCATGGGACTTTCCATGATGTCCTTGCACTATCCGCTAATTTCACTAGATGCTCGTTTAATTTCATTTCCCGATCTCAGAATTGACAAGCCGATTGTCTGGCAAAGGAGGCTCTCCTTCTGTAGAAGAATCCCTAATTTAGAAATGAAAGGTCTTTTTCGTTCAAAAAAAAAAAAATTCTCCTGACACTGGGATGTAATTTTCTGGACTTGAGAAGAGATTTTAGCTGTTCTATCTCTATCTGCAAAAGTTCATCATACAAAAACAGATTTGACGAACAAGAGTCAAGATATTAAAGAAACAGATTTAACCCTTTTGAAGATTCCTTACCAAAGATTTTGTAAGATATATGACTTTGGCGTTGGGGTTCTGGAGATTTTAACCTCCCACCATGTCTTCCTACTAGACTCTGTCTTTTTTTTTTCCTCTTTTTTGACAAAAGCGTTGAATAAACAAGAGAATATTATGCAATATTTTTTTAGAAAGTTTGAAAGATTTTATGAAAGATTTTACAAGATTAGAAAAAACAAATCAGCAAGATTTAAAAAAAAAATTCCTAAACAATCTCTTAAAATCCTCATTTTTTTACTTAAAGTCATTAAAAATCAGCAAGATTTTAAAAAACATAATGTCATTAAAATTCTTTCTAAATCCTAAACCAATACCCCCTAAGTTAGACCAAAGTTAGGGAGTGCTCATTTGACAATAATAATTAACGGATATGTTTTAAGAAACAAAAATACTAAGAATTTGTTTAGTGTTGTAAAACACTTGGAGTGGACTTCCATAACGGGCCTGTTATGTGTCTTGATGTGTAAGGCCCATGGCCGATGGCTCATGGCCGATGGACCACGGCCTATTTACTATTGCCTAGTCGGTTTTAGCCTTTGACACTGCTATATATATGTAACCTCATTCGATTTATCAATAATAAAAATAAGAGAATTACATCTTTCGATTCTCTAGTTTACAACACGTTATCAGCACGATTGTTCTAAAGATCTAGCTGAGTAAAAACCCTAAAACCCTAACCGCCGCCGTTCATCTTTCTCCTTCCATCAAAACCCTAAACCGCCATCGTTCCTCCCCTTTGTTCGAAACCAGTTCCTGTTTCGAAGATCTATTAGTGTTCACAAGCAAACCTGTGCTCGTGTTCAAGTTTCATCCAAAACAAGTTTGAGTTTTGTGATCCGTTACGTGTGTGGTTCGCGGTTACGGGACGTGAGCGGTACAAGGAGCGGTCCGAGATCTGTTCGTGGGAAAGCAGCTTGCAGTTTTGTTCGAGGTTCGTGGTTCGTGATCAAGGAATATCTGAGGTCTTTAGCTCCCAGATCAAAACTGGTCAGACCTCTTTTTGGTGTTAAGGTAAAATCGAAACTTATGGGATCATATAATCGAACTTGGATCTTAAAACTATTAAACCCTAAACATGCAAGTACACAACTAACAAAGTTTAAATCCTCTAAATCATATAAAACTTTAAAATTGGATGTTTAGGATTGTTAGATTGATTGTGAATTGCACCAAACTATGTCAAGTTTAAAATCCGGATTGATTGTTGTTACTTGATTGTTTGTTGCATAAGAACCCTAGAACTAAACTGTTAAATTCGAAATTCATAAGAGAAATATTAATCTGGTTGTTCTAGGATATTTAAAATCTGAATTGCATGCATCTTTGAAATTAAATCGAACTTGCATAGGGTATAATTAATCGATTATTGCTAAGATTAATTCTATAAAATTTGGCTGCATTAGAACCCTAAAATCATAATTAAACTAGAGAAAGTCTAGTTCCCTAAAATTTGTCTAAATCCTAATTAGAAAGGGAAAAGTTAAGGAAAAAGAAAATTTCTAAATTATCTTAAAAAAAAAAGGAAATCCAATCTAGTAAAAAGGAAAATTTCTAAAACTCAAAACTATTTAAGAAAAAGGAAATTGTTGCATGCTAGTTCCTATCTAGGTTTGTTTGTTTTCCATGCATACCAAAACCGAAAATAATGAGTAAAGGGCAAGGCATGTTTCGGTCTCAAATACCGCATGGCTCAAGGCATGTTTCGGTCTCAAATACCGCATGGCCTAAGGCATGTTTCGGTCTCAAATACCGCATGACCTAAAGTTTAATATTTATTGCATAGATTGGTCTCTTATTACCGCATGCTAATGATCGGTTGTCTATTTCTGTGTTATGCAGATGGCAAGGCTAAACAACTTAGACTATGCTGCCTTGAATGCTTCTGGAGACAATTATCTGCAATGGGCATTGGACACTAAAATCATGCTGAAGTCAAAGGACTTATTTGAGTGAATTGAGGAAGGTTATGAACCAACTGATAAGCAAAATTACAAGGCCATTATGCATATGCGCCATCACCTTGCTGAGAGTCTCAAGAATCAGTACCTCACCATAGAGAATCCTCTTGACCTTTGGACAGAGCTTAAACGCAGATACGGACACCAATAGACAGTGCTCCTACCAAAGGCTCAATTTGATTGGAAAAACCTAAGGATCCAGGAATACAAATCCGTGGATGAGTATAACTCAGAGCTTTTTAGGATTGTCTCACTCCTTAGGTTGTGTGGTACTGAGGTAACCGAGAAAGAACTGCAAGAGAAGACATTGTCTACTTTTAGCACTAACAACATACTGCTTCAGCAACAGTATCGCGAAAAGGGTTTCAAAACCTATGGGGAACTAATCTCATGTTTGCTGCTAGCTGAGCAGAACAATGAGCTGTTGTTGATGAATAGTGCTATGAGACCTCCTGGTACAGCCCCATTACCAGAAGCACACAAGGTAGATATGGCAAAGCAAAATCTTAAAGAGCCTAAGGAGCCTAAAGAGGCCAAGGAGACCAACTATGTCCACAGAAAAAGACACTATGGCCGTGGCCGTGGTGGCAGAGGACGTGGTGGTCGTGGACAGTACCAAGCTAGTCGTTTTGATGGTTATGGCCGTGGAGGTCGTGGCCGTGGTGGTAGGGGCCGTGGGTCCTTTAAACCACAATCCAAGGCTAAATCGGTTTGTCACCGATGTGGTATGTCTAACCATTGGGCCAAGAATTGTAGAACCCCTAAGCATCTTATTGATGCTTATCATGAGATTTTAAAGAAGAATCCAGAAGCCAACTATGTGCATCTCGATGGTGAAGATGACTTCAACCATGAGAATGATGATTCACTAGACTATGAGACTTCCGATTGTTTTAAAGAAGATAACTAGTTCTAAATCCTGATTTTGGTTTAATTTCTATGCTCTTATGCTTTAATTTCGGTTTATGTATTGGATAATTATTTTGGTTTAAATTCAATGATTTCATTTCAATATATATTTGCTTGTTTTATTAAAGTTAAAACAAAATTATTTTCATTATAGAAATGGCTGAGGATATGAGTGTACTAGTGGTGGATAGTGGATCCAGCCATACAATATTGAAGGACAAGAGATATTTCATAAACCTCATAATGAAAAGTGCCAATGTTAGTACAATTGCGGGTATAGCAAGCTTAATAGAAGGCTACGGCCAAGATCACATATTATTACCTAATGGCACACATATTGAACTAAGTGATGCCTTGTACTCACCCAGCTCTAAGAGAAGTTTATTGAGCTTTAAAGACATTTGATTGAATGGTTATCATGTTGAAACAAAGGGTGAAGGAAGCAAAGAATTTCTATACATTACTGAAATCGTGAATGGACATAAGAAGGTCCTAGAGACTATACATGCACTAGCCACTGGTTTATACGATGCTAAGATTAACATGATAGAAGCTAACTTGGCAAAGAATAAAATGTTCAATGAACAGTTCACTCTATCGCATGACCGGCTTGGCCATCCGGGTTCGAACATGATGCGTAAATTGATTAAGAGTTCGAATGGGCACACTCTTAAAGAAAGAAAAGTTATCCCTTAAAATCTCACGTGTGTAGCATGTGCACAAGGGAAACTTATCATACGACCATCACCAGTAAAAGTCAATAAAGAGACTTTAAATTTTCTGGAAAGGATACAAGGTGATATATATGGACCAATACACTCACCTTGTGGGACGTTTAGATATTTTATGGTTATGATCGATGCATCAACTAGATGGTCACACGTTTGCTTGTTATCCACAAGGAACCTAGCATTTGCTAGGCTGTTGGCTCAGATTATAAGACTAAGAGCACACTTTCCAGATTTTCCACTTAAGACTATACGTCTAGACAATGCTGGTGAATTTACATCCCAAGCGTTTAATGATTATTGTATGTCCATGGGGGTAAGTGTGGAACATCCTGTGGCACATGTCCATACACAAAACAGATTAGCTGAATCCTTCTTTAAACGAATACAACTAATTTCTCGACCATTGCTAATGAGGTCGAAGCTTTCTGTGTCGGCTTGGGGACACGCAGTCTTACATGCAGCAGAAATTATACGCATCAGGTCATCTAGCGAACATAAGTTTCACCATCCCAACTATTAACGGGTCATGAGCCAGACATATCCCATTTCAAAATATTCGGGTGTGCCGTTTATGTACTAATTGCTCCACCACAGAGAACTAAGATGGGACCTCAAAGGAGGATGGGAATATATGTTGGATATGAGTCTTCCACCATTATTAAGTATCTTGAGCCAACTACAGGAGATTTATTTAAGGCCAGATACGCGGATTGTCAATTTACAGAATCCGAATTTCCTATGTTGGGTGGAGAGACAAGCAAGCTGGTTAAAGAATTAACATGGAATCAAGCATCCTTAAATTGGCAAGATCCTCGAACTCTAGCATGTGATGCAGAGGTTCAAAAGATTATTCATTTACAGAAGCTAGCTAATCAGTTGCCAAATTCCTTTGCTGACCCAAAGAGAGTAACAAAATCGTACATACCAGCTTGTAATGCACCAGTACGTATTGATGTTCAAAAAGAACACAATCAAGTTGCTACAGAGTCTAAGCCACGTTTAAAACGAGGTATACCATTAGGTTCCAAAGATAAGAATCCTCAGAAATCTAAGAAAGGTGCAAATCAAACCGAGGTTAAGGAAAATGCAGACATGGCCGCGGCAAATCCTAAGGTACCAAGTGAGGTTTTGGACGCTGAACCTCAAGGTCCTGAAGTTATTGATAATAATGAGATCTCAATCAATTATATCATGTATGGAATACAATGGAACCGTAAGAATGTCGACATTGATGAAGTATTTGCATATAAGGTAGCACTTGAAATAAATGAGGATCATGAACCCACGTCTATATTAGAGTGCACTCAAAGTAAAGATTGACTAAAATGGAAAGAAGCCATTGACGTGGAGTTAAACTCTTTAAAGAAGAGAAGTGTGTTTGGTCCGATCTTAAGGACAACATCTAAAATAAAACCAGTTGGACATAAGTGGGTCTTTGTAAGGAAGAGAAATGAGAAAAATGAAATCGTGAGATATAAAGCACGGCTTGTAGCACAAGGATTCTCTCAAAGACCAGTAATAGACTATGAGCAGACATACTCCCATGTGATGGATGCAACAACATTTAGGTACTTAATAAGTCGGAATGATCTAGTTATACTAATGAGGAAGGGCTGATCCAGAAGGAAACCTGCGGCTTCGTCAACATCTACGACTTTGACGAAGTTAGGCCACCTTTTGTAGATTGAGCTAGCAGGGACACAGAAAGGCTCAGAGATCTCCAATGTCTGGCGTGTAAACTGCGTTTCCTTGTGCGTCAAGCTTAAACACTATTATATCTTTTGTTTTCAATTTCGTCATACCTCTCCAGCAGGCCTCCTTGTTGGTCTTGACTCCACCAAGTGTTCGCGTGTGTAACAGGAATCCAAAAGTTCCCATTTGATCTTGGTCAGCTCGGGGAGGTTTTGAAACCTCAACCTTTGAAACTTGGGTTTGTTCTCGTGTGTGCGGGGATCCAATCAGCCGATGAGGTGGCCTCCAGATCCGGGAATTCGAAACATATCATCTTTTCTTGGAATACATGACACAAGAGGAGAAGAAGCATGGGTTTTTTATTCTGATGTTGTTCCATTGGGAGTTACCTTGAGCGGGTCTACAAAAGCTGAGTTGAGGTCCCAAGAACTTGATAGCAACAACACAGTCCTCTTTCTCTGAAGAAGGTGAGGATATGGCCATGTTGGTGACAATTTGGGTTTGACAACCAGGCAGAGTGACAAGAGGAGGCAGGGGAATGCGTTTCGGATCTATATCCGATGCAACTGGGTTTAGATCATCTTAGAGACGCAGTATTCTGTCTTCCTTCAAATTAGCTACCCAGCCGTGAGATGATCTGACCGTTATAATTTCCTCATCATACACAAACTCCATGGGCACCTTCTTTTCCAAAACCTTGCATTGACGTTCATTAGCATTCATAATCACAAGTTTTCTTACATCCTCTCCACAAGGATGAGCACTGATGATGCAACAAGGAGGGGTTTGCAGCGAGGAAGATGAGTAGCCATTAGAGAGAATAAGAAGAAGAGAAGATCTCACTGACGCAGATTTCCCAAGGCAAAACCTTGAGAGGCGGCTGAGAAGCAAATATAGAACAGAGAAGTATAACTAAAGCTAAATGTGTAATTAGTAGTGTATAAAACTCTTATGTGTATGACTATATATATTGTAACCACATGATCAATACAATCAAGCCTTTCCTTACAAGGTATCAGAGTAGTGAATCCTAGACCTAAAGTTTGTTTTTTTTGCCGCTCTTCTCCTCTCTCTCGTCTTCTACTTTCTTCCTTCTTTTTCAGATCCTGTGTCATGGCTTTCTCTGATGTCATCAACACTACTTCCCCGAATGCTCTTCACAACATCAACATGGCAAATATTACCAAGCTTACTGCTTCCAACTTTCTGATGTGGAATCGCCAGGTACGTGCATTACTTGCTGGTTATGGGCTTGCGGGGTTTCTCGTTGGCACTAACGTTGCTCCGGAACCCACTGTCCTTGTTACTGGTACATCTGCTCCCAATCTGGCGTATCAACTCTGGGTACGTCAAGATCAGCTTCTGGTTGCTAGTCTCCTCGGGGCGATATCCGTTGAGCTTCAACCCATTTTCTCTAACGCATCCACTTCAGCCCAGATTTGGAGTCTTCTCTCTGCTACATATGCAAAACCAACTTGGGATCATATCAAACAATTGCAGGTATAGATCAAACAGTGGAGGAAAGGTACTCAAACGATTGATGAATATGTTCAAGGTTTGGTGTCTCGTTTTGATCAACTTGCGACACTTGGTAAACCTTATGAATATGAGGAACAAATCGAGTATCTTCTTGGTGGTCTTTCAGAAGATTATAAATCGATCATTGACCAGATCGAGGGTCGTGATACTCCTCCCACCATGGCCGCGATTCATGAAGCTTCAATCCCACGCATCCATCTCTTCTGTCGTGCCTGTCACGGCGAATGCTGCTTTCAACAAATCCTATGGTCATCCCAACAACAACTCGTGTCATCAACGCTCTTCTTCTTGGGGTAATTCATCTTCCTTCTCACATGGTGGTCAAGGTAGAGGTTACCAGGGTCGCTGTCAATTGTGCGGTGTCTTTGGTCACAGTGCACGGCGGTGTTCTCAGTTACCCGCCTCTGCTTGCGGTTTCCAACCTAGTGGTGGCGGCTACTTTCCGTCTCCTGGTTTGCATGGGACTCCTCATGCTAATGTTGCTGCTGTTCCCATGTAGCACTCGGCAAATTGGGTGATGGATAGCGGTGCCACCCACCACCTTACTTTTGATCTATCCAACTTTGCTCTACATCAACCATACTCCGGTGGTGAAGAGGTTCAGATTGTTGATGGCTCTGGTTTAAAGATCACACATACGGTTCCGCTTTACTCCCTACACCCTTTCATTCTCTTCTCTTGCTTTAAAAGATGTTCTCTATGTTCCTGATCTTTTCAAGAATCTTATATTTGTATATCGCATGTGTAACGCTCATAAGGTTTTTGTAGAATTCTATCCTGCCTATTTTCAGGTGAGGTATCTGAGCACGGGGGTCCGATTACTCCAAGGCAGAACTAAAAATGGATTGTATGAGTGGCCGGTTCATTGTGATACCATTAATGTCTTCTCCGCGTCTGTAACATCAAAAACTGACCTCTCCTCTTGGCATCTTTGTCTTGGGCACCCTTCGTTATCTGTTTTAAACACTCTTGTTTCTAAGTTTTCTTTACCTCTATCTTCATCCACCCAAAAACAACTATCTTGTTCAGATTGTCTTATCAATAAGAGTCATAAACTACCTTTTTCTTCAAACACAATCTCTTCTACTCAACCACTTGAATACATTTATATAGATGTTTGGTCCTCTCCAATCACTTCTTCTGAAAATTTCAAGTATTATCTTATTTTGGTTGATCATTTTACCAGATATACATGGCTTTACCCATTAAAACTCAAGTCCCAAGTCAAAGATGTTTTCATTGCTTTTAAAGGTTTGGTTGAAAATCGGTTTCAAATGCGGATTAGAACACTGTACTCTGATAATGGTGGTGAATTTATTGCCCTGCGTATGTTTCTGTCGTCACACAGTATATCTCACTTCACCACGCCACCTCATACGCCTGAACACAATGGTATTTCAGAGAGGAAACATCGACATATTGTCGAAACGGGTCTTGTTATGCTCACTCATGCCTATGTTCCTCAGAGTTACTGGTCGTACGCCTTTGCTACGACGGTTTACCTCATAAATCGAATGCCCACAGATGTCGTCGCAGGCGACTCATCGTATCACAAGCTGTTTCAAACATATCCAAATATCACAAACTGCGTGCTTTTGGCTGTGAGTGCTATCCCTGGCTCCGCCCATATCGGAGCAACAAACTCGAGCCTCGTTCTACACCGTGTGTGTTTCTCGGTTACTCACTCACACAGAGTGCTTACCTCTGTTTTGATGCTGCTAATGCGAGGCTCTACACATCCCGTTATGTGAAGTTTGTTGAGAATCATTTTCCACTCTCCGCGATTCCACTGCCCACGATGGTTTCCTCGCCGGTTTTGTTGCCTTCTTCTACTCCATCGACTTTGATTTCGGTGTCGCAGCCACCTGTTTCGTTATCTCCGGCTTCTTCATTGGCCCCGTCGGACTCACCCCGTGCAATGACCCTCATCCTGCCTCCTTTGCGGACCCAGCTTCTCGACAATGGTTTCTCCGGTTCCATCTCCGTCTGTCCCGCAGTCGTCATCGTCGACTTCCTTTGATTTGGATCACGAGACCAGAACTAAGCTAGCTCACGATGAATCCTCCTTACGAGCCTCTTTAGGCCTAACTCATTCCTATACTTCACAAGGCCCAACTTCTTCAGGCCCATCGAGTCCAACAACAAATACGACAAGTCTATCTTCGGTTAACCTGTTATCCTCTTCCTCTCGATCGGACTCCTCTGCAACCTCCACACTGTCGGTTGCTTCATCACCTCAGCAACCTCCGCCTCCGATACCTCATTCTACGCAGACACGATCCAATAAAAATATTCACAAACCGAATCCCAAGTACAGTCTCGCTGTTGTCTCCACACCGTCCATTCCGAAAACGGTAGCAGCTGCACTTCAGGATCCAAACTGGCGGGCTGCTATGGTTAAGGAGATTAATGCTCAGCTCTGGGAACATTATTGGGATCTCACGCCTCCAACATCGGTTCAGAATGTTATCACTTGTAAGTGGATTTTTACACTCAAATACAACCCGGATGGCTTGATTGCTAGGTACAAGGCTCGATTGGTTGCTCGTGGGTTTAATCAGCAATATGGGGTCGATTATTCTGAGACTTTCAGTCCGGTGATTAAATCCACTACGATTCGTCTTGTTTTGGAGATTGCAGTTAAGAAGGATTGGATGATTCACCAGGTTGATATCAACGATGCATTTTTACAAGGCAAATTAGAGGAAGAGGTGTATGTATCTCAACCACCAGGTTTTGTTGATCGTGATCGCCCACATCATGTATGTCGTTAGAAAAAAGCTCTCTATGGCATGAAACAAGCACCCCGTGCTTGGTACCACGAACTACGACGGTTTTTACTTGACTCTGGTTACAAGACCTCGGTTGGGGACAACAGCTTGTTTGTTTTTAAACACAAAAATTCTCATGTGTATGTCCTTGTTTATGTTGATGATATTATTATCACCGGTCCTGCTTCTCTGGTACGTACTTTTCACTCCTCCCTTGCTAGCCGTTTTTCGCTTAAGGACCTTGGTCCTTTAAGCTACTTATTAGGTATAGAAGCAACACGCACATCTTCTGGACTTCATTTGATGCAAAGGAAATACATTACTGATCTTCTCGTCAAAACTAAAATGCAAGATGCTAAACCTGTCCCGACTCCAATGTCTTCTTCCTCTCAGCTCACGGTCCTCTCTGGTATACCACTAGCTGATGCAAAAAAATATCGGATGGTAGTAGACAGTCTGTAGTACCTCGCGTTCACTAGTCCTGATATCGCCTTCCCGGTCAACCGCCTTTCGCAGTTTATGCATCAGCCTACCAATCTCCATTGGAAAGCTGTGAAGCGCGTCTTACGGTATCTTGCTGGAATGAGGTCCCACGGTATCTTTCTGTGTCGTGATGCTTTTCTTACTATCCATGCATTTTCTGATGCTGATTGGGGTCGTGATAAAGCAAACTATGTGTCTACAAAGCCTCAGCGAAGTGTCTTAGCTTATATCATATACTTTGGTGGCAGTCCGGTGTCTTGGTCGTCAAAAAAACAGCGAAGTGTCTCTCGATCATCGACTGAGGCTGAATACCGGGCTATTGCTAACACAGCCTCAGAACTTAATGGATATGCTCATTGTTGACTGAATTGGGTATTGATCTTCCCATGGCTCCGGTAATATATTGCGACAACATGGGCGCTACATATCTTTGTGCTAATCCTGTTTTCCATTCCAAGATGAAACATGTGGCGCTTGATTATCATTTTGTTCGGGAAAACATCCAGTCTGGTACACTTAGGGTGGCTCACATTTCAGGTGATGATCAACTCGCCGATGTTCTCACCAAACCACTTCCACCACCGCGGTTTCAGGAGTTAACTTTCAAGATTGGCGTCAAGAAGCAGCCTCCATTTTGAGAGGGCGTATAGAACAAAGAAGTATAACTAAGGCTAAATGTGTAATTAGTAGTGTATAAAACCCTTATGTGTATGACTATATATATTGTAACCATATGATCAATACAATCAAGCCTTTCCTTACAGCAAAGACATGAATTAGGATGAGAAGCAACAAAACCCTGTCATGTTTACATCTTCTCCACCCAAATTAATACAAAACCCTGACATGTTTACATCTTCTCCCTAACTTTGGTCTAACTATCTCATCTGACTCGTAAAGTAGAAAACAGATCTAAACTCAAAGTTCTGACACAGGTTTTGTAAATTGCACCACATATGGTATTATCGCTTTCTTCTGTTTTCCTTTTCTATTTTGTTTATATTGGTCCGCCGGTTCACTTGTGTAGTTGTGTGTTCGCTAATTTGATACTTTTATTGTCATAAATAACTTGACAACATTTATACATTTCGATTTTTCCAAAAACAACTCTACGCATTAAATTTTTAATCCCATAAAAATCTCCAAACTTATTTTAATAGATCTTTAGAGACTGTATCTATATTATTATTTTTGAAGTACATTTTGTGTTATGCCCTTGAAGTTTTCGTTATTTAATTTGTTTTATTTACAACATTAACCCCTAACTATTTTTCTAAAATAACAATTTCTGGAAATTCATTTAATGGAACTATTTAAATCGACCTAATTTGATACATTTATTGCCATAAATAGTTTGACAACATCTATACATTTCGATTTTTCCAAAAACAACTCTACGCAATTAAATTTTTAATCCCATAAAAATCTTCAAACCTATTTTAGTAGATCTTTAGAGACGGTATGATCTCTTAAATTTAAATGACACAGCCGAGTTTGAGTAACAAATGATTATAATCGCAATCAATATTATAACGTTAATAAAGTTCATAAAAACTAGAACCCAACTTTAGAAACTTAATAATCGGGTATATTTAACTTTAGCATCAAGAAAAATATTTAATATAATATATACCGTGTTAAAAAACTGAATATTATTCTGCGATAATGTTATCAACTCAAATAGGAAAACACTAAAATCTTTCTTTTATTGCTACGCATCGTAAACTCCTTGCTCATCAAGCATTTTCCATGTATAAATATCAACTTCACAAACGAAACACAACACACAACCAAAATCACTAATATGACAGTTCTGAAACACGGGTTAAACCACTAATATGATGGTTTGTTGTTATATAGCGGGACATGTTATTAACATGACAGTTTGAATTAACATTAATATAAATATAAAATATTATTAATTCGGTTTTGAAACACGGGTTAAATCTTCCTTTAATTATTTGGTCAATACCACTAATACAAGAATATTAGACATATTAAATCAGGGTAATTTAACTAAAATGTTGTAAAACAA
Organism: Camelina sativa; assembly: GCF_030686135.1. Taxonomy (NCBI): domain Eukaryota; kingdom Viridiplantae; phylum Streptophyta; class Magnoliopsida; order Brassicales; family Brassicaceae; genus Camelina; species Camelina sativa. The sequence goes on along the minus strand of NC_141890.1, from coordinate 44,246,457 downwards.
TTAAATCATTGGTAAAATTGTGATTTAATCCGACAATAGCTTATAAATTACATATTTATTTCCTCTATTATTGTTCTAATAATTGATAATCCAAACAAAATTTTATTTAATCAAACAAAACAAACTAAATATATTAAAAAAAATGGTACTATTTTTTATAATATTGTCCTGCAGTACACCACGGGTTAAAATCTAGTTTTAATTATAATTTCAAACACTTATCTACTTTTTAAACAATGAAATCATTTTAAGTTTTGAAAGATAGAAAATTAATAAAAGCTAAACCTGTAATCGGTTTATTTTATCAAAAATAAGTTTTTGATTAGTGTTTATATTTCCCTAACTAAAATACAATAAACATACTGATTATTTAATCAGTACATAAATGTTATGACTAATATAATTGTCATGATTTTATCACTGATTAAGATATATTTGAATTACAACATACTAGTATCTAAAAGCAATATACACATTTATGACATCTCTATCACTATAATTGTCTATAACCATATATTGTATAATGTACAATCAATCATATATCGGTCCAGCGTTAGTCACCCGATTATGCCCTTTTCTTTGACATCTCAAACATTATAATAATAATATATATAATATAAACATATTCCCTTTTTTAAAACTTATAGTATATATTATATAAAGTATAAACCATACGTGTCATTGTGAACATCATCTCCACTTCCTACTCTCTCTCTCTCCCTCTTTCTCTCTCTGTCCGACGAGCCTTCACGAAATCGGAAGCAGATGGAGGATAATTTGGCTCGTCGGAGTCTTCTATCCGCCGTGAACATCATCTCCACTTACGCGGTTCACGATCGGCGATGCTGGTTCAGCGAAGACGCATCCTTCAGTTCAGAGTACTAGGAAGCAAAGGGTTTTAAATTTTGTCTTGAGAGCAGTGCGACGCCTTCTTCGATAGTAAATCAATCGGCGAAATTAAGGTATCATTTCACTTTAATGATATTGGTGAAAAGTTGGATTTTGAACTCTTCTTGTTCGTCCAACAAATGATCTTAGCTTTTGATTGAAGCCATCGATTCGTTCAGTCTTGGCAATTTACAATACTGTGCAGATTGGATGGGAATCTGTCATATCGACGATAATGCTATAACCATTTACAATTTACAATATCGACGATAATGCTATAACCATACGTGTCATTGTGAACTATTATTAGCGGCAATTTACAATACTGTGCAGATTGGATGGGAATCTGTACTATAAACCCTCTACTTCTCATTGTAAGTTAGATTCCCTCTCTAATTAGTAAATCAATTCTCTTAATTGCGTGTGTTTCTAGCTAGATGTATGCTATTGTGTACAAACACTGATGGTCTGGCCCAGTGCAATAATAGATGCATCTTCTCTTATCTTGAAGTTGTGTAAAAGAGATATTGATTCACAATATTTGACTGCTTTTGGTCGTCGTATTTTATCATGACAAGTAGACTAGGCTAACACTGAATATTTGTATGTCCGTGGCTTTGATCAACACTAATTAAAATACTCCATGGTCCTCACGACCAACACTGAATTGATGTTGTGAATGCTATAATTTTCTTGTCTGAATGTGATCACTCTATACATATACATTACGATATATCAGCTACAGGTTGCAGTGCCTATTTCCATCGAATGAAATTTCAGGGAAAGAAGTCTCAATATTGTCTTGATGTTTATATGCTGCAGCTATATATGTCAATACTTTAATCTGTTCGTGAATCAATCTTTGATCACTGTATATATTGGTCCGTCTGTTGTCAAATAGAAGATGATTGTTGTTCTTGTTTCATTTGCAGGTGCATACATGGCTTGGATATGTGAGACCAAAACAATTCACTTAAGTCTCGTTGTAGAATATTTCTTGTTTTGTGGATTCACTTAAGATATTGACAAATGATCTTAACTAGCTTGCTTATTGGTTTTGCTTTCAGCTTGGCGCTAATGCTGTTTCTCTCGCCGTCTGCAAGGCTGGCTTTGTTGTCAATGGAATTCATCTAGGCTTCATGACATCATTGTAAACATGGTATACATATCAACACATCTTTATCAGCTGAAGTTCTGTGATAAGCATCTTTGTCTTGTGTTTAAGCATTCTCACTTTTATGTTTACACAAGTTTTTTAAAATTTGAATTTTTAGATCCTCCTATTTTAGACCCTTCCATTGGACTATGTCAAAACTAATAAACTTGCTACAGTGTCTAACTTTTAACTTTTCATTTTTTTCAGTTATAAGTATTGTTGGATCCCAAAAAATGGATCCAACCGTTGAAGATGCTCACTTCATTTTACCATACCATTTGGGCAAACTATACAAATCTAAATTTACGTTCAATAAAATATTACTTTACAAATTATTTTCGAATTTGGAGTACTTTTTCTTAGCTTGTGTGCATGGGAAATATAATTAATGTTGCGGCTTCGTCGGCTCGCCTTGTTATTAGTTTTTTTTTGAATAATACTTGACAGATTTGGCTAAATCTACTGTTATTCAGTATCTTTGCTTATAATATAGCTTAAGAAGGTGCTTCTATAGGTCTATCAGTACAACACGTTAGCAAGCAACATTTCTCCTCCAAAGGTAAATACAGTTCTCCATTAATCCGCAGTTTTATTATAGGTTCTGATTAGTAATAAAGTTTTGTCGTGACTGGTATAAGTTTTACTGTAGTATTATTATATATTGAAAATGAAGGTTAAGCTCAAGGAGGCATTGCGGCCGTTGTAGGTTTTTTTAGCCCATCAAGAACACCTCATCTGTGAAAGAAGAAATAAAAATATTATAGAAAAACTATTTCACATCATTTGTGTAATTATATTTTATTTATGCATTGCTGTAATATTTTAATATTTGATTATCTAATAAAATGAGTTATGTCTTTTACTTTTTAATCATGAAGATATATATATTTTAATTTGAAAAAAATAAATAAACAATATTAAACTAATAGCTAATGTGCCGAACAAATGATATAGCAAAATACAGTGATTAAAATTAATGTTGTAAAATGAATTGCATCTTACGAATATGCAATGGAGCTACGCGACGAATAAAAATTGCATTAATAATATTTTACAACCATTTTATTTTGAACATTGTCATAAAATATATGTAACAATCATATACAAAAAAATAATTACTAAAAATTTGCCACAATAATTGCTTCATATTTTTCGTAGCTTTTATTTATGATGATTTATGTTGCATTGAAACATCGTAATTATACCACTAATTTACTGCATAAATAAAGTTACAATACTACAACACAAATAGCATTAAATTAATTTGTTAGAAAATTGTAATATTATTTGCTACAGGTTTTATATGGCAATAAATTGTAACAATTTAGAGTTGCAAACGTGTGTCACAATTATGCGACATATTTACTATGATAGAAAGTTATATTAATACGACATATATAGCAAAAAGTTAGTTCATTGTAAACTTTATAACATATGTGCAACAAATTTACAACGTCCAAACAACAACGAACCGAATGTATCTCAATTTTGTTGCAATATCATGATTTGCAACGATATATTAAATTATTGCAACAATTTTTAGTGTTGTAATATGATTATTTTCTTGTAGTGGTTTGAACCGGAAAGTTCTCATCTTTGTTATCTCCGACAAAGTTCTGACCTTTGTTAGCGCCGCCAGACTTCCCACCTTTGTTAGCCTTGTCAAACTTGATACCTTTATCATCATCTCTGGTCAAGTACTGAGAATAATAATTAAAGTCTCATAATAACCAAAGCATAATTAAGTACTGATATCATGTCCAGATATGTCAAAATTAAACAAAAACCTTAATTAAAACATGCATGATAAAATGAGAAAAAAAGATCAACTTTATCCTCGTTTACTTACGTCCACCGGAGCTTGCTTCTGCCGCTGCCACTTCCGGAGCTTCCACGTTTGCCGGAGCTTTGGTCGGAGATGTCTAAACAAAAGAGAGGCTTTAAGTAAAATATGTTAAAAATGAAAAAAATGATTTTTTTTGTTCTCTTTATATATTATTTACGGGTTGTTTCTGCTCCTACCGCCAGAGCTTCCACCTTTGGCGGAGCTTTTTTTCTGAGCAGAAAATTGCACTTTTGCTACATCTCTTTTTGCCTTGTTAAAGGCTTGGGTCTTTAACATGATTATTAATTTATAATATTATTGGGACCATATTTTATATTAAAATTTCAAAAAAAATATATTATTTTATCGAATTTTGTTATTTTTTACAATAGCTTGATTCGGAACCAACAAAATTTATTAATTTATAGTGTTTATTAATTAATAGAATATTAATTTATAGAGGTTTGATTGTACGTCATCTGAACAAAAATAAAATCAAGCCAAAGTAAAAATGGCTCATAACGTGACGTAGCTTAATTTGTCGCCGCAAAGAACAAGAATATGCTTTTGTTATATATGTAATGAGTATATAAGACGCCTGTCGAATTTTAATTACTTGAGTTTTTCATGGAGAAAAAGTTCATATTTACAAAAAAAAATCAATAAAATACTAATTTCAATTTTTGAAATCTCTCTATTTCAAATTGTTTAATCAGTTAATAAACAAGTCCAGTGGTGTTTTTTAAGGGGTGCTTATACAATTTCTCAGCCTAAAAATAAAAAAAAACTAAAAAATTGGCCCACAAAAATTGAGAACCGTTGTTCTGAGAAGCAGAATCTGGTAAAAAACGGTACGTGGCAACTTGTGGTTGGATGTTATTAAAATATAAAACACAATTTTGTTTCTTTTAACACTTCAATCTTTACAATAAATGGTAGCAGTGTTTGGTGGTCAAGGTGATTTTGCTAGTATGTCCGCACATTTGTTGTTGTTCCTTGAGGTCCAGGTGAATTTGACGTCCTCAAAATAAAACACAATTTTTTTATTCCTTATTTTCTTCTGAACAAATAGAGGATCCAAAAGTTTTCTATATTCTTGATGTTCGATCTTTACATATATATATAAACACAAAAAATGACAATCTGTACAAATCATATCTCTGCATATTAAGGAAACTAAATCACTCAGCTGATCTCGAGCAAATCACGTCCAACTTGATGACCAAGTCTTCTTAACCATGAGTAAACCAGAGAATAACCGGATCCATCTCCAACACCCCCCTCAAGTTGGAGCATACAGATTTAGTATGCCTAACTTGACACGGAATCGCGCAAAAGAATCTCGCCCAAGTGGTTTTGTAAATATATCAGCAAGTTGAAAAGCTGTACCTACATGACGAAAGGTGATATTTCCTCGAACAAGCTCATCCCGAACAAAATGGCAGTCAACTTCTATATGTATCGTCCGTTCATGAAACACCGGATTGGTAGCAATATGAATAGCCGACTGACTGTCACAACACACAACCATCGGTTGATCATGACGCACCCCAAGCGTGAACAACAACTGTTTCAACCATTTTAATTCTGAAGTGAGGAAAGACATAGCACGGTACTCTGCCTCTGCAGACGACTTGCTGACGGTGTCCTGTTTCTTCGTTTTCCAAGAGATTGGAGAGTCCCCGAGCTGAACAATAAAACCAATAACTGATCGTCGTGTGAGAGGGCACGTTGCATAATCAGAATCACACCAACCAGTAAGGCAAAAACCACCATTAGAACGAAGCAAGATACCTTGACCTGGGTCAGATTTCAGATAACGAACAATACGAAGTGCAGCATCCCAATGGGCCTCACAAGGTTGCTGCATAAACCGGGCGAGCATATGAACCGAAAATGCAAGATCAGGTCGCGTTACAGCCAAATAAATCAAGCGACCAATCAGTCTTCGATACCTCTGTGGATCAGGAAGAAGAGGAGACGTAGAGAGAAACAAATCGTGAGTTTGTTCGAGAGGAAACGCCGCTGGTTTAGCACCCATCAGACCAGTTTCAGAAATGATATCCAACGCATATTTGCGTTGACAGATATAGATTCCTGTGGCGTTTCTAGCCACTTCGATCCCCAAAAAATATTTCAAAGGACTTAAATCCTTCATGTGAAAACAAGAAGATAAATAGGCCTTGAAATCCTGAGTCACCTTGAAAGAGTTGCCGGCAATGATCAAATCATCAACATATATCAAGAGATTAATGTGAACAGGACCTCTGTCGAGAGTAAACAGAGAGTAATCAGAAAGCGACTGTACAAACCCGTAACTCTTCAAAGCAGCTGTTAACTTCTCAAACCAACATCGGGGGGCTTGTTTCAAGCCGTATAAGGCTTTGTGAAGATGACATACCTTGTTAGGATGAGCGGCACCAAAACCGGGAGGCAGTTTCATGTAAACTTCTTCTTGAAGATCACCATGTAAGAACGCATTGTGAACATCCATTTGATGGATTTTCCAGTTTTGTTTGGCGGCGACATCAAGAAATAAACGAACGGTCCCCATCTTTGCAACCGGTGCAAAGGTTTCACCATAATCTTCACCTTCTTTTTGTTTGTTACCAAGTGCAACAAGACGAGATTTATACCGTTCAACCGAGCCATCTGAATTATGCTTGATTTTGTAAACCCACTGACACCCAATAGCTCTTTTACCTGGAGGTAAATCCACAATCGACCAAGTCTTGTTAGCGTCCTGCGCATCAATTTCAGTAGTCATAGACTGATGCCAGCGTTTGTCGACCACTGCCTCTTTATACGAACGGGGTTCACGAGCAGTTGCAATGGCGGTCATATAAGCAACGTGAGACCCAGAAAACCGCCTCGTCGAATCGTGATTGGAGATTGGATAGTGGACCGAATCAGAAACGGCACATTCAGCGGAGTTGACGACATAGTCTTTCAAAGTCACCGGTGGTTCTCGTCTTCGTTGACTCTGTCGAGGAGGAGGCAAGACTGTCGGAGCAGCAGCAGCAGCGGATGCTGGATTTTGTCGGGGAGGTTGTAGCGGGGGCACCGGAGAAGGAGAGGATGCCGAGGAAGTTGTTGACGGAGAACCAGGTGAATTAGATGCAGTCGGAGTGGAAGGCTCGTGAATCTGCGACGGAGAAGGGTGAGGATCGGGAGAGAGTGGAGCTGGTGTGACAGTTGGGCCAGAGCCCAGTGAAGATGGGCCTAATGCTGTTAATGGACTGATTCGTGAGACAGGCTCAGTTTCTGTAGACGGGCCAGAAGAAATAGAAGCCCATAACTGTGGATTGTCTTCTTCGTTCACGACTGTGGCCGACAACGGAGACTGGAAAAAGAAGGGGAATTCAGCTTCTGAGAACACCACATCTCTAGAGACAAAAAAATCTTGTGCATCGATATCAAATAATCTCCACCCCTTCTGACCGTGAGGATAACCCACAAAAACACATCTCCTACTTCTCGACTCAAATTTGTCACCATGACGTCGTGGATTATAAGCATAACAGAGACTACCAAAAACACGTAAGTGTTCATACTTTGGGGGCTTCTTATGAAGACGTTCATACGGAGTCTGATTGTTGAGCACAGGAGTTGGCGTCCGGTTGATTAAGTAAGCCGCCGTGAGAACACACTCCCCCCAAAACTCTAAGGGAAGATGAGCTTGAAAACGTAACGCTCTCGCAACATTGAGGATGTGCCGGTGTTTTCGTTCAACTCTCCCATTCTGCTCCGGCGTATAAACACAGGAACGTTCATGAACGATTCCCTTATCTTGAAAAAATTTTGTCATAGACAAAAACTCCAAACCATTGTCACTACGGACGGTGCGAACGGTTTCACCAAATTGGCGTTTCGTGAAAGCGAGAAAATTTTTTAAATGCCGAGCAACCTCTGTTTTATCGACCAACAAATATAGCCATACACCCCTTGAGTAGTCATCGACGATTGTCAAAAAATACTTAGCTCCACAATGAGATGTGGTACGGTAAGGTCCCCATAAGTCACAATGTATCAATTCAAAGATGCGCTCAGTTTTATTCAAACTTAAGGGAAAAGACTGTTGAGTTTGCTTAGCACGAAGGCATACATCACAAGCTTTATTCAAATGCATAGAAGAAACAGAAACAGCAGGAAGTTGACACACAATTTTCGCCGAAGGATGTCCCATACGACTATGACAACTCATATTCTTTTGCCTCCTTCGTAGTGACAGTAGCCGCGAACTCCATACCACGAAAATAAAATGTGCCACCCGCTCTAGTACCCATTCCAATCACCATCCTCGAAGTGCGGTCCTGGACCACAAGGAAGTGATCAGACATTTGCAAAACACATCTATTCTCATCCATCAATTGACCAATTGAAATCAAATCAGAGTGAAAGCCTTCTACATAAAACACAGACTTCATGACCAGATCAGACCCTAAATGAACTGTCCCTTCCTTGACAGAAATTCGTTCTCTACCATCAGCCAAAATAACTAAAACTGGAGCCATCTCACGTATATTCGTCAAAACAGCTAAGTTCCCTGTCATATGATGAGAAGCCCCCGTATCCATAATCCAAGAAGGAGAGTGAGACTTACCAGTCAACTTTTCTGTGGAGACTCCCTTTCCAGCATTAAGGATCTTCTTAATGGTTTGCCACTTATCATCGGTCAACCCGCTAACACCATCACGATCCTGATCGGTGACCACGTGATTAGCTTGTTGAGATGTGTCGATGTTCGGAACAGTCACACAATTGGCATAAGGTTGACCATGACCTCGACCTCCACTAGAGCTTGCTCCTCCACGACCACGATTCTGGAAAGACCGGCTACGTGGACGATCACCCCACCATTCGGGATATCCAATGACCGCATAGCACCGGTCTGAGACATGTCCAGTCCTGTTACAGTGTTTGCATACAACAATCTTATCCTTGTCATCATTCCGAGATTGTGAGTACCCCGTACGAGACCGTAGCTGAACAGCGAAAGCACTAGCTTCTGTTTGAATCTCTAATGCCTTGGTGCCATTCAAAAGCACATCTTCCTCTTGTCTCACGAGGTTATACACCTCCTCCAAGGATGGAACCGGGTTGCGAGAAAGAAGACTCGAGCGCACCGTACGGAACAGAGTATCATCAAGTCCAAAAAGAAACTGTTGAACCTTGTCTTCCTCTCGATCACGTTCCTGGATTGTTGTAAGGTCACAGTCACATTTGCCACATTTGCAGACTCGCAAGGGACGAGAAATCGCCATGTTATCCCAGATCTTTGTCAACTTACCATAGTAAGTCTCAATAGACAAACCCCGTTGTTTGCAGCCTGCAAGTTCGACCTTAATCTGTTGTAGTCGTGGTCCATTCATCACGGAGAAACGTTTCTGCAAGTGATCCCAAAGATCCTTTGCCACATCACGATGGGAGATGTTGGACTTAAGCGCAGGATCAATGGTCATCTTGATCCAAGACACAAGGAGTGCTTGGATAGTCCACCAGTCTTCAAGGTCAGCAGATCCTTCTACAGGCCTAGGAATTGCTCCCGTAAGAAAACCAAATTTTTTGCGAGAGCAGAGTGCCGTCTTCATTCCGCAAGCCCACTCGTCGTAGTTGTCTCCCTTCAACAATGGATGAGAGATGACAGCCCCTGGATTATCAGCAGAGGTCAAATCGTAAGGTGAGATCGTCCGCCTCACTTCAGTCGTGTTCACGGCATGATTACCGTTCGGGTTCGTCGGAGAATTAACACCGTCCACCATCGTCGTTCAAAGAAAACAAAAGAAACGTTTTTGTTTATAGGAAAGGTTCAGGCTCTGATACCATGAACAAATAGAGGATCCAAAAGTTTTCTATATTCTTGATGTTCGATCTTTACACATATATATAAACACAAAAAATGACAATCTGTACAAATCATATCTCTGCATATTAAGGAAACTAAATCACTCAGCTGATCTCGAGCGAATCACGTCCAACTTGATGACCAATTCTTCTTAACCATGAGTAAACCAGAGAATAACCGGATTCATCTCCAACATCTTCGTTCTTTTTCCCGACCCTCTCTCTCTTTCCTCCCTCGACGAGCCAACGAATCCGGATTTCACCCACCGTCTCTCTCTTTCTCGCATCACATCGACTGCTTCCGAGCTGTTCAATTGATCATCTTCTTCTTTGGTCTCTCTTCTTCTTTCTTGGGTTGCTGGTCATCGCTTCCGAGCTTTTCCATTGATCATCTTCTTCACCGTTTCCTTCGTGTGTATTTGGTTTCTCATGGAGCCTTTCGACATTCTTCATTATTCTCTTTTGGTGTTGCTCCCACGATTTAGGTACCTCATCTGAAGTCTTATTTGGTTTCCCTTATCGTGATGAGAAAGCTATTTAAATAGTTTTGGATAGCTTTGTTTTTTGCTCTGTCTCTTATGTTTTTTTTTTGTTTGGTTGAAATTAAGAGTTAGATTGTGGAATTGGTATGATGTGGTCTGTGTTAGGCACCCCTTAAAAAACACCACTGGATTTTGATTTAAATCTGTTTTTTTATACATATTATGATACATATATATCTTATATCTAGTTATGTTCGTTGATGACATGTTTTCTGAACTAGAAATACTTCAAATAATTTTGAATTATACAGTAAAATATAGTGTTTTTATTTATTATTAAAATATAATCTAAAATACTTACATATTTGAAAATTCTCATAACGACTGTGTTGATTCACATTTAAAAGTTTAAAGAGTACTGTAGTCTTTCACTCGCTTTTCATGAAGAAAAAACTATTTTTGAGTTATATACAATCCACACTCTATTCACTCATATTTGACACATTTAGCGTTACCTTCATTAATAATAACGACTACTACATTTTCAACTTTTGAACTAGTCATACTTGCCTTGTATTACAAGTCACTGGAAAGTGAAATTTTGTCTCATTAAAATCTTCAAGCTTAACTTAAATAGAGAACTGATCTGCAAAACAATTTTCTATACGGAAATCAAGAAATTGTGTGTCATTCCATTATACAATTGAGTGTGAGTGTGAGTGTGTTGGTTTGATATCTCGAATTTGATATAATTTTGTGTTAATTTAAATAACTAGTATTATATCATATCTTGATTGAATTTAGGTTATAGCCAGTCAAGAAGTAGCTTATCAATAAGTAGTTGATTGAAGAACACAAACAAGAGAAAAACTATATGCAATGAGTAAATTGAAACTCCACAAGTTTATCTATAGGATTGTGATGCATAGCCGTGTACCCATGGAGGAGGAACATTCTCAGTAAAAAGCAATATTTTATTCTATGTAATGAGATTTTAATAACTTCTGACTTTATTAATCACCAAAATCTGAAATATAAGATACAACTAGCATTGTTCATTATAATATCATTTCACTAACTGTTATAAATAAACTAGTTCAATTTAGTCAGACATTTGATCTTCCTAGGAACATAGGATCACTTCGGAAAAATAAAATCATAGTTAAATATAATAATTAGAAGCAAATAGTGAGGGAGTGAGCAAGACAGAAATTTTTTTTCTCTTTTTTGCAGGAAGACAGAAACTAAAAGAGTCAAAACATAAGTAAGACAAACAGAGATCACATACACTAAACTAAACTGATGAAAGAAGTATAGAACAAAGAGGAAATAAATAAACTGAGTCGAAATTTACTCCACAAATAAATTCGTAAATTGTTGAGTAAAGTACTCGTCATGAACAAAGATTAGAAAACTTAAATGAGCCATTTTTAATTCTAGATTAGCAATACAGGTTCAGGTAACTGTGTTGTGGCATTGAAATTCTCAAACACATTTTCTTATAACATAAAGTTATACGTTTAGTTGAGAACTTTATATTCAAACTTGGCATTTTGAGATGAAAATATGTTTTATTTTCCTCTAGAAACGGACTAAAGTGATATATTAAACTAAAATTTATCCAAAATGAAACAAAATATAGTATATGTAGATAAAAAGAATAGAACAGTTAAAGAGTACCACATGTCGTTTCAAACACGACTGTTGGGTAAAAAATTAGCAGACGAAAGAAGAGTGGAAGACAAAAGAAGATGAGACAATGAAAAGAAAATGCCCCCACACCTGAATGTTTAGATCCCCTCATACCGTTTAATTTAGTAGACCCGGCCCAAACTTCGTAATTAACTCTTTCATTTCCTTTTGATTTGTCACTCCCTAACGACAAAAACAATACTACTAGTAATAGTTAGTTTATTACTTTTTTAAAATCTAATGTAAAATTATATTCAAAAACAAATAAACATTTTACAAAGCTAGTTTAGTCATTTCCAAACATGTTTTTTAGAACTTGCTTAATAAAATCTAGTTGTAAACCAAGCATGAATGCTAGGACCTCCATCCTCTTTTGTTGTGCTCAACCGATTTCAGACGTTCTTTTCTATGATCTTCACAAGTCACTCCGTCGTCGAAGGATGCTCACCATGTCGACGATCATTTCGTTCCCTCCAGATAGAGTGAATTGTGTTCTGGAAAGCGTATCCCACTAGAAACCTTGTTGTCTTGTCCAAAGTATCGCCAGCTAGTAGAACCATGACCTCCTTCCAATCGGCCTTAAAATTATCCGCTAGTAACCGTTTAACGAGCGCCTCCCACACCTGTTATAAAAACGGACAAGTGAAAAACCGGTGCTCTTTACTCTCCATAGTTAGTCTATTACACGTTTAGATAGTGGTGTTAATTTTATAGGCTCTATAACGGCATTGCTAACAAGGTCAGATTATTATCTTTTTGAAAGAAAATATAAATACTAAAGTTTTATTCATAAATTAATTGAATGAAAACAAATAAAAGAACATAGTGACAGTGACACTATGTACTAACTAAAGTAACTATCACTTCGTTTTGAAGCAAACAAAAAAGGCTTCCACATAATCAACTGTCTATATTTGGTATAGCTAAATAGTGCATTAATATCCAAACCTAATTTTCTAAGCTAGCTTCCATCACATTCAGATCGTATTCCATACATATATTTCATAAGATAAACCAATACCAATTATCATTTAACTACAACCGTCACTTAAAATATGAAAGAAAACAAAAATTGTTAAATGTCTTATGAACGGTTAGTGTTAGTTCAATCAATCTATGATTAGTTTCGCATTAAATTGTACAAATGTTTGAACAGAAAAATTTATGTACAAGTTGTTTGCAGCTAGGCTAAGTTTAATAATCAGATACAATCGATATTTTGCTATATGGTTCTAAATCAATATGACAATATAAGACCGATTTAATTGATAAAAACCTTAGATAAATACATCAAAGCAAAGTATGTAAACTCTATGCGGATTGATGAAAGTCTCTTATATATGGCTGCTTGGATTGACTAATTAAAAAAAAGTATGAAATTATATTATGATTTTTCAAATTTCACGTCATTCAACATCTCCAATCTAAACGTACTTCGCCAGAACCAACAAAATGCTGACTAGGTTTCTTAAACGAAACCATATGGCTCTTAACCATAAACGCAGTGACTCGCTTCGAAACCCTAATCTCTTCCATCCTCAGCTCTTGTAACCGCCGAACATACTCAGGAACGTGCACTAAGTCCCACACCACTCCAACTCCGCCAGGTTTCAACACTCTCACGGCTTCTCCGAGAACTCTCGTCCTCTCTGCCGCCGCCTCCACCGTCTTCTGACCGTATTCTTTACCGACTGTATGGAGAAACACGGCGGAGACCACCACGTCGAAGTAATTATCACTAAACGGAAGCCGTCTTACGTCTGCTTCACGGCAAGTCACGTACTCTTGTACTCCTATACATATTAAGTTAATCAATACACTAATTAAACAAAACTTGATTTTTGAATAAAATAATGAACAAAGACATCAAAATTTTGTAATCAAATGACAAAAGTAAATATATTTTTTGGAACTATTTTCAGATATTTAACCAAAATCAAGACAGAGACTGGAAACTATTTCTTTCTAAAGCTAAAATATATAAATCATACAAAATTTGGATCTCCTCAAAAAAAGTAATGACATGTTTAATATTAACACTAAATCAACGGTTCCAAAGTTCAAACTTTTGTTATGATTTCATAAGGACTCAAATTCAGTATTAGAATGTAATTTATCATCTCGCCTTGTGTTCCAATTACAACAAAGTTTAGATTTGAATTTTAATCCAATATTCTTGATATTTAGAATGCTCTATTCTTGTAGATGATTCACAAATTTTCACTATAATCACATAGTATGTAATAATTACTATAAAAAAAAAAACCCGTTAATCACGCAAATAGAGTCATACATCTACAAAATAATAATATGTTGGTTAACGAGAAACGACTTTTTTGTAACGTAAAAAAGACAAAGTCAAAAAGTCAACCAAACAAAAAAAACAATAAACTCACGAACCTTCGATGTGAGCAGTACGAAGAGTAGAGAGAGTAGTACTCATGGACCGATCCAACCCAACGACCCGACCCGAACTACCAGTTTTCTTAAGCTGCGTCGCCACCGCATTAAGCAAAACACCACGACCACAACCCAAATCAAGCGCGGTCTTCACACTCGACCAATCTCCAACAGATCCAACCATCCTCTGCGCCATCTCGTACCTTAGCGGCACGGCCGAGTAAAAAAAGTTTCCCGCAGCGTAAAACAAACACACGGCGGAAAGCGCCGTCACGGCTCCGAGAAACCCGGCTAAGAATCTAGCCACGGCGGCGTTAGGGAAGAAGAAGAACGACTCTACAAAGACGCAGATCGGGTTGAAGTAGATGAAAAACACGGCGGAGAGTACAGAGAAAGCAACCGCGTTGAGTACGAGGAACAAGAGTGTGTGTTTCTGCTCGATCCCGTAGATAGCGTAGATCTGAGCCCAGTCTCTCGTCCCAGTACTCGTCTTCCCCATTAAGATCAGAGTGAAAGAAGAAACAGAGTATCAAGTATGGTTACAAAAGCTTGGTTCGAAAGATCAATGAAACATGAGAAAGATGGTGAACGAGAAAGAGAGAGAGAGAGACTCTGACAGAATCTAAATCACAGTGAAGCTTATAAAAATGTATAGAGAGACATAACATTTATATATATAATGATGAGTAGTAACGTTTCTTTCTCATGTGGGAGTTTTCTCTATTTATAACTGTCACATAGTGTGTCATGCATAAACATTTGTATGGTGTGTGTGTATATGTATTTGGTTATTTGTATTTCAACAGTCAAACACACACAAATTTTGAATGTGTAACCGTTCCTAGTAATAATAATTTAATTTCGTATTATTAATTGCATATTATCTAATTTTTTTAGGTTGTTTGTTTGGTGAGTGGCCAATATTTCATGTAAAGAACAAAAATTGAAATTTGTTTGTTTGGTGAGTTATCACTTTATCACTCTTTCATGTATTTTGCTTTCTTATGAATTTGAAATTTTAAAAGTCCTCCCTTAAAAATGAACTTTCTCTCCTTTTGTGTTGTTTTTGTCGTTATTAGAAGATATTTAAACTTGTTATGTTTCCCTTAATCATGATGAGTCATGATGATTAGTCTCTCTTCAAATATCGTTTTAAGATTAAAAAAAACATAGGATTCATAATTTTAACAAAAATTCTCCTTTATTCATTATATTTACCTATTTTATTCTCATTCGTTAATAGTGTTTACTTTCTTCTGTATTGTTCTGTTACTCTATTAATATTTTATATTCAACTTTTTAATTTAAAAAAAACTCCTATACTAATATAATTCTAGTAGTTATATTGTATAATTGATTTTCATTTCTTAATTCGAAATATAATTTGTTTAAAAATCTTCATATTTTCTTTAATAATTTAAATTATAGCTAGGTGCAATATTTCTATAATTTAAACAAGAATGGAGAATTTCCACCTATATATCACTATTAAAACTTTGAAATATGTCACACAAGTTCAATTATGTGATTGAACTTATATGAACTTTCATGTCTACAATATTTAGAAATTAGAACCATTATCCTTTATTAGAAAGGGAGGAAAGAAAAAGAGAGGGTTGAATTTTGTGGTGCTAGTGAATGAAGTAGGCACATGCAAAGGTCTTTCAAATAGGTCGGAATCTGACTCCGACACTTGATTAGGCACATGGAATTTATTATCATTTTTTTCCTTTCTTAGAAATTAATTTATCACATTTATGAATTTTATCTATGTAAATTGGATGTTGAAATTCGTTTTCTCAATCTATCCTCTTTTTTTTTGTATTCTAAATTTCTGATGATAAATCAATGGGAGAAGTGTCAAAGTTATATTTGAATATATCGTGTTTAAATATGGTTATGGACGGTAGCTGTTAAAAAAAAAAAAAAAAAAAAAAAAAAAAAAAAAAAAAAAAAAACAACAACTATGGTTGTGGTATAACTCGAATTCTGAATTCCTTGTACATGTGCTATATAGTTGGATGTTCAAAAATATGGGAAGACACATGTCGTAATTTTATTTATTATAAATTGAACATGTATCTGGTGCGTCTAATTTTGTCAAAATTATTAAATTCAAAGATATAGATAGATGTATAAATCAAATATGTTGCAACATATATTATCATGGTTTCGTCGGCAAGCAAATGACATGTGTACTGTCAACAAAAAAACCAAAATCTTAATATACTATAATTTTAGATGGAAACCAATCTTCGAATCTTTTTTTTATTATTCTGTTACTTCAAAATAAAGAGCAAAAAAAAAAAGGATCACAGACAAATGTTCATATGAAAAGTTATCTATTTTTTTTTCTTTTTAACTTTGAAGGTAATTACTGTATATGAGACTCTCTTTTTGACATAGGTAGGTAGTGAACTGTATATGATAGTGAAACTATCCTTGTCAGTAGCTACTTTATGATACTTTGTTACCAATTGTTACTTAAGCTAATCTTTGATTACATTGTATATTACAATTACTATTCAAAAAAATTGGAATCTTACAAAAATAAAGATAAATTGAAAGAAAAAAAAACGAAAAAAAATTGAATTCATACGAAAGAGATGTTTATCAACGAACCATTCATGGATCATTACTGACACTTTGGCCCTCCTCTATTAGTAGTAGAACTGAATTATTATTAGTAATTATGTACTTACAAAGATGAAGACACGATGTAGTGAATGATAATGATAAATTGTTCAATAAATGTGTGAGAAAAGCCTATTTGAAGGTTGGAAGTTGATTAAAATCAAAGAGCAAAATCTTTTAAACAGCACCAAATCCAAGAAATTGTCGGCAGAATCAAACTTTTTTACTTTTTAATCTTTAGACTAACGCATAAAAACTGACTGAAGCTATTCTCATTAGGGTGCCAAACATGTCGGGTAAACCGAGTTCAACGCATTTTAATTTGGTCTGGTTTAATAATTACCATGCCAATAAAAACGAATCATAGAGAGGAAAAGGTCCCCAAAAAAACACAAAAATGATCAGAACCCGATCGTGTCGGCCTAATAAACACAATTTATTAGCCCATAAATGGACCATTACCAATAAACCATAATAAACATCCCTAAAATCTAATTGAATCTTTAAATTTGAGAGACAATTTGGTTCGTTGACAAATCCTTGTTCATCTACCATTGAAATATCATGAAGTTAAAGAGTCTTTTAAATAATTTTTGTCTTTTCTCATAAAACGACATGCATAATCCGCGTTTTGAAGAGGAGAAAAATTACAGACGAGGATGAAGATACGGGAGAGCAGCTTTTATTACTCTAGATAAGTAAATAAATAGATTCTTACTTTTACCGCTGCTTACTCGACTATTTACTTCTCCACACTGTAAATCGTGTTTACCGCATGGCCCTTCCTCCCCTAAACCGGAAAACAAAACCCGACTCAAAACCGGAATTCGTCTAAATAGATGAACACTATAATCTGCTATATATAGCTAACACAATTTGTTTTCTTTTTTTACCTTTTTACTTTTAAGACGTTGGCTCGATGATACTGCACCAAGTGAGGACTATGGATAAAGTTTTTTTCAAAGGCTGGAAGATTCCCAACTAGCATAAACAGCACCTATGATCTTCTCATGTAAAACTTGACCAGAACACGCGATGATTCCTCGGTCAAGACCTTCCAAGTATACACCTTTCGAGAAGTCCAAGTTTCTACCTCCCGCATCAGTCACCACACCACCAGCTTCCTCAACAATTACAACTCCAGCAGCGTGATCCCATATCTTCTCTTTGTAACTAGACTTTGCAAACTTCATAAACACTTCAGCGTCTCCACGCGCAATCGCTGCGTATTTCACCATGCTATACACTCTCAATGGCTGTTTTCTAACTCCCATGCTATTGGCAAGTCCCGCAGTGAACAAGTGGTTTGAGTTTGCTCTCTCAACTGGCTCACAGACCGTAGCTAAAACCGGATCATCGACTGAAGAAACCTTAAGTAGTGTAGCAGATTCAGGGAACCCTCCAGCAATTAACGGTTGCATCCACGCTTGACCACTTCCTTTCTTAGCATACATGACACATCCTTTCGATACCGATCCAGCTACAGCTTTCGTCTTCATAGCTTGGTTGCCACCGTTACTCAAACATTCTTTCTTAACCGGATAATTAGGACATCCAAGAACACCTAACAGAACTTTACCATTCTCTATCAAAGCTAACGCAACAGCGTACTGATCACCACGAACAAATCCTAACGTTCCATCGACAGGATCAAGCACCCAATGCCTTCCTTTAGGACCTCCAACAGAGTTACATCTACTAATAGCCTTGAGAATGTCACTTGATCCCAAAGGTTTAACTGGCTTCGGAAGCCCGTATTTGGGAGCTTCAGACAACGCTTCGTTAACCGCATTCGAGACAGCTCCCAAAAGTCCTAAAGAAGTAGCCTCTGAGAGTGCCTCAGTGTCTTCTTCAGCGACAATTGAAAGGTTTTGATCACCAAAAACTTCAGCTAAAACCCAACTCACAATTGCTTGAACACCAAAATCTGTTAAAGTGAAACCACATAAGTAAAATTATCTATATCAATGCAGAGACTCTAATTAGCCTGTAACAGAGCTTTACTTACATCTACAACATTCTCAAACTAAAACAAGTACAATAAAGTACACTGTTAAACTACTAACACAGAGAAGTTACACGGTTCTGTAATACTAAAGATTAGCACTGAATAAAACATTGATTTAAAGATTTAAAAGACATTCTGTAAGAACACGAGTAACTATGATTATTCGATTTTAACTTAATTCGTAACACCAAACATTGACACAATCCAATATCACAAATACAATCAAAATTTATCAATTCAAAACCTAAACAGATCTCGGAATTGCAATACAATTCAATTACAAAACATAAAAAGATTCATACAATTCGATATTTTTAAAGCGAGAGAAAAAACAAAACACAATCCAGAAAGAGAGAAAAGAGAAAACGAACCTGCGACGGTGACAGGAGAATCATCGTCTTTAGACTTGACGTGGCCACCGTTAGGAAGATGAAGCTTCTCTTGAACTTTAACACATAGAGAAGAAGCGAGGTGAACCACACGCACCGCTGTGTCAATCTCCGTTTCTAAGGATTCCACCGCCATCGCCCGGCGAAATCTATCGGAGACAAAGGAGTAGGAGGAGAAGGAGAAGATTATCAAAAAGCTTCACGCTTTTTTGTTTTTCTTCACATGCTCTCTCCTCTCTCTCCACTGCATCATCTCCTCTCCCTTTGTTTCCAACCTTTTTATTTGCAAAAATTATTAATTTTTTTTTTTTAATTTTTTACTTTTCATGTACTTCTTTTGTGGCTTTTTTGTCGCATTTTATTAAAATAATAAAATTTTACCTTTTCTCCTAAAAACAAACGTTGATTTAAAAAAATATCCTCAAATTATACTCTCTCTTTTTTTTTTTCCATTGTCTCCTACTAGATTTTGTAGGTTTTTTTTTTTTTTTTTGTGTGTGGGTGGAATCGTGGAAAACGTACCACAAATATAAGAAATGTAATACATATTAATTGATACATATTAATTGATACCACATTGAGCTATGTCGACGCTTTTTCTAATAAAACGATATTGGAAAACAATCTTGGTAAGTATCTTTTTGGTATCTTAGTGAGCATTTTATAAGGGCATCCAAAATACAATAATTAGAATAATTATACTATAATGTATGTACTAGAAAAAATAATAACGTGTGAAGTGGGTTGGTTTTGTACTTTGTAGACTTGTTGTTAGTTAGTTAGGTGAATAAGGGAACACGTGTGGAATAAAAAAAAATCGAATTAAATTAAAAAGTTCTCTTTAATTTTCATCATACTCTTTTTTTTTCAGTTAATAAATAGTACTAAACCTTTTTTTTTATTTTAACATGACCGTATTCGTCTGATATATTTGCTTTAAGAAATATTAACTGCATAGCCAGGGAAAGATTATTAAAAAAAATTGGGGGAAATAAATAAACACATGGACGGCTTAAATAATTTAGAAAAAAATTAACATGAAATTATAGATGAAGAGGTCAAAATCACAAAATGTATGTAGACCGTAAAGGTGGAAGTGTGCATGGTCATGCATGTGGACAGAAAGCTCCTTTGCTTCTGTATAATTAAATTGAATTATTTTATTTTAATTAATCAGCCTAGGACTAAAATTATGTTAGTACTAATAATCTATCTTGTTAACCGTCCAAAGTAATCGTACGGTGGTTTCTCTCGTTGAGGTTGGGAAACGAATGGTTCATCAATTATACTAATAATACTAGTTCTTGATTGTGTGGTTTAATTACTTAATTTTAAAACACCCAAAAAGTAGCTGATTGTGGTAGTTCATCTTTTTTTTATTTCAACGAGTGCTTGGAATGTTTTTTTTTTGGTGTGTGTGTAAAATAACGAAAATACGAATAATGTACGTATGAGCCCAAAGATAATGCCAACATACGTACACGAGCTTGTATAGTTGTATTATATTTATACCAAACTCCCAACCATATCAATATAACTGAGCCCAATATGACATATTTTATTGGGCTGTATGGAAATTTTCTGGCATCTGATGCCCATATGAAGTCCAAAAAATGATTTTGATTCTATATGGACTTAGGAATTTGGACAAATGATTTATGATTTATAAAAGTAAAGTTCTCCAAATTCGTTTGAATACAGGAGTATTCTACTATCTCTAAATAGTTTTGTTTTTGCTAACTTTTTTATTGATTTGAGAAAGCTTATTACATGCATCGATACTGAAACTGTGTTAGCACCAAGCTTTTTATTTATTGATGTAAACTTTTCTTTTTTTTTTTTTTTTTTAGATGTAAACTTTTCATTTGTTTTAAAGTTGTTGAAATACATCAAACATACTTATATGATGTAATATTGTATTATTTGCGTTGTTTTATAATGAAATATATACTGGATTGGATCAATAATGCATAATTGGTGTCCAATAAATTTAATAATGACACCACTAGATTGATTTTTAATTTATTATAATCAACATTTTTTTTACATTTTATAATTGCTGTTATGTACCTTGTTTGTCTATTGAATGGGCAAGAATTATAAGTTATCATGTCTCTTATCACTGTCCCAACACGATAGTTAATGTTCCTTCGTTGATCCTTCTATAGTTGTTTACGCGTTAACTTATCATCCGACGCATGTTTTTGTTTTTAGACTTATACAGTACTTATATTATAGTATGAAAATATGTCAAGCAAACATTTATGCCGCTGTTGATATATTGTTGTTTTGGTGATGTTTTTAGTAGTATTATGGTTTTTTTATGTATAAATAGTTATCCTCAATTTAAAAATTTATATTGTACTTAAAAAAAATTAAGATTTGTTCAAATCATTAGATAAACTCCACATTAAATATGAACAGAGATACTTAACTTACTATGAATTCCACATTGTATAAATGACAGGAATAAAAAGTCCCATCATTTTGAATGAACATGTTATTAACCTCACATTCGAAAGTGAGAAAAGACATAACTTACAATAACAGATCTCAAACTGTTAAGATCACCTAACTAATTTATTTCTATCGATGGCATTTTTGGTTTTACATATATATGAATCAAATCAATGTTTTTAGGAATCCAACTTGTTTGTGGATTCCCTATGTGTCTCTCTAGTCCAGTAAGGAAGTTAATCAAGATGATGTATGATCTGATGATATGTGAATGTGATGGATAATACAAGAAGAAATGGTTGGACCTAAAAGAGGAAAAATGAGGATAGTCAAAGAAAAGAGTCGTTACCCGTTAACCTTATTTTTATATCTTCTTAAAAAAAAAAAACAGAAAAAGGCTAAAGAACGAAACGCACCTCTCGGCTGTATTCACGGTCTCGACGTGATTGACGGTCTCGACGTGGCCAACGTTTTCCATTTCAGTTTGTTTCCCCGCATTTTCAATTCAATTCATTTTTATAAATAAGAATAATCTCTTTTTGTTGAGTTTTTTTTCATTCACATCTGGGAGTCATAATTATAAAAGGAACTTTTTTTTTATTTAGCTAAAAATAATAATTACTGCAATAGTTATTAGACTTCTTAAAATCCCGTTTAAAGAAATTATCAACTTATATATATACAAGTTTTTAATTATTTTTTCTTTTTCAAAAAAAAATTATATACAAACATGTTTTTTTTTGTTAACTCAGAGAATAAATCCCCATATCTATGGAGGGTATCCCACGGATAGGGTCTCCCTAGATATGTAAATTGGCCGTAAGCAATGAGCTCATATCCATGTGGGCAAAGAGATAAAATTGAGTAATTCTGCACTTTGGGAGAATCGATTCTTGGTCTAGACCAATACGGCGACTCTTCCATCAAGACTAGAACCACTAGCCCACCACCTCATGGTTTATATATAAACATGTTTACGCAAAAAGTAACCAAATATCTACATATAATAAATTAACTTCTACGTGAACACTTCCCGTCGTTCCCGACTTGCGCAGTCAATTAAACGATGGATATATTCTGGTTATGTGTTATCGTTTATCACTGTGCTGTATATGCTGTACATGTACAGTTGAATAAACAGTTGTACACATAAGTTGGAATACCGAATACGCGAATATGTCACAGTGATAAACGATAACACATAACCAGAATACATACACTGTTCTAACAACCACAAAAAATAATACTAGAAAGATAGAACATGTCACAGAAAACTTAATTGCTAACAAATTTATTTTAGTGGATACGGATTAAGTGTCTAAATACAAAATAATATGCGAATAGTTTAATTATAAATACTAGAAAGATAGAACATGTCACAGAAAACTTAATTGCTAACAAATTTATTTTAGTGGATACGGATTAAGTGTCTAAATACAAAATAATCTGCGAATAGTTTAATAAATATGCCCTAGAAAAATTTCCAATCAATATATCCTACCAGAATACGTTTGGACGATTGTCTGATTATCATCGAGTTGATACATAATTGATGAATCTTTCAAAGATGGGAATTTGTTTAATTAGATCCTAAAAATTAATTCAACGCGTTAATCTGAATATGATATGAACTTTTGGTGCCATTAAGTCACATTAATTATTAGATAAACAAATCTAAAAAAGTCTTATAAGTTAGTACATACATTAGTCGTCTTCTAAATTCCTGCATTTGAACTTTATAATAATAAGTTAAATTTTTGTTTAAGTAAATAATAAAAGATTCAGCTGTAGGAATCATGTGGGTTTGATATGCGAACGCATGTGCAGGCACATGGTGTGACCTAACGACTTCATCCTCCACTATCATATTATTTGTCTTCGAATATTGCATTTTACTTTTATTGTTTTTCTGCTATAAAATTATATTTTTTGCTTATGA